>NC_054500.1:29139814-29739814 GCF_017639515.1 Carcharodon carcharias
CGGTGCGAGAATGACACAGAGTGATGGTGCGAGAGTGACACAGAGTGACACAGTGACGGTGTGAGAGTGACACAGAGTGACACAGTGACGGTGTGAGAGTGACACAGAGTGACGGTGTGAGAGTGACATAGAGTGACTGTGAAAGTTACACAGAGTGACAGTGTGAGAGTGACACAGAGTGACAGTGTGAGAGTGACAGATAGTGACTGTGTGAGAGTGACACAGAGTGACAGTGTGAGAGTGACACAGATTGAAAGTGTGAGATGACACAGAGTGACAGTGTGACAGTGACACAGAGTGACTGTATAGAGTGACACAGAGTGACAGTGTGAGAGTGACACAGAGTGACTGCGTGAGAGTGACACAGAGTGACGGTGCGAGAGTGACACAGAGTGACTGCGTGAGAGTGACACAGAGTTACTGCGTGAGAGTGACACAGAGAGACGGCACGAGAGTGACACAGAGTGACGGCACGAGAGTGACACAGAATGACGGCACGAGAGTGACACAGAGTGACGGTGTGAGAGTGACACAGAGTGACTATGTAAGAGTGATACAGAGTGACAGTGTGAGAGTGAAACAGAGTGACAGTGTGAGAGTGACACAGAGTGACGGCACGAGAGTTACACAGAGTGACACTGCGAGAGTGACACAGAGTGACACAGAGTGACTGTGTGAGAGTGAAACAGAGTGACAGTGTGAGAGTGACACAGAGTGACTGCGTGAGAGTGACACAGAGTGATGGTGCGAGAGTGACACAGATTGACTGCGTGAGAGTGACACAGAGTGACTGCGTGAGAGTGACACAGAGTGACCGTGTGAGCGTGACACAGAGTGACGGCGTGAGAGTGACACAGAATGACGGCGTGAGAGTGACGCAGAGTGACGGCGCGAGTGTGACACAGAGTGACAGTGTGAGAGTGACACAGAGTGACTGTGTGAGAGTGACACAGAGTGACTGTGCGAGAGTGACACAGGGTGACAGCGTGAGAGTGACATAGAGTGACTGCGTGAGAGTGACACAGAGTGACACAGAGTGACTGTGTGAGAGTGAAACAGAGTGACGGTGTGAGAGTGACACAGAGTGACGGTGTGAGAGTGACACAGAGTGACACAGAGTGACGGTGCTAGAGTGACACAGAGTGACACAGGTTGACACAGAGTGACGGTGTGAGTGACACAGAGTGACGGCGCGAGAGTGACACAGAGTGACAGTGTTAGAGTGACACAGAATGACAGTGTGAGAGTGCCACAGAGTGACAGTGTGAAAGTGACACAGAGTGACGGTGCGCGAGAGACACAGAGTGACGGTGCGCGAGAGACACAGAGTGACAGTGTGAGAGTGACACAGAGTGACGGTGCGAGAATGACACAGAGTGATGGTGCGAGAGTGACACAGAGTGACACAGTGACGGTGTGAGAGTGACACAGAGTGACACAGTGACGGTGTGAGAGTGACACAGAGTGACGGTGTGAGAGTGACATAGAGTGACTGTGAAAGTTACACAGAGTGACAGTGTGAGAGTGACACAGAGTGACAGTGTGAGAGTGACAGATAGTGACTGTGTGAGAGTGACACAGAGTGACAGTGTGAGAGTGACACAGATTGAAAGTGTGAGATGACACAGAGTGACTGTATAGAGTGACACAGAGTGACGGTGCGAGAGTGACACAGAGTGACTGCGTGAGAGTGACACAGAGTTACTGCGTGAGAGTGACACAGAGAGACGGCACGAGAGTGACACAGAGTGACGGCACGAGAGTGACACAGAATGACGGCACGAGAGTGACACAGAGTGACGGTGTGAGAGTGACACAGAGTGACTATGTAAGAGTGATACAGAGTGACAGTGTGAGAGTGAAACAGAGTGACAGTGTGAGAGTGACACAGAGTGACGGCACGAGAGTGACACAGAGTGACGGCGTGAGAGTGACACAGAGAGACGGCGTGAGAGTGACACAGAGTGACGGTGTGGGAGTGACACAGAGTGACGGTGTGAGAGTGATACAGAGTGACACAGAGTGACTTTGTGAGAGTTACACAGAGTGACAGTGCGAGAGTGACACAGAGTGACACAGAGTGACTGTGTGAGAGTGAAACAGAGTGACGGTGTGAGAGTGACACAGAGTGACTGTGTAGAGTGACACAGAGTGACAGTGTGAGAGTGACACAGAGTGACTGCGTGAGAGTGACACAGAGTGATGGTGCGAGAGTGACACAGATTGACTGCGTGAGAGTGACACAGAGTGACTGCATGAGAGTGACACAGAGTGACCATGTGAGAGTGAAACAGAGTGACGGTGTGAGAGTGACACAGAGTGACGGTGCTAGAGTGACACAGAGTGACACAGGTTGACACAGAGTGACGGTGTGAGAGTGACAGAGTGACGGCGTGAGAGTGACACAGAGTGACAGTGTGAGAGTGACACAGAATGACAGTGTGAGAGTGACACAGAGTGACTGTATGAGAGTGACACTGAGTGACGGTGCGAGAATGACACAGAGTGATGGTGCGAGAGTGACACAGAGTGACAGTGTGAGAGTGACACAGAGTGACACAGAGTGACGGTGTGAGAGTGACACAGAGTGACAGTTTGAGAGTGACACAGTGACTGTGTGAGAGTGACACAGAGTGACGGTGTGAGAGTGACACAGAGTGACTGTGTGAGAGTGACACAGAGTGACAGTGTGAGAGTGACACAGAGTGACAGTGTGAGAGTGACACAGAGTGACTGTGTGAGAGTGACACAGAGTGACGGTGTGAGAGTGACACAGAGTGACGGTGTGAGAGTGACACAGAGTGACTGTGTGAGAGTGACACAGAGTGACAGTGTGAGAGTGACATAGAGTGACGGTGCGAAAGTGACACAGAGTGACAGTGTGAGTTTGACACGGAGTGACTGTTTGAGAGTGACACAGAGTGACAGTGTGAGAGTGACAGATAGTGACTGTGTGAGAGTGACAAAGAGTGACAGTGTGAGTGTGACACAGAGTGACAGTGTGAGAGTGACACAGATTGACTGTGAGATGACACAGAGTGACAGTGTGACAGTGACACAGAGTGACCGTGTAGAGTGACTCAGTGTGACAGTGTGAGAGTGACACAGAGTGACTGCGTGAGAGTGACACAGAGTAATGGTGCGAGAGTGACACAGAGTGACGGCACGAGAGTGACACAGAATGACGGCACGAGAGTGACACAGAGTGACGGCGTGAGAGTGACACAGAGGGACGGTGTGAGAGTGACACAGAGTGACACAGAGTGACTGCGTGAGCGTGACACAGAGTGACCGTGTGAGAGTGAAACAGAGTGACGGTGTGAGAGTGACACAGAGTGACGGTGCTAGAGTGACACAGAGTGACACAGGTTGACACAGAGTGACGGTGTGAGAGTGACACAGAGTGACGGCGTGAGAGTGACACAGAGTGACAGTGTGAGAGTGACACAGAATGACAGTGTGAGAGTGACACAGAGTGACTGTATGAGAGTGACACAGAGTGACGGTGCGAGAATGACACAGAGTGATGGTGCGAGAGTGACACAGAGTGACACAGAGTGACAGTGTGAGAGTGACACAGAGTGACACAGAGTGACGGTGTGAGAGTGACACAGAGTGACAGTTTGAGAGTGACACAGAGTGACTGTGTGAGAGTGACACAGAGTGACAGTGTGAGAGTGACACAGAGTGACTGTGTGACAGTGACACAGAGTGACGGTGCGAGAGTGACACAGAGTGACAGTGTGAGAGTGACAGAGAGTGACGGTGCGAGAGTGACACAGAGTGACGGTGCGAGAGTGACACAGAGTGACAGTGTGAGAGTGACAGAGTGACAGTGTGAGAGTGACACAGAGTGACGGTGCGAAAGTGACACAGAGTGACAGTGTGAGAGTGACACAGAGTGACGGTGCGAAAGTGACACAGAGTGACAGTGTGAGAGTGACACAGAGTGACGGTGCGAAAGTGACACAGAGTGACAGTGTGAGAGTGACACAGAGTGACTGTTTGAGAGTGACACAGAGTGACAGTGTGAGAGTGACACAGAGTGACGGTGCGAAAGTGACACAGAGTGACAGTGTGAGAGTGACACAGAGTGACTGTGCGAAAGTGACACAGAGTGACAGTGTGAGAGTGACACAGAGTGACTGTTTGAGAGTGACACAGAGTGACAGTGTGAGAGTGACAGATAGTGACTGTGTGAGAGTGACAAAGAGTGACAGTGTGAGTGTGACACAGAGTGACAGTGTGAGAGTGACACAGATTGACTGTGAGATGACACAGAGTGACAGTGTGACAGTGACACAGAGTGACAGTGTAGAGTGACTCAGTGTGACAGTGTGAGAGTGACATAGAGTGACTGCGTGAGAGTGACACAGAGTGACGGTGCGAGAGTGACACAGAGTGACAGCACGAGAGTGACACAGAATGACGGCACGAGAGTGACACAGAGTGACGGCGTGAGAGTGACACAGAGGGACGGTGTGAGAGTGACACAGAGTGACACAGAGTGACTGTGTGATAGTTACACAGAGTGACAGTGTGAGAGTGACACAGAGTGACACAGAGTGACAGTGTGAGAGTGAAACAGAGTGACGGTGTGAGAGTGACAAAGATTGACGTTGTGAGAGTGACACAGAATGACACAGAGTGATGGTGCGAGAGTGACACATAGTGACACAGAGTGACAGTGTGAGAGTGACACAGGTTGACACAGATTGATGGTGTGCGAGTGGCACAGAGTGACGGCACGAGAGTGACACAGTGTGACACAGAGAGACAGTGTGACACAGAGAGACAGTGTGAGAGTGACACAGAGTGACAGTGTGAGAGTGACACAGAGTGACTGTGTGAGAGTGACACAGAGTGACGGTGTGAGAGTGACACAGAGTGACTGTGTGAGAGTGACACAGAGTGACGGTGTGAGAGTGACACAGAGTGACTGTGTGAGAGTGACACAGAGTGACGGTGTGAGAGTGACACAGAGTGATGGTGTGAGAGTGACACAGAGTGACACAGAGTGACGGTGTGAGAGTGACACAGAGTGACAGTGTGAGAGTGACACAGATTGACACAGAGTGACAGTGTGAGAGTGACACAGAGTGACGGTGTGAGAGTGACACAGAGTGACGGTGTGAGAGTGACACAGAGTGACAGTGTGAGAGTGACACAGATTGACACAGAGTGACAGTGTGAGAGTGACACAGAGTGACGGTGTGAGAGTGACACAGAGTGACAGTGTGAGAGTGACACAGAGTGACGGTGTGAGAGTGACACAGAGTGACGGTGTGAGAGTGACACAGAGTGACAGTGTGAGAGTGACACAGAGTGACACAGAGTGACGGTGTGAGAGTGACACAGAGTGACAGTGTGAGAGTGACACAGATTGACACAGAGTGACAGTGTGAGAGTGACACAGAGTGACACAGAGTGACGGTGTGAGAGTGACACAGAGTGACAGTGTGAGAGTGACACAGATTGACACAGAGTGACAGTGTGAGAGTGACACAGATTGACACAGAGTGACAGTGTGAGAGTGACAGAAAGTATCGGTGTGAGAGGGTCACAGAGTGACACAGTGATGGTGTGAGAGTGACACAGAGTGACTGTGTGAGAGTGACACAGAGTGACAGTGTGAGAGTGACAGAAAGTATCGGTGTGAGAGTGACACAGAGTGACAGTGTGAGAGTGACACAGAGTGACTGTGTGAGAGTGACACAGAGTGACACAGAGTGACAGTGTGAGAGTGACACACAGTGACACACAGTGACGGTGTGAGCGTGACACAGAGTGACAGTGTGAGAGTGACACAGTGTGACCGTGTGAGAGTGACAGATAGTGACTGTGTGAGTGTGACACAGAGTGACAGTGTGAGATGACACAGAGTGACTGTGTAGAGTGATACAGAGTGACAGTGTGAGAGTGAAACAGAGTGAAAGTGTGAGAGTGAAACAGAGTGACAGTGTGAGAGTGACACTGATTGACTGCGTGAGAGTGACAAAGAGTGACTGCGTGAGAGTGACACAGAGTGACTGCGTGAGAGTGACACAGATTGACTGCGTGAGAGTGACACAGAGTGACGGCACGAGAGTGACACAGAGTGACGGCACGAGAGTGACACAGAATTACAGCACGAGAGTGACACAGAGTGACGGTGTGAGAGTGACGCAGAGCGACGGTGTGAGAGTGACACAGAGTGACTATGTAAGAGTGACACAGAGTGACAGTGTGAGAGTGACACAGATTGACTGCGTGAGAGTGACACAGAGTGACTGCGTGAGAGTGACACAGAGTGACCGTGTGAGAGTGAAACAGAGTGACGGTGTGAGAGTGACACAGAGTGACGGTGCTAGAGTGACACAGAGTGACGGCGTGAGAGTGACACAGAGTGACAGTGTGAGAGTGACACAGAGTGACGGTGCGAGAATGACACAGAGTGACACAGAGTGACAGTGTGAGAGTGACACAGAGTGACTGTATGAGAGTGACACAGAGTGACGGTGCGAGAATGACACAGAGTGACACAGAGTGACAGTGTGAGAGTGACACAGAGTGACGGTGCGAGAATGACACAGAGTGACACAGAGTGACAGTGTGAGAGTGACACAGAGTGACTGTATGAGAGTGACACAGAGTGACGGTGCGAGAGTGACACAGAGTGACACAGAGTGACAGTGTGAGAGTGACACAGAGTGACACAGAGTGACGGTGTGAGAGTGACACAGAGTGACAGTTTGAGAGTGATACAGAGTGACTGTGAGAGAGTGACACAGAGTGACAGTGTGAGAGTGACACAGAGTGACACAGAGTGACAGTGTGAGAGTGACACAGAGTGACTGTGAGAGAGTGACACAGAGTGACAGTTTGAGAGTGATACAGAGTGATACAGAGTGACAGTGTGAGAGTGACACAGAGAGACAGTGTGAGAGTGACACAGAGTGACTGTGTGAGAGTGACACAGAGTGACAGTGTGAGAGTGACACAGAGTGACAGTGTGAGAGTGACACAGAGTGACGGTGCGAAAGTGACACAGAGTGACAGTGTGAGTTTGACACAGAGTGACGTTGCGAGAGTGACACAGAGTGATGGTGTGAGAGTGAAACAGAGTGATGGTGTGAGAGTGATACAGAGTGACGGTGCGAGAGTGATACAGAGTGACGGTGTGAGAGTGACACAGTGACGCTGCGAGAGTGACACAGAGTGACGCTGCGAGAGTGACACAGAGTGACGCTGCGAGAGTGACACAGAGTGACAGTGCGAGAGTGACACAGAGTGACAGTGTGAGAGTGACACAGAGTGACAGTGTGAAAGTGACACAGAGTGACAGTGTGAGAGTGACACAGAATGATGGTGTGAGAGTGACACAGAGTGACAGTGTGAGAGTGACACAGATTGACACAGAGTGACGGTGTGAGAGTGACACAGATTGACACAGAGTGTCGGTGTGAGAGTGACACAGAGTGACAGTGTGAGAGTGACACAGAATGATGGTGTGAGAGTGACACAGAGTGACAGTGTGAGAGTGACACAGAGTGACACAGAGTGACAGTGTGAGAGTGACACACAGTGACACACAGTGACGGTGTGAGAGTGACACAGAGTGACAGTGTGAGAGTGACACAGTGTGACCGTGTGAGAGTGACAGATAGTGACTGTGTGAGTGTGACACAGAGTGACAGTGTGAGAGTGACACAGATTGACAGTGTGAGATGACACAGAGTGAAAGTGTGAGAGTGAAACAGAGTGACAGTGTGAGAGTGACACAGATTGACTGCGTGAGAGTGACAAAGAGTGACTGCGTGAGAGTGACACAGAGTGACTGCGTGAGAGTGACACAGATTGACTGCGTGAGAGTGACACAGAGTGACGGCACGAGAGTGACACAGAGTGACGGCACGAGAGTGACACAGAATTACGGCACGAGAGTGACACAGAGTGACGGTGTGAGAGTGACGCAGAGCGACGGTGTGAGAGTGACACAGAGTGACTATGTAAGAGTGACACAGAGTGACAGTGTGAGAGTGACACAGATTGACTGCGTGAGAGTGACACAGAGTGACCGTGTGAGAGTGAAACAGAGTGACGGTGTGAGAGTGACACAGAGTGACGGTGCTAGAGTGGCACAGAGTGACACAGGTTGACACAGAGTGACGGTGTGAGAGTGACACAGAGTGACAGTGTGAGAGTGACACAGAGTGACACAGAGTGACAGTGTGAGAGTGACACAGAGTGACGGTGCGAGAATGACACAGAGTGACACAGAGTGACTGTGTGAGAGTGACACAGAGTGACTGTATGAGAGTGACACAGAGTGACGGTGCGAGAATGACACAGAGTGACACAGAGTGACTGTGTGAGAGTGACACAGAGTGACTGTATGAGAGTGACACAGAGTGACGGTGCGAGAATGACACAGAGTGATGGTGCGAGAGTGCCACAGAGTGACACAGAGTGACAGTGTGAGAGTGACACAGAGTGACACAGAGTGACGGTGTGAGAGTGACACAGAGTGACACAGAGTGACCGTGTGAGAGTGACACAGAGTGACACAGAGTGACAGTTTGAGAGTGATACAGAGTGACTGTGAGAGAGTGACACAGAGTGACCGTGTGAGAGTGACACAGAGTGACACAGAGTGACAGTTTGAGAGTGATACAGAGTGACCGTGTGAGAGTGACACAGAGTGACACAGAGTGACAGTTTGAGAGTGATACAGAGTGACTGTGTGAGAGTGACACAGAGTGACGGTATGAGAGTGACACAGAGTGACGGTGCGAGAGTGACACAGAGTGACTGTGAGAGAGTGACACAGAGTGACAGTGTGAGAGTGACACAGAGTGACTGTGTGAGAGTGACACAGAGTGACAGTGTGAGAGTGACACAGAGTGACGGTGCGAGAGTGACACAGAGTGACTGTGTGAGAGTGACACAGAGTGACAGTGTGAGAGTGACACAGAGTGACAGTGTGAGAGTGACACAGAGTGACAGTGTGAGAGTGACACAGAGTGACAGTGTGAGAGTGACACAGAGCGACAGTGTGAGAGTGACACAGAGTGACTGTGTGAGAGTGACACAGAGTGACAGTGTGAGAGTAACACAGAGTGACAGTGTGAGAGTGACACAGAGTGACAGTGTGAGAGTGACACAGAGTGACAGTTTGAGAGTGATACAGAGTGATACAGAGTGACAGTGTGAGAGTGACACAGAGCGACAGTGTGAGAGTGACACAGAGTGACTGTGTGAGAGTGACACAGAGTGACAGTGTGAGAGTGACACAGAGTGACAGTGTGAGAGTGACACAGAGTGACGGTGCGAAAGTGACACAGAGTGACAGTGTGAGTTTGACACAGAGTGACGTTGCGAGAGTGACACAGAGTGACGGTGCGAGAGTGATACAGAGTGACGGTGTGAGAGTGACACAGAGTGACAGTGCGAGAGTGATACAGAGTGACGCTGCGAGAGTGACACAGAGTGACGGAGTGAGAGTGACACAGAGAGACGGTGTGAGAGTGACACAGAGTGACAGTGCGAGAGTGACACAGAGTGACAGTGTGAGAGTGACACAGAGTAACAGTGTGAAAGTGACACAGAGTGACAGTGTGAGAGTGACACAGAATGATGGTGTGAGAGTGACACAGAGTGACAGTGTGAGAGTGACACAGAATGATGGTGTGAGAGTGACACAGAGTGACAGTGTGAGAGTGACACAGATTGACACAGAGTGACGGTGTGAGAGTGACACAGATTGACACAGAGTGTCGGTGTGAGAGTGACACAGAGTGACAGTGTGAGAGTGACACAGAGTGACGGTGCTAGAGTGACACAGAGTGACAGTGTGAGAGTGTCACAGAGTGACGGTGTGAGAGTGAAACAGAGTGACAGTGCGAGAGTGACACAGAGTGACACAGAGTGACGGTGTGAGAGTGACACAGAATGACGCTGCGAGAGTGACACAGAGTGACGTAGCGAGAGTGACACAGAGTGACGGTGTGAGAGTGACACAGAGTGACGCTGCGAGAGTGACACAGAGTGACGGTGCGAGAGTGACACAGAGTGACGGAGCGAGAGTGACACAGAGTGACGGCATGAGAGTGACACAGAGTGACACAGAGTTACGCTGCGAGAGTGACACAGAGTGACGACGTGAGAGTGACACAGAGTGACGGTGCGAGAGTGACACAGAGTGACGGCGTGAGAGTGACACAGAGTGACGGTGCGAGAGTGACACAAAGTGACCGTGTGAGAGTGACACAGAGTGACGGTGCGAGAGTGACACAGAGTGCCAGTGTGAGAGTGACACAGAGTGTCGGTGTGAGAGTGACACAGCGTGTCGGTGCGAGAATGACACAGAGTGACACAGAGTGACGGTGCGAGAATGACACAGAGGACACAGTGACGGTGTGCGAGTGACACCGAGTGACAGCAGAAGAGTGACACAGAGTGACAGCGTAAGAGTGACACAGAGTGACAGTGTTAGAGTGATTCAGGTTGTCGGTGTGAGAGTGACACAGAGTGACGGTGCGAGAGTGACACAGATTGACAGTTTGAGAGTGACACAGAGTGACAGTGTGAGAGTGACACAGAGTGACAGTGTGAGAGTGACACAGAGTGACAGTGTGAGAGTGACACAGAGTGACGGCCTGAGAGTGACACAGAGTGACTGTGTGAGAGTGACACAGAGTGACGGTTCGAGAGTGACACAGAGTGATGCGTGAGAGTGACACAGAGTGACGGTGCGAGAGTGACACAGAGCGACAGCGCGATAGTGACACAGAGTGACCGTGCGAGAGTGACACAGAGTGACGGTGTGAGAGTGACACAGAGTGACGGTGTGAGAGTGACACAGAGTGACGGTGTGAGAGTGACACAGAGTGATGGCGCGAGAGTGACACAGAGTGACGGTGTGAGAGTGACACAGAGTGACGGTGTGAGAGTGACACAGAGTGACAGTGTGAGAGTGACACAGAGTGACTGTGTGAGAGTGACACAGAGTGACGGTGCGAGAGTGACACAGAGTGACGGTGTGAGACTGGCACAGATTGACAGTGTGAGAGTGACACAGAGTGACAGTGTGAGAGTGACACAGAGTGATGTTGTGAGACTGGCACAGATTGACTGTGTGAGAGTGACACAGAGTGACAGTGTGAGAGTGACACAGAGTGACAGTGCGAGAGTGACAAAGATTGGCACAGAGTGACGGTGTGAGAGTGACACAGAGTGACGGTGTGAGAGTGACACAGAGTGACAGTGCGAGAGTGACACGGAGTGACGGTGCGAGAGTGACGCAGAGTGACACAGAGTGACGGTGTGAGAGTGACACAGAGTCACGGCACGAGAGTGACTCAGAGTGACGGCGTGAGAGTGACACAGAGTGATAGTGTGAGAGTGACACAGAGGGACAGTGCGAGAGTGGCACAGTGACAGTGCGAGAGTGACACAGAGTGACGGTGCGAGCATGACACAGAGTGACGGTGTGAGAGTGACACAGAGTGACAGTGTGAGAGTGACACAGAGTGACTGCGTGAGAGTGACACCGAGTGACGGCATGAGAGTGACACAGAGTGACGGTGCGAGAGTGACACAGAGTGACGGTGCGAGAGTGACACAGAGTGACGGTGTGAGAGTGACACAGAGTGACGGTGCGAGCATGACACAGAGTGACGGCGTCAGAGTGACACAGAGTGACAGTGTGAGAGTGACACAGCGTGACGGCGTGAGAGTGACACAGAGTGACAGTGTGAGAGTGACACAGAGTGACGGTGTGAGAGTGACACAGAGTGACAGTGTGAGAGTGACACAGAGTGACACAGAGTGACGGTGTGAGAGTGACACAGAGTGACGGTGCGAGAGTGACACAGAGTGACGGTGTGAGAGTGACACAGAGTGACAGTGTGAGAGTGACACAGAGTGACAGTGTGAGAGTGAAACAGAGTGACAGTGCGAGAGTGACACAGAGTGACACAGAGTGACTGTGTGACAGTGACACAGAGTGACAGTGTGAGAGTGACACAGAGTGACGGTGTGAGAGTGACACAGAGTGACGGTGCGAGAATGACACAGAGTGACAGTGTGAGAGTGACACAGAGTGACACAGAGTGACTGTGTGAGAGTGACACAGAGTGACGGTGCGAGCATGACACAGAGTGACGGCGTCAGAGTGACACAGAGTGACAGTGTGAGAGTGACACAGCGTGACGGCGTGAGAGTGACACAGAGTGACAGTGTGAGAGTGACACAGAGTGACGGTGTGAGAGTGACACAGAGTGACAGTGTGAGAGTGACACAGAGTGACAGTGTGAGAGTGAAACAGAGTGACAGTGCGAGAGTGACACAGAGTGAAACAGAGTGACAGTGTGACAGTGACACAGAGTGACAGTGTGAGAGTGACACAGAGTGACGGTGTGAGAGTGACACAGAGTGACAGTGTGAGAGTGACACAGAGTGACGGTGCGAGAATGACACAGAGTGACAGTGTGAGAGTGACACAGAGTGACACAGAGTGACTGTGTGAGAGTGACACAGAGTGACGGTGTGAGAGTGACACAGAGTGACGGTGCGAGAATGACATAGAGTGACACAGAGTGACGGTGCGAGAGTGACACAGAGTGACAGTGTGAGAGTGACACAGAGTGACACAGAATGACGGTGTGAGAGTGACACAGAGTGATGGCGCGAGAGTGACACAGAGTGACAGTGTGAGAGTGACACAGAGTGACGGTGTGAGAGTGACACAGAGTGACAGTGTGAGAGTGACACAGAGTGACGGTGTGAGAGTGACACAGAGTGATGGTGTGAGAGTGACACAGTGACAGTGTGAGAGTGACACAGAGTGACGGTGTGAGAGTGACACAGAGTGACACAGAGTGACATTGTGAGAGTGACACAGATTGACGGTGTGAGAGTGACACAGAGTGACAGTGTGAGAGTGACACAGAGTGACGGCATGAGAGTGACACAGAGTGACGTGTGAGAGTGACGCAGAGTGACGGTGCGAGCCTGACACAGGGTGACAGTGTGAGAGTGACACAGAGTGATGGTGTGAGAGTGACACAGAGTGACAGTGTGAGAGTGACACAGAGTCACGGCTTGAGAGTGACATAGAGTGACAGTGTGAGAGTGACACAGATTGACGGCATGAGAGTGACACAGAGTGACGTGTGAGAGTGACACAGAGTGATGGTGTGAGAGTGACACAGAGTGACGGAGTGAGAGTGACACAGAGTGACACAGAGTGACAGTGTGAGAGTGACACAGAGTGACACAGAGTGACACAGAGTGACAGTGTGAGAGTGACACAGAGTGACGGTGTGAGCGTGATGTAGAGTGACGGTGTGAGAGTGACACAGAGTGACGGTCTGGGAGTGATACCGAGTGACGGCGTGAGAGTGACACAGAGTGACGGCGTGAGAGTAACGCAAAGTGACTGTGTGAGAGTGGCACAGAGTGACTGTGTGAGAGTGACACAGAGTGACTGTGTGAGAGTGACCCAGACTGACAGTGTGAGAGTGACACAGACTGACGGTGTGAGAGTGACACAGAGTGACAGTGTGAGAGTGACACAGAGTGACGGTGTGAGAGTGACACAGAGTGACAGTGTGAGAGTGACACAGAGTGACGGTGTGAGAGTGACACAGAGTGACGGTCTGGGAGTGATACCGAGTGACGGCGTGAGAGTGACACAGAGTGACGGCGTGAGAGTAACACAAAGTGACTGTGTGAGAGTGGCACAGAGTGACGGTGTGAGAGTGACACAGAGTGATGGTGTGAGAGTGACCAAGAGTGACAGTGTGAGAGTGACACAGAGTGACAGTGTGAGAGTGACAGTGTGAGAGTGACAGAGATTGACACAGAGTGACAGTGTGAGAGTGACACAGAGTGACTGTGTGAGAGTGACCCAGACTGACAGTGTGAGAGTGACACAGACTGACGGTGTGAGAGTGACACAGAGTGACAGTGTGAGAGTGACACAGAGTGACGGTGTGAGAGTGACACAGAGTGACAGTGTGAGAGTGACACAGAGTGACGGTGTGAGAGTGACACAGAGTGACAGTGTGAGAGTCACACAGAGTGATGGTGTGAGAGTGACACAGAGTGACAGTGTGAGAGTGACACAGAGTGACGGCCTGAGAGTGACACAGAGTGACAGTGTGAGAGTGACACAGAGTGACGGCCTGAGAGTGACACAGAGTGACAGTGTGAGAGTGACACAGAGTGACGTCGTGAGAGTGACACAGAGTGATGGCATGAGAGTGACACAGAGTGACGTGTGAGAGTGACACAGAGTGACGGTGTGAGAGTGACACAGAGTGACGGTGCGAGCATGACACAGAGTGACGGTGTCAGAGTGACACAGAGTGACAGTGTGAGAGTGACACAGCGTGACGGTGTGAGAGTGACACAGAGTGACACAGAGTGACAGTGTGAGAGTGACACAGTGACGGTGTGAGAGTGACGGCGTGAGAGTGACACAGAGTGACGGTGCGAGAGTGACACAGAGTGACGGCCTGAGAGTGATACCGAGTGTCGGCGTGAGAGTGACACATAGTGACGCTGTGAGAGTGACACAGAGTGATGCTGCGAGAGTGACACAGAGTGACGGAGCGAGAGTGACACAGATTGACGGTGTGAGAGTGACACAGAGTGACAGTGTGAAAGTGACACAGAGTGACAGTGTGAGAGTGACACAGAGTGATGGTGTGAGAGTGACACAGAGTGACAGTGTGAGAGTGACATTGATTGACACAGAGTGACGGTGTGAGAGTGACACAGAGTGACAGTGTGAGAGTGACACAGAGTGACAGTGCGAGAGTGACACAGAGTGACAGTGCGAGAGTGACACAGAGTGACAGTGTGAGAGTGACACAGAGTGACAGTTTAAAAGTGACACAGTGACAGTGTGAGAGTGACACAGAGTGATGGTGTGAGAGTGACACAGAGTGACAGTGTGAGAGTGACACAGATTGACACAGAGTGACGGTGTGAGAGTGACACAGAGTGACAGTGTGAGAGTGACACAGAGTGACGGTGTGAGAGTGAAACAGAGTGACAGTGCGAGAGTGACACAGAGTGAAACAGAGTGACAGTGTGAGAGTGACACAGAGTGACAGTGTGAGAGTGACACAGAGTGACGGTGTGAGAGTGACACAGAGTGACGGTGCGAGAATGACATAGAGTGACACAGAGTGACGGTGCGAGAGTGACACAGAGTGACAGTGTGAGAGTGACACAGAGTGACACAGAATGACGGTGTGAGAGTGACACAGAGTGATGGCGCGAGAGTGACACAGAGTGACAGTGTGAGAGTGACACAGAGTGACGGTGTGAGAGTGACACAGAGTGACAGTGTGAGAGTGACACAGAGTGACGGTGTGAGAGTGACACAGAGTGATGGTGTGAGAGTGACACAGTGACAGTGTGAGAGTGACACAGAGTGACGGTGTGAGAGTGACACAGAGTGACGGTGTGAGAGTGACACAGATTGACACAGAGTGACGGTGTGAGAGTGACACAGAGTGACTGTGTGAGAGTGACCCAGAATGACAGTGTGAGAGTGACACAGAGTGACGGTGTGAGAGTGACACAGAGTGACGTTGTGAGAGTGACACAAAGTGACGGTGCGAGAGTGACACAGATTGACGTTGTGAGAGTGACACAGAGTGACAGTGTGAGAGTGACACAGAGTGACGGCATGAGAGTGACACAGAGTGACGTGTGAGAGTGACGCAGAGTGACGGTGCGAGCCTGACACAGGGTGACAGTGTGAGAGTGACACAGAGTGATGGTGTGAGAGTGACACAGAGTGACAGTGTGAGAGTGACACAGAGTGACGGCCTGAGAGTGACACAGAGTGACAGTGTGAGAGTGACACAGATTGACGGCGTGAGAGTGACACAGAGTGACGGCATGAGAGTGACACAGAGTGACGTGTGAGAGTGACACAGAGTGACGGAGTGAGAGTGACACAGAGTGACACAGAGTGACAGTGTGAGAATGACACAGAGTGACACAGAGTGACACAGAGTGACAGTGTGAGAGTGACACAGAGTGACGGTGTGAGCGTGATATAGAGTGACGGTGTGAGAGTGACACAGAGTGACGGTCTGGGACTGATACCGAGTGACGGCGTGAGAGTGACACAGAGTGATGGCGTGAGAGTGACACAGAGTGACAGTGTGAGAGTGACACAGAGTGACGGCCTGAGAGTGATACCGAGTGACGGCCTGAGAGTGACACAGAGTGACGGTGCCAGAGTGACACAGATGAACAGTGTGAGAGTGATACAGAGTGACGGTGTGAGAGTGACACAGAGTGACGGCGTGAGAGTGACACAGAGTGACGGTGCGAGAGTGACACGGAGTGATGGTGTGAGAGTGACACAGAGTGACGTTGTGAGAGTGACACAGAGTGACGGTGTAAGAGTGACACAGAGTGACGGTGTGAGAGTGACACAGTGACGGCGTGAGAGTGACACAGAGTGACGGCGTGAGAGTGACACCGAGTGACAGTGCGAGAGTGACACAGAGTGATGGTGTGAGAGTGACACAGAGTGACGGTGTAAGAGTGACACAGAGTGACGGCCTGAGAGTGACACAGTGTGACAGTGTGAGAGTGACACAGTGTGACACAGAGTGATGGTGTGAGTGTGACACAGAGTGACGGCCTGAGAGTGACACAGAGTGACGGCCTGAGAGTGAAACAGAGTGACAGTGTGAGAGTGACACAGAGTGACGGTGCGAGAGTGACACAGAGTGATGGTGTGAGAGTGAAACAGAGTGACAGTGTGAGAGTGACACAGAGTGACGGCTTGAGAGTAATACAGAGTGATGTTGCGAGAGTGAAACAGAGTGACGTTGTGAGAGTGACATAGTGACGCTGCGAGAGTGACACAGAGTGACGGTGCGAGAGTGACACAGAGTGATGGAGTGAGAGTGACACAGAGTGACGGCGTGAGAGTGACACAGAGTGACGGCGTGAGAGTGACACAGAGTGACGGTGCGAGGGTGATACCGAGTGACGGCGTGAGAGTGACACGGAGTGATGGCGTGAGAATGACACAGAGTGACGGCGTGAGAGTGACACAGAGTGACGGCGCGAGAGTGACACATAGTGACGCAGAGTGACGGCGCGAGAGTGACACAGAGTGACGGCGCGAGAGTGACACAGAGTGACGGTGCGAGGGTGATACCGAGTGACGGCGTGAGAGTGACACGGAGTGATGGCGTGAGAATGACACAGAGTGACGGCGTGAGAGTGACACAGAGTGACGGCGTGAGAGTGACACAGAGTGACGGCGTGAGAGTGACACAGAGTGACCGTGTGAGAGTGACACAGAGTGACAGTGTGAGAGTGTCACAGCGTGGCAGTGCAAGAGTGACACAGAGTGATGGTGTGAGAGTGAAGCAGAGAGACGGTGTGAGAGTGACACAGAGTGACGGCGTGAGAGTGACACAGAGTGACGCAGAGTGACGGCGCGAGAGTGACACAGAGTGACGGCGCGAGAGTGACACAGAGTGACGGTGCGAGGGTGATACTGAGTGACGGCGTGAGAGTGACACGGAGTGATGGCGTGAGAATGACACAGAGTGACGGCGTGAGAGTGACACAGAGTGACGGCGTGAGAGTGACACAGAGTGACGGTGTGAGAGTGACACAGAGTGACCGTGTGAGAGTGACACAGGGTGACAGTGTTAGAGTGACACAGAGTGACGATGCGAGAGTGACACAGAGTGACAGTGCAAGAGTGACACAGAGTGATGGTGTGAGAGTGAAGCAGAGTGACGGTGTGAGAGTGACACAGAGTGACGGCCTGAGAGTGACACAGATTGACGGTGTGAGAGTGATACAGCGTGACGGTGTGAGAGTGATTCAGAGTGACAGTGCGAGAGTGACACAGAGTGACAGTGTGAGAGTGACACAGTGACGGTGTGAGAGTGACACAGAATGACGGTGCGAGAGTGACACAGAGTGATGCTGCGAGAGTGACACAGAGTGATGCTGCGAGAGTGACACAGAGTGACGGAGCGAGAGTGACACAGAGTGACGGCGTGAGAGTGACACAGAGTGACGGCGCGAGAGTGACACAGAGTGATGGTGCGAGAGTGACACAGAGTGACGGCGCGAGAGTGACACAAAGTGACGGCGCGAGAGTGACACAGAGTGATGGTGCGAGAGTGACACAGTGTGACGGCGCGAGAGTGACACAGAGTGATGGTGCGAGAGTGACACAGAGTGACGGCTCGAGAGTGACACAGAGTGACGGCGTGAGAGTGACACAGAGTGACATTGCGAAAATGACACAGAGTGACGGTGTGAGAGTGACACAGAGTGACGGTGTGAGAGTGACACAGAGTGACGGTGCGAGAGTGACTCAGAGTGACGGTGTGAGAGTGACACAGAGTGACATTGCGAAAATGACGCAGAGTGACGGTGTGAGAGTGACACAGAGTGACGGAGTGAGAGTGAGACAGAGTGATGGTGTGAGAGTGATACAGAGTGACAGTGTGAGAGTGACACAGAGTGACTGCGTGAGAGTGACAGAGTGACATTGCGAGAGTGATTCAGAGTGACTGTGTGAGAGTGACACAGAGTGACGGTGTGAGAGTGATACAGAGTGACGGCGTGAGAGTGACACAGAGTGACGGCGTGAGAGTGACACAGAGTGACACTGCGAGAGTGACACAGAGTGACAGTGCGAGAGTGACACAGAATGATGGTGCGAGAGTGACGGCGTGAGTATGACATTGGACAGTGATTGTGGCATTATAAGTGGCAGCATTGTGGAACTGGCTGTGACAGTGTTACTATGACTGTGTTACCATATAGCGCTATGAGTGTGATGACATGAGTGTGATACCTGTATGTAAGACTGAACTGCCTTCTTTGCTTTCTGTTGCTCTCTCAGATATCGATGAGTGCATTAATGCCACGATTTGTGGGCCGAATGCGTACTGTCAGAATATGGCTGCGTCCTATCGGTGTCTCTGTGACCAAGGTTATCAGATGATGTCTGATGGCTCACGATGTGTGGGTAAGTGACAGGGGATTCAGTCAATTGACAGCAAACAGGAGTGTCTAAGGTTCTCCAACAGTGTCTAATAGTGACAGGCTGTATGTTGGTGATGGGCAGTGTGTGGGCGAGGGTCAGTGTGTGTGGGTGATGGGCAGTGTATGGGTGATGGGCAGTGTGTGGTGGGTGATGGGCAGTGTGTGGGTGACGGGCAGTGTGTGGGTGATGGGCAGTGGGTGATGGGCAGTGTGTGGGTGATGGGCAGTGTGTGGGTGATGGGCAGTGTGTGGGTGATGGGCAGTGGGTGATGGGCAGTGTGTGGTGGGTGATGGGCAGTGTGTGGGTGATGGGCAGTGTGTGGGTGATGGGCAGTGTGTGGGTGATGGGCAGTGTGTGGGTGATGGGCAGTGTGTGGTGGGTGATGGGCAGTGTGTGGGTGATGGGCAGTGGGTGATGGGCAGTGTGTGGGTGATGGGCAGTGTGTGGGTGATGGGCAGTGTGTGGTGGGTGATGGGCAGTGTGTGGGTGATGGGCAGTGTGTGGGTGATGGGCAGTGGGTGAAGGGCAGTGTGTGGTGGGTGATGGGCAGTGTGTGGGTGATGGGCAGTGTGTGGGTGATGGGCAGTGGGTGATGGGCAGTGTGTGGGTGATGGGCAGTGGGTGATGGGCAGTGTGTGGTGGGTGATGGGCAGTGTGTGGGTGATGGGCAGTGGGTGATGGGCAGTGTGTGGGTGATGGGCAGTGTGTGGTGGGTGATGGGCAGTGTTTGGGTGACGGGCAGTGTGTGGTGGGTGATGGGCAGTGTGTGATGGGCAGTGTGTGGGTGATGGGCAGTGTGTGGGTGATGGGCAGTGTGTGGTGGGTGATGGGCAGTGTTTGGGTGACAGGCAGTGTGTGGTGGGTGATGGGCAATGTGTGGTGGGTGATGGGCAGTGTTTGGGTGATGGGCAGTGTGTGGTGGGTGATGGGCAGTGTGTGGTGGGTGATGGGCAGTGTTTGGGTGATGGGCAGTGTGTGGTGGGTGATGGGCAGTGTGTGGTGGGGGATGGGCAGTGTGTGGGTGATGGGCAGTGTGTGGTGGGTGATGGGCAGTGTGTGGTGGGGGATGGGCAGTGTGTGGGTGATGGGCAGTGAGTGGTGGGTGATGGGCAGTGTGTGGGTGATGGGCAGTGTGTGGGTGATGGGCAGTGTGTGCGTGATGGGCAGTGTGTGGGTGATGGGCAGTGTGTGGTGGGTGATGGGCAGTGCGTGGTGGGTGATGGGCAGTGTGTGGGTGATGGGCAGTGTGTTGGTGATGGGCAGTGTGCGGGTGATGGGCAGTGTGTGGTGGGTTACGGGCAGTGTGTGGGTGATGGGCAGTGTGTGGGTGATGGGCAGTGTGTGAGTGATGGGCAGTGTGTGGGTGATGGTCTGTGTGTGGGTGATGGGCAGTGGGTGATGGGCAGTCTGTGGGTGATGGGCAGTGTGTGGGTGATGGGCAATGTGTGGGTGATGGGCAGTGGGTGATGGGCAGTGTGTGAGTGATGGGCAGTGTGTGGGTGATGGGCAGTGTGTGGGTGATGGGCAGTGTGTGGTGGGTGATGGGCAGTGTTTGGTGGGTGATGGGCAGTGTGTGGGTGCCAGGCAGTGTGTGGGTGATGGGCAGTGGGTGATGGGCAGTATGTGGGTGTTGGGCAGTGTGTGGGTGATGGGCAGTGTGTGGGTGATGGGCAGTGGGTGTTGGGCAGTGTGTGGGTGATGGGCAGTGTGTGTGTGATGGGCAGTGTGTGGGTGATGGGCAGTGTGTGTGTGATGGGCAGTGTGTGGGTGACGGGCAGTGTGTGGTGGGTGATGGGCAGTGTGTGGTGGGTGACGGGCAGTGTGTGGTGGGTGATGGTCAGTGTGTTGGTGATGGGCAGTGTATGGGTGACGGGCAGTGTGTGGTGGGTGATGGGCAGTGTGTGGGTGATGGGCAGTGTGTGGTGGGTGATGGGCAGTGTGTGGGTGATGGGCAGTGTGTGGGTGATGGGCAGTGTATGGGTGACGGGCAGTGTGTGGTGGGTGATGGGCAGTGTGTGGGTGTTGGGCAGTGTGTGGTGGGTGATGGGCAGTGTGTTGCTGATGGGTAGTGTATGGGTGACGGGCAGTGTGTGGGTGATGGGCAGTGGGTGATGGGCAGTGTGTGCGTGATGGGCAGTGTGTGCGTGATGGGCAGTGTGTAGGTAATGGGCAGTGTGTGGTGGGTGATGGGCAGTGTGTGGGTGTTGGGCAGTGTGTGGTGGGTGATGGGCAGTGTGTGGTGGGTGATGGGCAGTGTGTGGGTGATGGGCAGTGTGTGGGTGATGGGCAGTGTGGGTGATGGGCAGTGGGTGATGGGCAGTGTGTGGGTGATGGGCAGTGTGTGGGTGATGGGCAGTGGGTGCGTGATGGGCAGTGTGTGGGTGATGGGCAGTGTGTGGGTGATGGGCAGAGTGTGGGTGATGGTCAGTGTGTGGGTGATGGGCAGTGTGTGGGTGATGGGCAGTGTGTGGTGTGTGAAGGGGAGTGTGTGTGTGATGGGCAGCGTGTGGTGGGCGATGGGCAGTGTGTGGGTGATGGGCAGTGTGTGGGTAATGGGCAGTGTGTGGGTGATGGGCAGTGTGTGGGTGATGGGCAGTGTGTGGTGGGTGATGGGCAGTGTGTGGGTGATGGGCAGTGTGTGGTGTGTGAAGGGGAGTGTGTGGGTGATGGGCAGTTTGTGGGTGATGGGCAGTGTGTGGGTGATGGGCAGTGTGTGGGTGATGGGCAGTATTTGGGCGATGGGCAGTGTGTGGTGGGTGATGGGCAGTGTGTGGTGGGTGATGGGCAGTGTGTGGGTGATGGTCAGTGTGTGGGTGATGGGCAGTGGGTGATGGGCAGTGTGTGGGTGATGGGCAGTGTGTGGGTGATGGTCAGTGTGTGGGTGATGGTCAGTGTGTGGGTGATGGGCAGTGTGTGGGTGATGGGCAGTGTGTGGCTGATGGGCAGTGTGTGGGTGATGGGCAGTGTGTGGGTGATGGGCAGTGGGTGAAGGGCAGTGTGTGGTGGGTGATGGGCAGTGTGTGGGTGATGGGCAGTGTGTGGGTGATGGGCAGTGGGTGATGGGCAGTGTGTGGGTGATGAGCAGTGGGTGATGGGCAGTGTGTGGTGGGTGATGGGCAGTGTGTGGGTGATGGGCAGTGGGTGATGGGCAGTGTGTGGCTGATGGGCAGTGTGTGGTGGGTGATGGGCAGTGTTTGGGTGACGGGCAGTGTGTGGTGGGTGATGGGCAGTTTGTGATGGGCAGTGGGTGGGTGATGGGCAGTGTGTGGGTGATGGGCAGTGTGTGGTGGGTGATGGGCAGTGTTTGGGTGATGGGCAGTGTGTGGTGGGTGATGGGCAGTGTTTGGGTGATGGGCAGTGTGTGGTGGGTGATGGGCAGTGTGTGGTGGGTGATGGGCAGTGGGTGGGTGATGGGCAGTGTGTGGGTGATGGGCAGTGTGTGGTGGGTGATGGGCAGTGTTTGGGTGATGGGCAGTGTGTGGTGGGTGATGGGCAATGTGTGGTGGGTGATGGGCAGTGTTTGGGTGATGGGCAGTGTGTGGTGGGTGATGTGCAGTGTGTGGTGGGTGATGGGCAGTGTTTGGGTGATGGGCAGTGTATGGTGGGTGATGGGCAGTGTGTGGTGGGGGATGGGCAGTGTGTGGGTGATGGGCAGTGTGTGGTGGGTGATGGGCAGTGTGTGGTGGGGGATGGGCAGTGTGTGGGTGATGGGCAGTGTGTGGGTGATGGGCAGTGTGTGGGTGAATGGCAGTGTGTGGTGGGTGATGGGCAGTGTGTGGGTGATGGGCAGTGAGTGGTGGGTGATGGGCAGTGTGTGGGTGATGGGCAGTGTGTGGGTGATGGGCAGTGTGTGCGTGATGGGCAGTGTGTGGGTGATGGGCAGTGTGTGGTGGGTGATGGGCAGTGCGTGGTGGGTGATGGGCAGTGTGTGGGTGATGGGCTGTGTGTGGGGGATGGGCAGTGTGCGGGTGATGGGCAGTGTGTTGTGGGTTACGGGCAGTGTGTGGGTGATGGGCAGTGTGTGGGTGATGGGCAGTGTGTGGGTGATGGGCAGTGTGTGAGTGATGGGCAGTGTGTGGGTGATGGGCTGTGTGTGGGTGATGGGCAGTGGGTGATGGGTGATGGGCAGTGTTTGGGTGACGGGCAGTGTGTGGTGGGTGATGGGCAGTGTGTGATGGGCAGTGTGTGGGTGATGGGCAGTGTGTGGGTGATGGGCAGTGTGTGGTGGGTGATGGGCAGTGTTTGGGTGACAGGCAGTGTGTGGTGGGTGATGGGCAATGTGTGGTGGGTGATGGGCAGTGTTTGGGTGATGGGCAGTGTGTGGTGGGTGATGGGCAGTGTGTGGTGGGTGATGGGCAGTGTGTAGTGGGTGATGGGCAGTGTGTGGTGGGGGATGGGCAGTGTGGGTGATGGGCAGTGTGTGGTGGGTGATGGGCAGTGTGTGGTGGGGGATGGGCAGTGTGTGGGTGATGGGCAGTGTGTGGGTGAATGGCAGTGTGTGGTGGGTGATGGGCAGTGTGTGGGTGATGGGCAGTGTGTGGGTGATGGGCAGTGTGTGGGTGATGGGCAGTGTGTGCGTGATGGGCAGTGTGTGGGTGATGGGCAGTGTGTGGTGGGTGATGGGCAGTGCGTGGTGGGTGATGGGCAGTGTGTGGGTGATGGGCAGTGTGTTGGTGATGGGCAGTGTGCGGGTGATGGGCAGTGTGTGGTGGGTTACGGGCAGTGTGTGGGTGATGGGCAGTGTGTGGGTGATGGGCAGTGTGTGAGTGATGGGCAGTGTGTGGGTGATGGTCTGTGTGTGGGTGATGGGCAGTGGGTGATGGGCAGTCTGTGGGTGATGGGCAGTGTGTGGGTGATGGGCAATGTGTGGGTGATAGGCAGTGGGTGATGGGCAGTGTGTGAGTGATGGGCAGTGTGTGGGTGATGGGCAGTGTGTGGGTGATGGGCAGTGTGTGGTGGGTGATGGGCAGTGTGTGGGTGCCAGGCAGTCTGTGGGTGATGGGCAGTGGGTGATGGGCAGTATGTGGGTGTTGGGCAGTGTGTGGGTGATGGGCAGTGTGTGGGTGATGGGCAGTGGGTGTTGGGCAGTGTGTGGTGGGTGATGGGCAGTGGGTGTTGGGCAGTATGTGGGTGTTGGGCAGTGTGTGGGTGATGGGCAGTGTGTGGGTGATGGGCAGTGTGTGGGTGATGGGCAGTGGGTGGTGGGTGATGGGCAGTGGGTGTTGGGCAGTGTGTGGGTGATGGGCAGTGTGTGTGTGATGGGCAGTGTGAGGGTGATGGGCAGTGTGTGTGTGATGGGCAGTGTGTGGGTGACGGGCAGTGTGTGGTGGGTGATGGGCAGTGTGTGGTGGGTGACGGGCAGTGTGTGGTGGGTGATGGGCAGTGTGTGTGTGATGGGCAGTGTATGGGTGACGGGCAGTGTGTGGTGGGTGATGGGCAGTGTGTGGGTGATGGGCAGTGTGTGGTGGGTGATGGGCAGTGTGTGAGTGATGGGCAGTGTGTGGGTGATGGGCAGTGTATGGGTGACGGGCAGTGTGTGGTGGGTGATGGGCAGTGTGTGGGTGTTGGGCAGTGTGTGGTGGGTGATGGGCAGTGTGTTGGTGATGGGCAGTGTATGGGTGACGGGCAGTGTGTGGTGGGTGATGGGCAGTGGGTGATGGGCAGTGTGTGTGTGATGGGCAGTGTGTGCGTGATGGGCAGTGTGTAGGTAATGGGCAGTGTGTGGTGGGTGATGGGCAGTGTGTGGGTGTTGGGCAGTGTGTGGTGGGTGATGGGCAGTGTGTGGTGGGTGATGGGCAGTGTGTGGGTGATGGGCAGTGTGTGGGTGATGGGCAGTGTGTGGGTGATGGGCAGTGGGTGATGGGCAGTGTGTGGGTGATGGGCAGTGGGTGGGTGATGGGCAGTGGGTGCGTGATGGGCAGTGTGTGGGTGATGGGCAGTGTGTGGGTGATGGGCAGTGTGTGGGTGATGGGCAGTGTGTGGTGTGTGAAGGGGAGTGTGTGTGTGATGGGCAGCGTGTGGTGGGTGATGGGCAGTGTGTGGGTGATGGGCAGTGTGTGGGTGATGGGCAGTGTGTGGGTGATGGGCAATGTGTGGGTGATGGGCAGTGTGTGGTGGGTGATGGGCAGTGTGTGGGTGATGGGCAGTGTGTGGTGTGTGAAGGGGAGTGTGTGGGGGATGGGCAGTCTGTGGGTGATGGGCAGTTTGTGGGTGATGGGCAGTGTGTGGGTGATGGGCAGTGTGTGGGTGATGGGCAGTATTTGGGCGATGGGCAGTGTGTGGTGGGTGATGGGCAGTGTGTGGTGGGTGATGGGCAGTCTGTGGGTGATGGGCAGTGTGTGGTGGGTTATGGGCAGTGTGTGGGTGATGGTCAGTGTGTGGGTGATGGGCAGTGGGTGATGGGCAGTGTGTGGGTGATGGGCAGTGTGTGGGTGATGGGCAGTGTGTGGGTGATGGGCAGTGTGTGGTGGATTATGGTCAGTGTGTGGGTGATGGTCAGTGTGTGGGTGATGGTCAGTGTGTGGGTGATGGGCAGTGTGTGGGTGATGGGCAGTGTGTGGCTGATGGGCAGTGTGTGGGTGATGGGCAGTGTGTGGGTGATGGGCAGTGTGTGGGTGATGGGCAGTGGGTGATGGGCAGTGTGTGGGTGATGGGCAGTGTGTGGGTGATGGGCAGTGTGTGGTGTGTGAAGGGGAGTGTGTGGGTGATGGGCAGTGTGTGGGTGATGGGCAGTGTGTGGGTGATGGGCAGTGTGTGGGCGATGGGCAGTGTGGTGGGTGATGGGCAGTGTGTGGTGGGTGATGGGCAGTGTGTGGGTGATGGGCAGTGTGTGTGGGTGATGCGCAGTGTGTGGTGGGTTTTGGGCAGTGTGTGGGTGATGGGCAGTGGGTGATGGGCAGTGTGTGGGTGATGGGCAGTGTGTGGGTGATGGGCAGTGTGTGGTGGATTATGGGCAGTGTGTGGGTGATGGTCAGTGTGTGGGTGATGGGCAGTGTGTGGGTGATGGGCAGTGTGTGGTTGATGGGCAGTGTGTGGGTGATGGGCAGTGGGTGATGGGCAGTGTGTGGGTGATGGGCAGTGTGTGGTGGGTGACGGGCAGTGTGTGGGTGATGGGCAGTGGGTGATGGGCAGTGTGTGGGTGATGGGCAGTGTGTGGGTGATGGGCAGTGTGTGGATGAAGGGCAGTGGGTGATGGGCAGTGTGTGGGTGATGGGCAGTGTGTGGGTGATGGGCAGTGTGTGGATGATGGGCAGTGGGTGATGGGCAGTGGGTGATGGGCAGTGTGTGGGTGATGGGCAGTGTGTGGCTGATGTTCAGTGTGTGGGTGATGGGCAGTGGGTGATGGGCAGTGGGTGATGGGCAGTGTGTGGGTGATGGGCAGTGTGTGGGTGATGGGCAGTGTGTGGGTGATGGGCAGTGGGTGGTGGGTGATGGGCAGTGTGTGGGTGATGGGCAGTGTGTGGTGTGTGAAGGGGAGTGTGTGGGTGATGGGCAGTGTGTGGGTGATGGGCAGTGTGTGGGTGATGGGCAGTGTGTGGGCGATGGGCAGTGTGTGGTGGGTGATGGGCAGTGTGTGGTGGGTGATGGGCAGTGTGTGGGTGATGGGCAGTGTGTGTGGGTGATGCGCAGTGTGTGGTGGGTTATGGGCAGTGTGTGGGTGATGGTCAGTGTGTGGGTGATGGGCAGTGGGTGATGGGCAGTGTGTGGGTGATGGGCAGTGTGTGGGTGATGGGCAGTGTGTGGTGGATTATGGGCAGTGTTTGGGTGATGGTCAGTGTGTGGGTGATGGTCAGTGTGTGGGTGATGGGCAGTGTGTGGGTGATGGGCAGTGTGTGGGTGATGGGCAGTGGGTGATGGGCAGTGTGTGGGTGATGGGCAGTGTGTGGTGGGTGACGGGCAGTGTGTGGGTGATGGGCAGTGGGTGATGGGCAGTGTGTGGGTGATGGGCAGTGTGTGGGTGATGGGCAGTGTGTGGATGAAGGGCAGTGGGTGATGGGCAGTGTGTGGGTGATGGGCAGTGTGTGGGTGATGGGCAGTGTGTGGGTGATGGGCAGTGGGTGATGGGCAGTGGGTGATGGGCAGACTGTGGGTGATGGGCAGTGTGTGGCTGATGTTCAGTGTGTGGGTGATGGGCAGTGGGTGATGGGCAGTGGGTGATGGGCAGTGTGTGGGTGATGGTCAGTGTGTGGGTGATGGGCAGTGTGTGGGTGATGGGCAGTGTGTGGGTGATGGGCAGTGGGTGATGAGCAGTGTGTGGGTGATGGGCAGTGTGTGGGTGATGAGCAGTGGGTGATGGGCAGTGTGTGGGTGATGGGCAGTGTGTGGGTGATGGGCAGTGTGTGGGTGATGGGCAGTGTGTGGATGATGGGCAGTGGGTGATGGGCAGTGTGTGGGTGATGGGCAGTGTGTGGATGATGGGCAGTGGGTGATGGGCAGTGGGTGATGGGCATTGTGTGGGTGATGGGCAGTGTGTGGCTGATGGTCAGTGTGTGGGTGATGGTCAGTGTGTGGTTGATGGGCAGTGGGTGATGGGCAGTGGGTGATGGGCAGTGTGTGGGTGATGGGCAGTGTGTGCGTGATGGGCAGTGTGTAGGTAATGGGAAGTGTGTGGTGGGTGATGGGCAGTGTGTGGGTGTTGGGCAGTGTGTGGTGGGTGATGGGCAGTGTGTGGTGGGTGATGGGCAGTGTGTGGGTGATGGGCAGTGTGTGGGTGATGGGCAGTGGGTGATGGGCAGTGTGTGGGTGATGGGCAGTGTGTGGGTGATGGGCAGTGGGTGCGTGATGGGCAGTGTGTGGGTGATGGGCAGTGTGTGGGTGATGGGCAGAGTGTGAGTGATGGTCAGTGTGTGGGTGATGGGCAGTGTGTGGGTGATGGGCAGTGTGTGGTGTGTGAAGGGGAGTGTGTGTGTGATGGGCAGCGTGTGGTGGGTGATGGGCAGTGTGTGGGTGATGGGCAGTGTGTGGGTGATGGGCAGTGTGTGGGTGATGGGCAATGTGTGGGTGATGGGCAGTGTATGGTGGGTGATGGGCAGTGTGTGGGTGATGGGCAGTGTGTGGTGTGTGAAGGGGAGTGTGTGGGGGATGGGCAGTGTGTGGGTGATGGGCAGTTTGTGGGTGATGGGCAGTGTGTGGGTGATGGGCAGTGTGTGGGTGATGGGCAGTATTTGGGCGATGGGCAGTGTGTGGTGGGTGATGGGCAGTGTGTGGTGGGTGATGGGCAGTGTGTGGGTGATGGGCAGTGTGTGTGGGTGATGGGCAGTGTGTGGTGGGTGATGGGCAGTGTGTGGGTGATGGTCAGTGTGTGGGTGATGGGCAGTGGGTGATGGGCAGTGTGTGGGTGATGGGCAGTGTGTGGGTGATGGGCAGTGTGTGGTGGATTATGGTCAGTGTGTGGGTGATGGTCAGTGTGTGGGTGATGGTCAGTGTGTGGGTGATGGGCAGTGTGTGGCTGATGGGCAGTGTGTGGGTGATGGGCAGTGTGTGGGTGATGGGCAGTGGGTGGTGGGTGATGGGCAGTGTGTGGTGTGTGAAGGGGAGTGTGTGGGTGATGGGCAGTGTGTGGGTGATGGGCAGTGTGTGGGCGATGGGCAGTGTGTGGGCGATGGGCAGTTTGTGGTGGGTGATGGGCAGTGTGTGGTGGGTGATGGGCAGTGTGTGGGTGATACGCAGTGTGTGGTGGGTTATGGGCAGTGTGTGGGTGATGGTCAGTGTGTGGGTGATTGGCAGTGGGTGGGTGATGGGCAGTGTGTGGCTGATGGGCAGTGTGTGGGTGATGGGCAGTGTGTGGGTGATGGGCAGTGGGTGGTGGGTGATGGGCAGTGTGTGGTGTGTGAAGGGGAGTGTGTGGGTGATGGGCAGTGTGTGGGTGATGGGCAGTGTGTGGGTGATGGGCAGTGTGTGGTGGGTGACGGGCAGTGTGTGGGTGATGGGCAGTGGGTGATGGGCAGTGTGTGGGTGATGGGCAGTGTGTGGGTGATGGGCAGTGTGTGGATGAAGGGCAGTGGGTGATGGGCAGTGTGTGGGTGATGGGCAGTGTGTGGATGATGGGCAGTGTGTGGTTGATGGGCAGTGTGTGGGTGATGGGCAGTGGGTGATGGGCAGTGTGTGGGTGATGGGCAGTGTGTGGTGGGTGACGGGCAGTGTGTGGGTGATGGGCAGTGGGTGATGGGCAGTGTGTGGGTGATGGGCAGTGTGTGGGTGATGGGCAGTGGGTGCGTGATGGGCAGTGTGTGGGTGATGGGCAGTGTGTGGGTGATGGGCAGAGTGTGAGTGATGGTCAGTGTGTGGGTGATGGGCAGTGTGTGGGTGATGGGCAGTGTGTGGGTGATGGGCAGTGTGTGGGTGATGGGCTGTGGGTGATGGGCAGTGTGTGGGTGATGGGCAGTGTGTGGGTGATGGGCAGTGGGTGCGTGATGGGCAGTGTGTGGGTGATGGGCAGTGTGTGGGTGATGGGCAGAGTGTGAGTGATGGTCAGTGTGTGGGTGATGGGCAGTGTGTGGGTGATGGGCAGTGTGTGGTGTGTGAAGGGGAGTGTGTGTGTGATGGGCAGCGTGTGGTGGGTGATGGGCAGTGTGTGGGTGATGGGCAGTGTGTGGGTGATGGGCAGTGTGTGGGTGATGGGCAATGTGTGGGTGATGGGCAGTGTATGGTGGGTGATGGGCAGTGTGTGGGTGATGGGCAGTGTGTGGTGTGTGAAGGGGAGTGTGTGGGGGATGGGCAGTGTGTGGGTGATGGGCAGTGTGTGGGTGATGGGCAGTGTGTGGGTGATGGGCAGTATTTGGGCGATGGGCAGTGTGTGGTGGGTGATGGGCAGTGTGTGGTGGGTGATGGGCAGTGTGTGGGTGATGGGCAGTGTGTGTGGGTGATGGGCAGTGTGTGGTGGGTGATGGTCAGTGTGTGGGTGATGGTCAGTGTGTGGGTGATGGGCAGTGGGTGATGGGCAGTGTGTGGGTGATGGGCAGTGTGTGGTGGATTATGGTCAGTGTGTGGGTGATGGTCAGTGTGTGGGTGATGGTCAGTGTGTGGGTGATGGGCAGTGTGTGGGTGATGGGCAGTGTGTGGGTGATGGGCAGTGTGTGGGTGATGGGCAGTGGGTGGTGGGTGATGGGCAGTGTGTGGTGTGTGAAGGGGAGTGTGTGGGTGATGGGCAGTGTGTGGTTGATGGGCAGTGTGTGGGTGATGGGCAGTGTGTGGGCGATGGGCAGTGTGTGGTGGGTGATGGGCAGTGTGTGGTGGGTGATGGGCAGTGTGTGGGTGATGGGCAGTGTGTGTGGGTGATGCGCAGTGTGTGGTGGGTTATGGGCAGTGTGTGGGTGATGGTCAGTGTGTGGGTGATGGGCAGTGGGTGATGGGCAGTGTGTGGGTGATGGGCAGTGTGTGGGTGATGGGCAGTGTGTGGTGGATTATGGGCAGTGTGTGGGTGATGGTCAGTGTGTGGGTGATGGGCAGTGTGTGGGTGATGGGCAGTGTGTGGTTGATGGGCAGTGTGTGGGTGATGGGCAGTGGGTGATGGGCAGTGTGTGGGTGATGGGCAGTGTGTGGTGGGTGACGGGCAGTGTGTGGGTGATGGGCAGTGGGTGATGGGCAGTGTGTGGGTGATGGGCAGTGTGTGGGTGATGGGCAGTGGGTGATGGGCAGTGTGTGGGTGATGGGCAGTGTGTGGGTGATGGGCAGTGTGTGGATGATGGGCAGTGGGTGATGGGCAGTGGGTGATGGGCAGTGTGTGGCTGATGGGCAGTGTGTGGCTGATGTTCAGTGTGTGGGTGATGGGCAGTGGGTGATGGGCAGTGGGTGATGGGCAGTGTGTGGGTGATGGTCAGTGTGTGGGTGATGGGCAGTGTGTGGGTGATGGGCAGTGTGTGGGTGATGGGCAGTGTGTGGGTGATGGGCAGTGGGTGGTGGGTGATGGGCAGTGTGTGGGTGATGGGCAGTGTGTGGTGTGTGAAGGGGAGTGTGTGGGTGATGGGCAGTGTGTGGGTGATGGGCAGTGTGTGGGTGATGGGCAGTGTGTGGGCGATGGGCAGTGTGTGGGCGATGGGCAGTGTGTGGTGGGCGATGGGCAGTGTGTGGTGGGTGATGGGCAGTGTGTGGGCGATGGGCAGTGTGTGGTGGGCGATGGGCAGTGTGTGGTGGGTGATGGGCAGTGTGTGGGTGATGGGCAGTGTGTGTGGGTGATGCGCAGTGTGTGGTGGGTTATGGGCAGTGTGTGGGTGATGGGCAGTGTGTGGGTGATGGGCAGTGGGTGATGGGCAGTGGGTGGGTGATGGGCAGTGTGTGGGTGATGGGCAGTGTGTGGTGGATTATGGGCAGTGTGTGGGTGATGGTCAGTGTGTGGGTGATGGTCAGTGTGTGGGTGATGGGCAGTGTGTGGGTGATGGGCAGTGTGTGGGTGATGGGCAGTGTGTGGGTGATGGGCAGTGGGTGATGGGCAGTGTGTGGGTGATGGGCAGTGTGTGGTGGGTGACGGGCAGTGTGTGGGTGATGGGCAGTGGGTGATGGGCAGTGTGTGGGTGATGGGCAGTGTGTGGGTGATGGGCAGTGTGTGGATGAAGGGCAGTGGGTGATGGGCAGTGTGTGGGTGATGGGCAGTGTGTGGGTGATGGGCAGTGTGTGGATGATGGGCAGTGGGTGATGGGCAGTGGGTGATGGGCAGTGTGTGGGTGATGGGCAGTGTGTGGGTGATGGGCTGTGGGTGATGGGCAGTGTGTGGGTGATGGGCAGTGTGTGGGTGATGGGCAGTGGGTGCGTGATGGGCAGTGTGTGGGTGATGGGCAGTGTGTGGGTGATGGGCAGAGTGTGAGTGATGGTCAGTGTGTGGGTGATGGGCAGTGTGTGGGTGATGGGCAGTGTGTGGTGTGTGAAGGGGAGTGTGTGTGTGATGGGCAGCGTGTGGTGGGTGATGGGCAGTGTGTGGGTGATGGGCAGTGTGTGGGTGATGGGCAGTGTGTGGGTGATGGGCAATGTGTGGGTGATGGGCAGTGTATGGTGGGTGATGGGCAGTGTGTGGGTGATGGGCAGTGTGTGGTGTGTGAAGGGGAGTGTGTGGGGGATGGGCAGTGTGTGGGTGATGGGCAGTGTGTGGGTGATGGGCAGTGTGTGGGTGATGGGCAGTGTGTGGGTGATGGGCAGTATTTGGGCGATGGGCAGTGTGTGGTGGGTGATGGGCAGTGTGTGGTGGGTGATGGGCAGTGTGTGGGTGATGGGCAGTGTGTGTGGGTGATGGGCAGTGTGTGGTGGGTGATGGTCAGTGTGTGGGTGATGGTCAGTGTGTGGGTGATGGGCAGTGGGTGATGGGCAGTGTGTGGGTGATGGGCAGTGTGTGGTGGATTATGGTCAGTGTGTGGGTGATGGTCAGTGTGTGGGTGATGGTCAGTGTGTGGGTGATGGGCAGTGTGTGGGTGATGGGCAGTGTGTGGCTGATGGGCAGTGTGTGGGTGATGGGCAGTGTGTGGGTGATGGGCAGTGTGTGGGTGATGGGCAGTGGGTGGTGGGTGATGGGCAGTGTGTGGTGTGTGAAGGGGAGTGTGTGGGTGATGGGCAGTGTGTGGGTGATGGGCAGTGTGTGGGTGATGGGCAGTGTGTGGGCGATGGGCAGTGTGTGGTGGGTGATGGGCAGTGTGTGGTGGGTGATGGGCAGTGTGTGGGTGATGGGCAGTGTGTGTGGGTGATGCGCAGTGTGTGGTGGGTTATGGGCAGTGTGTGGGTGATGGTCAGTGTGTGGGTGATGGGCAGTGGGTGATGGGCAGTGTGTGGGTGATGGGCAGTGTGTGGGTGATGGGCAGTGTGTGGGTGATGGTCAGTGTGTGGGTGATGGTCAGTGTGTGGGTGATGGGCAGTGTGTGGGTGATGGGCAGTGTGTGGTTGATGGGCAGTGTGTGGGTGATGGGCAGTGGGTGATGGGCAGTGTGTGGGTGATGGGCAGTGTGTGGTGGGTGACGGGCAGTGTGTGGGTGATGGGCAGTGGGTGATGGGCAGTGTGTGGGTGATGGGCAGTGTGTGGGTGATGGGCAGTGTGTGGATGAAGGGCAGTGGGTGATGGGCAGTGTGTGGGTGATGGGCAGTGTGTGGGTGATGGGCAGTGTGTGGATGATGGACAGTGGGTGATGGGCAGTGGGTGATGGGCAGTGTGTGGCTGATGGGCAGTGTGTGGCTGATGTTCAGTGTGTGGGTGATGGGCAGTGGGTGATGGGCAGTGGGTGATGGGCAGTGTGTGGGTGATGGTCAGTGTGTGGGTGATGGGCAGTGTGTGGGTGATGGGCAGTGTGTGGGTGATGGGCAGTGGGTGGTGGGTGATGGGCAGTGTGTGGGTGATGGGCAGTGTGTGGTGTGTGAAGGGGAGTGTGTGGGTGATGGGCAGTGTGTGGGTGATGGGCAGTGTGTGGGTGATGGGCAGTGTGTGGGCGATGGGCAGTGTGTGGTGGGTGATGGGCAGTGTGTGGTGGGTGATGGGCAGTGTGTGGGTGATGGGCAGTGTGTGTGGGTGATGCGCAGTGTGTGGTGGGTTATGGGCAGTGTGTGGGTGATGGGCAGTGTGTGGGTGATGGGCAGTGTGTGGTGGATTATGGGCAGTGTGTGGGTGATGGTCAGTGTGTGGGTGATGGTCAGTGTGTGGGTGATGGGCAGTGTGTGGGTGATGGGCAGTGTGTGGTTGATGGGCAGTGTGTGGGTGATGGGCAGTGGGTGATGGGCAGTGTGTGGGTGATGGGCAGTGTGTGGTGGGTGACGGGCAGTGTGTGGGTGATGGGCAGTGGGTGATGGCAGTGTGTGGGTGATGGGCAGTGTGTGGGTGATGGGCAGTGTGTGGATGAAGGGCAGTGGGTGATGGGCAGTGTGTGGGTGATGGGCAGTGTGTGGGTGATGGGCAGTGTGTGGATGATGGGCAGTGGGTGATGGGCAGTGGGTGATGGGCCGTGTGTGGGTGATGGGCAGTGTGTGGCTGATGTTCAGTGTGTGGGTGATGGGCAGTGGGTGATGGGCAGTGGGTGATGGGCAGTGTGTGGGTGATGGTCAGTGTGTGGGTGATGGGCAGTGTGTGGGTGATGGGCAGTGGGTGATGAGCAGTGTGTGGGTGATGAGCAGTGTGTGGGTGATGGGCAGTGGGTGATGGGCAGTGGGTGATGGGCAGTGTGTGGGTGATGGGCAGTGTGTGGGTGATGGGCAGTGTGTGGGTGATGGGCAGTGTGTGGATGATGGGCAGTGGGTGATGGGCAGTGTGTGGGTGATGGGCAGTGTGTGGATGATGGGCAGTGGGTGATGGGCAGTTGGTGATGGGCATTGTGTGGGTGATGGGCAGTGTGTGGCTGATGGTCAGTGTGTGGGTGATGGTCAGTGTGTGGGTGATGGGCATTGGGTGATGGGCAGTGGGTGATGGGCAGTGTGTGGGTGATGGTCAGTGTGTGGGTGATGGGCAGTGTGTGGGTGATGGGCAGTGTGTGGGTGATGGGCAGTGGGTGATGGGCAGTGTGTGGGTGATGGGCAGTGTGTGGGTGATGGGCATGGTGTGGTGGGTGACAGGCAGTGTATGGGTGACGGGCAGTGTGTGGGTGATGGGCAGTGGGTGATGGGCAGTGTGTGCGTGATGGGCAGTGTGTGGGTGATGGGCAGTGTGTGGGTGATGGGCAGTGGGTGATGGGCAGTGGGTGAAGGGCAGTGTGTGGGTGATGGGCAGTGGGCGATGGGCAGTGGGTGATGGGCATTGTGTGGATGATGGGCAGTGGGTGATGGGCAGTGCCTGGGTGATGGGCAGTGTGTGGGTGTTGGGCAGTGGGTGATGGGCAGTGTGTGGGTGATGGTCAGTGGGTGATGGGCAGTGTGTGGGTGATGGGCAGTGTGTGGGTGATAGTCAGTGGGTGATGGGCAGTGTGTGGGTGATGGGCAGTGTGTGGTGGGTCATGGGCAGTGGGTGACGGGCAGTATGTGGGTGATTGGCAGTGTGTGGGTGACGGGCAGTGTGTGGGTGATGGGCAGTGTGTGGGTGATGGGCAGTGTGTGGGTGATGGGCAGTGGGTGATGGGCAGTGTGTGGGTGATGGGCAGTGTGTGGTGGGTGATGGGCAGTGTGTGGGTGATGGGCTGTGTGTGGGTGATGGACAGTGTGGTGGGTGATGGGCAGTGTCGTGGGTGATGGGCAGTGTGTGGGTGATGGGCAGTGTGTGAGTGATGGGCAGTCTGTGGGTGATGGGCATTGTGTGGGTGATGGGCAGTGTGGTGGGTGATGGGGAGTGTGTGGGTGATGGGCAGTGTGTGAGTGATGGGCAGTGTGGTGGGTAACGGGCAGTGTGTGGTGGGTTATGGGCATTGTGTGGGTGATGGGCAGTGTGGGTGATGGGCAGTGGGTGATGGGCGGAGTGTGGGTGATGGGCAGTGTGTGGGTGAAGGGCAGTGTGTGTGATGGGCAGTGTGGTGGGTGACGGGCAGTGTGTGGGTGATGGGCATTGTGTGGGTGATGGGCAGTGGGTGATGGGCAGTGTGTGGGTGACGGGCAGTGTGTGGGTGACGGGTAGTGTGTTGGTGACGGGCAGTGTGTGGTTGACGGGCAGTGTGTGGGTGATGGGCAGTGGGTGATGGGTAGTGTGTAGGTGATGGGCATTGTGTGGTGGGTCATGGGCATTGTGTGGGTGATGGGCAGTGTGTGTTGGATGATGGGCAGTGTGTGGTGGGTGATGGGCGGTGTGTGGGTGACGGGCAGGGAGTGGTTGACGGGCAGTGAGTGGTTGACGGGCAGTGAGTGGTTGACGGGCAGTGTGTAGTTGACGGGCAGTGTGTGGGTGATGGGCAGTGGGTGATGGGCAGTGGGTGATGGGGTGTGTGGGTGATGGGCAGTGTGTGGGTGATGGGCAGTGTGTGGGTGATGGGCATTGTGTGGGTGATGGGCATTGTGTGGGTGATGGGCAGTGTGTGGGTGATGGGCAGTGTGTGGGTGATGGCCAGTGTGTGGATGATGGGCAGTGTGTGAGTGATGGGCAGTGTGTGGGTAATGGGCAGTGTGTGGGTGATGGGCAGTGTGTGAGTGATGGGCAGTGTGTGGGTGATGGGCAGTGGGTGATGGGCAGTGTGTCAGTGATGGGCAGTGTGTGGTGGGTGATGGGCATTGTGTGGTGGGTGATGAGCATTGTGTGGGTGATGGGCATTGTGTGGGTGATGGACAGTGTGTGGATGATGGGCAGTGTGTGAGTGATGGGCAGTGTGTCAGTGATGGGCAGTGTGTGGTGGGTGATGGGCAGTGTGTGGGTGATGGGCAGTGTGTGAGTGATGGGCAGTGTGGTGGGTGACGGGCAGTGTGTGGTGGGTTATGGGCAGTGTGTGGGTGATGGGCAGTGTGTGGGTGATGGGCAGTGTGTGGGTGATGGGTAGTGGGTGATGGGCAGAGTGTGGGTATTGGGCAGTGTGTAGGTGATGGGCAGTGTCTGGGAGATGGGCAGTGTGTCGGTGATGGGCAGTGTGTGGTGGGTGATGGGCAGTGTGTGGGTGATGGGCAGTGTGTGGTGGGTGATGGGCAGTGTGTGGGTGATGGGCAGTGTGTGGTGGGTGATGGGCAGTGTGTGGGTGATGGGCAGTGGGTGATGGGCAGTGTGTGGTGGGTGATGGGCAGTGTGTGGGTGATGGGCTTTGGGTGATGGGCAGTGTGTGGGTGATGGGCAGTGGGTGATGGGCAGTGGGTGATGGGCAGTGTGTGGTGGGTGATGGGCAGTGGGTGATGGGCACTGTGTGGGTGATGGGTCGTGTGTGGGTGATGGGCCGTGTGTGGGTGATGGGCATTTTGTGGGTGATGGGAAGTGTGTGGTGGGTGATGGGCAGTGTGTGGTGGGTGATGGGCAGTGTGTGGATGATGGGCAGTGTGTGGGTGATGGACAGTGTGTGGTGGGTGATGGGCAGTGTGTGGGTGATGGGCAGTGGGTGATGGGCAGTGTGTGGGTGATGGGGAGTGTGTGGGTGATGGGCAGTGTGTGGATGATGGACAGTGTGTGTGTGATGGGCAGTGTGGGGTGGGTGATGGGCAGTGTGTGGGTGATTGGCAGTGTGTGGGTGATGGGCAGTGTGTGGTGGGTGATGGGCAGTGTGTGGGTGATAGGCAGTGTGTTGGTGATGGGCAGTGTGTGGTGGGTGATGGGCAGTGTGTGGGTGATGGGCAGTGTGTGGTGGGTGATGGGCAGTGTGTGGGTGATGGGCAGTGTGTTGGTGATGGGCAGTGTGTGGTGGGTGATGGGCAGTGTGTGGGTGATGGGCAGTGTGTGGTGGGTGATGGGCAGTGTGTGGGTGATGGGCTGTGGGTGATGGGCAGTGTGTGGGTGATGGGCAGTGTGTGGGTGATGGGCAGTGTGTGGATGATGGGCAGTGTGTGTGTGATGGGCAGTGTGGGGTGGGTGATGGGCAGTGTGTGGGTGATTGGCAGTGTGTGGGTGATGGGCAGTGTGTGGTGGGTGATGGGCAGTGTGTTGGTGATGGGCAGTGTGTGGTGGGTGATGGGCAGTGTGTGGTGGGTGATGGGCAGTGTGTGGGTGATGGGCAGTGTGTGGGTGATGGCAGTGTGTGGTGGGTGATGGGCAGTGGGTGGAGGGTGATGGGCAGTGTTTGGGTGATGGGCAGTGTGTGGGTGATGGGCAGTGTGTGGGTGATGGGCAGTGTGTGGTGGGTGATGGGCAGTGTGTGGTGGGTGATGGGCAGTGTGTGGGTGATGGGCAGTGTGTGGGTGATGGGCAGTGGTTGATGGGCAGTGTGTGGGTGATGGGCAGTGTGTGTTGGGTGACCGGCAGTGTGTGGGTGATGGGCAGAGTGTGGATGATGGGCAGTGTGTGGGTGATGGGCAGTGTGTGGTGGGTGACGGACAGTGTGTGGTGGGTGACAGGCAGTATGTGGGTGATGGGCAGTGTGTGGCTGACGGGCAGTGTGTGGTGGGTGATGGGCAGTGTGTGGGTAATGGGCAGTGTGTGGGTGATGGGCAGTGTGTGAGTGATGGGCAGTGTGTGGGTAATGGGCAGTGTGTGGGTGATGGGCAGTGGGTGATGGGCAGTGTGTCAGTGATGGGCAGTGTGTGGTGGGTGATGGGCATTGTGTGGTGGGTGATGAGCATTGTGTGGGTGATGGGCATTGTGTGGGTGATGGACAGTGTGTGGATGATGGGCAGTGTGTGAGTGATGGGCAGTGTGTCAGTGATGGGCAGTGTGTGGTGGGTGATGGGCAGTGTGTGGGTGATGGGCAGTGTGTGAGTGATGGGCAGTGTGGTGGGTGACGGGCAGTGTGTGGTGGGTTATGGGCAGTGTGTGGGTGATGGGCAGTGTGTGGGTGATGGGCATTGTGTGGGTGATGGGTAGTGGGTGATGGGCAGAGTGTGGGTATTGGGCAGTGTGTAGGTGATGGGCAGTGTCTGGGAGATGGGCAGTGTGTCGGTGATGGGCAGTGTGTGGTGGGTGATGGGCAGTGTGTGGGTGATGGGCAGTGTGTGGTGGGTGATGGGCAGTGTGTGGGTGATGGGCAGTGTGTGGTGGGTGTTGGGCAGTGTGTGGGTGATGGGCAGTGGGTGATGGGCAGTGTGTGGTGGGTGATGGGCAGTGTGTGGGTGATGGGCTTTGGGTGATGGGCAGTGTGTGGGTGATGGGCAGTGGGTGATGGGCAGTGTGTGGTGGGTGATGGGCAGTGGGTGATGGGCACTGTGTGGGTGATGGGTCGTGTGTGGGTGATGGGCCGTGTGTGGGTGATGGGCATTTTGTGGGTGATGGGAAGTGTGTGGTGGGTGATGGGCAGTGTGTGGTGGGTGATGGGCAGTGTGTGGATGATGGGCAGTGTGTGGGTGATGGACAGTGTGTGGTGGGTGATGGGCAGTGTGTGGGTGATGGGCAGTGGGTGATGGGCAGTGTGTGGGTGATGGGGAGTGTGTGGGTGATGGGCAGTGTGTGGATGATGGACAGTGTGTGTGTGATGGGCAGTGTGGGGTGGGTGATGGGCAGTGTGTGGGTGATTGGCAGTGTGTGGGTGATGGGCAGTGTGTGGTGGGTGATGGGCAGTGTGTGGGTGATAGGCAGTGTGTTGGTGATGGGCAGTGTGTGGTGGGTGATGGGCAGTGTGTGGGTGATGGGCAGTGTGTGGTGGGTGATGGGCAGTGTGTGGGTGATGGGCAGTGTGTTGGTGATGGGCAGTGTGTGGTGGGTGATGGGCAGTGTGTGGGTGATGGGCAGTGTGTGGTGGGTGATGGGCAGTGTGTGGGTGATGGGCAGTGGGTGATGGGCAGTGTGTGGTGGATGGGCAGTGTGTGGGTGATGGGCAGTGTGTGGATGATGGGCAGTGTGTGTGTGATGGGCAGTGTGGGGTGGGTGATGGGCAGTGTGTGGGTGATTGGCAGTGTGTGGGTGATGGGCAGTGTGTGGTGGTGATGGGCAGTGTGTGAGTGATGGGCAGTGTGTGGGTGATGGGCAGTGTGTGGGTGATGGGCAGTGTGTGGTGGGTGATGGGCAGTGTTTGGTGGGTGATGGGCATTGTGTGGGTGCCAGGCAGTGTGTGGGTGATGGGCAGTGGGTGATGGGCAGTATGTGGGTGTTGGGCAGTGTGTGGGTGATGGGCAGTGTGTGGGTGATGGGCAGTGGGTGTTGGGCAGTGTGTGGGTGATGGGCTGTGTGTGTGTGATGGGCAGTGTGTGGGTGATGGGCAGTGTGTGTGTGATGGGCAGTGTGTGGGTGACGGGCAGTGTGTGGTGGGTGATGGGCAGTGTGTGGTGGGTGACGGGCAGTGTGTGGTGGGTGATGGTCAGTGTGTTGGTGATGGGCAGTGTATGGGTGACGGGCAGTGTGTGGTGGGTGATGGGCAGTGTGTGGGTGATGGGCAGTGTGTGGTGGGTGATGGGCAGTGTGTGGGTGATGGCAGTGTGTGGGTGATGGGCAGTGTGTGTGGGTGATGGGCAGTGTGTGTGGGCGACGGGCAGTGTGTGGGTGATGGTCAGTGTGTGGTGGGTGACGGGCAGTGTGTGGGTGATGGGCAGTGGGTGATGGGCAGAGTGTGGGTGATGGGCAGTGTATGGGTGATGGGCAGTGTGTGAGTGATGGGCAGTGTGTGTTGGGTGACCGGCAGTGTGTGGGTGATGGGCAGAGTGTGGATGATGGGCAGTGTGTGGGTGATGGGCAGTGTGTGGTGGGTGACGGACAGTGTGTGGTGGGTGACGGGCAGTTTGTGGTGGGTGATGGGCAGTGTGTGGGTGATGGGCAGTGTGCGGGTGATGGGCAGTGTGCGGTGGGTGATGGACAGTGTGTGGTGGGTGACCGGCAGTGTGTGGGTGATGGGCAGAGTGTGGATGATGGGCAGTGTGTGGGTGATGGACAGTGTGTGGTGGGTGACAGGCAGTGTGTGGGTGATGGGCAGTGTGTGGCTGACGGGCAGTGTGTGGTGGGTGATGGGCAGTGTGTGGGTGATGGGCAGTGTGTGGTGGGTGATGGGCAGTGGGTGGAGGGTGATGGGCAGTGTTTGGGTGATGAGCAGTGTTTGGGTGATGGGCAGTGTGTGGGTGATGGGCAGTGTGTCGGTGATGGGCAGTGTGTGGTGGGTGATGGGCAGTGTGTGGGTGATGGGCAGTGTGTGGGTGATGGGCAGTGGTTGATGGGCAGTGTGTGGGTGATGGGCAGTGTGTGGGTGATGGGCAGTGTGTTTTGGGTGACCGGCAGTGTGTGGGTGATGGGCAGAGTGTGGATGATGGGCAGTGTGTGGGTGATGGGCAGTATGTGGTGTGAGACGGACAGTGTGTGGTGGGTGACAGGCAGTGTGTGTGTGATGGGCAGTGTGGGGTGGGTGATGGGCAGTGTGTGGGTGATTGGCAGTGTGTGGGTGATGGGCAGTGTGTGGTGGGTGATGGGCAGTGTGTGGTGGGTGATGGGCAGTGTGTGGGTGATGGGCAGTGTGTTGGTGATGGGCAGTGTGTGGTGGGTGATGGGCAGTGTGTGGGTGATGGGCAGTGTGTGGTGGGTGATGGGCAGTGTGTGGGTGATGGGCAGTGGGTGATGGGCAGTGTGTGGGTGATGGGCAGTGTGTGGGTGATGGGCAGTGTGTGGATGATGGGCAGTGTGTGTGTGATGGGCAGTGTGGGGTGGGTGATGGGCAGTGTGTGGGTGATTGGCAGTGTGTGGGTGATGGGCAGTGTGTGGTGGGTGATGGGCAGTGTGTGGGTGATGGGCAGTGTGTGGGTGATGGGCAGTGTGTGGTGGGTGATGGGCAGTGTGTGGTGGGTGATGGGCAGTGTGTGGGTGATGGGCAGTGTGTGGGTGATGGGCAGTGTGTGGTGGGTGATGGGCAGTGGGTGGAGGGTGATGGGCAGTGTTTGGGTGATGAGCAGTGTTTGGGTGATGGGCAGTGTGTGGGTGATGGGCAGTGTGTCGGTGATGGGCAGTGTGTGGTGGGTGATGGGCAGTGTGTGGGTGATGGGCAGTGTGTGGGTGATGGGCAGTGGTTGATGGGCAGTGTGTGGGTGATGGGCAGTGTGTGTTGGGTGACCGGCAGTGTGTGGGTGATGGGCAGAGTGTGGATGATGGGCAGTGTGTGGGTGATGGGCAGTGTGTGGTGGGTGACGGACAGTGTGTGGTGGGTGACAGGCAGTATGTGGTGATGGGCAGTGTGTGGCTGACGGGCAGTGTGTGGTGGGTGATGGGCAGTGTGTGGGTGATGGGCAGTGTGTGTAGGGTGATGGGCAGTGTGTGTGGGCGACGGGCAGTGTGTGGGTGATGGTCAGTGTGTGGTGGGTGACGGGCAGTGTGTGGGTGATGGGCAGTGGGTGATGGGCAGAGTGTGGGTGATGGGCAGTGTATGGGTGATGGGCAGTGTTGTGAGTGATGGGCAGTGTTGTGTTGGGTGACCGGCAGTGTGTGGGTGATGGGGCAAGAGTGTTGGAGATGGGCAGTGTGTGGTGGGTGATGGGCAGTGTGTGGTGGGTGATGGGCAGTGTGGTGGGTGATGGGCAGTGTGTGGTTGATGGGCAGTGTGTGGGTGATGGGCAGTGGGTGATGGGCAGTGTGTGGGTGATGGGCAGTGTGTGGTGGGTGATGGGCAGTGTGTGGTGGGTGATGGGCAGTGTGTGGTGGGTGATGGGCAGTGTGTGGGTGATGGGCAGTGTGTGTGGTGGGTGATGTGGTAGTGGTGTGTGTGGGTGATGGGCAGTGTGTGTGTGGGTGATGGCAGTGTGTGGTGGGTGATGGGCAGTGTGTGGGTGATGGGCAGTGTGTGGTGGGTGATGGGCAGTGTGTGGGTGATGGGCAGTGTGTGGGTGATGGGCAGTGTGTGTGGGTGATGGGCAGTGTGTGGTGGGTGATGGGCAGTGTGTGGGTGATGGGCAGTGTGTGGTGGGTGATGGGCAGTGTGTGGGGTGATGGGCAGTGTGTGGTGGGTGGGGATGGCAGTGTGTGGGTGATGGGCAGTGGGTGATGGGCAGTGTGTGGTGGGTGATGGGCAGTGTGTGGTGGGTGATGGGCGGTGTGTGGGTGACGGGCAGGGAGTGGTGACGGGCAGTGAGTGGTGACGGGACGTGAGTGGTTGACGGGCAGTGTGTAGTTGACGGGCAGTGTGTGGGTGTGGGCAGTGGGTGATGGGCAGTCCGGTGTGGGGTGTGTGGGTGATGGGCAGAGTGTGGGTGATGGGCAGTGTGTGGGTGATGGGCAGTGTGTGGGTGATGGGCAGTGTGGTGGTGGGTGATGGGCATTGTGTGGGTGATGGGCAGTGTGTGGTGGTGATGGGCATTGTGTGGGGATGGGCAGTGTGTGGGTAATGGGCAGTGTGTGGGGTGATGGGCCAGTGTGTGAGTGATGGGCAGTGTGTGGGTAATGGGGCAGTGTGTGGGTGATGGGCACGTGGGTGATGGGCAGTGTGTCAGTGATGGGCAGTGTGTGGTGGGTGATGGGCAGTGTGTGGTGGGTGATGGGCAGTGTGTGGGTGATGGGCAGTGTGTGGGTGATGGGCAGTGTGTGGGTGATGGGCAGTGTGTGGGTGATGGGCAGTGTGGTGGGTGATGGGCAGTGTGTGGTGGGTGATGGGCAGTGTGTGGGTGATGGGCAGTGTTGGTGTGATGGGCAGTGTGGGTGTTGGGCAGTGTGTGGGTGATGGGGTGGGTGATGGGCAGTGTGTGGTGGGTGATGGGCAGTGTGTGGGTGATGGGCAGTGTGTGGGTGATGGGCAGTGTGTGGGTGATGGGCAGTGTGTGTGATGGGCAGTGGGGGTGTGGTGATGGGCAGTGTGGTGGGTGATGGGCAGTGTGTGGTGATGGGCAGTGTGTGGGTGATGGGCAGTGTGTGGTGGGTGATGGGCAGTGTGTGGGTGATGGGCAGTGTGTGGTGGGTGGTGATGGGCAGTGTGTGGTGGGTGATGGGCAGTGTGTGGGTGATGGGCAGTGTGTGGTGGGTGATGGGCAGTGTGTGGGTGATGGGCAGTGGGTGATGGGCAGTGTGTGGTGGGTGATGGGCAGTGTGTGGGTGATGGGCTTTGGGTGATGGGCAGTGTGTGGGTGATGGGCAGTGGGTGATGGGCAGTGGGTGATGGGCAGTGTGTGGTGGGTGATGGGCAGTGGGTGATGGGCACTGTGTGGTGATGGGTCGTGTGTGGGTGATGGGCCGTGTTGGAGTGATGGGCATTTTGTGGGTGATGGGAAGTGTGTGGTGGGTGATGGGCAGTGTGTGGTGGGAGATGGGCAGTGTGTGGGTGATGGGCAGTGTATTGGTGACGGGCAGAGTGTGGTGGGTGATGGGCAGTGTGTGGGTGTTGGGCAGTGGGTGATGGGCAGTGTGTGGGTGATGGGGAGTGTGTGGGTGATGGGCAGTGTGTGGATGATGGACAGTGTGTGTGTGATGGGCAGTGTGGGGTGGGTGATGGCAGTGTGTGGGTGATGGGCAGTGTGTGGGTGATGGCAGTGTGTGGTGGGTGATGGGCAGTGTGTGGGGTGATAGGCAGTGTGTTGGTGATGGGCAGTGTGTGGTGGGTGATGGGCAGTGTGTGGGTGATGGGCAGTGTGTGGTGGGGTGATGGGCAGTGTGTGGGTGATGGCAGTGTGTTGGTGATGGGCAGTGTGTGGTGGGTGATGGGCAGTGTGTGGGTGATGGGGCAGTGTGTGGTGGGTGATGGGCAGTGTGTGGGTGATGGGCAGTGGGTGATGGGCAGTGTGTGGGTGATGGGCAGTGTGTGGGGTGATGGGCAGTGTGTGGATGATGGGCCAGTGTGTGGTGATGGGCAGTGTGGGGTGGGTGATGGGCAGTGTGTGGGTGATTGGCAGTGTGTGGGTGATGGGCAGTGTGTGGTGGGTGATGGGCAGTGTGTGGGTGATGGGCAGTTGTTGGTGATGGGCAGTGTGTGGTGGGTGATGGCAGTGTGTGGTGGGTGATGGGCAGTGTGTGGGTGATGGGCAGTGTGTGGGTGATGGGCAGTGTGTGGTGGGTGATGGGCAGTGGGTGGAGGGTGATGGGCAGTGTTTGGGTGATGAGCAGTGTTTGGGTGATGGGCAGTGTGTGGGTGATGGGCAGTGTGTCGGTGATGGGCAGTGTGTGGTGGGTGATGGGCAGTGTGTGGGTGATGGGCAGTGTGTGGGTGATGGGCAGTGGTTTTTGGGCAGTGTGTGGGTGATGGGCAGTGTGTGTTGGGTGACCGGCAGTGTGTGGGTGATGGGCAGAGTGTGGGTGATGGGCAGAGTGTGGATGATGGGCAGTGTGTGGGTGATGGGCAGTGTGTGGTGGGTGACGGACAGTGTGTGGTGGGTGACAGGCAGTATGTGGGTGATGGGCAGTGTGTGGCTGACGGGCAGTGTGTGGTGGGTGATGGGCAGTGTGTGGGTGATGGGCAGTGTGTGTGGGTGATGGGCAGTGTGTGTGGGCGACGGGCAGTGTGTGGGTGATGGTCAGTGTGTGGTGGGTGACGGGCAGTGTGTGGGTGATGGGCAGTGGGTGATGGGCAGAGTGTGGGTGATGGGCAGTGTATGGGTGATGGGCAGTGTGTGAGTGATGGGCAGTGTGTGTTGGGTGACCGGCAGTGTGTGGGTGATGGGCAGAGTGTGGATGATGGGCAGTTTGTGGGTGATGGGCAGTGTGTGGTGGGTGACGGACAGTGTGTGGTGGGTGACGGGCAGTTTGTGGTGGGTGATGGGCAGTGTGTGGGTGATGGGCAGTGTGCGGGTGATGGGCAGTGTGCGGTGGGTGACCGGCAGTGTGTGGGTGATGGGCAGAGAGTGGATGATGGGCAGTGTGTGGGTGATGGACAGTGTGTGGTGGGTGATGGACAGTGTGTGGTGGGTGACAGGCAGTGTGTGGGTGATGGGCAGTGTGTGGCTGACGGGCAGTGTGTGGTGGGTGATGGGCAGTGTGTGGGTGATGGGCAGTGTGTGTGGGTGATGGGCAGTGTGTGTGGGTGATGGTCAGTGTGTGGGTGACGGGCAGTGTGTGGGTGATGGTCAGTGTGTGGTGGGTGACGGGCAGTGTGTGGGTGATGGGCAGTGGGTGATGGGCAGTGTGTGAGTGATGGGCAGTGTGGTTCACGGGCAGTGTGTGGTTGACGGGCAGTGTGTGGTTGACGGGCAGTGTGTGGGTGACGGGCAGTGGGTGATGGGCAGTGTGTCGGTGATGGGCATTGTGTGGTGGGTGATGGGCATTGTGTGGTGGGCGATGGGCATTGTGTGGTGCGTGATGGGCATTGTGTGGGTGATGGGCAGTGTGTGGTGGTTGATGGGAAGTGTGTGGTGGGTGATGGGCAGTGTGTGGGTGATGGGCAGTGTGTGGTGGGTGATGGGCAGTGTGTGGGTGATGGGCAGTGTGAGGTGGGTGATGGGCAGTGTGTGGGTGATGGGCAGTGTGTGGGTGATGGGCAGTGTGTGGGTGATGGGCAGTATGTGGTGGGTGATGGGCAGCGTGTGGTGGACGATGGGCAGTGTGTGGGTGATGGGCAGTGTGTGGTGGGTGATGGGCTGTGTGTGGGTGATGGGCAGTGTGTGGTGGGTGATGGGCAGTGTGTGGGTGATGGGCAGTGGGTGATGGGCAGTGTGTGGTGGGTGATGGGCAGTGTGTGGTGGGTGATGGGCGGTGTGTGGGTGACGGGCAGGGAGTGGTTGACGGGCAGTGAGTGGTTGACGGGCAGTGAGTGGTTGACGGGCAGTGTGTAGTTGACGGGCAGTGTGTGGGTGATGGGCAGTGGGTGATGGGCAGTCGGTGATGGGGTGTGTGGGTGATGGGCAGTGTGTGGGTGATGGGCAGTGTGTGGGTGATGGGCAGTGTGTGGGTGATGGGCAGTGTGTGGTGGGTGATGGGCATTGTGTGGGTGATGGGCAGTGTGTGGTGGGTGATGGGCAGTGTGTGGGTGATGGGCAGTGTGTGGGTAATGGGCAGTGTGTGGGTGATGGGCAGTGTGTGAGTGATGGGCAGTGTGTGGGTAATGGGCAGTGTGTGGGTGATGGGCAGTGGGTGATGGGCAGTGTGTCAGTGATGGGCAGTGTGTGGTGGGTGATGGGCATTGTGTGGTGGGTGATGGGCATTGTGTGGGTGATGGACAGTGTGTGGATGATGGGCAGTGTGTGAGTGATGGGCAGTGTGTCAGTGATGGGCAGTGTGTGGTGGGTGATGGGCATTGTGTGGTGGGTGATGGGCAGTGTGTGGGTGATGGGCAGTGTGTGAGTGATGGGCAGTGTGGTGGGTGACGGGCAGTGTGTGGTGGGTTATGGGCAGTGTGTGGGTGATGGGCAGTGTGTGGGTGATGGGCAGTGTGTGGGTGATGGGTAGTGGGTGATGGGCAGAGTGTGGGTATTGGGCAGTGTGTAGGTGATGGGCAGTGTGTGGGAGATGGGCAGTGTGTCGGTGATGGGCAGTGTGTGGTGGGTGATGGGCAGTGTGTGGGTGATGGGCAGTGTGTGGGTGATGGGCAGTGTGTGGTGGGTGATGGGCAGTGTGTGGTGGGTGATGGGCAGTGTGTGGGTGATGGGCAGTGTGTGGTGGGTGATGGGCAGTGTGTGGGTGATGGGCAGTGGGTGATGGGCAGTGTGTGGTGGGTGATGGGCAGTGTGTGGGTGATGGGCTTTGGGTGATGGGCAGTGTGTGGGTGATGGGCAGTGGGTGATGGGCAGTGGGTGATGGGCAGTGTGTGGTGGGTGATGGGCAGTGGGTGATGGGCAGTGTGTGGGTGATGGGTCGTGTGTGGGTGATGGGCATTTTGTGGGTGATGGGAAGTGTGTGGTGGGTGATGGGCAGTGTGTGGTGGGTGATGGGCAGTGTGTGGATGATGGGCAGTGTGTGGGTGATGGGCAGTGTGTGGTGGGTGATGGGCAGTGTGTGGGTGATGGGCAGTGGGTGATGGGCAGTGTGTGGGTGATGGGGAGTGTGTGGGTGATGGGCAGTGTGTGGATGATGGACAGTGTGTGTGTGATGGGCAGTGTGGGGTGGGTGATGGGCAGTGTGTGGGTGATTGGCAGTGTGTGGGTGATGGGCAGTGTGTGGTGGGTGATGGGCAGTGTGTGGGTGATGGGCAGTGTGTTGGTGATGGGCAGTGTGTGGTGGGTGATGGGCAGTGTGTGGGTGATGGGCAGTGTGTGGTGGGTGATGGTCAGTGTGTGGGTGATGGGCAGTGTGTGGGTGATGGGCAGTGTGTGTGGTGGGTGATGGGCAGTGTGTGGGTGATGGGCAGTGTGTGGTGGGTGATGGGCAGTGTGTGGGTGATGGACAGTGGGTGATGGGCAGTGTGTGGGTGATGGGCAGTGTGTGGATGATGGGCAGTGTGTGTGTGATGGGCAGTGTGGGGTGGGTGATGGGCAGTGTGTGGGTGATTGGCAGTGTGTGGGTGATGGGCAGTGTGTGGTGGGTGATGGGCAGTGGGTGGAGGGTGATGGGCAGTGTTTGGGTGATGAGCAGTGTTTGGGTGATGGGCAGTGTGTGGGTGATGGGCAGTGTGTCGGTGATGGGCAGTGTGTGGTGGGTGATGGGCAGTGTGTGGGTGATGGGCAGTGTGTGGGTGATGGGCAGTGGTTGATGGGCAGTGTGTGGGTGATGGGCAGTGTGTGGGTGATGGGCAGTGTGTTTTGGGTGACCGGCAGTGTGTGGGTGATGGGCAGAGTGTGGATGATGGGCAGTGTGTGGGTGATGGGCAGTATGTGGTGTCAGACGGACAGTGTGTGGTGGGTGACAGGCAGTGTGTGTGTGATGGGCAGTGTGGGGTGGGTGATGGGCAGTGTGTGGGTGATTGGCAGTGTGTGGGTGATGGGCAGTGTGTGGTGGGTGATGGGCAGTGTGTGGTGGGTGATGGGCAGTGTGTGGGTGATGGGCAGTGTGTTGGTGATGGGCAGTGTGTGGTGGGTGATGGGCAGTGTGTGGTGGGTGATGGGCAGTGTGTGGGTGATGGGCAGTGTGTGGGTGATGGGCAGTGTGTGGTGGGTGATGGGCAGTGGGTGGTGGGTGATGGGCAGTGTTTGGGTGATGGGCAGTGTTTGGGTGATGGGCAGTGTGTGGGTGATGGGCAGTGTGTCGGTGATGGGCAGTGTGTCGGTGATGGGCAGTGTGTGGTGGGTGATGGGCAGTGTGTGGGTGATGGGCAGTGTGTGGGTGATGGCAGTGTGTGTTGGGTGACCGGCAGTGTGTGGGTGATGGGCAGAGTGTGGATGATGGGCAGTGTGTGGGTGATGGGCAGTGTGTGGTGGGTGACGGGCAGTGTGTGGGTGATGGGCAGTGTGTGGCTGACGGGCAGTGTGTGGTGGGTGATGGGCAGTGTGTGGGTGATGGGCAGTGTGTGTGGTGATGGGCAGTGTGTGTGGGCGACGGGCAGTGTGTGGGTGATGGTCAGTGTGTGGTGGGTGACGGGCAGTGTGTGGGTGATGGGCAGTGGGTGATGGGCAGAGTGTGGGTGATGGGCAGTGTCTGGGTGATGGGCAGTGTGTGAGTGATGGGCAGTGTGTTTCACGGGCAGTGTGTGTTTGACGGGCAGTGTGTGGTTGACGGGCAGTGTGTGGGTGATGGGCAGTGGGTGATGGGCAGTGTGTCGGTGATGGGCATTGTGTGGTGGGGTGATGGGCATTGTGTGGTGGGTGATGGGCAGTGTGTGGGTGATGGGCAGTGTGTGGTGGGTGATGGGCAGTGTGTGGGTGATGGGCAGTGTGTGGTGGGTGATGGGCAGTGGGTGGTGGGTGATGGGCAGTGTTTGGGTGATGGGCAGTGTGTGGGTGATGGGCAGTGTGTCGGTGATGGGCAGTGTGTGGTGGGTGATGGGCAGTGTGTGGGTGATGGGCAGTGTGTGGGTGATGGGCAGTGGTTGATGGGCAGTGTGTGGGTGATGGGCAGTGTGTGGGTGATGGGCAGTGTGTGTTGGGTGACCGGCAGTGTGTGGGTGATGGGCAGAGTGTGGATGATGGGCAGTGTGTGGGTGACGGGCAGTGTGTGGTGGGTGACGGACAGTGTGTGGGTGATGGGCAGTGTGTGGCTGACGGGCAGTGTGTGGTGGGTGATGGGCAGTGTGTGGGTGATGGGCAGTGTGTGGGTGATGGGCAGTGTGTGGTGGGTGATGGACAGTGTGTGGTGGGTGACCGGCAGTGTGTGGGTGATGGGCAGAGTGTGGATGATGGGCAGTGTGTGGGTGATGGACAGTGTGTGGTGGGTGATGGACAGTGTGTGGTGGGTGACAGGCAGTGTGTGGGTGATGGGCAGTGTGTGGCTGACGGGCAGTGTGTGGTGGGTGATGGGCAGTGTGTGGGTGATGGGCAGTGTGTGTGGGTGATGGGCAGTGTGTGTGGGTGATGGTCAGTGTGTGGGTGACGGGCAGTGTGTGGGTGATGGGCAGTGGGTGATGGGCAGTGTGTGAGTGATGGGCAGTGTGGTTCACGGGCAGTGTGTGGTTGACGGGCAGTGTGTGGTTGACGGGCAGTGTGTGGGTGATGGGCAGTGGGTGATGGGCAGTGTGTCGGTGATGGGCATTGTGTGGTGGGTGATGGGCATTGTGTGGTGGGCGATGGGCATTGTGTGGTGGGCGATGGGCATTGTGTGGTGTGTGATGGGCATTGTGTGGGTGAAGGGCAGTGTGTGGTGGTTGATGGGCAGTGTGTGGTGGGTGATGGGCAGTGTGTGGGTGATGGGCAGTGTGTGGGTGATGGGCAGTGTGTGGTGGGTGATGGGCAGTGTGTGGGTGATGGGCAGTGTGAGGTGGGTGATGGGCAGTGTGTGGGTGATGGGCAGTGTGTGGGTGATGGGCAGTGGTTGATGGGCAGTGTGTGGGTGATGGGCAGTGTGTGGGTGATGGGCAGTGTGTGTTGGGTGACCGGCAGTGTGTGGGTGATGGGCAGAGTGTGGATGATGGGCAGTGTGTGGGTGACGGGCAGTGTGTGGTGGGTGACGGACAGTGTGTGGTGGGTGACAGGCAGTGTGTGGGTGACGGGCAGTGTGTGGCTGACGGGCAGTGTGTGGTGGGTGATGGGCAGTGTGTGGGTGATGGGCAGTGTGTGGGTGATGGGCAGTGTGTGGTGGGTGATGGACAGTGTGTGGTGGGTGACCGGCAGTGTGTGGGTGATGGGCAGAGTGTGGGTGATGGACAGTGTGTGGTGGGTGATGGACAGTGTGTGGTGGGTGACAGGCAGTGTGTGGGTGATGGGCAGTGTGTGGCTGACGGGAAGTGTGTGGTGGGTGATGGGCAGTGTGTGGGTGATGGGCAGTGTGTGTGGGTGATGGGCAGTGTGTGTGGGTGATGGTCAGTGTGTTGGTGACGGGCAGTGTGTGGGTGATGGGCAGTGGGTGATGGGCAGTGTGTGAGTGATGGGCAGTGTGGTTGACGGGCAGTGTGTGGTTGACGGGCAGTGTGTGGTTGACGGGCAGTGTGTGGGTGACGGGCAGTGGGTGATGGGCAGTGTGTCGGTGATGGGCATTGTGTGGTGGGTGATGGGCATTGTGTGGTGGGCGATGGGCATTGTGTGGTGGGCGATGGGCATTGTGTGCTGTGTGATGGGCATTGTGTGGGTGAAGGGCAGTGTGTGGTGGTTGATGGGCAGTGTGTGGTGGGTGATGGGCAGTGTGTGGGTGATGGGCAGTGTGTGGTGGGTGATGGGCAGTGTGTGGGTGATGGGCAGTGTGAGGTGGGTGATGGGCAGTGTGTGGTTGATGGGCAGTGTGTGGGTGATGGGCAGTGTGTGGGTGATGGGCAGTATGTGGTGGGTGATGGGCAGTTTGTGGTGGGTGATGGGCAGTGTGTGGGTGATGGGCAGTGTGTGGTGGGTGATGGGCTGTGTGTGGGTGATGGGCAGTGTGTGGTGGGTGATGGGCAGTGTGTGGGTGATGGGCAGTGGGTGATGGGCAGTGTGTGGTGGGTGATGGGCAGTGTGTGGGTGATGGGCAGTGGGTGATGGGCAGTGTGTGGGTGATGGGCAGTGGGTGATGGGCAGTGTGTGGTGGGTGATGGGCAGTGGGTGATGGGCAGTGTGTGGGTGATGGGCCGTGTGTGGGTGATGGGCTGTGTGTGGGTGATGGGCATTTTGTGGGTGATGGGCAGTGTGTGAATGATGGGCAGTGTGTGGGTGATGGGCAGTGTGTGGGTGATGGGCAGTGTGTGGGTGATGGGCAGTGGTTCATGGGCAGTGTGTGGGTGATGGGCAGTGTGTGGGTGATGGGCAGTGTGTGGGTGATGGGCAGTGTGTGGTGGGTGATGGGCAGTGAGTGGGTGATGGTCAGTGTGTTGGTGATGGGCAGTGTGTGGTGGGGGATGGGCTGTGTGTGGGTGATGGGCAGTGTGTGGTGGGTGATGGGCAGTGTGTGTGTGATGGGCAGTGTGTGGTTGATGGGCAGTGTGTGGGTGATGGGCAGTGTGTGGGTGATGGGCAGTGTGTGGGTGATGGACAGTGTGTGGTGGGTGATGGGCAGTGTGTGGGTGATGGGCAGTGTGTGGGTGATGGGCAGTGTGTGGTGGGTGATGGGCAGTGTGTGGTGGGTGATGGGCAGTGTGTGGGTGATGGGCAGTGTGTGGGTGATGGGCAGTGTGTGGTGGGTGATGGGCAGTGGGTGGTGGGTGATGGGCAGTGTTTGGGTGATGGGCAGTGTTTGGGTGATGGGCAGTGTGTGGGTGATGGGCAGTGTGTCGGTGATGGGCAGTGTGTGGTGGGTGATGGGCAGTGTGTGGGTGATGGGCAGTGTGTGGGTGATGGGCAGTGTGTGTTGGGTGACCGGCAGTGTGTGGATGATGGGCAGTGTGTGTGTGATGGGCAGTGTGTGGTGGGTGATGGGCAGTGTGTGGGTGATGGGCAGTGTGTGGGTGATGGGCAGTGTGTGGTGGGTGATGGGCAGTGTGTGGGTGATGGGCAGTGTGTTGGTGATGGGCAGTGTGTGGTGGGTGATGGGCAGTGTGTGGTGGGTGATGGGCAGTGTGTGGGTGATGGGCAGTGTGTGGGTGATGGGCAGTGTGTGGTGGGTGATGGGCAGTGGGTGGTGGGTGATGGGCAGTGTTTGGGTGATGGGCAGTGTGTGGGTGATGGGCAGTGTGTCGGTGATGGGCAGTGTGTCGGTGATGGGCAGTGTGTGGTGGGTGATGGGCAGTGTGTGGGTGATGGGCAGTGTGTGGGTGATGGGCAGTGTGTGTTGGGTGACCGGCAGTGTGTGGGTGATGGGCAGAGTGTGGATGATGGGCAGTGTGTGGGTGATGGGCAGTGTGTGGTGGGTGACGGGCAGTGTGTGGGTGATGGGCAGTGTGTGGCTGACGGGCAGTGTGTGGTGGGTGATGGGCAGTGTGTGGGTGATGGGCAGTGTGTGTGGGTGATGGGCAGTGTGTGTGGGCGACGGGCAGTGTGTGGGTGATGGTCAGTGTGTGGTGGGTGACGGGCAGTGTGTGGGTGATGGGCAGTGGGTGATGGGCAGAGTGTGGGTGATGGGCAGTGTCTGGGTGATGGGCAGTGTGTGAGTGATGGGCAGTGTGTTTCACGGGCAGTGTGTGGTTGACGGGCAGTGTGTGGTTGACGGGCAGTGTGTGGGTGATGGGCAGTGGGTGATGGGCAGTGTGTCGGTGATGGGCATTGTGTGGTGGGTGATGGGCATTGTGTGGTGGGTGATGGGCAGTGTGTGGGTGATGGGCAGTGTGTGGTGGGTGATGGGCAGTGTGTGGGTGATGGGCAGTGTGTGGTGGGTGATGGGCAGTGGGTGGAGGGTGATGGGCAGTGTTTGGGTGATGGGCAGTGTGTCGGTGATGGGCAGTGTGTGGTGGGTGATGGGCAGTGTGTGGGTGATGGGCAGTGGTTGATGGGCAGTGTGTGGGTGATGGGCAGTGTGTGGGTGATGGGCAGTGTGTGTTGGGTGACCGGCAGTGTGTGGGTGATGGGCAGAGTGTGGATGATGGGCAGTGTGTGGGTGACGGGCAGTGTGTGGTGGGTGATGGGCAGTGTGTGGGTGATGGGCAGTGTGTGGGTGATGGGCAGTGTGTGGTGGGTGATGGGCAGTGTGTGGTGGGTGATGGGCAGTGTGTGGGTGATGGGCAGTGTGTGGGTGATGGGCAGTGTGTGGTGGGTGATGGGCAGTGGGTGGTGGGTGATGGGCAGTGTTTGGGTGATGGGCAGTGTTTGGGTGATGGGCAGTGTGTGGGTGATGGGCAGTGTGTCGGTGATGGGCAGTGTGTGGTGGGTGATGGGCAGTGTGTGGGTGATGGCAGTGTGTGGGTGATGGGCAGTGTGTGTTGGGTGACCGGCAGTGTGTGGATGATGGGCAGTGTGTGTGTGATGGGCAGTGTGTGGTGGGTGATGGGCAGTGTGTGGGTGATGGGCAGTGTGTGGGTGATGGGCAGTGTGTGGTGGGTGATGGGCAGTGTGTGGGTGATGGGCAGTGTGTTGGTGATGGGCAGTGTGTGGTGGGTGATGGGCAGTGTGTGGTGGGTGATGGGCAGTGTGTGGGTGATGGGCAGTGTGTGGGTGATGGGCAGTGTGTGGTGGGTGATGGGCAGTGGGTGGTGGGTGATGGGCAGTGTTTGGGTGATGGGCAGTGTGTGGGTGATGGGCAGTGTGTCGGTGATGGGCAGTGTGTCGGTGATGGGCAGTGTGTGGTGGGTGATGGGCAGTGTGTGGGTGATGGGCAGTGTGTGTTGGGTGACCGGCAGTGTGTGGGTGATGGGCAGAGTGTGGATGATGGGCAGTGTGTGGGTGATGGGCAGTGTGTGGTGGGTGACGGGCAGTGTGTGGGTGATGGGCAGTGTGTGGCTGACGGGCAGTGTGTGGTGGGTGATGGGCAGTGTGTGGGTGATGGGCAGTGTGTGTGGGTGATGGGCAGTGTGTGTGGGCGACGGGCAGTGTGTGGGTGATGGTCAGTGTGTGGTGGGTGACGGGCAGTGTGTGGGTGATGGGCAGTGGGTGATGGGCAGAGTGTGGGTGATGGGCAGTGTCTGGGTGATGGTCAGTGTGTGAGTGATGGGCAGTGTGTTTCACGGGCAGTGTGTGGTTGACGGGCAGTGTGTGGTTGACGGGCAGTGTGTGGGTGATGGGCAGTGGGTGATGGGCAGTGTGTCGGTGATGGGCATTGTGTGGTGGGTGATGGGCATTGTGTGGTGGGTGATGGGCAGTGTGTGGGTGATGGGCAGTGTGTGGTGGGTGATGGGCAGTGTGTGGGTGATGGGCAGTGTGTGGTGGGTGATGGGCAGTGGGTGGAGGGTGATGGGCAGTGTTTGGGTGATGGGCAGTGTGTGGGTGATGGGCAGTGTGTCGGTGATGGGCAGTGTGTGGTGGGTGATGGGCAGTGTGTGGGTGATGGGCAGTGGTTGATGGGCAGTGTGTGGGTGATGGGCAGTGTGTGGGTGATGGGCAGTGTGTGTTGGGTGACCGGCAGTGTGTGGGTGATGGGCAGAGTGTGGATGATGGGCAGTGTGTGGGTGACGGGCAGTGTGTGGTGGGTGACGGACAGTGTGTGGTGGGTGACAGGCAGTGTGTGGGTGATGGGCAGTGTGTGGCTGACGGGCAGTGTGTGGTGGGTGATGGGCAGTGTGTGGGTGATGGGCAGTGTGTGGGTGATGGGCAGTGTGTGGTGGGTGATGGACAGTGTGTGGTGGGTGACCGGCAGTGTGTGGGTGATGGGCAGAGTGTGGATGATGGGCAGTGTGTGGGTGATGGACAGTGTGTGGTGGGTGATGGACAGTGTGTGGTGGGTGACAGGCAGTGTGTGGGTGATGGGCAGTGTGTGGCTGACGGGCAGTGTGTGGTGGGTGATGGGCAGTGTGTGGGTGATGGGCAGTGTGTGGTGGGTGATGGGCAGTGTGTGGGTGATGGGCAGTGTGTGGTGGGTGATGGGCAGTGTGTGGGTGATGGGCAGTGTGAGGTGGGTGATGGGCAGTGTGTGGGTGATGGGCAGTGTGTGGGTGATGGGCAGTGTGTGGGTGATGGGCAGTATGTGGTGGGTGATGGGCAGTTTGTGGTGGGTGATGGGCAGTGTGTGGGTGATGGGCAGTGTGTGGTGGGTGATGGGCTGTGTGTGGGTGATGGGCAGTGTGTGGTGGGTGATGGGCAGTGTGTGGGTGATGGGCAGTGGGTGATGGGCAGTGTGTGGTGGGTGATGGGCAGTGTGTGGGTGATGGGCAGTGGGTGATGGGCAGTGTGTGGGTGATGGGCAGTGGGTGATGGGCAGTGTGTGGTGGGTGATGGGCAGTGGGTGATGGGCAGTGTGTGGGTGATGGGCCGTGTGTGGGTGATGGGCCGTGTGTGGGTGATGGGCATTTTGTGGGTGATGGGCAGTGTGTGGTGGGTGATGGGCAGTGTGTGAATGATGGGCAGTGTGTGGGTGATGGGCAGTGTGTGGGTGATGGGCAGTGTGTGGGTGATGGGCAGTGGTTCATGGGCAGTGTGTGGGTGATGGGCAGTGTGTGGGTGATGGGCAGTGTGTGGGTGATGGGCAGTGTGTGGTGGGTGATGGGCAGTGAGTGGGTGATGGTCAGTGTGTTGGTGATGGGCAGTGTGTGGTGGGGGATGGGCTGTGTGTGGGTGATGGGCAGTGTGTGGTGGGTGATGGGCAGTGTGTGTGTGATGGGCAGTGTGTGTTTGATGGGCAGTGTGTGGTGGGTGATGGGCAGTGTGTGGGTGATGGGCAGTGAGTGGGTGATGGGCAGTGTGTGGGTGATGGGCAGTGTGTGGTGGGTGACAGGCAGTGTGTGGGTGACAGGCAGTGTGTGGGTGACGGGCAGTGTGTGGTGGGTGACAGGCAGTGTGTGGGTGATGGGCAGTGTGTGCCTGACGGGCAGTGTGTGGTGGGTGATGGGCAGTGTGTGGGTGATGGGCAGTGTGTGTGGGTGATGGGCAGTGTGTGTGGGTGACGGTCAGTGTGTGGGTGACGGGCAGTGTGTGGGTGATGGTCAGTGTGTGGTGGGTGACGGGCAGTGTGTGGGTGATGGGCAGTGGGTGATGGGCAGAGTGTGGGTGATGGGCAGTGTGTGGGTGATGGGCAGTGTGTGAGTGATGGGCAGTGTGTGGTTGACGGGCAGTGTGTGGTTGAAGGGCAGTGTGTGGGTGATGGGCAGTGGGTGATGGGCAGTGTGTCGGTGATGGGCATTGTGTGGTGGGTGATGTGCATTGTGTGGTGGGTGATGTGCATTGTATGGGTGATGGGCAGTGTGGTGGGTGATGGGCAGTGTGTGGTGGGTGATGGGCAGTGTGTGGGTGATGGGCAGTGTGTGGGTGATGGGCAGTGTGTGGGTGATGGGCAGTTTGTGGGTGATGGGCAGTGTGAGGTGGGTGATGGGCAGTGTGTGGGTGATGGGCAGTGTGTGGGTGATGGGGTGTGTGTGGATGATGGGCAGTATGTGGTGGGTGATGGGCAGTGTGTGGTGGGTGATGGGCAGTGTGTGGGTGATGGGCAGTGTGTGGTGGGTGATGGGCAGTGTGTGGGTGATGTGCAGTGTGAGGTGGGTGATGGGCAGTGTGTGGGTGATGGGCAGTGTGTGGGTGATGGGCAGTGTGTGGGTGATGGGCAGTATGTGGTGGGTGATGGGCAGTGTGTGGTGGGTGATGGGCAGTGTGTGGTGGGTGATGGGCTGTGTGTGGGTGATGGGCAGTGTGTGGTGGGTGATGGGCAGTGTGTGGGTGATGGGCAGTGTGTGGTGGGTGATGGGCAGTGTGTGGGTGATGGGCAGTGTGTGGGTGATGGGCAGTGGTTGATGGGCAGTGTGTGGGTGATGGGCAGTGTGTGGGTGATGGGCAGTGTGTGGTGGGTGACGGGCAGTGTGTGGGTGATGGGCAGAGTGTGGGTGATGGGCAGTGTGTGGTGGGTGATGGACAGTGTGTGGTGGGTGATGGGCAGTGTGTGGCTGACGGGCAGTGTGTGGTGGGTGATGGGCAGTGTGTGGGTGATGGGCAGTGTGTGTGGGTGATGGGCAGTGTGTGTGTTGGTGATGGTCAGTGTGTGGGTGACGGGCAGTGTGTGGGTGATGGTCAGTGTGTGGTGGTTGACGGGCAGTGTGTGGGTGATGGGCAGTGGGTGATGGGCAGAGTGTGGGTGATGGGCAGTGTGTGGTGGGTGATGGGCAGTGTGTGAGTGATGGGCAGTGTGTGGGTGATGGGCAGTGTGTGGGAGACGGGCAGTGTGTGGTTGACGGGCAGTGTGTGGGTGACAGCAGTGTGTGGGTGACGGGCAGTGTGTGGTTGACGGGCAGTGTGTGGGTGATGGTCAGTGGGTGATGGGCAGTGTGTCGGTGATGGGCATTGTGTGGTGGGTGATGGGCATTGTGTGGTGGGTGATGGACAGTGTGTGGGTGATGGGCAGTGTGTGGGTGATGGGCAGTGTGTGGTGGGTGATGGGCAGTGTGTGGGTGATGGGCAGTGTGTGGGTGATGGGCAGTGTGTGGGTGATGGGCAGTGTGTGGTGGGTGATGGGCAGTGTGTGGGTGATGGGCAGTGGGTGATGGGCAGTGTGTGTGGGTGATGGGCAGTGTGTGGGTGATGGGCAGTGGGTGATGGGCAGTGTGTGGTGGGTGATGGGCAGTGGGTGATGGGCAGAGTTTGGGTGATGGGCCGTGTGTGGGTGATGGGCATTTGTGGGTGATAGGCAGTGTGTGGTGGGTGATGGGCAGTGTGTGGGTGATGGGCAGTGGGTGATGGGCAGTGTGTGGTGGGTGATGGGCAGTGTGTGGGTGATGGGCAGTGGGTGATGGGCAGTGTGTGGTGGGTGATGGGCAGTGGGTGATGGGCAGTGTTTGGGTGATGGGCCGTGTGTGGGTGATGGGCATTTTGTGGGTGATAGGCAGTGTGTGGTGGGTGATGGGCAGTGTGTGGATGATGGGCAGTGTGTGGGTGATGGGCAGTGTGTGGTGGATGATGGGCAGTGGGTGGGTGATGGGCAGTGGGTGATGGGCAGTGTGTGGGTGATGGGCAGTGTGTGGGTGATGGGCAGTGTGTGGATGATGGGCAGTGTGTGGGTGATGGGCAGTGTGTGGTGGGTGATGGGCAGTGTGAAGTGTGTGTTGGGCAGTGTGTGGGTGATGGGCAGTGTGTGGGTGATGGGCAGTGTGTGGTGGGTGATGGGCAGAGGGTGGGTGATGGGCAGTGTGTTGGTGATGGGCAGTGTGTGGTGGGTGATGGGCAGTGTGTGGGTGATGGGCAGTGGGTGGGTGATGGGCAGTGTGTGGTGGGTGATGGGCAGTGTGTGGTGGGTGATGGGCAGTGTGTGGGTGATGGGCAGAGTGTGGGTGATGGGCAGTGTGTGGTGGGTGATGGACATTGTGTGGTGTGTGACGGGCAGTGTGTGGGTGATGGGCAGTGGGTGATGGGCAGTGTGTGGTGGGTGATGGGCAGTGTGTGGGTGATGGGCAGTGGGTGATGGGCAGTGTGTGGTGGGTGATGGGCAGTGGGTGATGGGCAGTGTTTGGGTGATGGGCCGTGTGTGGGTGATGGGCATTTTGTGGGTGATAGGCAGTGTGTGGTGGGTGATGGGCAGTGTGTGGGTGATGGGCAGTGGGTGATGGGCAGTGTGTGGTGGGTGATGGGCAGTGTGTGGGTGATGGGCAGTGGGTGATGGGCAGTGTGTGGTGGGTGATGGGCAGTGTGTGGGTGATGGGCAGTGGGTGATGGGCAGTGTGTGGTGGGTGATGGGCAGTGGGTGATGGGCAGTGTTTGGGTGATGGGCCGTGTGTGGGTGATGGGCATTTTGTGGGTGATAGGCAGTGTGTGGTGGGTGATGGGCAGTGTGTGGATGATGGGCAGTGTGTGGGTGATGGGCAGTGTGTGGTGGATGATGGGCAGTGGGTGGGTGATGGGCAGTGGGTGATGGGCAGTGTGTGGGTGATGGGCAGTGTGTGGGTGATGGGCAGTGTGTGGATGATGGGCAGTGTGTGGGTGATGGGCAGTGTGTGGTGGGTGATGGGCAGTGTGTAGTGTGTGTTGGGCAGTGTGTGAGTGATGGGCAGTGTGTGGTGGGTGATGGGCAGAGGGTGGGTGATGGGCAGTGTGTTGGTGATGGGCAGTGTGTGGTGGGTGATGGGCAGTGTGTGGGTGATGGGCAGTGTGTGGTGGGTGATGGGCAGTGTGTGGGTGATGGGCAGTGTGTGGTGGGTGATGGGCAGTGTGTGGTGGGTGATGGGCAGTGTGTGGCTGATGGGCAGAGTGTGGGTGATGGGCAGTGTGTGGTGGGTGACGGGCAGTGTGTGGGTGATGGGCAGTGTGTGGCTGACGGGCAGTGTGTGGTTGGTGATGGGCAGTGTGTGGGTGATTGGCAGTGTGTGTGGGTGATGGGCAGTGCGTGTGGGTGATGGTCAGTGTGTGGTTGATGGTCAGTGTGTGGGTGACGGGCAGTGTGTGGGTGATGGTCAGTGTGTGGTGGTTGACGGGCAGTGTGTGGGTGATGGGCAGTGTGTCGGTGATCGGCAGTGTGTGGTGGGTGATGGGCAGTGTGTGGGTGATGGGCAGTGTGTGGGTGATGGGCAGTGTGTGGGTGATGGGCAGTGGTTCATGGGCAGTGTGTGGGTGATGGGCAGTGTGTGGGTGATGGGCAGTATGTGGGTGATGGGCAGTGTGTGGTGGGTGATGGGCAGTGTGTGGGTGATGGGCAGTGTGTGGGTGATGGGCAGTGTGTGGCGGGTGATGGGCAGTGTGTGGGTGATGGGCAGTGTGTGGTGGCTGATGGGCAGTGTGTGGGTGATGGGCAGTGGGTGGTGGGTGATGGGCAGTGTTTGGGTGATGGGCAGTGTGTGGGTGATGGGCAGTGTGTCGGTGATGGGCAGTGTGTGGTGGGTGATGGGCAGTGTGTGGGTGATGGGCAGTGGTTGTTGGGCAGTGTGTGGGTGATGGGCAGTGTGTGGGTGATGGGCAGTGTGTGGTGGGTGATGGACAGTGTGTGGTGGGTGACCGGCAGTGTGTGGGTGATGGGCAGAGTGTGGATGATGGGCAGTGTGTGGGTGATGGGCAGTGTGTGGTGGGTGATGGACAGTGTGTGGTGGGTGACAGGCAGTGTGTGGGTGATGGGCAGTGTGTGGCTGACGGGCAGTGTGTGGTGGGTGATGGGCAGTGTGTGGGTGATGGGCAGTGTGTGTGGGTGATGGGCAGTGTGTGTGGGTGATGGTCAGTGTGTGGGTGACGGGCAGTGTGTGGGTGATGGTCAGTGTGTGGTGGGTGACGGGCAGTGTGTGGGTGATGGGCAGTGGGTGATGGGCAGAGTGTGAGTGATGGGCAGTGTGGTTCACGGGCATTGTGTGGTTGACGGGCAGTGTGTGGTTGACGGGCAGTTTGTGGGTGATGGGCAGTGGGTGATGGGCAGTGTGTCGGTGATGGGCATTGTGTGGTGGGTGATGGGCATTGTGTGGTGGGCGATGGGCATTGTGTGGTGCGTGATGGGCATTGTGTGGGGGAAGGGCAGTGTGTGGTGGTTGATGGGCAGTGTGTGGTGGGTGATGGGCAGTGTGTGGGTGATGGGCAGTGTGTGGGTGAAGGGCAGTGTGTGGTGGGTGATGGGCAGTGTGTGGGTGATGGGCAGTGTGAGGTGGGTGATGGGCAGTGTGTGGGTGATGGGCAGTGTGTGGGTGATGGGCAGTTGGTGATGGGCAGTGTGTGGTGGGTGATGGGCAGTGTGTGGGTGATGGGCAGTGGGTGATGGGCAGTGTGTGGTGGGTGATGGGCAGTGGGTGATGGGCAGTGTGTGGGTGATGGGCCGTGTGTGGGTGATGGGCCGTGTGTGGGTGATGTGCATTTTGTGGGTGATGGGCAGTGTGTGGTGGGTGATGGGCAGTGTGTGAATGATGGGCAGTGTGTGGGTGATGGGCAGTGTGTGGTGGGTGATGGGCAGTGTGTGGTTGATGTGCAGTGTGAGGTGGGTGATGGGCAGTGTGTGGGTGATGGGCAGTGTGTGGGTGATGGGCAGTGTGTGGGTGATGGGCAGTATGTGGTGGGTGATGGGCAGTGTGTGGTGGGTGATGGGCAGTGTGTGGTGGGTGATGGGCTGTGTGTGGGTGATGGGCAGTGTGTGGTGGGTGATGGGCAGTGTGTGGGTGATGGGCAGTGTGTGGTGGGTGATGGGCAGTGTGTGGGTGATGGACAGTGTGTGGGTGATGGGCAGTGGTTGATGGGCAGTGTGTGGGTGATGGGCAGTGTGTGGGTGATGGGCAGTGTGTGGTGGGTGACGGGCAGTGTGTGGGTGATGGGCAGAGTGTGGGTGATGGGCAGTGTGTGGTGGGTGATGGACAGTGTGTGGTGGGTGATGGGCAGTGTGTGGCTGACGGGCAGTGTGTGGTGGGTGATGGGCAGTGTGTGGGTGATGGGCAGTGTGTGTGGGTGATGGGCAGTGTGTGTGTTGGTGATGGTCAGTGTGTGGGTGACGGGCAGTGTGTGGGTGATGGTCAGTGTGTGGTGGTTGACGGGCAGTGTGTGGGTGATGGGCAGTGGGTGATGGGCAGAGTGTGGGTGATGGGCAGTGTGTGGTGGGTGATGGGCAGTGTGTGAGTGATGGGCAGTGTGTGGGTGATGGGCAGTGTGTGGGAGACGGGCAGTGTGTGGTTGACGGGCAGTGTGTGGGTGACAGGCAGTGTGTGGGTGACGGGCAGTGTGTGGTTGACGGGCAGTGTGTGGGTGATGGTCAGTGGGTGATGGGCAGTGTGTCGGTGATGGGCATTGTGTGGTGGGTGATGGGCATTGTGTGGTGGGTGATGGACAGTGTGTGGGTGATGGGCAGTGTGTGGGTGATGGGCAGTGTGTGGTGGGTGATGGGCAGTGTGTGGGTGATGGGCAGTGTGTGGTGGGTGATGGGCAGTGTGTGGGTGATGGGCAGTGTGTGGGTGATGGGCAGTGTGTGGTGGGTGATGGGCAGTGTGTGGGTGATGGGCAGTGGGTGATGGGCAGTGTGTGGTGGGTGATGGGCAGTGTGTGGGTGATGGGCAGTGGGTGATGGGCAGTGTGTGGTGGGTGATGGGCAGTGGGTGATGGGCAGAGTTTGGGTGATGGGCCGTGTGTGGGTGATGGGCATTTTGTGGGTGATAGGCAGTGTGTGGTGGGTGATGGGCAGTGTGTGGGTGATGGGCAGTGGGTGATGGGCAGTGTGTGGTGGGTGATGGGCAGTGTGTGGGTGATGGGCAGTGGGTGATGGGCAGTGTGTGGTGGGTGATGGGCAGTGGGTGATGGGCAGTGTTTGGGTGATGGGCCGTGTGTGGGTGATGGGCATTTTGTGGGTGATAGGCAGTGTGTGGTGGGTGATGGGCAGTGTGTGGATGATGGGCAGTGTGTGGGTGATGGGCAGTGTGTGGTGGATGATGGGCAGTGGGTGGGTGATGGGCAGTGGGTGATGGGCAGTGTGTGGGTGATGGGCAGTGTGTGGGTGATGGGCAGTGTGTGGATGATGGGCAGTGTGTGGGTGATGGGCAGTGTGTGGTGGGTGATGGGCAGTGTGAAGTGTGTGTTGGGCAGTGTGTGGGTGATGGGCAGTGTGTGGGTGATGGGCAGTGTGTGGTGGGTGATGGGCAGAGGGTGGGTGATGGGCAGTGTGTTGGTGATGGGCAGTGTGTGGTGGGTGATGGGCAGTGTGTGGGTGATGGGCAGTGGGTGGGTGATGGGCAGTGTGTGGTGGGTGATGGGCAGTGTGTGGTGGGTGATGGGCAGTGTGTGGGTGATGGGCAGAGTGTGGGTGATGGGCAGTGTGTGGTGGGTGATGGACATTGTGTGGTGTGTGACGGGCAGTGTGTGGGTGATGGGCAGTGGGTGATGGGCAGTGTGTGGTGGGAGATGGGCAGTGTGTGGGTGATGGGCAGTGGGTGATGGGCAGTGTGTGGTGGGTGATGGGCAGTGGGTGATGGGCAGTGTTTGGGTGATGGGCCGTGTGTGGGTGATGGGCATTTTGTGGGTGATAGGCAGTGTGTGGTGGGTGATGGGCAGTGTGTGGGTGATGGGCAGTGGGTGATGGGCAGTGTGTGGTGGGTGATGGGCAGTGTGTGGGTGATGGGCAGTGGGTGATGGGCAGTGTGTGGTGGGTGATGGGCAGTGTGTGGGTGATGGGCAGTGGGTGATGGGCAGTGTGTGGGTGATGGTCAGTGTGTGGTGGGTGACGGGCAGTGTGTGGGTGATGGGCAGTGTGTGTGGGTGATGGGCAGTGTGTGGGTGATGGTCAGTGTGTGGTGGGTGACGGGCAGTGTGTGGGTGATTGTCAGTGTGTGGTGGGTGACGGTCAGTGTGTGGGTGATGGGCAGTGTGTGGGTGATGGTCAGTGTGTGGTGGGTGACGAGCAGTGTGTGGGTGATGGTCAGTGTGTTGTGGGTGATGGGCAGTGTGTGGATGATGGGCAGTGTGTGGGTGATGGGCAGTGTGTGGTGGGTGATGGGCAGTGGTTGATGGGCAGTGTGTGGGTGATGGGCAGTGTATGTGTGATGGGCAGTGTGTGGGTGATGGTCAGTGTGTGGTGGGTGACGGTCAGTGTGTGGTGGGTGACGGGCAGTGTGTGGGGGATTGGCAGTTTGTGGTGGGTGATGGTCAGTGTGGTGGGTGACGGGCAGTGTGTGGTTGATGGGCAGTGTGTGGCTGACGGGCAGTGTGTGGTGCGTGATGGGCAGTGTGTGGTGGGTGATGGGCAGTGTGTGGGTGATGGGCAGTGTGTGGGGGATGGGCAGTGTGTGGTGGGTGACGGGCAGTGTGTGGGTGACAGGCAGTGTGTGTGTGATGGGCAGTGTGTGGGTGATGGTCAGTGTGTGGGTGATGGGCAGTGTGTGGGTGATGGGCAGTGGGTGATGGGCAGTGTGTGGGTGATGGGCAGTGTGTGGGTGATGGGCAGTGTGTGGGTGACGGGCAGTGTGTGGGTGATGGGCAGTGTGTGGGTGACGGGCAGTGGGTGACAGGCAGTGGGTGATGGGCAGTGTGTGGGTGATGGGCTGTGGGTGATGGGCAGTGTGTGGGTGATGGGCAGTGTGTGGGTGATGGGCAGTGGGTGACGTGCAGTGTGTGGGTGATGGGCAGTGTGTGGGTGAGGGTCAGTGGGTGATGGGCAGTGTGTGGGTGACGGGCAGTGTGTGGTTGGTGATGGGCAGTGTGTGCGTGATGGGCATCGGGTGATGGGAAGTGTGTGGTGGGTGACGGGCAGTGTGTGCGTGATGGTCAGTGTTTGGGTGATGGGCAGTGGGTGATGGGCAGTTTGTGGGTGGCGGGCAGTTTGTGGATGATGGGCAGTGTGTGGTAGGTGATGGGCAGTGTGTGGGTGATGGGCAGTGTGTGGGGGATGGGCAGTGTGTGGTGGGTGATGGGCAGTGTGTGGGTGATGGGCAGTGTGTGGATGATGGGCAGTGTGTGGGTGATGGGCAGTGTGTGGGGGATGGGCAGTGTGTGGGGGATGGGCAGTGTGTGGTGGGTGATGGGCAGTGTGTGGGTGATGGGCAGTGTGTGGTGAGTGATGGGCAGTGTGTGGGTGATGGGCAGAGTGTGGGTGATGGGCAGTGGGTGGGTGATGGGCAGTGGGTGATGGGCAGATTGTGGGTGATGGGCAGTGCGTGGGTGATAGGCAGTGTGGGTGATGGGTAGTGGGTGATGGGCAGAATGTGGGTGATGGGCAGTGTGTGGGTGACGGGCAGTGTGTGGGTGATGGGCAGTGTGTGGGTGATGGGCAGTGTGTGGGTGATGGGCAGTGTGTGGTTGCTGGGCAGTGGGTGATGGGCAGTGTGTGGGTGATGGTCAGTGTTTGGGTGATGGGCAGTGGGTGAATGGCAGTTTGTGGGTGATGGTCAGTGTTTGGGTGATGGGCAGTGGGTGATGGGCAGTTTGTGGGTGTCGGGCAGTGTGTGGATGATGGGCAGTTTCTGGTGGGTGATGGGCAGTGTGTGGGGGATGGGCAGTGTGTGGTGGGGGATGGGCAGTGTGTGGGTGATGGGCAATGTGTGGGTGATGGGCAGTGTGTGGGGGATGGGCAGTGTGTGGGTGATGGGCAGTGTGTGGGTGATGGGCAGTGTGTGGTGGGTGATGGGCAGTGTGTGGGTGATGTGCAGTGTGTGGATGATGGGCAGTGTGTGGTGGGTGATGGGCAGGGTGTGGGTGATGGGCAGTGTGTGGGGGATGGGCAGTGTGTGGGGGATGGGCAGTGTGTGGGTGATGGGCAGTGTGTGGTGGGTGATGGGCAGTGTGTGGGTGATGGGCATTGTGTGTGTGATGGTAAGTGTGTGAGTGTTGGGTAGTGTGTTGGTGACGGGCAGTGTGGTGGGTGATGGGCAGTGTGTGGGTGATGGGCAGTGGGTGATGGGCAGTGTGTGGGTGATGGGCAGTGTGTGGGTGATGGGCAGTGGGTGATGGGCAGTGTGTGTAGGGTGATGGGCAGTGTGTCGATGATGGGCAGTGTGTGGTGGGTGATGGGCAGTGTGTGGGTGATGGTCAGTGTGTGGTGGGTGATGTACAGTGTGTGGGGGATGGGCGGTGTGTGGTGGGTGATGGGCAGTGTGTGGGTGATGGGCAGTGTGTGGGGGATGGGCAGTGTGTGGTGGGTGATGGGCAGTGTGTGCTGGGTGATGGGCAGTGTGTGGTTGATGGGCAGTGTGTGGATGATGGGCAGTGTGTGGTGGGTGATGGGCAGTGTGTGGGTGATGGTCAGTGTGTGGTGGGTGATGGGCGGTGTGTGGGTGATGGGCAGTGGGTGATGGGCAGAGTGTGGGTGATGGGCAGTGGGTGGGTGAAGGGCAGTGGGTGATGGGCTGATTGTGGGTGATGGGCAGTGCGTGGGTTTTGGGCAGTGTGTGGGTGATGGGCAGTGGGTGATGGGCAGAGTGTGGGTGATGGGCAGTGTGTGGGTGACGGGCAGTGTGTGGGTGATGGGCAGTGTGTGGGTGATGGTCAGTGGATGATGGTCAGTGTTTGGGTGATGGGCAGTGGTTGATGGGCAGTCTGTGGGTGGCTGGCAGTGTGTGGATGATGGGCAGTGTGTGCTGGGTGATGGGCAGTGTGTGGGTGATGGGCAGTGTGTGGGGGATGGGCAGTGTGTGGTGGGTGATGGGCAGTGTGTGGGTGATGGGCAGTGTGTGGGTGATGGGCAGTGTGTGGGGGATGGGCAGTCTGTGGTGGGTGATGGGCAGTGTGTGGGTGATGGGCAGTGTGTCGATGATGGGCAGTGTGTGGGTGATGGTAAGTGTGTGAGTGTTGAGTAGTGTGTTGGTGACGGGCAGTGTGGTGGCTGATGGGCAGTGTGTGGGTGATGGGCAGTGGGTGATGGGCAGTGTGTGGTGGGTGATGGGCAGTGTGTGGGTGATGGGCAGTGGGTGATGGGCAGTGTGTGTAGGATGATGGGCAATGTGTGGTGGGTGATGGGCAGTGTGTGGGTGATGGGCAGTGGGTGATGGGCACTGTGTGCATGATGGGCAGTGGGTGATGGGCAGTGTGTGGGTGATGGGCAGTGTTTGGTGGGTGATGGGCAGTGTGTGGTGGGTGATGGGCAGAAGGTTATGGGAAGTGTGTTGGGGATGGGCAGTGTGTGGGGGATGGGCAGTGTGTGGGTGATGGGCAGTTTGTGGGTGATGGGCAGTGTGTGGTGGGTGATGGGCAGTGTGTGGTGGGTGATGGGCAGTGTGTGGGTGATGGGCAGTGTGTGGTGGGTGATGGGCAGTGTGTTGGGGATGGGCAGTGTGTGGGGGATGGGCAGTGGGTGACGGGCAGTGTGTGGGTGATGGGCTGTGGGTGATGGGCAGTGTGTGGGTGATTGGCAGTGTGTGGGTGATGGGCAGTGGGTGACGGGCGGTGTGTGGGAGATGGTCAGTGTGTGGGTGAGGGTCAGTGGGTGATGGGCAGTGTGTGGGTGACGGGCAGTGTGTGGTGGGTGATGGGCAGTGTGTGGGTGATGAGCAGTGGGTGATGGGCAGTGTGTGGTGGGTGACGGGCAGTGTGTGGGTGATGGTCAGTGTTTGGGTGATGGGCAGTGGGTGATGGGCAGTTTGTGGGTGGCGGGCAGTTTGTGGATGATGGGCAGTGTGTGGTGGGTGATGGGCAGTGTGTGGGTGATGGGCAGTGTGTGGGGGATGGGCAGTGTGTGGTTGGTGATGGGCAGTGTGTGGGTGATGGGCAGTGTGTGGGTGAAGGGCAGTGTGTGGGTGATGGGCAGTGTGTGGGTGATGGGCAGTGTGTGGATGATGGGCAGTGTGTGGTGGGTGATGGGCAGTGTGTGGGTGATGGGCAGTGTGTGGGGGATGGGCAGTGTGGTGGGTGATGGGCAGTGTGTGGTGGGTGACGGGCAGTGTGTGGGTGATTGTCAGTGTGTGGTGGGTGACGGTCAGTGTGTGGGTGATGGGCAGTGTGTGGGTGATGGTCAGTGTGTGGTGGGTGACGAGCAGTGTGTGGGTGATGGTCAGTGTGTTGTGGGTGATGGGCAGTGTGTGGATGATGGGCAGTGTGTGGGTGATGGGCAGTGTGTGGGTGATGGGCAGTGTGTGGTGGGTGATGGGCAGTGGTTGATGGGCAGTGTGTGGGTGATGGGCAGTGTATGTGTGATGGGCAGTGTGTGGGTGATGGTCAGTGTGTGGTGGGTGACGGTCAGTGTGTGGTGGGTGACGGGCAGTGTGCGGGGGATTGGCAGTGTGTGGTGGGTGACGGTCAGTGTGGTGGGTGACGGGAAGTGTGTGGTTGATGGGCAGTGTGTGGCTGACGGGCAGTGTGTGGTGGGTGATGGGCAGTGTGTGGGTGATGGGCAGTGTGTGGGGGATGGGCAGTGTGTGGTGGGTGACGGGCAGTGTGTGGGTGACAGGCAGTGTGTGGGTGATGGTCAGTGTGTGGGTGATGGGCAGTGTGTGGGTGATGGGCAGTGGGTGATGGGCAGTGTGTGGGTGATGGGCAGTGTGTGGGTGATGGGCAGTGTGTGGGTGACGGGCAGTGTGTGGTGGGTGATGGGCAGTGTGTGGGTGATGAGCAGTGGGTGATGGGCAGTGTGTGGTGGGTGACGGGCAGTGTGTGGGTGATGGTCAGTGTTTGGGTGATGGGCAGTGGGTGATGGGCAGTTTGTGGGTGGTGGGCAGTTTGTGGATGATGGGCAGTTTGTGGATGATGGGCAGTGTGTGGTGGGTGATGGGCAGTGTGTGGGTGATGGGCAGTGGTTGATGGGCAGTGTGTGGGTGATGGGCAGTGTGTGGGTGATGGGCAGTGTGTGTTGGGTGACCGGCAGTGTGTGGGTGATGGGCAGAGTGTGGATGATGGGCAGTGTGTGGGTGACGGGCAGTGTGTGGTGGGTGACGGACAGTGTGTGGTGGGTGACAGGCAGTGTGTGGGTGATGGGCAGTGGGTGATGGGCACTGTGTGGGTGATGGGCAGTGGGTGATGGGCAGTGTGTGGGTGATGGGCAGTGTTTGGTGGGTGATGGGCAGTGTGTGGTGGGTGATGGGCAGTGGGTTATGGGAAGTGTGTTGGGGATGGGCAGTGTGTGGGGGATGGGCAGTGTGTGGGTGATGGGCAGTTTGTGGGTGATGGGCAGTGTGTGGTGGGTGATGGGCAGTGTGTGGTGGGTGATGGGCAGTGTGTGGGTGATGGGCAGTGTGTGGTGGGTGATGGGCAGTGTGTTGGGGATGGGCAGTGTGTGGGGGATGGGCAGTGGGTGACGGGCAGTGTGTGGGTGATGGGCTGTGGGTGATGGGCAGTGTGTGGGTGATTGGCAGTGTGTGGGTGATGGGCAGTGGGTGACGGGCGGTGTGTGGGAGATGGTCAGTGTGTGGGTGAGGGTCAGTGGGTGATGGGCAGTGTGTGGGTGACGGGCAGTGTGTGGTGGGTGATGGGCAGTGTGTGGGTGATGAGCAGTGGGTGATGGGCAGTGTGTGGTGGGTGACGGGCAGTGTGTGGGTGATGGTCAGTGTTTGGGTGATGGGCAGTGGGTGATGGGCAGTTTGTGGGTGGCGGGCAGTTTGTGGATGATGGGCAGTGTGTGGTGGGTGATGGGCAGTGTGTGGGTGATGGGCAGTGTGTGGGGGATGGGCAGTGTGTGGTTGGTGATGGGCAGTGTGTGGGTGATGGGCAGTGTGTGGGTGAAGGGCAGTGTGTGGGTGATGGGCAGTGTGTGGGTGATGGGCAGTGTGTGGATGATGGGCAGTGTGTGGTGGGTGATGGGCAGTGTGTGGGTGATGGGCAGTGTGTGGGGGATGGGCAGTGTGGTGGGTGATGGGCAGTGTGTGGTGGGTGACGGGCAGTGTGTGGGTGATTGTCAGTGTGTGGTGGGTGACGGTCAGTGTGTGGGTGATGGGCAGTGTGTGGGTGATGGTCAGTGTGTGGTGGGTGACGAGCAGTGTGTGGGTGATGGTCAGTGTGTTGTGGGTGATGGGCAGTGTGTGGATGATGGGCAGTGTGTGGGTGATGGGCAGTGTGTGGGTGATGGGCAGTGTGTGGTGGGTGATGGGCAGTGGTTGATGGGCAGTGTGTGGGTGATGGGCAGTGTATGTGTGATGGGCAGTGTGTGGGTGATGGTCAGTGTGTGGTGGGTGACGGTCAGTGTGTGGTGGGTGACGGGCAGTGTGCGGGGGATTGGCAGTGTGTGGTGGGTGACGGTCAGTGTGGTGGGTGACGGGAAGTGTGTGGTTGATGGGCAGTGTGTGGCTGACGGGCAGTGTGTGGTGGGTGATGGGCAGTGTGTGGGTGATGGGCAGTGTGTGGGGGATGGGCAGTGTGTGGTGGGTGACGGGCAGTGTGTGGGTGACAGGCAGTGTGTGGGTGATGGTCAGTGTGTGGGTGATGGGCAGTGTGTGGGTGATGGGCAGTGGGTGATGGGCAGTGTGTGGGTGATGGGCAGTGTGTGGGTGATGGGCAGTGTGTGGGTGACGGGCAGTGTGTGGTGGGTGATGGGCAGTGTGTGGGTGATGAGCAGTGGGTGATGGGCAGTGTGTGGTGGGTGACGGGCAGTGTGTGGGTGATGGTCAGTGTTTGGGTGATGGGCAGTGGGTGATGGGCAGTTTGTGGGTGGTGGGCAGTTTGTGGATGATGGGCAGTTTGTGGATGATGGGCAGTGTGTGGTGGGTGATGGGCAGTGTGTGGGTGATGGGCAGTGTGTGGGGGATGGGCAGTGTGTGTTGGTGATGGGCAGTGTGTGGGTGATGGGCAGTGTGTGGGTGAAGGGCAGTGTGTGGGTGATGGGCAGTGTGTGGGTGATGGGCAGTGTGTGGATGATGGGCAGTGTGTGGTGGGTGATGGGCAGTGTGTGGGTGATGGGCAGTGTGTGGGGGATGGGCAGTGTGGTGGGTGATGGGCAGTGTGTGGTGGGTGACGGGCAGTGTGTGGGTGATTGTCAGTGTGTGGTGGGTGACGGTCAGTGTGTGGGTGATGGGCAGTGTGTGGGTGATGGTCAGTGTGTGGTGGGTGACGAGCAGTGTGTGGGTGATGGTCAGTGTGTTGTGGGTGATGGGCAGTGTGTGGATGATGGGCAGTGTGTGGGTGATGGGCAGTGTGTGGGTGATGGGCAGTGTGTGGTGGGTGATGGGCAGTGGTTGATGGGCAGTGTGTGGGTGATGGGCAGTGTATGTGTGATGGGCAGTGTGTGGGTGACGGTCAGTGTGTGGTGGGTGACGGTCAGTGTGTGGTGGGTGACGGGCAGTGTGTGGGGGATTGGCAGTGTGTGGTGGGTGACGGTCAGTGTGGTGGGTGACGGGCAGTGTGTGGTTGATGGGCAGTGTGTGGCTGACGGGCAGTGTGTGGTGCGTGATGGGCAGTGTGTGGTGGGTGATGGGCAGTGTGTGGGTGATGGGCAGTGTGTGGGGGATGGGCAGTGTGTGGTGGGTGACGGGCAGTGTGTGGGTGACAGGCAGTGTGTGGGTGATGGTCAGTGTGTGGGTGATGGGCAGTGTGTGGGTGATGGGCAGTGGGTGATGGGCAGTGTGTGGGTGATGGGCAGTGTGTGGGTGATGGGCAGTGTGTGGGTGACGGGCAGTGTGTGGTGGGTGATGGGCAGTGTGTGGGTGATGAGCAGTGGGTGATGGGCAGTGTGTGGTGGGTGACGGGCAGTGTGTGGGTGATGGTCAGTGTTTGGGTGATGGGCAGTGGGTGATGGGCAGTTTGTGGGTGGCGGGCAGTTTGTGGATGATGGGCAGTGTGTGGTGGGTGATGGGCAGTGTGTGGGTGATGGGCAGTGTGTGGGGGATGGGCAGTGTGTGTTGGTGATGGGCAGTGTGTGGGTGATGGGCAGTGTGTGGGTGATGGGCAGTGTGTGGGTGAAGGGCAGTGTGTGGGTGATGGGCAGTGTGTGGGTGATGGGCAGTGTGTGGATGATGGGCAGTGTGTGGTGGGTGATGGGCAGTGTGTGGGTGATGGGCAGTGTGTGGGGGATGGGCAGTGTGGTGGGTGATGGGCAGTGTGTGGTGGGTGACGGGCAGTGTTTGGGTGATTGTCAGTGTGTGGTGGGTGACGGTCAGTGTGTGGGTGATGGGCAGTGTGTGGGTGATGGTCAGTGTGTGGTGGGTGACGAGCAGTGTGTGGGTGATGGTCAGTGTGTTGTGGGTGATGGGCAGTGTGTGGATGATGGGCAGTGTGTGGGTGATGGGCAGTGTGTGGGTGATGGGCAGTGTGTGGTGGGTGATGGGCAGTGGTTGATGGGCAGTGTATGTGTGATGGGCAGTGTGTGGGTGATGGTCAGTGTGTGGTGGGTGACGGTCAGTGTGTGGTGGGTGACGGGCAGTGTGTGGGGGATTGGCAGTGTGTGGTGGGTGATGGTCAGTGTGGTGGGTGACGGGCAGTGTGTGGTTGATGGGCAGTGTGTGGCTGACGGGCAGTGTGTGGTGCGTGATGGGCAGTGTGTGGTGGGTGATGGGCAGTGTGTGGGTGATGGGCAGTGTGTGGGGGATGGGCAGTGTGTGGTGGGTGACGGGCAGTGTGTGGGTGACAGGCAGTGTGTGGGTGATGGTCAGTGTGTGGGTGATGGGCAGTGTGTGGGTGATGGGCAGTGGGTGATGGGCAGTGTGTGGGTGATGGGCAGTGTGTGGGTGATGGGCAGTGTGTGGGTGACGGGCAGTGTGTGGGTGATGGGCAGTGTGTGGGTGACGGGCAGTGGGTGACAGGCAGTGGGTGATGGGCAGTGTGTGGGTGATGGGCTGTGGGTGATGGGCAGTGTGTGGGTGATGGGCAGTGTGTGGGCGATGGGCAGTGGGTGACGTGCAGTGTGTGGGTGATGGGCAGTGTGTGGGTGAGGGTCAGTGGGTGATGGGCAGTGTGTGGGTGACGGGCAGTGTGTGGTTGGTGATGGGCAGTGTGTGCGTGATGGGCATCGGGTGATGGGAAGTGTGTGGTGGGTGACGGGCAGTGTGTGGGTGATGGTCAGTGTTTGGGTGATGGGCAGTGGGTGATGGGCAGTTTGTGGGTGGCGGGCAGTTTGTGGATGATGGGCAGTGTGTGGTAGGTGATGGGCAGTGTGTGGGTGATGGGCAGTGTGTGGGGGATGGGCAGTGTGTGGTGGGTGATGGGCAGTGTGTGGGTGATGGGCAGTGTGTGGATGATGGGCAGTGTGTGGGGGATGGGCAGTGTGTGGGGGATGGGCAGTGTGTGGTGGGTGATGGGCAGTGTGTGGGTGATGGGCAGTGTGTGGTGGGTGATGGGCAGTGTGTGGGTGATGGGCAGTGGGTGATGGGCAGAGTGTGGGTGATGGGCAGTGGGTGGGTGATGGGCAGTGGGTGATGGGCAGATTGTGGGTGATGGACAGTGCGTGGGTGATAGGCAGTGTGGGTGATGGGTAGTGGGTGATGGGCAGAATGTGGGTGATGGGCAGTGTGTGGGTGACGGGCAGTGTGTGGGTGATGGGCAGTGTGTGGGTGATGGGCAGTGTGTGGGTGATGGGCAGTGTGTGGTTGATGGGCAGTGGGTGATGGGCAGTGTGTGGGTGATGGTCAGTGTTTGGGTGATGGGCAGTGGGTGAATGGCAGTTTGTGGGTGATGGTCAGTGTTTGGGTGATGGGCAGTGGGTGATGGGCAGTTTGTGGGTGTCGGGCAGTGTGTGGATGATGGGCAGTTTCTGGTGGGTGATGGGCAGTGTGTGGGGGATGGGCAGTGTGTGGTGGGGGATGGGCAGTGTGTGGGTGATGGGCAGTGTGTGGGTGATGGGCAGTGTGTGGGGGATGGGCAGTGTGTGGGTGATGGGCAGTGTGTGGGTGATGGGCAGTGTGTGGTGGGTGATGGGCAGTGTGTGGGTGATGTGCAGTGTGTGGATGATGGGCAGTGTGTGGTGGGTGATGGGCAGGGTGTGGGTGATGGGCAGTGTGTGGGGGATGGGCAGTGTGTGGGGGATGGGCAGTGTGTGGGTGATGGGCAGTGTGTGGTGGGTGATGGGCAGTGTGTGGGTGATGGGCATTGTGTGGGTGATGGTAAGTGTGTGAGTGTTGGGTAGTGTGTTGGTGACGGGCAGTGTGGTGGGTGATGGGCAGTGTGTGGGTGATGGGCAGTGGGTGATGGGCAGTGTGTGGGTGATGGGCAGTGTGTGGGTGATGGGCAGTGGGTGATGGGCAGTGTGTGTAGGGTGATGGGCAGTGTGTCGATGATGGGCAGTGTGTGGTGGGTGATGGGCAGTGTGTGGGTGATGGTCAGTGTGTGGTGGGTGATGTACAGTGTGTGGGGGATGGGCGGTGTGTGGTGGGTGATGGGCAGTGTGTGGGTGATGGGCAGTGTGTGGGGGATGGGCAGTGTGTGGTGGGTGATGGGCAGTGTGTGCTGGGTGATGGGCAGTGTGTGGTTGATGGGCAGTGTGTGGATGATGGGCAGTGTGTGGTGGGTGATGGGCAGTGTGTGGGTGATGGTCAGTGTGTGGTGGGTGATGGGCGGTGTGTGGGTGATGGGCGGTGTGTGGGTGATGGGCAGTGGGTGATGGGCAGAGTGTGGGTGATGGGCAGTGGGTGGGTGAAGGGCAGTGGGTGATGGGCTGATTGTGGGTGATGGGCAGTGCGTGGGTTTTGGGCAGTGTGTGGGTGATGGGCAGTGGGTGATGGGCAGAGTGTGGGTGATGGGCAGTGTGTGGGTGACGGGCAGTGTGTGGGTGATGGGCAGTGTGTGGGTGATGGTCAGTGGATGATGGTCAGTGTTTGGGTGATGGGCACTGGTTGATGGGCAGTCTGTGGGTGGCGGGCAGTGTGTGGATGATGGGCAGTGTGTGCTGGGTGATGGGCAGTGTGTGGGTGATGGGCAGTGTGTGGGGGATGGGCAGTGTGTGGTGGGTGATGGGCAGTGTGTGGGTGATGGGCAGTGTGTGGGGGATGGGCAGTCTGTGGTGGGTGATGGGCAGTGTGTGGGTGATGGGCAGTGTGTCGATGATGGGCAGTGTGTGGGTGATGGTAAGTGTGTGAGTGTTGAGTAGTGTGTTGGTGACGGGCAGTGTGGTGGCTGATGGGCAGTGTGTGGGTGATGGGCAGTGGGTGATGGGCAGTGTGTGGTGGGTGATGGGCAGTGTGTGGGTGATGGGCAGTGGGTGATGGGCAGTGTGTGTAGGATGATGGGCAATGTGTGGTGGGTGATGGGCAGTGGGTGATGGGCACTGTGTGGGTGATGGGCAGTGGGTGATGGGCAGTGTGTGGGTGATGGGCAGTGTTTGGTGGGTGATGGGCAGTGTGTGGTGGGTGATGGGCAGTGGGTTATGGGAAGTGTGTTGGGGATGGGCAGTGTGTGGGGGATGGGCAGTGTGTGGGTGATGGGCAGTTTGTGGGTGATGGGCAGTGTGTGGTGGGTGATGGGCAGTGTGTGGTGGGTGATGGGCAGTGTGTGGGTGATGGGCAGTGTGTGGTGGGTGATGGGCAGTGTGTTGGGGATGGGCAGTGTGTGGGGGATGGGCAGTGTGTGGGTGATGGGCAGTGGGTGACGGGCAGTGGGTGATGGGCAGTGTGTGGGTGATGGGCTGTGGGTGATGGGCAGTGTGTGGGTGATTGGCAGTGTGTGGGTGATGGGCAGTGGGTGACGGGCGGTGTGTGGGAGATGGGCAGTGTGTGGGTGAGGGTCAGTGGGTGATGGGCAGTGTGTGGGTGACGGGCAGTGTGTGGTGGGTGATGGGCAGTGTGTGGGTGATGAGCAGTGGGTGATGGGCAGTGTGTGGTGGGTGACGGGCAGTGTGTGGGTGATGGTCAGTGTTTGGGTGATGGGCAGTGGGTGATGGGCAGTGTGTGGGTGGCGGGCAGTTTGTGGATGATGGGCAGTGTGTGGTGGGTGATGGGCAGTGTGTGGGTGATGGGCAGTGTGTGGGGGATGGGCAGTGTGTGGTTGGTGATGGGCAGTGTGTGGGTGATGGGCAGTGTGTGGGTGAAGGGCAGTGTGTGGGTGATGGGCAGTGTGTGGGTGATGGGCAGTGTGTGGATGATGGGCAGTGTGTGGTGGGTGATGGGCAGTGTGTGGGTGATGGGCAGTGTGTGGGGGATGGGCAGTGTGGTGGGTGATGGGCAGTGTGTGCTGGGTGATGGGCAGTGTGTGGGTGATTCGCAGTGTGTCGATGATGGGCAGTGTGTGGTGGGTGATGGGCAGTGTGTGGGTGATGGGCAGTGTGTGGTGGGTAATGGGCAGTGTGTGGTGGGTGATGGGCAGTATGTGGTGGGTGATGGGCAGTGTGTGGGTGATGGGCAGTGTGTGGGTGATGGGCAGAGTGTGGTTGATGGGCAGTGTGTGGGTGATGGGCAGTGGGTGATGGGCAGATTGTGGGTGATGGGCAGTGCGTGGGTGATGGGCAGTGTGTGGGTGATGGGCAGTGGGTGATGGGCAGAGTGTGGGTGATGGGCAGTGTGTGGGTGACGGGCAGTGTGTGGGTGATGGGCAGTGTGTGGGTGATGGGCAGTGTGTGGTTGATGGGCAGTGGATGTTGGGCAGTGTTTGCGTGATGGGCAGTGGGTGATGGGCAGTTTGTGGGTGGCGGGAAGTGTGTGGATGATGGGCAGTGTGTGCTGGGTGATGGGCAGTGTGTGGGTGATGGGCAGTGTGTGGGGGATGGGCAGTCTGTGGTGGGTGATGGGCAGTGTGTGGGTCATGGGCAGTGTGTGGGGGATGGACAGTGTGTGGGGGATGGGCAGTGTGTGGTGGGTGATGGGCAGTGTGTGGGTGATGGGCAGTGTGTGGATGATGGGCAGTGTGTGGTGGGTGGGCAGTGTGTGGGGATGGGCAGTGTGTGGGGGATGGGCAGTGTGTGGGTGATGGGCAGTGTGTGGGTGATGGGCAATGTGTGGTGGGTGATGGGCAGTGTGTGGGTGATGGGCAGTGGGTGATGGGCACTGTGTGGGTGATGGGCTGTGGGTGATGGGCAGTGTGTGGGTGATGGGCAGTGTGTGGTGGGTGATGGGCAGTGTGTGGGCGATGGGCAGTGGGTTATGGGCGGTGTGTGGGGGATGGGCAGTGTGTGGGTGATGGGCAGTGTGTGGGTGATGGGCAGTGTGTGGGTGATGGGCAGTGTGTGGATGATGGGCAGTGTGTGGTGGGTGATGGGCAGTGTGTGGGTGATGGGCAGTGTGTGGGGGATGGGCAGTGTGTGGTGGGTGATGGGCAGTGTGTGGTGGGTGATGGGCAGTGTGTTGGGGATGGGCAGTGTGTGGGGGATGGGCAGTGTGTGGGTGATGGGCAGTGGGTGACGGGCAGTGGGTGATGGGCAGTGTGTGGGTGATGGGCTGTGGGTGATTGGCAGTGTGTGGGTGATGGGCAGTGGGTGACGGGCGGTGTGTGGGAGATGGGCAGTGTGTGGGTGAGGGTCAGTGGGTGATGGGCAGTGTGTGGGTGACGGGCAGTGTGTGGTGGGTGATGGGCAGTGTGTGGGTGATGAGCAGTGGGTGATGGGCAGTGTGTGGTGGGTGACGGGCAGTGTGTGGGTGATGGTCAGTGTTTGGGTGATGGGCAGTGGGTGATGGGCAATTTGTTGGTGGCGGGCAGTTTGTGGATGATGGGCAGTGTGTGGTGGGTGATGGGCCGTGTGTGGGTGATGGGCAGTGTGTGGGGGATGGGCAGTGTGTGGTGGGTGATGGGCCGTGTGTGGGTGATGAGCAGTGTGTGGGTGAAGGGCAGTGTGTGGGTGATGGGCAGTGTGTGGGTGATGGGCAGTGTGTGGATGATGGGCAGTGTGTGGTGGGTGATGGGCAGTGTGTGGGTGATGGACAGTGTGTGGGGGATGGGCAGTGTGGTGGGTGATTGGCAGTGTGTGCTGGGTGATGGGCAGTGTGTGGGTGATTCGCAGTGTGTTGATGATGGGCAGTGTGTGGTGGGTGATGGGCAGTGTGTGGGTGATGGGCAGTGTGTGGTGGGTGATGGGCAGTGTGTGGTGGGTGATGCGCAGTGTGTGGTGGGTGATGGGCAGTGTGTGGGTGATGGGCAGTGTGTGGTTGATGGGCAGAGTGTGGTTGATGGGCAGTGGGTGGGTGATGGGCAGTGGGTGATGGGCAGATTGTGGGTGATGGGCAGTGCGTGGGTGATGGGCAGTGTGTGGGTGATGGGCAGTGGGTGATGGGCAGAGTGTGGGTGATGGGCAGTGTGTGGGTGACGGGCAGTGTGTGGGTGATGGGCAGTGTGTGGGTGATGGGCAGTGTGTGGTTGATGGGCAGTGGATGTTGGGCAGTGTTTGGGTGATGGGCAGTGGGTGATGGGCAGTTTGTGGGTGGCGGACAGTGTGTGGATGATGGGCAGTGTGTGCTGGGTGATGGGCAGTGTGTGGGTGATGGGCAGTGTGTGGGGGATGGGCAGTCTGTGGTGGGGGATGGGCAGTGTGTGGGTCACGGGCAGTGTGTGGGGGATGGACAGTGTGTGGGAGATGGGCAGTGTGTGGTGGGTGATGGGCAGTGTGTGGGTGATGGGCAGTGTGTGGATGATGGGCAGTGTGTGGTGGATGGGCAGTGTGTGGGGGATGGGCAGTGTGTGGGTGATGGGCAGTGTGTGGGTGATGGGCAGTGTGTAGGGTGATGGGCAATGTGTGGTGGGTGATGGGCAGTGTGTGGGTGATGGGCTGTGGGTGATGGGCACTGTGTGGGTGATGGGCAGTGGGTGATGGGCAGTGTGTGGGTGATGGGCAGTGTGTGGTGGGTGATGGGCAGTGTGTGGGTGATGGGCAGTGGGTTATGGGCGGTGTGTGGGGGATGGGCAGTGTGTGGGGGATGGGCAGTATGTGGGTGATGGGCAGTGTGTGGGTGATGGGCAGTGTGTGGGTGATGGGCAGTGTGTGGTGGGTGATGGGCAGTGTGTGGGTGATGGGCAGTGTGTGGATGATGGGCAGTGTGTGGTGGGTGATGGGCAGTGTGTGGGTGATGGGCAGTGTGTGGGGGATGGGCAGTGTGTGGTGGGTGATGGGCAGTGTGTGGGTGATGGGCAGTGTGTGGTGGGTGATGGGCAGTGTGTGGGTGATGGGCAGTGTGTGGGTGATGGGCAGTGTGTGGTGGGTGATGGGTAGTGTGTGGGTGATGGGCAGTGTGTGGGTGATGGTAAGTGTGTGAGTGATGGGTAGTGTGTTGGTGACGGGCAGTGTGGTGGGTGATGGGCAGTGTGTGGGTGATGGGCAGTGTGTGATGGGCAGTGTGTGGGTGATGGGCAGTGTGTGGGTGATGGGCAGTGGGTGATGGGCAGTGTGTGTAGGGTGATGGGCAGTGTGTGGTGGGTGATGGGCAGTGTGTGGGTGATGGGCAGTGGGTGATGGGCACTGTGTGGGTGATGGGCAGTGGGTGATGGGCTGAGTGTGGGTGATGGGCAGTGTGTGGTGGGTGATGGGCAGTGTGTGGTGGGTGATGGGCAGTGTGTGGGTGATGGGCATTGGGTTATGGGCAGTGTGTGGGTGATGGGCAGTGTGTGGGCGATGGGCAGTGGGTAATGGGCAGTGTGTGGGTGATGGGCAGTGTGTGGGTGATGGGCAGTGGGTGATGGGCACTGTGTGGGTGATGGGCAGTGGGTGATGGGCAGTGTGTGGTGGGTGATGGGCAGTGTGTGGGTGATGGGCAGTGTGTGGCTGACGGGCAGTGTGTGGTGGGTGATGGGCAGTGTGTGGGTGACGGGCAGTGGGTGATGGGCAGTGTGTGGGTGATGGGCAGTGTGTGGGTGATGGGCAGTGTGTGGGCGATGGGCAGTGTGTGAGTGATGGGCAGTGGGTGATGGGCACTGTGTGGGTGAAGGACAGTGGGTGATGGGCAGTGTGTGGTGGGTGATGGGCAGTGTGTGGTTGATGGGCAGTGTGTGGTGGGTGATGGTAAGTGTGTGGGTGATGGGCAGTGTGTGGGTGATGGGCAGTGTGTGGGTGATGGGAAGTGTGTGGGTGATGGGCAGTGTGTGGGTGATGGGAAGTGTGTGGGTGATGGGCAGTGGGTGATGGGCAGTGTGTGTGTGATGGGCAGTGGGTGATGGGCAGTTTGTAGTGGGTGATGGGCATTGTGTGGTGGGTGATGGGCAGTGTGTGGGTGATGGGCAGTGTGTGGTGGGTGATGGGCAGTGTGTGGGTGATGGGCAGTGTGTGGGTGATGGGCAGTGTGTGGTTTATGGGCTGTTTGTTTTGAGTGATGGGCAATGTGTGTGGGTGATGGGCAGTGTGTGTGTGATAGGCAGTGTGTGGGTGATGGGCAGTGTGTGGGTGATAGGCAGTGTGTGGGTGATGGGCAGTGTGTTGGTTATGGGCAGTGCGTGTGATGGGCAGTTTGTGGGTGATGGGCAGTGTGTAGGGTGATAGGCAATGTGTGGTGGGTGATGGGCAGTGTGTGGGTGATGGGCAGTGGGTGATGAGCAGTGTGTGGGTGATGGGCAGTGGGTGATGGGCAGTGTGTGGGTGATGGGCAGTGTGTGGTGGGTGATGGGCAGTGTGTGGGTGATGGGCAGTGTGTGGATGATGGGCAGTGTGTGGTGGGTGATGGGCAGTGTGTGGGTGATGGGCAGTGTGTGGGGGATGGGCAGTGTGTGGGGGATGGGCAGTGTGTGGGTGATGGGCAGTATGTGGATGATGGGCAGTGTGTGGTGGGTGATGGGCAGTGTGTGGGGGATGGGCAGTGTGTGGTGGGTGATGGGCAGTGTGTGGGTGATGGGCAGTGTGTGAGTGATGGGTAGTGTGTTGGTGACGGGCAGTGTGGTGGGTGATGGGCAGTGTGTGGGTGATGGGCAGTGGGTGATGGGCAGTGTGTGGGTGATGGGCAGTGTGTGGGTGATGGGCAGTGGGTGATGGGCAGTGTGTTTAGGGTGATGGGCAGTGTGTGGTGGGTGATGGGCAGTGTGTGGGTGACGGGCAGTGGGTGATGGGCACTGTGTGGTTGATGGGCAGTGGGTGATGGGCTGAGTGTGGGTGATGGGCAGTGTGTGGTGGGTGATGGACAGTGTGTGGTGGGTGATGGGCAGTGTGTGGGTGATGGGCAGTGGGTTATGGGCAGTGTGTGGGTGATGGGCAGTGTGTGGGCGATGGGCAGTGGGTAATGGGCAGTGTGTGGGTGATGGGCAGTGTGTGGGTGATGGGCAGTGGGTGATGGGCACTGTGTGGGTGATGGGCAGTGGGTGATGGGCAGTGTGTGGTGGGTGATGGGCAGTGTGTGGGTGATGTGCTTTGTGAGGCTGACGGGCAGTGTGTGGTGGGTGATGGGCAGTGTGTGGGTGACGGGCAGTGGGTGATGGGCAGTGTGTGGGTGATGGGCAGTGTGTGGGTGATGGGCCGTGGGTGATGGGCAGTGTGTGGGCGATGGGCAGTGTGTGAGTGATGGGCAGTGGGTGATGGGCACTGTGTGGGTGATGGGCAGTGGGTGATGGGCAGTGTGTGGTGGGTGATGGGCAGTGTGTGGGTGATGGGCAGTGTGTGGTGGGTGATGGTAAGTGTGTGGGTGATGGGCAGTGTGTGGGTGATGGGCAGTGTGTGGGTGATGGGAAGTGTGTGGGTGATGGGCAGTGTGTGGGTGATGGGCAGTGTGTGGGTGATGGGCAGTGTGTGGGTGATGGGCAGTGGGTGATGGGCAGTGTGTGTGTGATGGGCAGTGGGTGATGGGCAGTTTGTGGTGGGTGATGGGCGTTGTGTGGTGGGTGATGGGCAGTGTGTGGGTGATGGGCAGTGTGTGGTGGGTGATGGGCAGTGTGTGGGTGATGGGCAGTGTGTGGGTGATGGGCAGTGTGTGGTTTATGGGCTGTGTGTTTTGAGTGATGGGCAATGTGTGTGGGTGATGGGCAGTGTGTGTGTGATATGCAGTGTGTGGGTGATGGGCAGTGTGTGGGTGATAGGCAGTGTGTGGGTGATGGGCAGTGTGTGGTGGGTTTTGGGCAGTGTGTGGGTGATGGGCAGTGTGTTGGTGATGGGCAGTGCGTGTGATGGGCAGTGTGTGGTGGGTGATGGGCAGTGTGTGGGTGATGGGCAGTGTGTGGGTGATGGGCAGTGGGTGATGGGCAGTGGGTGATGGGCAGTCTGTGGGTGATGGGCAGTGTGTGGTGGGTGATGGGCAGTGGGTGATGGGCAGTGTGTGGGTGATGGGCAGTGGGTGATGGGCGGTGCGTGGGTGATGGGCAGTGTGTGGGTGATGGGCAGTGCGTGATGGGCAGTGTGTGGGTGATGGGCAGTGTGGGTGATGGGCAGTGTGTGGGTGATGGGCAGTGTGTGGATGATGGGCAGTGTGTGGGTGATGGGCAGTGTGTGGGTGATGGGCAGTGTGTGGGTGATGGGCAGTGGGTGAAGGGCAGTTTGTGGGTGGCGGGCAGTCTGTGGTGGGTGATGGGCAGTGTGTGGGTGATGGGCTCTGTGTGGGTGATGGGCAGTGTGTGGGGGATGGGCAGTGTGTGGTGGGTGATGGGCAGTGTGTGGGTAATGGGCAGTGTGTGGGTGATGGGCAGTGTGTGGGTGACGGGCAGTGTGTGGGTGACGGGCAGTGTGTGGGGGATGGGCAGTGTGTGTGGGGGATGGGCAGTGTGTGGGTGATGGGCAGTGTGTGGGTGATGCTCAGTCTGTGGTGGGTGACGGGCAGTGTGTGGGTGATGGGCAGTGTGTGGGTGATGGGCAGTGTGTGGTGGGTGATGGTAAGTGTGTGGGTGATGGGCAGTGTGTGGGTGATGGGCAGTGGGTGATGGGCAGTGTGTGGGTGATGGGCAGTGGGTGATGGGCAGTGTGTGGGTGATGGGCAGTGTGTGGGTGATGGGCAGTGGGTGATGGGCAGTGTGTGGGTGACGGGCAGTGTGTGGGTGATGGGCATTGCGTGATGGGCAGTGTGTGGTGGGTGATGGGCAGTGTGTGGGTGATGCTCAGTGTGTGGTGGGTGACGGGCAGTGTGTGGTGGGTGATGGGCAGTGTGTGGTGGGTGATGGGCAGTGTGTGGGTGATGCTCAGTGTGTGGGTGATGGGCAGTGTGTGGGTGTTGGGCAGTGTGTGGGTGATGGGCAGTGTGTGGTGGGTGATGGGCAGTGTGTGGGTGATGGGCAGTGTGTGGGTGATGGGCAGTGTGTTGGTGATGCTCAGTATGTGGTGGGTGACGGGCAGTGTGCGGTGGGTGATGGTAAGTGTGTGGGTGATGGGCAGTGTGTGTATGATGGGCAGTGTGGGTGATGGGCAGTGTGTGGGCGATGGGCAGTGTGTGGTGGGTGATGGTAAATGTGTGGGTGATGGGCAGTGTGTGGGTGATGGGCAGTGGGTGATGGGCAGTGTGTGGTGGGTGATGGGCAATGTGTGGGTGATGGGCAGTGGTTGATGGGCAGTGTGTGGGTGATGGGCAGTGTGTGGGTGATGGTCAGTGGGTGATGGGCAGTGTGTGGGTGATGGGCAGTGGGTGATGGGCAGTGTGTGGGTGATCGGCAGTGGGTGATGGGCAGTGTGTGGGTGATGGGCAGTGTGTGGGTGATCGGCAGTTTGTGGGTGATGGGCAGTGGGTGATGGGCAGTGTGTGGGTGATGGGCAGTGGGTGATGGGCAGTGTGTGGGTGATGGGCAGTGCGTGATGGGCAGTGGGTGATGGTCAGAGTGTTGGTGATGGGCAGAGTGTGGGTGACGGGCAGTGTGTGGGTGATGGGCAGTGCGTGATATGCAGTGCGTGAGTGACGGGCAGTGTGTGGGTGATGGGCAGTGCGTGATGGGCAGTGTGTGGTGGGTGATGGGCAGTGTGTGGGTGACTGGCAGTGTGTGGGTGATGGGCAGTGTGTGGGTGATGGGCAGGGCATGATGGGCAGTGTGTGGTGGGTGATGGGCAGTGTGTGGGTGATAGGCAGTGTGTGGGTGATGGGCAGTGTGTTGGTAATGGGCAGTGCGTGTGATGGGCAGTTTGTGGGTGATGGGCAGTGTGTAGGGTGATAGGCAATGTGTGGTGGGTGATGGGCAGTGTGTGGGTGATGGGCAGTGGGTGATGAGCAGTGTGTGGGTGATGGGCAGTGGGTGATGGGCAGTGTGTGGGTGATGGGCAGTGTGTGGTGGGTGATGGGCAGTGTGTGGGTGATGGGCAGTGGGTTATGGGCGGTGTGTGGGGGATGGGCAGTGTGTGGGGGATGGGCAGTGTGTGGATGATGGGCAGTGTGTGGTGGGTGATGGGCAGTGTGTGGGGGATGGGCAGTGTGTGGGGGATGGGCAGTGTGTGGGTGATGGGCAGTGTGTGGGTGATGGGCAGTGTGTGGATGATGGGCAGTGTGTGGTGGGTGATGGGCAGTGTGTGGGGGATGGGCAGTGTGTGGTGGGTGATGGGCAGTGTGTGGGCGATGGGCAGTGTGTGGGTGATGGTAAGTGTGTGAGTGATGGGTAGTGTGTTGGTGACGGGCAGTGTGGTGGGTGATGGGCAGTGTGTGGGTGATGGGCAGTGGGTGATGGGCAGTGTGTGGGTGATGGGCAGTGTGTGGGTGATGGGCAGTGGGTGATGGGCAGTGTGTTTAGGGTGATGGGCAGTGTGTGGTGGGTGATGGGCAGTGTGTGGGTGACGGGCAGTGGGTGATGGGCACTGTGTGGTTGATGGGCAGTGGGTGATGGGCTGAGTGTGGGTGATGGGCAGTGTGTGGTGGGTGATGGACAGTGTGTGGTGGGTGATGGGCAGTGTGTGGGTGATGGGCAGTGGGTTATGGGCAGTGTGTGGATGATGGGCAGTGTGTGGGCGATGGGCAGTGGGTAAGGGGCAGTGTGTGGGTGATGGGCAGTGTGTGGGTGATGGGCAGTGGGTGATGGGCACTGTGTGGGTGATGGGCAGTGGGTGATGGGCAGTGTGTGGTGGGTGATGGGCAGTGTGTGGGTGATGTGCTTTGTGAGGCTGACGGGCAGTGTGTGGTGGGTGATGGGCAGTGTGTGGGTGACGGGCAGTGGGTGATGGGCAGTGTGTGGGTGATGGGCAGTGTGTGGGTGATGGGCCGTGGGTGATGGGCAGTGTGTGGGCGATGGGCAGTGTGTGAGTGATGGGCAGTGGGTGATGGGCACTGTGTGGGTGATGGGCAGTGGGTGATGGGCAGTGTGTGGTGGGTGATGGGCAGTGTGTGGGTGATGGGCAGTGTGTGGTGGGTGATGGTAAGTGTGTGGGTGATGGGCAGTGTGTGTGTGATGGGCAGTGTGTGGGTGATGGGAAGTGTGTGGGTGATGGGCAGTGTGTGGGTGATGGGCACTGTGTGGGTGATGGGCAGTGTGTGGGTGATGGGCAGTGGGTGATGTGCAGTGTGTGTGTGATGGGCAGTGGGTGATGGGCAGTTTGTGGTGGGTGATGGGCGTTGTGTGGTGGGTGATGGGCAGTGTGTGGGTGATGGGCAGTGTGTGGTGGGTGATGGGCAGTGTGTGGGTGATGGGCAGTGTGTGGGTGATGGGCAGTGTGTGGGTGATGGGCAGTGTGTGGTGGGTGATGGGCAGTGTGTGGGTGATGGGCAGTGTGTTGGTGATGGGCAGTGCGTGTGATGGGCAGTGTGTGGTGGGTGATGGGCAGTGTATGGGTGATGGGCAGTGTGTGGGTGATGGGCAGTGGGTGATGGGCAGTGGGTGATGGGCAGTCTGTGTGTGATGGGCAGTGTGTGGTGGGTGATGGGCAGTGGGTGATGGGCAGTGTGTGGGTGTTGGGCAGTGGGTGATGGGCGGTGCGTGGGTGATGGGCAGTGTGTGGGTGATGGGCAGTGCGTGATGGGCAGTGTGTGGGTGATGGGCAGTGTGTGGGTGATGGGCAGTGTGTGGGTGATGGGCAGTGTGTGGATGATGGGCAGTGTGTGGGTGATGGGCAGTGGGTGATGGGCAGTTTGTGGGTGGCGGGCAGTCTGTGGTGGGTGATGGGCAGTGTGTGGGTGATGGGCTCTGTGTGGGTGATGGGCAGTGTGTGGGGGATGGGCAGTGTGTGGTGGGTGATGGGCAGTGTGTGGGTAATGGGCAGTGTGTGGGTGATGGGCAGTGTGTGGGTGACGGGCAGTGTGTGGGTGACGGGCAGTGTGTGGGGGATGGGCAGTGTGTGTGGGGGATGGGCAGTGTGTGGGTGATGGGCAGTGTGTGGGTGATGCTCAGTCTGTGGTGGGTGACGGGCAGTGTGTGGGTGATGGGCAGTGTGTGGGTGATGGGCAGTGTGTGGTGGGTGATGGTAAGTGTGTGGGTGATGGGCAGTGTGTGGGTGATGGGCAGTGGGTGATGGGCAGTGTGTGGGTGATGGGCAGTGGGTGATGGGCAGTGTGTGGGTGATGGGCAGTGTGTGGGTGATGGGCAGTGGGTGATGGGCAGTGTGTGGGTGACGGGCAGTGTGTGGGTGATGGGCATTGCGTGATGGGCAGTGTGTGGTGGGTGATGGGCAGTGTGTGGGTGATGCTCAGTGTGTGGTGGGTGACGGGCAGTGTGTGGTGGGTGATGGGCAGTGTGTGGTGGGTGATGGGCAGTGTGTGGGTGATGCTCAGTGTGTGGGTGATGGGCAGTGTGTGGGTGTTGGGCAGTGTGGTGGGTGATGGGCAGTGTGTGGGTGATGGGCAGTGTGTGGTGGGTGATGGGCAGTGTGTGGGTGATGGGCAGTGTGTGGGTGATGGGCAGTGTGTTGGTGATGCTCAGTATGTGGTGGGTGACGGGCAGTGTGCGGTGGGTGATGGTAAGTGTGTGGGTGATGGGCAGTGTGTGTATGATGGGCAGTGTGGGTGATGGGCAGTGTGTGGGCGATGGGCAGTGTGTGGTGGGTGATGGTAAATGTGTGGGTGATGGGCAGTGGGTGATGGGCAGTGTGTGGTGGGTGATGGGCAATGTGTGGGTGATGGGCAGTGGTTGATGGGCAGTGTGTGGGTGATGGGCAGTGTGTGGGTGATGGTCAGTGGGTGATGGGCAGTGTGTGGGTGATGGGCAGTGGGTGATGGGCAGTGTGTGTGTGATCGGCAGTGGGTGATGGGCAGTGTGTGGGTGATGGGCAGTGTGTGGGTGATCGGCAGTTTGTGGGTGATGGGCAGTGGGTGATGGGCAGTGTGTGGGTGATGGGCAGTGGGTGATGGGCAGTGTGTGGGTGATGGGCAGAGCGTGATGGGCAGTGGGTGATGGTCAGAGTGTTGGTGATGGGCAGAGTGTGGGTGACGGGCAGTGTGTGGGTGATGGGCAGTGCGTGATATGCAGTACGTGAGTGACGGGCAGTGTGTGGGTGATGGGCAGTGCGTGATGGGCAGTGTGTGGTGGGTGATGGGCAGTGTGTGGGTGACTGGCAGTGTGTGGGTGATGGGCAGTGTGTGGGTGATGGGCAGGGCATGATGGGCAGTGTGTGGTGGGTGATGGGCAGTGTGTGGGTGATGGGCAGTGTGTGGGTGATGGGCAGTGTGTGGTTGATGGGCAGTGTGTGGGTGACGGTACTGTGTGGGTGATGGGCAGTGGGTAATGGGCAGTGTGTGGTGGGTGATGGGCAGTGTGTGGGTGATGGGCAGTGTGTGGGTGATGGGCAGTGGGTGATGGGCAGAGTGTTGGTGATGGGCAGAGTGTTGGTGATGGGCAGAGTGTGGGTGACGGGCAGTGTGTGGGTGATGGGCAGTGCGTGATGTGCAGTGCGTGAGTGACGGGCAGTGTGTGGGTGATGGGCAGTGCGTGATGGGCAGTGTGTGGTGGGTGACGGGCAGTGTGTGGGTGACTGGCAGTTTGTGGGTGATGGGCAGTGTGTGGGTGATGGGCAGTGCATGATGGGCAGTGTGTGGTGGGTGATGGGCAGTGTGTGGGTGATGGGCAGTGTGTGGGTGATGGGCAGTGTGTGGTTGATGGGCAGTGTGTGGGTGACGGGTACTGTGTGGGTGATGGCCAGTGGGTAATGGGCAGTGTGTGGTGGGTGATGGGCAGTGTGTGGGTGATGGGCAGTGTGTGGGTGATGGGCAGTGTGTGGGTGATGGGCAGTGTGTGGTGGGTGTTGGGCAGTGTGTGGGTGATGGGCAGTGTGTGGGTGATGGGCAGTGGGTGATGGGCAGTGGGTGATGGGCAGTGGGTGGTGGGCAGTCTGTGGTGGGTGATGGGCAGTGTGTGGGTGATGGGCAGTGTGTGGTGGGTGATGGGCAGTGTGTGGGAGATGGGCAGTGTGTGGGTGATGGGCAGTTTGTGGTGGGTGATGGGCAGTGTGTGGGTGATGGGCAGGGTGTGGCTGATGGGCAGTGTGTGGGTGATGGGCAGTGTGTGGTGGGTGATGGGCAGTGTGTGGGTGATGGGCAGTGTGTGGTGGGTGATGGGCAGTGTGTGGGGGATGGGCAGTGTGTGGGTGATGGGCAGTGTGTGGGTGAAGGGCAGTGTGTGGTGGGTGACGGGCAGTGTGTGGTGGGTTATGGGCAGTGTGTGGGTGATGGGCAGTGTGTGGGTGATGGGCAGTGCGTGATGTGCAGTGCGTGAGTGACGGGCAGTGTGTGGGCGATGGGCAGTGCGTGATGGGCAGTGTGTGGTGGGTGATGGGCAGTGTGTGGGTGACTGGAAGTGTGTGGGTGATGGGCAGTGTGTGGGTGATGGGCAGTGCATGATGGGCAGTGTGTGGTGGGTGATGGGCAGAGTGTGGGTGATGGGCAGTGTGTGGGTGATGGGCAGAGTGTGGGTGATGGGCAGTGTGTGGGTGACGGGTACTGTGTGGGTGATGGGCAGTGGGTAATGGGCAGTGTGTGGTGGGTGATGGGCAGTGTGTGGGTGATGGGCCGTGCGTGATGGGCAGTGGGTGATGGGCAGAGTGTTGGTGATGGGCAGAGTGTGGGTGACGGGCAGTGTGTGGGTGATGGGCAGTGCGTGATGTGCAGTGCGTGAGTGACGGGCAGTGTGTGGGTGATGGGCAGTGCGTGATGGGCAGTGTGTGGTGGGTGATGGGCAGTGTGTGGGTGACTGGCAGTGTGTGGGTGATGGGCAGTGTGTGGGTGATGGGCAGTGCGTGATGGGTAGTGTGTGGGTGATGGGAAGTGTGTGGGTGATGGGCAGTGTGTGGTTGATGGGCAGTGTGTGGGTGACAGGTACTGTGTGGGTGATGGGCAGTGGGTAATGGGCAGTGTGTGGTGGGTGATGGGCAGTGTGTGGGTGATGGGCAGTGTGTGGGTGATGGGCAGTGTGTGGGTGATGGGCAGTGTGTGGTGGGTGATGGGCAGTGTGTGGGTGATGGGCAGTGTGTGGGTGATGGGCAGTGGGTGATGGGCAGTGGGTGATGGGCAGTGGGTGATGGGCAGTTTGTGGGTGGTGGGCAGTGTGTGGGTGATGGGCAGTGTGTGGTGGGTGATGGGCAGTGTGTGGGAGATGGGCAGTGTGTGGGTGATGGGCAGGGTGTGGTGGCTGATGGGCAGTGTGTGGGTGATGGGCAGTGTGTGGGTGATGGGCAGTGTGTGGGTGATGGGCAGTTTGTGGTGGGTGATGGGCAGTGTGTGGGTGATGGGCAGTGTGTGGGTGATGGGCAGTGTGTGGTGGGTGATGGGCAGTGTGTGGGGGATGGGCAGTGTGGGGTGGGTGATGGGCAGTGTGTGGGTGATGGGCAGTGTGTGGGTGAAGGGCAGTGTGTGTTGGGTGACGGGCAGTGTGTGGTGGGTTATGGGCAGTGTGTGGGTGATGGGCAGTGTGTGGGTGATGCTCAGTGTGTGGTGGGTGACAGGCAGTGTGTGGGTGATGGGCAGTGTGTGGTGGGTGATGGTAAGTGTGTGGGTGATGGGCAGTGTGTGGGTGATGGGCAGTGGGTGATGGGCAGTGCGTGGTGGGTGATGGGCAGTGTGTGGGTGATGGGCAGTGGGTGATGGGCAGTGTGTGGGTGATGGGCAGTGTGTGGGTGATGGGCAGTGTGTGGGTGATGGGCAGTGGGTGATGGGCAGTGTGTGGGTGACGGGCAGTGTGTGGGTGATGGGCAGTGTGTGGGTGATGGGCAGTGCGTGATGGGCAGAGTGTGGGTGATGGGCAGTGGGTGATGGGCAGTGTGTGGTGGGTGATGGGCAGTGCGTGGTCGGTGATGGGCATTGTGTGGGTGATGGGCAGTGTGTGGGTGATGGGCAGTGTGTGGGTGATGCTCAGTGTGTGGGTGATGGGCAGTGTGTGGTGGGTGATGGGCAGTGTGTGGGTGATGGGCAGTGTGTGTGTTGGGCAGTGTGTGGTGGGTGATGGGCAGTGTGTGGGTGATGGGCAGTGTGTGGGTGATGGGCAGTGTGTGGTGGGTGATGGGCAGTGTGTGGGTGATGGGCAGTGTGTGGGTGATGGGCAGTGTGTGGGTGATGGGCAGTGTGTGGGTGATTCGCAGTGTATGGGTGATGGGCAGTGTGTGGGTGATGGGCAGTGGGTGATGGGCAGTGTGTGGGTGACGGGCAGTGTGTGGGTGATGGGCAGTGCGTGATGGGCAGTGTGTGGTGGGTGATGGGCAGTGTGTGTGTGATGGGCAGTGTGTGGGTGATGGGCAGTGTGTGGGTGATGGGCAAAGTGTGGATGATGTACAGTGTGTGGGTGATGGGCAGTGTGTGGTGGGTGATGGGCAGTGTGTGGGTGACGGGCAGTGTGTGGGTGATGGGCAGTGTGTGGGTGATGTGCAGTGGGTGACGGGCAGTGTGTGGGTGATGGGTAGTGCGTGATGGGCAGTGTGTGGTGGGTGATGGGCAGTGTGTGGGTGATGGGCAGTGTGTGGGTGATGGGCAGTGCGTGATGGGCAGTGTGTGGTGGGTGATGGGCAGTGTGTGGGTGATGGGCAGTGTGTGCGTGATGGGCAGTGTGTGGTTGATGGGCAGTGTGTTGGTGACGGGTACTGTGTGGGTGATGGGCAGTGGGTAATGGGCAGTGTGTGGTGGGTGATGGGCAGTGTGTGGGTGATGGGCGGTGTGTGGGTGATTGGCAGTGTGTGGGTGATGGGCAGTGTGTGGTGGGTGTTGGGCAGTGTGTGGGTGATGGGCAGTGTGTGGGTGATGGGCAGTGTGTGGGTGATGGGCAGTGGGTGGGTGATGGGCAGTGGGTGATGGGCAGTGGGTGATGGGCAGTTTGTGGGTGGTGGGCAGTCTGTGGTGGGTTATGGGCAGTGTGTGGGTGATGGGCTTTGTGTGGGTGATGGGCAGTGTGTGGGGGATGGGCAGTGTGTGGGTGATGGGCAGTGTGTGGTGGGTGATGGGCAGTGTGTGGGTGATGGGCAGTGTGTGCGTGATGGGCAGTGTGTGATGGGTGATGGGCAGTGTGTGGGTGATGGGCAGTGTGTGGGTGATGGGCAGTGTGTGGGTGAAGGGCAGTGTGTGGTGGGTGACGGGCAGTGTGTGGTGGGTAATGGGCAGTGTGTGGGTGATGGGCAGTGTGTGGGTGATGCTCAGTTTGTGGTGGGTGACGGGCAGTTTGTGGGTGATGGGCAGTGTGTGGTGGGTGATGGTAAGTGTGTGGGTGATGGGCAGTGTGTGGGTGATGGGCAGTGGGTGATGGGCAGTGGGTGATGGGCAGTGTGTGGGTGATGGGCAGTGGGTGATGGGCAGTGTGTGGGTGATGGGCAGTGTGTGGGTGATGGGCAGTGGGTGATGGGCAGTGTGTGGGTGATGGGCAGTGGGTGATGGGCAGTGTGTGGGTGACGGGCAGTGTGTGGGTGATGGGCAGTGTGTGGGTGATGGGCAGTGCGTGATGGGCAGAGTGTGGGTGATGCTCAGTGTGTGGTGGGTGACGGGCAGTGTGTGGTGGGTGATGGGCAGTGTGTGGTCGGTGATGGGCAGTGTGTGGGTGATGGGCAGTGTGTGGGTGATGGGCAGTGTGTGGGTGATGCTCAGTGTGTGGGTGATGGGCAGTGTGTGGTGGGTGATGGGCCTTGTGTGGGTGATGGGCAGTGTGTGTGTTGGGCAGTGTGTGGTGGGTGATGGGCAGTGTGTGGGTGATGGGCAGTGTGTGGGTGATGGGCAGTGTGTGGGTGATGGGCAGTGTGTGGTGGGTGATGGGCAGTGTGTGTGATGGGCAGTGTGTGTGTGATGGGCAGTGTGTGGGTGATGGGCAGTGTGTGGGTGATTCGCAGTGTATGGGTGATGGGCAGTGTGTGGGTGATGGGCAGTGGGTGATGGGCAGTGTGTGGGTGACGGGCAGTGTGTGGGTGATGGGCAGTGCGTGATGGGCAGTGTGTGGTGGGTGATGGGCCGTGTGTGTGATGGGCAGTGTGTGTGTGATGGGCAGTGTGTGGGTGATGGGCAGTGTGTGGGTGATGGGCAAAGTGTGGGTGATGTACAGTGTGTGGGTGATGGGCAGTGTGTGGTGGGTGATGGGCAGTGTGTGGGTGATGGGCAGTGTGTGGGTGATGGGCAGTGGGTGATGGGCAGTGTGTGGGTGATGGGCAGTGCGTGATGGGCAGTGTGTGGTGGGTGATGGGCAGTGTGTGGGTGACTGGCAGTGTGTGGGTGATGGGCAGTGTGTGGGTGATGGGCAGTGGGGTGACGGGCAGTGTGTGGGTGATGGGCAGTGTGTGATGGGCAGTGTGTGGTGGGTGATGGGCAGTGTGTGGGTGATGGGCAGTGTGTGGGTGATGGGCAGTGGGTGATGGGCAGTGTGTGGTGGGTGATGGGCAGTGTGTGGGTGATGGGCAGTGTGTGGGTGATGGGCAGTGTGTGGGTGATGGGCAGTGTGTGGGTGATGGGCAGTGTGTGGGTGATGGGCAGTGGGTGATGGGCAGTGTGTGGTGGGTGATGGGCAGTGTGTGGGTGATGGGCAGTGTGTGGTGGGTGATGGGCAGTGTGTGGGTGATGGGCAGTGTGTGGGGGATGGGCAGTGTGTGGGGGATGGGCAGTGGGTGATGGGCAGTGGGTGATGGGCAGTGTGTGGGTGATGGGCAGTGTGTGGGTGATTGGCAGTGTGTGGGTGATGGGCAGTGTGTGGGTGATGGGCAGTGTGTGGGTGATGGGCAGTGTGTGGGTGATGGGCAGTGTGTGGTGGGTGATGGGCAGTGTGTGGGTGATGGGCAGTGTGTGGGTGATGGGCAGTGTGTGGTGGGTGATGGGCAGTGTGTGGGTGATGGGCAGTGTGTGGGTGATGGGCAGTGTGTGGGTGATGGGCAGTGTGTGGTGGGTGATGGGCAGTGTGTGGGTGATGGGCAGTGTGTGGGTGATGGGCAGTGTGTGGTGGGTGATGGGCAGTGTGTGGTGTGTGATGGGGAGTGTGTGGGTGATGGGCAGTGTGTGGGTGATGGGCAGTGTGTGGTGGGTGATGGGCAGTGTGTGGGTGATGGGCAGTGTGTGGTGGGTGATGGGCAGTGTGTGGGTGATGGGCAGTGTGTGGGTGATGGGCAGTGTGTGATGGGCAGTGTGTGGTGGGTGATGGGCAGTGTGTGGGTGATGGGCAGTGGGTGATGGGCAGTGTGTGGGTGATGGGCAGTGTGTGGGTGATGGGCAGTGTGTGATGGGCAGTGTGTGGGTGATGGGCAGTGGGTGATGGGCAGTGTGTGGGTGATGGGCAGTGTGTGGGTGATGGGCAGTGTGTGGGTGATGGGCAGTGGGTGATGGGCAGTGTGTGGGTGATGGGCAGTGTGTGGTGGGTGATGGGCAGTGTGTGGTGGGTGATGGGCAGTGCGTGGTGGGTGATGGGCAGTGTGTGGGTGATGGGCAGTGTGTGGGTGATGGGCAGTGTGTGGGTGATGGGCAGTGTGTGGTGGGTGATGGGCAGTGTGTGGTGGGTGATGGGCAGTGTGTGTGATGGGCAGTGTGTGGGTGATGGGCAGTGTGTGGGTGATGGGCAGTGTGTGGGTGATGGGCAGTGTGTGGTGGGTGATGGGCAGTGTGTGGGTGACGGGCAGTGTGTGGGTGATGGGCAGTGTGTGGGTGATGGGCAGTGGGTGATGGGCAGTGTGTGGGTGATGGGCAGTGTGTGGTGGGTGATGGGCAGTGTGTGGTGGGTGATGGGCAGTGTGTGGTGGGTGATGGGCAGTGTGTGGGTGATGGGCAGTGTGTGGGTGATGGGCAGTGTGTGGGTGATGGGCAGTGTGTGGGTGATGGGCAGTGTGTGGTGGGTGATGGGCAGTGTGTGGGTGATGGGCAGTGTGTGTGTTGGGCAGTGTGTGGTGGGTGATGGGCAGTGTGTGGGTGATGGGCAGTGTGTGGGTGATGGGCAGTGTGTGGGTGATGGGCAGTGTGTGGTGGGTGATGGGCAGTGTGTGTGATGGGCAGTGTGTGGGTGATGGGCAGTGTGTGGGTGATGGGCAGTGTGTGGGTGATGGGCAGTGTGTGGGTGATGGGCAGTGTGTGGGTGATGGGCAGTGGGGTGATGGGCAGTGTGTGGGTGATGGGCAGTGTGTGGGTGATGGGCAGTGGGTGATGGGCAGTGTGTGGTGGGTGATGGGCAGTGTGTGGTGATGGGCAGTGTGTGGGTGATGGGCAGTGTGTGGGTGATGGGCAGTGTGTGGGTGATGGGCAGTGTGTGGGTGATGGGCAGTGTGTGGGTGATGGGCAGTGTGTGGTGGGTGATGGGCAGTGTGTGGGTGATGGGCAGTGTGTGGGTGATGGGCAGTGGGTGATGGGCAGTGTGTGGGTGATGGGCAGTGTGTGATGGGCAGTGTGTGGTGGGTGATGGGCAGTGTGTGGGTGACTGGCAGTGTGTGGGTGATGGGCAGTGTGTGGGTGATGGGCAGTGGGTGACGGGCAGTGTGTGGGTGATGGGCAGTGCGTGATGGGCAGTTTGTGGTGGGTGATGGGCAGTGTGTGGGTGATGGGCAGTGTGTGGGTGATGGGCAGTGCGTGATGGGCAGTGTGTGGTGGGTGATGTGCAGTGTGTGCGTGATGGGCAGTGTGTGGGTGATGGGCAGTGTGTGGGTGATGGGCAGTGTGTGGGTGACGGGCAGTGTGTGGGTGATGGGCAGTGTGTGATGGGCAGTGTGTGGTGGGTGATGGGCAGTGTGTGGGTGATGGGCAGTGTGTGGGTGATGGGCAGTGTGTGGGTGATGGGCAGTGTGTGGGTGATGGGCAGTGTGTGGGTGATGGGCAGTGGGTGATGGGCAGTGGGTGATGGGCAGTGTGTGGGTGATGGGCAGTGTGTGGTGGGTGATGGGCAGTGTGTGGGTGATGGGCAGTGTGTGGGTGATGGGCAGTGTGTGGGTGATGGGCAGTGTGTGGGTGATGGGCAGTGTGTGGTGGGTGATGGGCAGTGTGTGGGTGATGGGCAGTGTGTGGGTGATGGGCAGTGTGTGGTGGGTGATGGGCAGTGTGTGGGTGATGGGCAGTGTGTGGTGGGTGATGGGCAGTGTGTGGGTGATGGGCAGTGTGTGGGTGATGGGCAGTGTGTGGTGGGTGATGGGCAGTGTGTGGTGTGTGATGGGCAGTGTGTGGGTGATGGGCAGTGTGTGGGTGATGGGCAGTGTGTGGTGGGTGATGGGCAGTGTGTGGGTGATGGGCAGTGTGTGGTGGGTGATGGGCAGTGTGTGGGTGATGGGCAGTGTGTGGGTGATGGGCAGTGTGTGATGGGCAGTGTGTGGTGGGTGATGGGCAGTGTGTGTGTGATGGGCAGTGTGTGATGGGCAGTGTGTGGATGATGGGCAATGTGTGATGGGCAGTGTTTGTGTGATGGGCAGTGTGTGGGTGATGGGCAGTGGGTGATGGGCAGTGTGTGGGTGACGGGCAGTGTGTGGGTGACGGGCAGTGTGTGGGTGATGGGCAGTGTGGGTGATGGGCAGTGTGTGGTTGATGGGCAGTGTGTGTTGGTGATGGGCAGTGTGTGGTCGGTGATGGGCAGTGTGTGGTGGGTGATGGGCAGTGTGTGGGTGATGGGCAGTGTGTGGGTGATGGGCAGTGTGTGGGTGATGGGCAGTGTGTGGTGGGTGATGGGCAGTGTGTGGTGGGTGATGGGCAGTGTGTGTGATGGGCAGTGTGTGTGTGATGGACAGTGTGTGGGTGATGGGCAGTGTGTGGGTGATGGGCAGTGTGTGGTGGGTGATGGGCAGTGTGTGGGTGATGGGCAGTGTGTGGGTGATGGGCAGTGTGTGGGTGATGGGCAGTGTGTGGGTGATGGGCAGTGGGTGATGGGCAGTGGGTGATGGGCAGTGTGTGGGTGATGGGCAGTGGGTGATGGGCAGTGGGTGATGGGCAGTGTGTGGGTGATGGGCAGTGCGTGATGGGCAGTGTGTGGTGGGTGATGGGCAGTGTGTGGATGACGGGCAGTGTGTGGGTGATGGGCAGAGTGTGGGTGAAGGGCAGCGTGTGGGTGAAGGGCAGTGGCTGATGGGCAGTGTGTGGTGGGTGATGGGCAGTGTGTGGGTGATGGGCAGTGTGTGGGTGATGGGCAGTGGGTGATGGGCAGTGGGTGATGGGCAGTTTGTGGGTGATGGGCAGTGTGTGGTGGGTGATGGGCAGTGTGTGGGTGATGGGCACTGTGTGGGTGATGGGCAGTGTGTGGGGGATGGGCAGTGTGTGGGTGATGGGCAGTGTGTGGGTGATGGGCAGTGTGTGGGTGATGGGCAGTGTGTGGTGGGTGATGGGCAGTGTGTGGGTGATGGGCAGTGTGTGGGTGATGGGCAGTGTGTGGTGGGTGATGGGCAGTTTGTGGGTGATGGGCAGTGTGTGGGTGATGGGCAGTGTGTGGTGGGTGACGGGCAGTGTGTGGTGTGTGATGGGCAGTGTGTGGGTGATGGGCAGTGTGTGGGTGATGGGCAGTGTGTGGTGGGTGATGGGCAGTGTGTGGGTGATGGGCAGTGTGTGGTGGGTGATGGGCAGTGTGTGGGTGATGGGCAGTGTGTGGGTGATGGGCAGTGTGTGATGGGCAGTGTGTGGTGGGTGATGGGCAGTGTGTGGGTGATGGGCAGTGGGTGATGGGCAGTGTGTGGGTGATGGGCAGTGTGTGGGTGATGGGCAGTGTGTGATGGGCAGTGTGTGGGTGATGGGCAGTGGGTGATGGGCAGTGTGTGGGTGACGGGCAGTGTGTGGGTGATGGGCAGTGTGTGGGTGATGGGCAGTGTGTGTGATGGGCAGTGGGTGATGGGCAGTGTGTGGGTGATGGGCAGTGTGTGTGGGTGATGGGCAGTGTGTGGTGGGTGATGGGCAGTGTGTGGTGGGTGATGGGCAGTGTGTGGGTGATGGGCAGTGTGTGGGTGATGGGCAGTGTGTGGGTGATGGGCAGTGTGTGGTGGGTGATGGGCAGTGTGTGGGTGATGGGCAGTGTGTGGTGGGTGATGGGCAGTGTGTGGGTGATGGGCAGTGTGTGGGTGATAGGCAGTGTGTGGTGGGTGATGGGCAGTGTGTGTGATGGGCAGTGTGTGGGTGATGGGCAGTGTGTGGGTGATGGGCAGTGTGTGGGTGATGGGCAGTGTGTGGGTGATGGGCAGTGTGTGGGTGACGGGCAGTGTGTGGGTGATGAGCAGTGTGTGATGGGTAGTGTGTGGGTGATGGGCAGTGTGTGGGTGATGGGCAGTGTGGTGATGGGCAGTGTGTGGTGGGTGATGGGCAGTGTGTGGGTGATGGGCAGTGTGTGGGTGATGGGCAGTGTGTGGGTGATGGGCAGTGTGTGGTGGGTGATGGGCAGTGTGTGGGTGATGGGCAGTGTGTGGGTGATGGGCAGTGTGTGGGTGATGGGCAGTGTGTGAGTGATGGGCAGTGTGGTGGGTTATGGGCAGTGTGTGGGTGATGGGCAGTGTGTGGGTGATGGGCAGTGGGTGATGGGCAGAGTGTGGGTGATGGGCAGTGTGTGGGTGATGGGCAGTGTGTGTGATGGGCAGTGTGGTGGGTGACAGGCAGTGTGTGGGTGATGGGCAGTGTGTGGGTGATGGGCAGTGTGTGGGTGATGGGCAGTGTGTGGGTGAAGGGCAGTGGGTGATGGGCAGTGTGTGGTGGGTGATGGGCAGTGTGGGTGATGGGCAGTGTGTGGTGGGTGATGGGCAGTGTGTGGGTGATGGGCAGTGTGTGGGTGATGGGCAGTGTGTGGGTGATGGGCAGTGTGTGGGTGATGGGCAGTGGGTGATGGGCAGTGTGTGGTGGGTGATGGGCAGTGTGTGGGTGATGGGCAGTGTGTGGGTGATGGGCAGTGTGTGGGTGATGGGCAGTGTGTGGGTGATGGGCAGTGTGTGGGTGATGGGCAGTGTGTTGGTGATGGGCAGTGTGTGGGTGATGGGCAGTGGGTGATGGGCCGTGTGTGGGTGATGGGCAGTGGGTGATGGGCAGTGAGTGCTGGGTGATGGGCAGTGTGTGGGTGATGGGCAGAGTGTGGGTGATGGGCAGTGTGTGGGTGATGGTCAGTGGGTGATGGGCAGTGTGTGGTGGGTGATGGGCAGTGTGTGGGTTATGGGCAGTGTGTGGTGGGTGATGGGCAGTGTGTGGGTGATGGGCAGTGTGTGGGTGATGGGCAGTGGGTGATGGGCGGTGTGTGGGTGATGGGCAGTGGGTGATGGGCAGTGTGTGGTGGGTGATGGGCAGTGTGTGGGTGATGGGCAGTGTGTGGGTGATGGGCAGTGTGTGGGTGATGGGCAGTGTGTGGGTGATGGGCAGTGTGTGGGTGATGGGCAGTGGGTGATGGGCAGTGTGTGGGTGATGGGCAGTGTGTGGGTGATGGGCAGTGTGTGGGTGATGGGCAGTGTGTGGGTGATGGGCAGTGGGTGATGGGCAGTGTGTGGGTGATGGGCAGTGTGTGGGTGACGGGCTGTGTGTGGGTGACGGGCAGTGTGTGGGTGATGCGCAGTGGGTGATGGGCAGTGTGTGTGGGTAATTGGCAGTGTGTGGGTGATGGGCAGTGTGCGGGTGATGGGCAGTGTGCGGGTGATGGGCAGTGTGTGGTGGGTGATGGGCAGTGTGTGGGTGATGGGCAGTGTGTGGTGGGTGATGGGCAGTGTGTGATGGGCAGTGTGTGGATGATGGGCAATGTGTGATGGGCAGTGTTTGTGTGATGGGCAGTGTGTGGGTGATGGGCAGTGGGTGATGGGCAGTGTGTGGGTGACGGGCAGTGTGTGGGTGATGGACAGTGTGTGGGTGATGGGCAGTGTGTGGGTGACGGGCAGTGTGTGGGTGATGAGCAGTGTGTGATGGGTAGTGTGTGGGTGATGGACAGTGTGTGGGTGATGGGCAGTGGGTGATGGGCAGTGGGTGATGGGCAGTGTGTGATGGGCAGTGTGTGGGTGATGGGCAGTGTGTGGGTGATGGGCAGTGTGTGGGTGATGGGCAGTGTGTGGGTGATGGGCAGTGGGTGATGGGCAGTGTGTGGGTGATGGGCAGTGGGTGATGGGCAGTGTGTGGGTGATGGGCAGTGTGTGGGTGATGGGCAGTGTGTTGGTGATGGGCAGTGTGTGGGTGATGGGCAGTGTGTGGGTGATGGGCAGTGTGTGGGTGACGGGCAGTGTGTGGGTGACGGGCAGTGTGTGGGTGATGGGCAGTGTGCGGGTGATGGGCAGTGTGTGGTGGGTGATGGGCAGTGTGTGGGTGATGGGCAGTGTGTGGTGGGTGATGGGCAGTGTGTGATGGGCAGTGTGTGGGTGATGGGCAGTGTGTGGGTGATGGGCAGTGTGTGATGGGCAGTGTGTGGGTGATGGGCAGTGTGTGGGTGATGGGCAGTGGGTGATGGGCAGTGTGTGGGTGACGGGCAGTGTGTGGGTGATGGGCAGTGTGTGGGTGATGGGCAGTGTGTGGGTGACGTGCAGTGTGTGGGTGATGAGCAGTGTGTGATGGGTAGTGTGTGGGTGATGGACAGTGTGTGGGTGATGGGCAGTGGGTGATGGGCAGTGGATGATGGGCAGTGGGTGATGGGCAGTGTGTGATGGGCAGTGTGTGGGTGATGGGCAGTGTGTGGGTGATGGGCAGTGGGTGATGGGCAGTGGGTGATGGGCAGTGGGTGATGGGCAGTGTGTGGGTGATGGGCAGTGGGTGATGGGCAGTGGGTGATGGGCAGTGTGTGGGTGATGGGCAGTGTGTGGGTGATGGGCAGTGTGTGGGTGATGGGCAGTGTGTGGGTGATGGGCAGTGTGTGGGTGATGGGCAGTGTGTGGGTGATGGGCAGTGTGTGGGTGATGGGCAGTGTGTGGGTGATGGGCAGTGTGTGGGTGATGGGCAGTGTGTGGGTGATGGGCAGTGTGTGGGTGATGGGCAGTGTGTGGGTGATGGGCAGTGTGTGGGTGATGGGCAGTGTGTGGGTGATGGGCAGTGGGTGATGGGCAGTGTGTGGGTGATGGGCAGTGTGTGGGTGATGGGCAGTGGCTGTTGGGCAGTGTGTGGTGGGTGATGGGCAGTGTGTGGGTGATGGGCAGTGGGTGATGGGCAGTGTGTGGTGGGTGATGGGCAGTGTGTGGGTGATGGGCAGTGTGTGGGTGATGGGCAGTGTGTGGGTGATGGGCAGTGTGTGGGTGATGGGCAGTGTGTGGGTGATGGGCAGTGTGTGGTGGGTGATGGGCAGTGGGTGGGTGATGGGCAGTGTGCGGGTGATGGGCAGTGTGTGGTGGGTGATGGGCAGTGTGTGGGTGATGGGCAGTGTGTGGTGGGTGATGGGCAGTGTGTGATGGGCAGTGTGTGTGTGATGGGCAGTGTGTGGATGATGGGCAATGTGTGATGGGCAGTGTTTGTGATGGGCAGTGTGTGGGTGATGGGCAGTGGGTGATGGGCAGTGTGTGGGTGACGGGCAGTGTGTGGGTGATGGGCAGTGTGTGGGTGATGGGCAGTGTGTGGTGGGTGATGGGCAGTGTGTGGGTGATGGGCAGTGTGTGGGTGATGGGCAGTGTGTGGGTGATGGGCAGTGTGTGGGTGATGGGCAGTGTGTGGGTGATGGGCAGTGTGTGGGTGATGGGCAGTGTGTGGGTGATGGGCAGTGTGTGGGTGATGGGCAGTGTGTGGGTGATGGGCAGTGTGCCGGTGATGGGCAGTGTGCGGGTGATGGGCAGTGTGTGGTGGGTGATGGGCAGTGTGTGGGTGATGGGCAGTGTGTGGGTGATGGGCAGTGTGTGGTGGGTGATGGGCAGTGTGTGATGGGCAGTGTGTGTGTGATGGGCAGTGTGTGGATGATGGGCAATGTGTGATGGGCAGTGTTTGTGTGATGGGCAGTGTGTGGGTGATGGGCAGTGGGTGATGGGCAGTGTGTGGGTGACGGGCAGTGTGTGGGTGACGGGCAGTGTGTGGGTGATGGGCAGTGTGTGGTGGGTGATGGGCAGTGTGTGGGTGATGGGCAGTGTGTGGGTGATGGGCAGTGTGTGGGTGATGGGCAGTGGGTGATGGGCAGTGTGTGGGTGATGGGCAGTGTGTGGGTGATGGGCAGTGTGTGGGTGATGGGCAGTGTGTGTTTGATGGGCAGTGTGTGGGTGATGGGCAGTGGGTGATGGGCAGTGTGTGTGGGTAATTGGCAGTGTGTGGGTGATGGGCAGTGTGTGGGTGATGGGCAGTGTGTGGGTGATGGGCAGTGTGTGGTGGGTGATGGGCAGTGTGTGGGTGATGGGCAGTGTGTGGTGGGTGATGGGCAGTGTGTGGATGATGGGCAATGTGTGATGGGCAGTGTTTGTGTGATGGGCAGTGTGTGGGTGATGGGCAGTGGGTGATGGGCAGTGTGTGGGTGACGGGCAGTGTGTGGGTGATGGGCAGTGTGTGGGTGATGGGCAGTGTGTGGGTGACGGGCAGTGTGTGGGTGATGAGCAGTGTGTGATGGGTAGTGTGTGGGTGATGGACAGTGTGTGGGTGATGGGCAGTGGGTGATGGGCAGTGGATGATGGGCAGTGGGTGATGGGCAGTGTGTGATGGGCAGTGTGTGGGTGATGGGCAGTGTGTGGGTGATGGGCAGTGGGTGATGGGCAGTGTGTGGGTGATGGGCAGTGGGTGATGGGCAGTGTGTGGGTGATGGGCAGTGTGTGGGTGACGGGCAGTGTGTGGGTGATGGGCAGTGTGTGGGTGATGGGCAGTGTGTGGGTGATGGGCAGTGTGTGGGTGATGGGCAGTGTGTGGGTGATGGGCAGTGTGTGGGTGATGGGCAGTGTGTGGGTGATGGGCTGTGTGTGGGTGATGGGCAGAGTAAGGGTGACGGGCAGTGTGTGGGTGACGGGCAGTGTGTGGGTGATGGGCAGTGTGTGGGTGATGGGCAGTGTGTGGTGGGTGATGGGCAGTGTGTGATGGGCAGTGTGTGTGTGATGGGCAGTGTGTGGATGATGGGCAATGTGTGATGGGCAGTGTTTGTGTGATGGGCAGTGTGTGGGTGATGGGCAGTGGGTGATGGGCAGTGTGTGGGTGATGGGCAGTGTGTGGGTGATGGGCAGTGTGTGGGTGATGGGCAGTGTGTGGGTGATGGGCAGTGTGTGGGTGATGGGCAGTGTGTGATGGGCAGTGTGTGGGTGATGGGCAGTGTGTGGGTGATGGGCAGTGGGTGATGGGCAGTGGGTGATGGGCAGTGGGTGATGGGCAGTGTGTGTGATGGGCAGTGTGTGGGTGATGGGCAGTGTGTGGGTGATGGGCAGTGGGTGATGGGCAGTGTGTGGGTGATGGGCAGTGGGTGATGGGCAGTGTGTGGGTGATGGGCAGTGTGTGGGTGATGGGCAGTGTGTGGGTGATGGGCAGTGGGTGATGGGCAGTGTGTGGGTGATGGGCAGTGTGTGGGTGATGGGCAGTGTGTGGGTGATGGGCAGTGTGTGGGTGATGGGCAGTGTGTGGGTGATGGGCAGTGTGTGGGTGATGGGCAGTGTGTGGGTGATGGGCAGTGTGTGGGTGATGGGCAGTGTGTGGGTGATGGGCAGTGTGTGGGTGATGGGCAGTGTGTGGGTGATGGGCAGTGTGTGGGTGATGGGCAGTGTGTGGGTGATGGGCAGTGTGTGGGTGATGGGCAGTGTGTGGGTGATGGGCAGTGGGTGATGGGCAGTGTGTGGGTGATGGGCAGTGTGTGGGTGATGGGCAGTGGGTGATGGGCAGTGTGTGGTGGGTGATGGGCAGTGTGTGGGTGATGGGCAGTGGGTGATGGGCAGTGTGTGGGTGATGGGCAGTGTGTGGGTGATGGGCAGTGTGTGGGTGATGGGCAGTGTGTGGGTGATGGGCAGTGTGTGGGTGATGGGCAGTGTGTGGTGGGTGATGGGCAGTGGGTGGGTGATGGGCAGTGTGTGGGTGATGGGCAGTGTGTGGGTGATGGGCAGTGTGTGGTGGGTGATGGGCAGTGTGTGGGTGATGGGCAGTGTGTGGTGGGTGATGGGCAGTGTGTGCGTGACGGGCAATGTGTGGGTGATGGGCAGTGGGTGATGGGCAGTGTGTGGGTGATGGGCAGTGCGTGTGATGGGCAGTGTGTGGGTGACGGGCAGTATGTGGTGGGTGACGGGCAGTGTGTGGGTGATGGGCAGTGTGTGGCTGACGGGCAGTGTGTGGTGGGTGATGGGCAGTGTGTGGGTGATGGGCAGTGTGTGTGGGTGATGGGCAGTGTGTGTGGGTGATGGGCAGTGTGTGGGTGATGGGCAGTGTGTGGTGATGGGCAGTGTGTGGTGGGTGATGGGCAGTGTGTGGGTGATGGGCAGTGTGTGGTGGGTGATGGGCAGTGTGTGGGTGATGGGCAGTGTGTGGGTGATGGGCAGTGTGTGGTGGGTGATGGGCAGTGTGTGGGTGATGGGCAGTGTGTGTGGGTGATGGGCAGTGTGTGGGTGATGGGCAGTGTGTGGGTGATGGGCAGTGTGTGGGTGATGGGCAGTGTGTGGTGGTGATGGGCAGTGTGTGGGTGATGGGCAGTGTGTGGTGGGTGATGGGCAGTGTGTGGTGGGTGATGGGCAGTGTGTGGTGGGTGATGGGCAGTGTGTGGGTGATGGGCAGTGTGTGGGTGATGGGCAGTGTGTGGGTGATGGGCAGTGTGTGGTGGGTGATGGGCAGTGTGTGGGTGATGGGCAGTGTGTGGTGGGTGATGGGCAGTGTGTGGGTGATGGGCAGTGTGTGGGTGATGGGCAGTGTGTGGGTGATGGGCAGTGTGTGGTGGGTGATGGGCAGTGTGTGGGTGATGGGCAGTGTGTGGCTGACGGGCAGTGTGTGGTGCGTGATGGGCAGTGTGTATGATGGGCAGTGTGTGGGTGATGGGCTGTGTGTGGTGAGTGATGGGCATTGTGTGGGTGATGGGCAGTGTGTGGGTGATGGGCAGTGTGTGGGTGATGGGCAGTGTGTGTGGGTGACGGGCAGTGTGTGGGTGACGGGCTGTGTGTGGGTGATGGGCAGTGTGTGGGTGATGGGCAGTGTGTGGGTGATGGGCAGTGTGTGGGTGATGGGCAGTGTGTGGTGGGTGATGGGCAGTGTGTGGGTGATGGGCAGTGTGTGGGTGATGGGCAGTGTGTGGGTGATGGGCAGTGTGTGGTGGGTGATGGGCAGTGTGTGGGTGATGGGCAGTGTGTGGGTGATGGGCAGTGTGTGGTGGGTGATGGGCAGTGTGTGGGTGATGGGCAGTGTGTGGGTGATGGGCAGTGTGTGTGGGTGATGGGCAGTGTGTGGGTGATGGGCAGTGTGTGGGTGATGGGCAGTGTGTGGTGGGTGATGGGCAGTGTGTGGGTGATGGGCAGTGTGTGGTGGGTGATGGGCAGTGTGTGGGTGATGGGCAGTGTGTGGTGGGTGATGGGCAGTGTGTGGGTGATGGGCAGTGTGTGTGGGTGATGGGCAGTGTGTGGGTGATGGGCAGTGTGTGGGTGATGGGCAGTGTGTGGGTGATGGGCAGTGTGTGGTGATGGGCAGTGTGTGGTGGGTGATGGGCAGTGTGTGGGTGATGGGCAGTGTGTGGTGGGTGATGGGCAGTGTGTGGTGGGTGATGGGCAGTGTGTGGTGGGTGATGGGCAGTGTGTGGGTGATGGGCAGTGTGTGGGTGATGGGCAGTGTGTGGTGGGTGATGGGCAGTGTGTGGGTGATGGGCAGTGTGTGGGTGATGGGCAGTGTGTGGTGGGTGATGGGCAGTGTGTGGGTGATGGGCAGTGTGTGGGTGATGGGCAGTGTGTGGGTGATGGGCAGTGTGTGGGTGATGGGCAGTGTGTGGGTGATGGGCAGTGTGTGGGTGATGGGCAGTGTGTGGGTGATGGGCAGTGTGTGGGTGATGGGCAGTGTGTGGGTGATGGGCAGTGTGTGGGTGATGGGCAGTGTGTGGGTGATGGGCAGTGTGTGGGTGATGGGCAGTGTGTGGGTGATGGGCAGTGTGTGGGTGATGGGCAGTGTGTGGGTGATGGGCAGTGTGTGGGTGATGGGCAGTGTGTGGGTGATGGGCAGTGTGTGGGTGATGGGCAGTGTGTGGGTGACGGGCAGTGTGTGGGTGATGGGCAGTGTGTGGGTGATGGGCAGTGTGTGGGTGATGGGCAGTGTGTGGGTGATGGGCAGTGGGTGATGGGCAGTGTGTGGGTGATGGTCAGTGTTTGGGTGATGGGCAGTGGGTGATGGGCAGTGTGTGGTGGGTGATGGGCAGTGTGTGGTGGGTGATGGGCAGTGTGTGGGTGATGGGCAGTGTGTGGGTGATGGTCAGTGGGTGATGGGCAGTGTGTGGGTGATGGGCAGTGTGTGGGTGATGGGCAGTGGGTGATGGGCAGTGTGTGGTGGGTGATGGGCAGTGTGTGGGTGATGGGCAGTGGGTGATGGGCAGTGTATGGTGGGTGATTCGCAGTGTATGGGTGATGGGCAGTGTGTGGGTGATGGGCAGTGTGTGATGGGCAGTGTGTGGGTGACGGGCAGTGTGTGGGTGATGGGCAGTGCGTGATGGGTAGTGTGTGGTGGGTGATGGGCAGTGTGTGTGATGGGCAGTGTGTGTGTGATGGGCAGTGTGTGGGTGATGGGCAGTGTGTGGGTGATGGGCAGTGTGTGGGTGACGGGCAGTGTGTGGGTGATGGGCAGTGTGTGGGTGATGGGCAGTGTGTGGGTGATGGGCAGTGGGTGATGGGCAGTGTGTGGGTGATGGGCAGTGTGTGGGTGATGGGCAGTGCGTGATGGGCAGTGTGTGGTGGGTGATGGGCAGTGTGTGGATGACGGGCAGTGTGTGGGTGATGGGCAGTGTGTGGGTGATGGGCAGTGTGTGGGTGATGGGCAGTGGGTGATGGGCAGTGTGTGGTGGGTGATGGGCAGTGTGTGGGTGATGGGCAGTGTGTGGGTGATGGGCAGAGTGTGGGTGATGGGCAGTGTGTGGGTGACGGGCAGTGTGTGGGTGATGGGCAGTGTGTGGGTGATGGGCAGTGTGTGGGTGATGGGCAGTGTGTGGGTGATGGGCAGTGTGTGGGTGATGGGCAGTGGGTGATGGGCCGTGTGTGGGTGATGGGCAGTGGGTGATGGGCAGTGTGTGCTGGGTGATGGGCAGTGTGTGGGTGATGGGCAGTGTGTGGGTGATGGGCAGTGTGTGGGTGATGGGCAGTGGGTGATGGGCAGTGTGTGGTGGGTGATGGGCAGTGTGTGGGTGATGGGCAGTGTGTGGGTGATGGGCAGTGTGTGGTGGGTGATGGGCAGTGTGTGGGTGATGGGCAGTGGGTGATGGGCAGTGTGTGGGTGATGGGCAGTGGGTGATGGGCAGTGTGTGGTGGGTGATGGGCAGTGTGTGGGTGATGGGCAGAGTGTGGGTGATGGGCAGTGTGCCGGTGATGGGCAGTGTGCCGGTGATGGGCAGTGTGTGGTGGGTGATGGGCAGTGTGTGGGTGATGGGCATTGTGTGGGTGATGGGCAGTGTGTGGTCGGCAGTGTGTGTGTGATGGGCAGTGTGTGGATGATGGGCAGTGTGTGATGGGCAGTGTTTGTGTGATGGGCAGTGTGTGGGTGATGGGCAGTGGGTGATGGGCAGTTTGTGGGTGACGGGCAGTGTGTGGGTGATGGGCAGTGTGTGGGTGATGGGCAGTGTGTGGTGGGTGATGGGCATTGTGTGGGTGATGGGCAGTGTGTGGGTGATGGGCAGTGTGTGGGTGATGGGCAGTGGGTGATGGGCAGTGTGTGGGTGATGGGCAGTGTGTGGGTGATGGGCAGTGGGTGATGGGCAGTGTGTGGGTGATGGGCAGTGTGTGGGTGATGGGCAGTGTGCCGGTGATGGGCTGTGTGCGGGTGATGGGCAGTGTGTGGTGGGTGATGGGCAGTGTGTGGGTGATGGGCAGTGTGTGGGTGATGGGCAGTGTGTGGTGGGTGATGGGCAGTGTGTGATGGGCAGTGTGTGGTGATGGGCAGTGTGGCAGTGTGTGGGTGATGGGCAGTGTGTGATGGGCAGTGTGTGGGTGATGGGCAGTGTGTGGGTGATGGGCAGTGGGTGATGGGCAGTGTGTGGGTGACGGGCAGTGTGTGTGTGATGGGTAGTGTGTGGGTGATGGACAGTGTGTGGGTGATGGGCAGTGGGTGATGGGCAGAGGGTGATGGGCAGTGTGTGATGGGTAGTCTGTGGGTGATGGGCAGTGTGTGGGTGATGGGCAGTGGGTGATGGGCAGTGTGTGGGTGATGGGCAGTGTGTGGGTGATGGGCAGTGGGTGATGGGCAGTGTGTGATGGGCAGTGTGTGGGTGATGGGCAGTGTGTGGGTGATGGGCAGTGGGTGATGGGCAGTGTGTGGGTGATGGGCAGTGTGTGGGTGATGGGCAGTGTGTGGGTGATGGGCAGTGTGTGGGTGATGGGCAGTGTGTGGGTGATGGGCAGTGTGTGGGTGATGGGCAGTGTGTGGGTGATGGGCAGTGTGTGGGTGATGGGCAGTGTGTGGGTGATGGGCAGTGTGTGGGTGATGGGCAGTGTGTGGGTGATGGGCAGTGTGTGGGTGATGGGCAGAGTGTGGGTGATGGGCAGTGTGTGGGTGATGTGCAGATTGTGGGTGACGGGCAGTGTGTGGGTGATGGGCAGTGTGTGGGTGATGGGCAGTGGGTGATGGGCAGTGTGTGGGTGATGGGCAGTGTGTGGGTGATGGGCAGTGGGTGATGGGCAGTGTGTGGTGGGTGATGGGCAGTGTGTGGGTGATGGGCAGTGTGTGGGTGATGGGCAGTGTGTGGGTGATGGGCAGTGGGTGATTGGCAGTGTGTGGGTGATGGTCAGTGTTTGGATGATGGGCAGTGGGTGATGGGCAGTGTGTGGTGGGTGATGGGCAGTGTGTGGGTGATGGGCAGTGGGTGATGGGCAGTGGGTGATGGGCAGTGTGTGGTGGGTGATGGGCAGTGTGTGGGTGATGGGCAGTGTGTGGTGGGTGATGGGCAGTGTGTGGGTGATGGGCAGTGTGTGGGTGATGGGCAGTGTGTGGGTGATGGGCAGTGTGTGGTGGGTGATGGGCAGTGTGTGGGTGATGGGCAGTGTGTGGGTGATGGGCAGTGTGTGGTGGGTGATGGGCAGTGTGTGGGTGATGGGCAGTGTGTGGGTGATGGGCAGTGTGTGGGTGATGGGCAGTGTGTGGGTGATGGGCAGTGTGTGGGTGATGGGCAGTGTGTGGGTGATGGGCAGTGTGTGGGTGATGGGCAGTGTGTGGTGGGTGATGGGCAGTGTGTGGGTGATGGGCAGTGTGTGGTGGGTGATGGGCAGTGTGTGGGTGATGGGCAGTGTGTGGTGGGTGATGGGCAGTGTGTGGGTGATGGGCAGTGTGTGGGTGATGGGCAGTGGGTGATGGGCAGTGTGTGGGTGATGGGCAGTGTGTGGGTGTTGGGCAGTGTGTGGGTGATGGGCAGTGTGTGGGTGATGGGCAGTGTGGTGATGGGCAGTGTGTGGGTGATGGGCAGTGTGTGGGTGATGGGCAGTGGGTGATGGGCAGTGGGTGATGGGCAGTGTGTGGGTGATGGGCAGTGTGTGGGTGATGGGCAGTGGGTGATGGGCAGTGTGTGGGTGATGGGCAGTGTGTGGTGGGTGATGGGCAGTGTGTGGGTGATGGGCAGTGTTTGGGTGTTGGGCAGTGTGTGGGTGATGGGCAGTGTGTGGGTGTTGGGCAGTGTGTGGTGGGTGATGGGAAGTCTGTGGTGGGTGATGGGCAGTGTGTGTGATGGGCAGTGTGTGGGTGATGGGCAGTATGTGGTGGGTGACGGGCAGTGTGTGGGTGATGGGCAGTGTGTGGCTGACGGGCAGTGTGTGGTGGGTGATGGGCAGTGTGTGGGTGATGGGCAGTGTGTGGGTGATGGGCAGTGTGTGTGGGTGATGGGCAGTGTGTGGGTGATGGGCAGTGTGTGGGTGATGGGCAGTGTGTGGTGGGTGATGGGCAGTGTGTGGGTGATGGGCAGTGTGTGGTGGGTGACGGGCAGTGTGTGGGTGATGGGCAGTGTGTGGGTGATGGGCAGTGTGTGGTGGGTGATGGGCAGTGTGTGGGTGATGGGCAGTGTGTGGGTGATGGGCAGTGTGTGGGTGATGGGCAGTGTGTGTGTGATGGGCAGTGTGTGGGTGATGGGCAGTGTGTGGGTGACGGGCAGTGTGTGGTGGGAGATGGGCAGTGTGTGGTGGGTGATGGGCAGTGTGTGGTGGGTGATGGGCAGTGTGTGGTGGGTGATGGGCAGTGTGTTGGTGATGGGCAGTGTATGGGTGACTGGCAGTGTGTGGTGGGTGATGGGCAGTGTGTGGGTGATGGGCAGTGTGTGGTGGGTGATGGGCAGTGTGTGGGTGATGGGCAGTGTGTGGGTGATGGGCAGTGTGTGGGTGATGGGCTGTGTGTGGTGGGTGATGGGCAGTGTGTGGGTGATGGGCAGTGTGTGGGTGATGGGCAGTGTGTGGGTGATGGGCAGTGTGTGGTGGGTGATGGGCAGTGTGTGGGTGATGGGCAGTGTGTGGGTGATGGGCAGTGTGTGGTGGGTGATGGGCAGTGTGTGGGTGATGGGCAGTGTGTGGGTGATGGGCAGTGTGTGTGGGTGATGGGCAGTGTGTGGGTGATGGGCAGTGTGTGGGTGATGGGCAGTGTGTGGTGGGTGATGGGCAGTGTGTGGGTGATGGGCAGTGTGTGGTGGGTGATGGGCAGTGTGTGGGTGATGGGCAGTGTGTGGGTGATGGGCAGTGTGTGGGTGATGGGCAGTGTGTGGGTGATGGGCAGTGTGTGGGTGATGGGCAGTGTGTGGGTGATGGGCAGTGTGTGGTGGTGATGGGCAGTGTGTGGGTGATGGGCAGTGTGTGGTGGGTGATGGGCAGTGTGTGGTGGGTGATGGGCAGTGTGTGGTGGGTGATGGGCAGTGTGTGGGTGATGGGCAGTGTGTGGGTGATGGGCAGTGTGTGGGTGATGGGCAGTGTGTGGTGGGTGATGGGCAGTGTGTGGGTGATGGGCAGTGTGTGGTGGGTGATGGGCAGTGTGTGGGTGATGGGCAGTGTGTGGGTGATGGGCAGTGTGTGGGTGATGGGCAGTGTGTGGTGGGTGATGGGCAGTGTGTGGGTGATGGGCAGTGTGTGGGTGATGGGCAGTGTGTGGGTGATGGGCAGTGTGTGGGTGATGGGCAGTGTGTGGGTGATGGGCAGTGTGTGGGTGATGGGCAGTGTGTGGGTGATGGGCAGTGTGTGGGTGATGGGCAGTGTGTGGGTGATGGGCAGTGTGTGGGTGATGGGCAGTGTGTGGGTGATGGGCAGTGTGTGGGTGATGGGCAGTGTGTGGGTGATGGGCAGTGTGTGGGTGATGGGCAGTGTGTGGGTGATGGGCAGTGTGTGGGTGATGGGCAGTGTGTGGGTGATGGGCAGTGTGTGGGTGATGGGCAGTGGGTGATGGGCAGTGTGTGGGTGATGGGCAGTGTGTGGGTGATGGGCAGTGGGTGATGGGCAGTGTGTGGTGGGTGATGGGCAGTGTGTGGTGGGTGATGGGCAGTGTGTGGGTGATGGGCAGTGTGTGGGTGATGGGCAGTGTGTGGGTGATGGGCAGTGTGTGGGTGATGGGCAGTGTGTGGGTGATGGGCAGTGGGTGATGGGCAGTGTGTGGTGGGTGATGGGCAGTGTGTGGGTGATGGGCAGTGTGTGGGTGATGGGCAGTGTGTGGGTGATGGGCAGTGTGTGGTGGGTGATGGGCAGTGTGTGGGTGATGGGCAGTGTGTGGTGGGTGATGGGCAGTGTGTGGGTGATGGGCAGTGTGTGGGTGATGGGCAGTGTGTGGGTGATGGGCAGTGTGTGGGTGATGGGCAGTGTGTGGTGGGTGATGGGCAGTGTGTGGGTGATGGGCAGTGTGTGGTGGGTGATGGGCAGTGTGTGGGTGATGGGCAGTGTGTGGGTGATGGGCAGTGTGTGGGTGATGGGCAGTGGGTGATGGGCAGTGTGTGGGTGATGGGCAGTGTGTGGGTGATGGGCAGTGTGTGGGTGATGGGCAGTGGGTGATGGGCTGTGTGTGGGTGATGGGCAGTGTGTGGGTGATGGGCAGTGTGTGGCTGACGGGTAGTGTGTGGTGGGTGATGGGCAGTGTGTGGGTGATGGGCAGTGTGTGGGTGATGGGCAGTGTGTGGGTGATGGGCAGTGTGTGGGTGATGGGGGTGTGGGTGTGGGTGATGGGCAGTGTGTGGTGGGTGATGGGCAGTGTGTGTGGGTGATGGGCAGTGTGTGGGTGATGGGCAGTGTGTGTGGTGGGCAGTGTGTGGGTGATGGGCAGTGTGTGGTGGGTGATGGGCAGTGTGTGGGTGATGGGCAGTGTGTGGGTGATGGGCAGTGTGTGTGGTGGGTGATGGGCAGTGTGTGGGTGATGGGCAGTGTGTGTGGGTGATGGGCAGTGTGTGTGGGTTATGGGCAGTGTGTGGGTGATGGGCAGTGTGTGGGTGATGGGCAGTGTGTGGGTGATGGGCAGTGTGTGGTGGGTGATGGGCAGTGTGTGGGTGATGGGCAGTGTGTGGTGGGTGATGGGCAGTGTGTGGGTGATGGGCAGTGTGTGGCTGACGGGCAGTTTGTGGTGGGTGATGGGCAGTGTGTGGGTGTTGGGCAGTGTGTGTGGGTGATGGGCAGTGTGTGTGGGTGATGGGCAGTGTGTGGGTGATGGGCAGTGTGTGGGTGATGGGCAGTGTGTGTGGGTGATGGGCAGTGTGTGGGTGATGGGCAGAGTGTGGGTGATGGGCAGTGTGTGGGTGATGGGCAGAGTGCGGGTGATGGGCAGTGTGTGGGTGATGGGCAGTGTGTGGGTGATGGGCAGTGTGTGGTGGGTGATGGGCAGTGTGTGGGTGATGGGCAGTGTGTGGTGGGTGATGGGCAGTGTGTGGTGGGTGATGGGCAGTGTGTGGTGGGTGATGGGCAGTGTGTGGGTGATGGGCAGTGTGTGTTGGTTATGGGCAGTGTGTGTGTGATGGGCAGTGTGTGGCTGAAGGGCAGGGTGTGGGTGATGGGCAGTGTGGTGGGTGATGGGCAGTGTGTGGGTGACGGGCAGTGTGTGGGTGATGGGCAGTGTGTGGGTGATGGGCAGTGTGTGGTGGGTGATGGGCAGTGTGTGGGTGATGGGCAGTGTGTGGGTGATGGGCAGTGTGTGGGTGATGGGCAGTGTGTGGGTGATGGGCAGTGTGTGGGTGATGGGCAGTGTGTGGGTGATGGGCAGTGTGTGGGTGATGGGCAGTGTGTGGGTGATGGGCAGTGTGTGGGTGATGGGCAGTGTGTGGGTGATGGGCAGTGTGTGGGTGATGGGCAGTGTGTGGGTGATGGGCAGTGTGTGGGTGATGGGCAGTGTGTGGGTGATGGGCAGTGTGTGGGTGATGGGCAGTGTGTGGGTGATGGGCAGTGTGGTGGGTGATGGGCAGTGTGTGGGTGATGGGCAGTGTGTGGGTGACGGGCAGTGTGTGGTGGGTGATGGGCAGTGTGTGGTGGGTGATGGGCAGTGTGTGGGTGATGGGCAGTGTGTGGGTGATGGGCAGTGTGTGGGTGATGGGCATTGTGTGGGTGATGGGCAGTGTGTGGGTGATGGGCAGTGGGTGATGGGCAGTGGGTGATGGGCAGTGTGTGGTGGGTGATGGGCAGTGTGTGGGTGAAGGGCAGTGTGTGGGTGATGGGCAGTGTGTGGGTGATGGGCAGTGGGTGATGGGCAGTGTGTGGTGGGTGATGGGCAGTGTGTGGGTGATGGGCAGTGTGTGGGTGATGGGCAGTGGGTGATGGGCAGTGTGTGGTGGGTGATGGGCAGTGTGTGTGTGATGGGCAGTGTGTGGGTGATGGGCAGTGTGTGGTGGGTGATGGGCAGTGTGTGGGTGATGGGCAGTGTGTGGTGGGTGATGGGCAGTGTGTGGGTGATGGGCAGTGGGTGGGTGATGGGCAGTGTGTGGGTGATGGGCAGTGTGTGGGTGATGGGCAGTGGGTGATGGGCAGTGTGTGGGTGATGGGCAGTGTGTGGGTGATGGGCAGTGGGTGATGGGCAGTGTGTGGGTGATGGGCAGTGTGTGGGTGATGGGCAGTGGGTGATGGGCAGTGTGTGTGTGATGGGCAGTGTGTGGGTGATGGGCAGTGTGTGGGTGATGGGCAGTGTGTGGGTGATGGGCAGTGGGTGATGGGCAGTGTGTGGGTGATGGGCAGTGTGTGGGTGATGGGCAGTGGGTGATGGGCAGTGTGTGGGTGATGGGCAGTGTGTGGGTGATGGGCAGTGGGTGATGGGCAGTGTGTGGGTGATGGGCAGTGTGTGGGTGATGGGCAGTGGGTGATGGGCAGTGTGTGGGTGATGGGCAGTGTGTGGGTGATGGGCAGTGTGTGGGTGATGGGCAGTGTGTGGTGGGTGATGGGCAGTGTGTGGGTGATGGGCAGTGTGTGGGTGATGGGCAAAGTTTGGTGGGTGATGGGCAGTGTGTGTGTGATGGGCAGTGTGTGGGTGATGGGCAGTGTGTGGGTGATGGGCAGTGTGTGGGTGATGGGCAGTGTGGTGGGTGATGGGCAGTGTGTGGGTGATGGGCAGTGTATGGGTGATGGGCAGTGGGTGGTGGGCAGTGTGTGGGTGATGGGCAGTGGGTGATGGGCAGGCAGTGTGTGGTTGATGGGCAGTGTGTGGGTGATGGGCAGTGTGTGGGTGTTGGGCAGTGTGTGGTGGGTGATGGGCAGTGTGTGTGGGTGATGGGCAGTGTGTGGGTGATGGGCAGTGTGTGGGTGATGGGCAGTGTGTGGGTGATGGGCAGTGTGTGGTGGGTGATGGGCAGTGTGTGGGTGATGGGCAGTGTGTGGTGGGTGATGGGCAGTGTGTGGGTGATGGGCAGTGTGTGGGTGATGGGCAGTGTGTGGTGGGTGATGGGCAGTGTGTGGGTGATGGGCAGTGTGTGTGGGTGATGGGCAGTGTGTGTGGGTGATGGGCAGTGTGTGGGTGATGGGCAGTGTGTGGGTGATGGGCAGTGTGTGGGTGATGGGCAGTGTGTGTGGGGTGATGGGCAGTGTGTGGGTGATGGGCAGTGTGTGTGGGTGATGGGCAGTGTGTGGTGGGTGATGGGCAGTGTGTGGTGGGTGATGGGCAGTGTGTGGGTGATGGGCAGTGTGTGGGTGATGGGCAGTGTGTGGTGGGTGATGGGCAGTGTGTGGGTGATGGGCAGTGTGTGGGTGATGGGCAGTGTGTGGGTGATGGGCAGTGTGTGGGTGATGGGCAGTGTGTGGGTGATGGGCAGTGTGTGGTGGGTGATGGGCAGTGTGTGGGTGATGGGCAGTGTGTGGGTGATGGGCAGTGTGTGGGTGATGGGCAGTGTGTGGGTGATGGGCAGTGTGTGGTGGGTGATGGGCAGTGTGTGGGTGATGGGCAGTGTGTGGGTGATGGGCAGTGTGTGGGTGATGGGCAGTGTGTGGTGGGTGATGGGCAGTGTGTGGGTGATGGGCAGTGTGTGGGTGATGGGCAGTGTGTGGGTGATGGGCAGTGTGTGGGTGATGGGCAGTGTGTGGGTGATGGGCAGTGTGTGGGTGATGGGCAGTGTGTGGGTGATGGGCAGTGTGTGTGGGTGATGGGCAGTGTGTGGGTGATGGGCAGTGTGTGGGTGATGGGCAGTGTGGTGGGTGATGGGCAGTGTGTGGGTGATGGGCAGTGTGTGGGTGATGGGCAGTGTGTGGGTGATGGGCAGTGTGTGGTGGGTGATGGGCAGTGTGTGGTGGGTGATGGGCAGTGTGTGGGTGATGGGCAGTGTGTGGGTGATGGGCAGTGTGTGGGTGATGGGCAGTGTGTGGGTGATGGGCAGTGTGGTGGGTGATGGGCAGTGTGGTGGGTGATGGGCAGTGTGTGGGTGATGGGCAGTGTGTGGGTGATGGGCAGTGTGTGGGTGATGGGCAGTGTGTGGTGGGTGATGGGCAGTGTGTGGTGGGTGATGGGCAGTGTGTGGGTGATGGGCAGTGTGGGTGATGGGCAGGGTGTGGGTGATGGGCAGTGTGTGGGTGATGGGCAGTGTGTGGGTGATGGGCAGTGGGTGATGGGCAGTGTGTGGGTGATGGGCAGTGTGTGGGTGATGGGCAGTGGGTGATGGGCAGTGTGTGGGTGATGGGCAGTGTGTGGGTGATGGGCAGTGTGTGGTGGGTGATGGGCAGTGTGTGGGTGATGGGCAGTGTGGTGGGTGATGGGCAGTGTGTGGGTGATGGGCAGTGTGTGGGTGATGGGCAGTGTGTGGGTGATGGGCAGTGTGGTGGGTGATGGGCAGTGTGTGGGTGATGGGCAGTGTGTGGGTGATGGGCAGTGTGTGGGTGATGGGCAGTGTGTGGGTGATGGGCAGTGTGTGGGTGATGGGCAGTGTGTGGGTGATGGGCAGTGTGTGGTGGGTGATGGGCAGTGTGTGGTGGGTGATGGGCAGTGTGTGGGTGATGGGCAGTGTGTGGGTGATGGGCAGTGTGTGGGTGATGGGCAGTGTGTGGGTGATGGGCAGTGTGTGGGTGATGGGCAGTGGGTGATGGGCAGTGTGTGGGTGATGGGCAGTGTGTGGGTGATGGGCAGTGTGTGGGTGATGGGCAGTGGGTGATGGGCAGTGTGTGGTGGGTGATGGGCAGTGTGTGGGTGATGGGCAGTGTGGGTGATGGGCAGTGGTTGTTGGGCAGTGTGTGGTGGGTGATGGGCAGTGTGTGGGTGATGGGCAGTGTGTGGGTGATGGGCAGTGGGTGATGGGCAGTGTGTGGTGGGTGATGGGCAGTGTGTGGGTGATGGGCAGTGTGTGGGTGATGGGCAGTGTGTGGTGGGTGATGGGCAGTGTGTGGGTGATGGGCAGTGTGTGGGTGATGGGCAGTGTGTGGGTGATGGGCAGTGTGTGGGTGATGGGCAGTGGGTGATGGGCAGTGTGTGGGTGATGGGCAGTGTGTGGGTGATGGGCAGTGTGTGGGTGATGGGCAGTGTGTGGGTGATGGGCAGTGGGTGATGGGCAGTGTGTGGTGGGTGATGGGCAGTGTGTGGTGGGTGATGGGCAGTGTGGGTGATGGGCAGTGTGTGGTGGGTGATGGGCAGTGTGTGGTGGGTGATGGGCACTGTGTGGTGGGGGATGGGCAGTGTGTGGGTGATGGGCAGTGTGTGGGTGATGGGCAGTGTGTGGGGGTGATGGGCAGTGTGTGGTGGGTGATGGGCAGTGTGTGGGTGATGGGCAGTGTGGTGGGTGATGGGCAGTGTGTGGGTGATGGGCAGTGTGTGGGTGATGGGCAGTGTGTGGGTGATGGGCAGTGTGTGGTGGGTGATGGGCAGTGTGTGGTGGGTGATGGGCAGTGTGTGGGTGATGGGCAGTGTGTGGGTGATGGGCAGTGTGTGGGTGATGGGCAGTGTGTGGGTGATGGGCAGTGTGTGGGTGATGGGCAGTGTGTGGGTGATGGGCAGTGGGTGATGGGCAGTGTGTGGTGGGTGATGGGCAGTGTGTGGGTGATGGGCAGTGTGTGGGTGATGGGCAGTGGTTGTTGGGCAGTGTGTGGTGGGTGATGGGCAGTGTGTGGGTGATGGGCAGTGTGTGGGTGATGGGCAGTGGGTGATGGGCAGTGTGTGGTGGGTGATGGGCAGTGTGTGTGTGATGGGCAGTGTGTGGGTGATGGGCAGTGTGTGGTGGGTGATGGGCAGTGTGTGGGTGATGGGCAGTGTGTGGGTGATGGGCAGTGTGTGGGTGATGGGCAGTGTGTGGGTGATGGGCAGTGGGTGATGGGCAGTGTGTGGGTGATGGGCAGTGTGTGGGTGATGGGCAGTGTGTGGGTGATGGGCAGTGTGTGGGTGATGGGCAGTGGGTGATGGGCAGTGTGTGGGTGATGGGCAGTGTGTGGTGGTGATGGGCAGTGTGTGGGTGATGGGCAGTGTGTGGTGGGTGATGGGCAGTGTGTGGTGGGTGACGGGCAGTGTGTGGTGGGTGATGGGCAGTGTGTGGGTGATGGGCAGTGTGTGGGTGATGGGCAGTGTGTGGTGGGTGATGGGCAGTGTGTGGGTGATGGGCAGTGTGTGGGTGATGGGTGATGGGCAGTGTGTGGGTGATGGGCAGTGTGTGGGTGATGGGCAGTGGGTGATGGGCAGTGTGTGTTGGGTGATGGGCAGTGTGTGTGTGATGGGCAGTGTGTGGGTGATGGGCAGTGTGTGGGTGATGGGCAGTGTGTGGGTGATGGGCAGTGGGTGATGGGCAGTGTGTGGGTGATGGGCAGTGTGTGGGTGATGGGCAGTGGGTGATGGGCAGTGTGTGGGTGATGGGCAGTGTGTGGGTGATGGGCAGTGGGTGTTGGGCAGTGTGTGGGTGATGGGCAGTGTGTGGGTGATGGGCAGTGTGTGGGTGATGGGCAGTGTGTGGGTGATGGGCAGTGTGTGGGTGATGGGCAGTGTGTGGTGGGTGATGGGCAGTGTGTGGGTGATGGGCAGTGTGTGGGTGATGGGCAGTGTGTGGTGGGTGATGGGCAGTGTGTGGGTGATGGGCAGTGTGTGGGTGATGGGCAGTGTGTGGTGGGTGATGGGCAGTGTGTGGGTGATGGGCAGTGTGTGGGTGATGGGCAGTGTGTGGGTGATGGGCAGTGTGTGGGTGATGGGCAGTGTGTGGTGGGTGATGGGCAGTGTGTGGGTGATGGGCAGTGTGTGGGTGATGGGCAGTGGGTGGTGGGCAGTGTGTGATGGGCAGTGGGTGATGGGCAGTGTGTGGGTGATGGGCAGTGTGTGGGTGATGGGCAGTGTGTGGTGGGTGATGGGCAGTGTGTGGGTGATGGGCAGTGTGTGGTGGGTGATGGGCAGTGTGTGGGTGATGGGCAGTGTGTGGGTGATGGGCAGTGTGTGGGTGATGGGCAGTGTGTGGTGGGTGATGGGCAGTGTGTGGGTGATGGGCAGTGTGTGGGTGATGGGCAGTGTGTGGGTGATGGGCAGTGTGTGGTGGGTGATGGGCAGTGTGTGGGTGATGGGCAGTGTGTGGGTGATGGGCAGTGTGTGGTGGGTGATGGGCAGTGTGTGGGTGATGGGCAGTGTGTTTGGGTGATGGGCAGTGTGTGTGGGTGATGGGCAGTGTGTGGGTGATGGGCAGTGTGTGGGTGATGGGCAGTGTGTGGTGGGTGATGGGCAGTGTGTGGGTGATGGGCAGTGTGTGGTGGGTGATGGGCAGTGTGTGGGTGATGGGCAGTGTGTGGGTGATGGGCAGTGTGTGGTGGGTGATGGGCAGTGTGTGGGTGATGGGCAGTGTGTGTGGGTGATGGGCAGTGTGTGGGTGATGGGCAGTGTGTGGGTGATGGGCAGTGTGTGGTGGGTGATGGGCAGTGTGTGGGTGATGGGCAGTGTGTGGGTGATGGGCAGTGTGTGGGTGATGGGCAGTGTGTGGGTGATGGGCAGTGTGTGGGTGATGGGCAGTGTGTGGTGGGTGATGGGCAGTGTGTGGGTGATGGGCAGTGTGTGGGTGATGGGCAGTGTGTGGTGGGTGATGGGCAGTGTGTGGGTGATGGGCAGTGTGTGGGTGATGGGCAGTGTGTGGGTGATGGGCAGTGTGTGGTGGGTGATGGGCAGTGTGTGGGTGATGGGCAGTGTGGTGGGTGATGGGCAGTGTGTGGGTGATGGGCAGTGTGTGGGTGATGGGCAGTGTGTGGGTGATGGGCAGTGTGGTGGGTGATGGGCAGTGTGTGGGTGATGGGCAGTGTGTGGGTGATGGGCAGTGTGGTGGGTGATGGGCAGTGTGTGGGTGATGGGCAGTGTGTGGGTGATGGGCAGTGTGTGGGTGATGGGCAGTGTGTGGTGGGTGATGGGCAGTGTGTGGTGGGTGATGGGCAGTGTGTGGGTGCTGGGCAGTGTGTGGGTGATGGGCAGGGTGTGGGTGATGGGCAGTGTGTGGGTGATGGGCAGTGTGTGGGTGATGGGCAGTGGGTGATGGGCAGTGTGTGGGTGATGGGCAGTGTGTGGGTGATGGGCAGTGTGTGGGTGATGGGCAGTGGGTGATGGGCAGTGTGTGGTGGGTGATGGGCAGTGTGTGGGTGATGGGCAGTGTGTGGGTGATGGGCAGTGGTTGTTGGGCAGTGTGTGGTGGGTGATGGGCAGTGTGTGGGTGATGGGCAGTGTGTGGGTGATGGGCAGTGGGTGATGGGCAGTGTGTGGTGGGTGATGGGCAGTGTGTGTGTGATGGGCAGTGTGTGGGTGATGGGCAGTGTGTGGTGGGTGATGGGCAGTGTGTGGGTGATGGGCAGTGTGTGGGTGATGGGCAGTGTGTGGGTGATGGGCAGTGTGTGGGTGATGGGCAGTGGGTGATGGGCAGTGTGTGGGTGATGGGCAGTGTGTGGGTGATGGGCAGTGTGTGGGTGATGGGCAGTGTGTGGGTGATGGGCAGTGGGTGATGGGCAGTGTGTGGGTGACGGGCAGTGTGTGGGTGATGGGCAGTGTGTGGGTGATGGGCAGTGTGTGGTGGGTGATGGGCAGTGTGTGGTGGGTGATGGGCAGTGTGTGGTGGGTGATGGGCAGTGTGTGGTGGGTGATGGGCAGTGTGTGGTGGGTGATGGGCAGTGTGTGGGTGATGGGCAGTGTGTGGGTGATGGGCAGTGTGTGGGTGATGGGCAGTGTGTGGGTGATGGGCAGTGTGTGGGTGATGGGCAGTGGGTGATGGGCAGTGTGTGGGTGATGGGCAGTGTGTGGGTGATGGGCAGTGTGTGGGTGATGGGCAGTGGGTGATGGGCAGTGTGTGGTGGGTGATGGGCAGTGTGTGGGTGATGGGCAGTGTGTGGGTGATGGGCAGTGTGTGGGTGATGGGCAGTGTGTGGTGGTTGATGGGCAGTGTGTGTGTGATGGGCAGTGTGTGGGTGATGGGCAGTGGGTGATGGGCAGTGTGTGGTGGGTGATGGGCAGTGTGTGTGTGATGGGCAGTGTGTGGGTGATGGGCAGTGTGTGGTGGGTGATGGGCAGTGTGTGGGTGATGGGCAGTGTGTGGGTGATGGGCAGTGTGTGGGTGATGGGCAGTGTGTGGGTGATGGGCAGTGGGTGATGGGCAGTGTGTGGGTGATGGGCAGTGTGTGGGTGATGGGCAGTGTGTGGGTGATGGGCAGTGTGTGGGTGATGGGCAGTGTGGGTGATGGGCAGTTTGTGGGTGATGGGCAGTGTGTGGTGGGTGATGGGCAGTGTGTGGGTGATGGGCAGTTTGTGGTGGGTGATGGGCAGTGTGTGGTGGGTGATGGGCAGTGTGTGGGGGATGGGCAGTGTGTGGGTGATGGGCAGTGTGTGGGTGATGGGCAGTGTGGTGGGTGATGGGCAGTGTGTGGGTGATGGGCAGTGTGTGGGTGATGGGCAGTGTGTGGGTGATGCGCAGTGTGTGGGTGATGGGCAGTGTGTGGTGGGTGATGGGCAGTGTGTGGGTGATGGGCAGTGTGTGGGTGATGGGCAGTGTGGTGGGTGATGGGCAGTGTGTGGGTGATGGGCAGTGTGTGAGTGATGGGCAGTGTGGTGGGTGATGGGCAGTGTGTGGGTGATGGGCAGTGTGTGGGTGATGGGCAGAGTGTGGGTGATGGGCAGTGTGGTGGGTGATGGGCAGTGTGTGGGTGATGGGCAGTGGGTGATGGGCAGTGGGTGGTGGGCAGTGTGTGGGTGATGGGCAGTGGGTGATGGGCAGTGTGTGGTTGATGGGCAGTGTGTGGGTGATGGGCAGTGGGTGATGGGCAGTGTGTTGGTGATGGGCAGTGTGTGGGTGATGGGCAGTGTGTGGGTGATGGGCAGTGGGTGATGGGCAGTGGGTGATGGGCAGTGTGTGGGTGATGGGCAGTGTGTGGGTGATTGGCAGTGTGTGGGTGATGGGCAGTGGGTGGGTGTGTGGGTGATGGGCAGTGTGTGGGTGATGGGCAGTGTGTGGTGGGTGATGGGAGGTGTGTGGGTGATGGGCAGTGTGTGGTGGGTGACGGCAGTGTGTGGGTGATGGGCAGTGTGTGGGTGATGGGCAGTGTGTGGGTGATGGGCAGTGTGTGGTGGGTGATGGGCAGTGTGTGGGTGATGGGCAGTGTGTGTCGTGGGTGATGGGCAGTGTGAGGGTGACGGGCAGTGTGTGGGTGATGGGCAGTGGGTGATGGGCAGTGTGTGGGTGATGGGCAGTGTGTGGGTGATGGGCAGTGTGTGGTGGGTGATGGGCAGTGTGTGGGTGATGGGCAGTGTGTGGGTGATGGGCAGTGTGTGGGTGATGGGCAGTGTGTGGGTGATGGGCAGTGGGTGATGGGCAGTGTGTGGGTGATGGGCAGTGTGTGGGTGATGGGCAGTGTGTGGGTGATGGGCAGTGGGTGATGGGCAGTGTGTGGGTGATGGGCAGTGTGTGGGTGTTGGGCAGTGTGTGGTGGGTGATGGGCAGTGTGTGTGGGTGATGGGCAGTGTGTGGGTGATGGGCAGTGTGTGTGTGATGGGCAGTGTGTGGGTGATGGGCAGTGTGTGTGTGATGGGCAGTGTGTGGCTGACGGGCAGTGTGTGGTGGGTGATGGGCAGTGTGTGGGTGATGGGCAGTGTGTGGTGGGTGATGGGCAGTGTGTGGGTGATGGGCAGTGTGTGGGTGATGGGCAGTGTGTGGTGGGTGATGGGCAGTGTGTGGGTGATGGGCAGTGTGTGGGTGATGGGCAGTGTGTGTGGGTGATGGGCAGTGTGTGGGTGATGGGCAGTGTGTGGGTGATGGGCAGTGTGTGGGTGATGGGCAGTGTGTGTGGGTGATGGGCAGTGTGTGGGTGATGGGCAGTGTGTGGGTGATGGGCAGTGTGTGGTGGGTGATGGGCAGTGTGTGGTGGGTGATGGGCAGTGTGTGGGTGATGGGCAGTGTGTGGGTGATGGGCAGTGTGTGGTGGGTGATGGGCAGTGTGTGGGTGATGGGCAGTGTGTGGGTGATGGGCAGTGTGTGGGTGATGGGCAGTGTGTGGGTGATGGGCAGTGTGTGGTGGGTGATGGGCAGTGTGTGGGTGATGGGCAGTGTGTGGGTGATGGGCAGTGTGTGGTGGGTGATGGGCAGTGTGTGGGTGATGGGCAGTGTGTGGGTGATGGGCAGTGTGTGGGTGATGGGCTGTGTGTGGTGGGTGATGGGCAGTGTGTGGGTGATGGGCAGTGTGGTGGGTGATGGGCAGTGTGTGGGTGATGGGCAGTGTGTGGGTGATGGGCAGTGTGTGGGTGATGGGCAGTGTGGTGGGTGATGGGCAGTGTGTGGGTGTTGGGCAGTGTGTGGGTGATGGGCAGTGTGTGGGTGATGGGCAGTGTGGTGGGTGATGGGCAGTGTGGTGGGTGATGGGCAGTGTGTGGGTGATGGGCAGTGTGTGGGTGATGGGCAGTGTGTGGGTGATGGGCTGTGTGTGGTGGGTGATGGGCAGTGTGTGGGTGATGGGCAGTGTGTGGGTGATGGGCAGTGTGTGGGTGATGGGCAGGGTGTGGGTGATGGGCATTGTGTGGGTGATGGGCAGTGTGTGGGTGATGGGCAGTGGGTGATGGGCAGTGTGTGGGTGATGGGCAGTGTGTGGGTGATGGGCAGTGTGTGGGTGATGGGCAGTGGGTGATGGGCAGTGTGTGGTGGGTGATGGGCAGTGTGTGGGTGACGGGCAGTGTGTGGTTGATGGGCAGTGGTTGTTGGGCAGTGTGTGGGTGGGTGATGGGCAGTGTGTGTGTGATGGGCAGTGTGTGGGTGATGGGCAGTGGGTGATGGGCAGTGTGTGGTGGGTGATGGGCAGTGTGTGTGTGATGGGCATTGTGTGGGTGATGGGCAGTGTGTGGTGGGTGATGGGGAGTGTGTGGGTGATGGGCAGTGTGTGGGTGATGGGCAGTGTGTGGGTGATGGGCAGTGTGTGGGTGATGGGCAGTGGGTGATGGGCAGTGTGTGGGTGATGGGCAGTGTGTGGGTGATGGGCAGTGTGTGGGTGATGGGCAGTGTGTGGGTGATGGGCAGTGGGTGATGGGCAGTGTGTGGGTGATGGGCAGTGTGTGGGTGATGGGCAGTGTGTGGTGGGTGATGGGCAGTGTGTGGTGGGTGATGGGCAGTGTGTGGTGGGTGATGGGCAGTGTGTGGGTGATGGACAGTGTGTGGGTGATGGGCAGTGTGTGGTGGGTTATGGGCAGTGTGTGTGTGATGGGCAGTGTGTGGGTGATGGGCAGTGTGTGGGTGATGGGCAGTGTGTGGCTGATGGGCAGTGTGTGGGTGATGGGCTGTGTGTGGTAGGTGATGGGCAGTGTGTGGGTGATGGGCAGTGTGTGGGTGATGGGCAGTGTGTGGGTGATGGGCAGTGTGTGGTGGGTGATGGGCAGTGTGTGGGTGATGGGCAGTGTGTGGGTGATGGGCAGTGTGTGGTGGGTGATGGGCAGTGTGTGGGTGATGGGCAGTGTGTTTGGGTGATGGGCAGTGTGTGGGTGATGGGCAGTGTGTGGGTGATGGGCAGTGTGTGGGTGATGGGCAGTGTGTGGTGGGTGATGGGCAGTGTGTGGGTGATGGGCAGTGTGTGGGTGATGGGCAGTGTGTGGGTGATGGGCAGTGTGTGGTGGGTGATGGGCAGTGTGTGGGTGATGGGCAGTGTGTGTGGGTGATGGGCAGTGTGTGGGTGATGGGCAGTGTGTGGGTGATGGGCAGTGTGTGTGGGTGATGGGCAGTGTGTGGGTGATGGGCAGTGTGTGGGTGATGGGCAGTGTGTGTGGGTGATGGGCAGTGTGTGGGTGATGGGCAGTGTGTGGGTGATGGGCAGTGTGTGGTGGGTGATGGGCAGTGTGTGGGTGATGGGCAGTGTGTGGGTGATGGGCAGTGTGTGGGTGATGGGCAGTGTGTGGGTGACGGGCAGTGTGTGGTGTGTGACGGGCCGTGTGTGGGTGACGGGCCGTGTGTGGCTGACGGGCAGTGTGTGGGTGATGGGCAGTGTGTGGGTGATGGGCAGTGTGGTGGGTGATGGGCAGTGTGTGGGTGATGGGCAGTGTGTGGGTGATGGGCAGTGTGTGGGTGATGGGCAGTGTGGTGGGTGATGGGCAGTGTGTGGGTGATGGGCAGTGTGTGGGTGATGGGCAGTGTGTGGGTGATGGGCAGTGTGTGGGTGATGGGCAGTGTGTGGGTGATGGGCAGTGTGTGGGTGATGGGCAGTGTGTGGGTGATGGGCAGTGTGTGGTGGGTGATGGGCAGTGTGTGGTGGGTGATGGGCAGTGTGTGGGTGATGGGCAGTGTGTGGGTGATGGGCAGTGTGTGGGTGATGGGCAGTGTGTGGGTGATGGGCAGTGGGTGATGGGCAGTGTGTGGGTGATGGGCAGTGTGTGGGTGATGGGCAGTGTGTGGGTGATGGGCAGTGTGTGGGTGATGGGCAGTGTGTGGTGGGTGATGGGCAGTGTGTGGGTGATGGGCAGTGTGTGGGTGATGGGCAGTGGTGATGGGCAGTGTGTGGTGATGGGCAGTGTGTGGGTGATGGGCAGTGTGTGGGTGATGGGCAGTGTGTGGTGGGTGATGGGCAGTGTTTGTGATGGGCAGTGTGTGGGTGATGGGCAGTGGGTGATGGGCAGTGTGTGGGGGTGACGGGCAGTGTGTGGGTGACGGGCAGTGTGTGGGTGATGGGCAGTGTGTGGTGGGTGATGGGCAGTGTGTGGGTGATGGGCAGTGTGTGGGTGATGGGCAGTGTGTGGGTGATGGGCAGTGTGTGGGTGATGGGCAGTGGTGATGGGCAGTGTGTGGGTGATGGGCAGTGTGTGGGTGATGGGCAGTGTGTGGGTGATGGGCAGTGTGTGGGTGATGGGCAGTGTGATGGGCAGTGTGTGGGTGATGGGCAGTGTGTGGTGTGATGGGCAGTGTGTGGGTGATGGGCAGTGTGTGGTGGGTGATGGGCAGTGTGTGGGTGGGTGATGGGCAGTGTGTGGTGGGTGATGGGCAGTGTGTGGGTGATGGGCAGTGTGTGGGTGATGGGCAGTGTGTGGGTGATGGGCAGTGTGTGGTGGGTGATGGGCAGTGTGTGGGTGATGGGCAGTGTGTGGGTGATGGGCAGTGTGTGGGTGATGGGCAGTGTGTGGGTGATGGGCAGTGTGTGGGTGATGGGGCAGTGTGTGGGTGATGGGCAGTGTGTGGGTGATGGGCAGTGTGTGTGGGTGACGGGCAGTGTGTGGGTGACGGGCTGTGTGTGGGTGATGGGCAGTGTGTGGGTGATGGGCAGTGTTTGGGTGATGGGCAGTGTGTGGTGGGTGATGGGCAGTGTGTGGGTGATGGGCAGTGTGTGGGGGATGGGCAGTGTGTGGTTGATGGGCAGTGTGTGGGTGATGGGCAGTGTGTGGGTGATGGGCAGTGTGTGGGTGATGGGCAGTGTGTGTGGGTGATGGGCAGTGTGTGGGTGATGGGCAGTGTGTGGGTGATGGGCAGTGTGTGGTGGGTGATGGGCAGTGTGTGGGTGATGGGCAGTGTGTGGGTGATGGGCAGTGTGTGGGTGATGGGCAGTGTGTGGGTGATGGGCAGTGTGTGGGTGATGGGCAGTGTGTGGGTGATGGGCAGTGTGTGGTGGGTGATGGGCAGTGTGTGGTGGGTGATGGGCAGTGTGTGGGTGATGGGCAGTGTGTGGGTGATGGGCAGTGTGTGGGTGATGGGCAGTGTGTGGTGGGTGATGGGCAGTGTGTGGGTGATGGGCAGTGTGTGGGTGATGGGCAGTGTGTGGGTGATGGGCAGTGTGTGGTGGGTGATGGGCAGTGTGTGGGTGATGGGCAGTGTGTGGGTGATGGGCAGTGTGTGGGTGATGGGCAGTGTGTGGGTGATGGGCAGTGTGTGGGTGATGGGCAGTGTGTGGGTGATGGGCAGTGTGTGGGTGATGGGCAGTGTGTGGGTGATGGGCAGTGTGGTGGGTGATGGGCAGTGTGTGGGTGATGGGCAATGTGTGGGTGATGGGCAGTGTGTGATGGGCAGTGTGTGGTGTGTGGTGGGTGATGGGCAGTGTGTGGGTGATGGGCAGTGTGTGGGTGATGGGCAGTGGGTGATGGGCAGTGTGTGGGTGATGGGCAGTGTGTGGGTGATGGCCAGTGGGTGATGGGCAGTGTGTGTGGGTGATGGGCAGTGTGTGGGTGATGGGCAGTGTGTGGGTGATGGGCAGTGTGTGGATGATGGGCAGTGTGTGGGTGATGGCCAGTGGGTGATGGGCAGTGTGTGGGTGATGGGCAGTGTGTGGGTGATGGGCAGTGGTGATGGGCAGTGTGTGGGTGATGGGCAGTGTGTGGGTGATAGTCAGTGGGTGATGGGCAGTGTGTGGGTGATGGGCAGTGTGTGGGTGATGGGCAGTGTGTGGTGGGTGATGGGCAGTGTGTGGGGGATGGGCAGTGTGTGGGTGATGGGCAGTGTGTGGTGGGTGATGGGCAGTGTGTGGGTGATGGGCAGTGTGTGGGTGATGGGCAGTGTGTGGTGGGTGATGGGCAGTGTGTGGTGGGTGATGGGCAGTGGGTGACGGGCAGTATGTGGGTGATTGGCAGTGTGTGGGTGATGGGCAGTGTGTGGGTGATGGGCAGTGTGTGGGTGATGGGCAGTGTGTGGGTGATGGGCAGTGTGTGGGTGATGGGCAGTGGGTGATGGGCAGTGTGTGGTGGGTGATGGGCAGTGTGTGGGTGATGGGCAGTGTGTGGGTGATGGGCAGTGTTGTGATGGGCAGTGTGTGGTGGGTGATGGGCAGTGTGTGGGTGATGGGCAGTGTGTGGGTGATGGGCAGTGGTGATGGGCAGTGTGTGGTGGGTGATGGGCAGTGTGTGGGTGATGGGCAGTGTGTGGGTGATGGGCAGTGTGTGGTGGGTGATGGGCAGTGTGTGGGTGATGGGCAGTGTGTGGGTGATGGGCAGTGTGTGGGTGATGGGCAGTGTGTGGGTGATGGGCAGTGGTGATGGGCAGTGTGTGGGTGATGGGCAGTGTGTGGGTGATGGGCAGTGTGTGGGTGATGGGCAGTGTGTGGGTGATGGGCAGTGGTGATGGGCAGTGTGTGGGTGATGGGCAGTGTGTGGTGGTGATGGGCAGTGTGTGGGTGATGGGCAGTGTGTGGGTGATGGGCAGTGTGTGGTGGGTGATGGGCAGTGTGTGGTGGGTGATGGGCAGTGTGTGGGTGATGGGCAGTGTGTGGGTGATGGGCAGTGTGTGGGTGATGGGCAGTGTGTGGGTGATGGGCAGTGTGTGGGTGATGGGTGATGGGCAGTGTGTGGGTGATGGGCAGTGTGTGGGTGATGGGCAGTGTGGTGATGGGCAGTGTGTGTGGGTGATGGGCAGTGTGTGGGTGATGGGCAGTGTGTGGGTGATGGGCAGTGTGTGGGTGATGGGCAGTGTGTGGGTGATGGGCAGTGTGTGATGGGCAGTGTGTGGGTGATGGGCAGTGTGTGGGTGATGGGCAGTGGTGATGGGCAGTGTGTGGGTGATGGGCAGTGTGTGGGTGATGGGCAGTGTGGTGATGGGCAGTGTGTGGGTGATGGGCAGTGTGTGGGTGATGGGCAGTGGGTGATGGGCAGTGTGTGGGTGATGGGCAGTGTGTGGGTGATGGGCAGTGTGTGGGTGATGGGCAGTGTGTGGGGTGATGGGCAGTGTGTGGGTGATGGGCAGTGTGTGGGTGATGGGCAGTGTGTGGTGGGTGATGGGCAGTGTGTGGGTGATGGGCAGTGTGTGGGTGATGGGCAGTGTGTGGTGTGATGGGCAGTGTGTGGTGTGATGGGCAGTGTGTGGGTGATGGGCAGTGTGTGGGTGATGGGCAGTGTGTGGGTGATGGGCAGTGTGTGGTGGGTGATGGGCAGTGTGTGGGTGATGGGCAGTGTGTGGGTGATGGGCAGTGGGTGGTGGGCAGTGTGTGATGGGCAGTGGGTGATGGGCAGTGTGTGGGTGATGGGCAGTGTGTGGGTGATGGGCAGTGTGTGGGTGATGGGCAGTGTGTGGGTGATGGGCAGTGTGTGGTGGGTGATGGGCAGTGTGTGGGTGATGGGCAGTGTGTGGGTGATGGGCAGTGTGTGGGTGATGGGCAGTGTGTGGTGGGTGATGGGCAGTGTGTGGGTGATGGGCAGTGTGTGGGTGATGGGCAGTGTGTGGGTGATGGGCAGTGTGTGGTGGGTGATGGGCAGTGTGTGGGTGATGGGCAGTGTGTGGGTGATGGGCAGTGTGTGGTGGGTGATGGGCAGTGTGTGGGTGATGGGCAGTGTGTGGGGTGATGGGCAGTGTGTGTGGGTGATGGGCAGTGTGTGGGTGATGGGCAGTGTGTGGGTGATGGGCAGTGTGTGGTGGGTGATGGGCAGTGTGTGTGGGTGATGGGCAGTGTGTGGGTGATGGGCAGTGTGTGGGTGATGGGCAGTGTGTGGGTGATGGGCAGTGTGTGGGTGATGGGCAGTGTGTGGGTGATGGGCAGTGTGTGGGTGATGGGCAGTGTGTGGGTGATGGGCAGTGTGTGGTGGGTGATGGGCAGTGTGTGGGTGATGGGCAGTGTGTGGGTGATGGGCAGTGTGTGGGTGATGGGCAGTGTGTGGGTGATGGGCAGTGTGTGGGTGATGGGCAGTGTGTGGTGGGTGATGGGCAGTGTGTGGGTGATGGGCAGTGTGTGGGTGATGGGCAGTGTGTGGTGGGTGATGGGCAGTGTGTGGGTGATGGGCAGTGTGTGGGTGATGGGCAGTGTGTGGGTGATGGGCAGTGTGTGTGGGTGATGGGCAGTGTGTGGGTGATGGGCAGTGGGTGATGGGCAGAGTGTGGGTGATGGGCAGTGTGTGGGTGATGGGCAGTGTGTGTGATGGGCAGTGTGGTGGGTGACAGGCATTGTGTGGGTGATGGGCAGTGGGTGATGGGCAGTGTGTGGGTGACGGGCAGTGTGTTGGTGACGGGCAGTGGGTGATGGGCAGTGTGTGGGTGATGGGCAGTGTGTGGGTGATGGGCAGTGTGTGGGTGATGGGCAGTGTGTGGTGGGTGATGGGCAGTGTGTGGTTGATGGGCAGTGTGTGGCTGACGGGCAGTGTGTGGTGCGTGATGGGCAGTGTGTATGATGGGCAGTGTGTGGGTGATGGGCTGTGTGTGGTGAGTGATGGGCATTGTGTGGGTGATGGGCAGTGTGTGGGTGATGGGCAGTGTGTGGGTGATGGGCAGTGTGTGTGGGTGACGGGCAGTGTGTGGGTGACGGGCTGTGTGTGATGGGCAGTGATGGGCAGTGTGTGGGTGATGGGCAGTGGGTGATGAGCAGTGTGTGGGTGATGGGCAGTGTGTGGGTGATGGGCAGTGGGTGATGGGCAGTGTGTGGGTGATGGGCAGTGTGTGGGTGATGGGCAGTGTGTGGGTGATGGGCAGTGGGTGATGGGCAGTGGGTGATGGGCAGTGGGTGATGGGCAGTGTGTGGGTGATGGGCAGTGTGTGGGTGATGGGCAGTGTGTGGGTGATGGGCAGTGTGTGGGTGATGGGCAGTGTGTGTGGGTGATGGGCAGTGTGTGGGTGATGGGCAGTGTGTGGTGGGTGATGGGCAGTGTGTGGGTGATGGGCAGTGTGTGGGTGATGGGCAGTGTGTGGGTGATGGGCAGTGTGTGGTGGGTGATGGGCAGTGTGTGGGTGATGGGCAGTGTGTGTGTGGGTGATGGGCAGTGTGTGGGTGATGGGCAGTGTGTGGGTGATGGGCAGTGGGTGATGGGCAGTGTGTGGGTGATGGGCAGTGTGTGGGTGATGGGCAGTGTGGTGGGTGATGGGCAGTGTGTGGGTGATGGGCAGTGTGTGTGTGGGTGATGGGCAGTGTGTGGGTGATGGGCAGTGTGTGGGTGATGGGCAGTGGGTGATGGGCAGTGTGTGGGTGATGGGCAGTGTGTGGGTGATGGGCAGTGTGTGGGTGGGTGATGGGCAGTGTGTGGGTGATGGGCAGTGTGTGGGTGATGGGCAGTGTGTGGGTGATGGGCAGTGGGTGATGGGCAGTGTGTGGGTGATGGGCAGTGTGTGGGTGATGGGCAGTGTGTGGGTGATGGGCAGTGGGTGATGGTCAGTGTGTGGGTGATGGGCAGTGTGTGGGTGATGGGCAGTGTGTTGGTGATGGGCTGTGTGTGGGTGATGGGCAGTGTGTGGGTGATGGGCAGTGTGTGGGTGATGGGCAGTGTGTGGGTGATGGGCAGTGTGTGTGTGATGGGCAGTGTGTGGGTGTTGGGCAGTGTGTGGTGGGTGATGGGCAGTGTGTGGGTGATGGGCAGTGTGTGGTGGGTGATGGGCAGTGTGTGGGTGATGGGCAGTGTGTGGGTGATGGGCAGTGTGTGGGTGATGGGCAGTGTGTGGTGGGTGATGGGCAGTGTGTGGGTGATGGGCAGTGTGTGTGGGTGATGGGCAGTGTGTGTGGGTGATGGGCAGTGTGTGGGTGATGGGCAGTGTGTGGGTGATGGGCAGTGTGTGGGTGATGGGCAGTGTGTGGGGTGATGGGCAGTGTGTGGGTGATGGGCAGTGTGTGTGGGTGATGGGCAGTGTGTGGTGGGTGATGGGCAGTGTGTGGTGGGTGATGGGCAGTGTGTGGGTGATGGGCAGTGTGTGGGTGATGGGCAGTGTGTGGTGGGTGATGGGCAGTGTGTGGGTGATGGGCAGTGTGTGGGTGATGGGCAGTGTGTGGGTGATGGGCAGTGTGTGGGTGATGGGCAGTGTGTGGGGGTGATGGGCAGTGTGTGGGTGATGGGCAGTGTGTGGGTGATGGGCAGTGTGTGGGTGATGGGCAGTGTGTGGTGGGTGATGGGCAGTGTGTGGGTGATGGGCAGTGTGTGGGTGATGGGCAGTGTGTGGGTGATGGGCAGTGTGTGGTGATGGGCAGTGTGTGGGTGATGGGCAGTGTGTGGGTGATGGGCAGTGTGTGGGTGATGGGCAGTGTGTGGGTGATGGGCAGTGTGTGGGTGATGGGCAGTGTGTGGGTGATGGGCAGTGTGTGGGTGATGGGCAGTGTGTGGGTGATGGGCAGTGTGTGGGTGATGGGCAGTGTGTGGGTGATGGGCAGTGTGTGGGTGATGGGCAGTGTGTGGGTGATGGGCAGTGTGTGGGTGATGGGCAGTGTGTGGGTGATGGGCAGTGTGTGGTGGGGGCAGTGCAGTGTGTGGGTGATGGGCAGTGTGTGGGTGATGGGCAGTGTGTGGGTGATGGGCAGTGTGTGGGTGATGGGCAGTGTGTGGGTGATGGGCAGTGGGTGATGGGCAGTGTGTGGGTGATGGGCAGTGTGTGGGTGATGGGCAGTGTGTGGGTGATGGGCAGTGGGTGATGGGCAGTGTGTGTGGGTTATGGGCAGTGTGTGGGTGATGGGCAGTGTGTGGTTGATGGGCAGTGGTGTTGGGCAGTGTGGTGGGTGATGGGCAGTGTGTGGGTGATGGGCAGTGTGTGGGTGATGGGCAGTGTGGGATGGGCAGTGTGTGGTGGGTGATGGGCAGTGTGTGGTGTGATGGGCAGTGTGTGGGTGATGGGCAGTGTGTGGTGGGTGATGGGCAGTGTGTGGGTGATGGGCAGTGTGTGGGTGATGGGCAGTGTGTGGGTGATGGGCAGTGTGTGGTGATGGGCAGTGGGTGATGGGCAGTGTGTGGGTGATGGGCAGTGTGTGGGTGATGGGCAGTGTGTGGGTGATGGGCAGTGTGTGGGTGATGGGCAGTGGGTGATGGGCAGTGTGTGGGTGATGGGCAGTGTGTGGGTGATGGGCAGTGTGTGTGGGTGATGGGCAGTGTGTGGTGGGTGATGGGCAGTGTGTGGTGGGTGATGGGCAGTGTGTGGGTGATGGGCAGTGTGTGGGTGATGGGCAGTGTGTGGGTGATGGGCAGTGTGTGGGTGATGGGCAGTGTGTGGGTGATGGGCAGTGTGTGGGTGATGGGCAGTGTGTGGGTGATGGGCAGTGTGTGGGTGATGGGCAGTGTGTGTGGTGGGTGATGGGCAGTGTGTGGGTGATGGGCAGTGTGTGGGTGATGGGCAGTGTGTGGGTGATGGGCAGTGTGTGTGGGTGATGGGCAGTGTGTGGGTGATGGGCAGTGTGTGGGTGATGGGCAGTGTGTGGTGGGTGATGGGCAGTGTGTGGGTGATGGGCAGTGTGTGTGGGTGATGGGCAGTGTGTGGGTGATGGGCAGTGTGTGGGTGATGGGCAGTGTGTGGGTGATGGGCAGTGTGTGGTGGGTGATGGGCAGTGTGTGGGTGATGGGCATGGGCAGTGTGTGGGTGATGGGCAGTGTGTGGTGGGTGATGGGCAGTGTGTGGGTGATGGGCAGTGTGTGGGTGATGGGCAGTGTGTTGATGGGCAGTGTGTGGTGGGTGATGGGCAGTGTGTGTGATGGGCAGTGTGTGGGTGATGGGCAGTGGGTGATGGGCAGTGTGTGGTGGGTGATGGGCAGTGTGTGGGTGATGGGCAGTGTGTGGGTGATGGGCAGTGTGTGGTGGGTGATGGGCAGTGTGTGGGTGATGGGCAGTGTGTGGGTGATGGGCAGTGTGTGGGTGATGGGCAGTGTGTGGGTGATGGGCAGTGTGGTGATGGGCAGTGTGTGGGTGATGGGCAGTGTGTGGGTGATGGGCAGTGTGTGGGTGATGGGCAGTGTGTGGGTGATGGGCAGTGGGTGATGGGCAGTGTGTGGGTGATGGGCAGTGTGTGGGTGATGGGCAGTGTGTGGTGGGTGATGGGCAGTGTGTGGTGGGTGATGGGCAGTGTGTGGTGGGTGATGGGCAGTGTGTGGGTGATGGGCAGTGTGTGGGTGATGGGCAGTGTGTGGGTGATGGGCAGTGTGTGGGTGATGGGCAGTGTGTGGGTGATGGGCAGTGTGTGGGTGATGGGCAGTGTGTGGGTGATGGGCAGTGTGTGGGTGATGGGCTGTGTGTGGTGGGTGATGGGCAGTGTGTGGGTGATGGGCAGTGTGTGGGTGATGGGCAGTGTGTGGGTGATGGGCAGTGTGTGGGTGATGGGCAGTGTGTGGGTGATGGGCAGTGTGTGGGTGATGGGCAGTGTGTGGTGGGTGATGGGCAGTGTGTGGGTGATGGGCAGTGTGTGTGGGTGATGGGCAGTGTGTGTGGGTGATGGGCAGTGTGTGGGTGATGGGCAGTGTGTGGGTGATGGGCAGTGTGTGGTGGGTGATGGGCAGTGTGTGGGTGATGGGCAGTGTGTGGGTGATGGGCAGTGTGTGGGTGATGGGCAGTGTGTGGTGGGTGATGGGCAGTGTGTGGGTGATGGGCAGTGTGTGTGGGTGATGGGCAGTGTGTGGGTGATGGGCAGTGTGTGGGTGATGGGCAGTGTGTGGTGGGTTATGGGCAGTGTGTGTGTGATGGGCAGTGTGTGGGTGATGGGCAGTGTGTGGGTGATGGGCAGTGTGTGGGTGATGGGCAGTGTGTGGGTGATGGGCAGTGTGTGGTGGGTGATGGGCAGTGTGTGTGTGATGGGCAGTGTGTGGGTGATGGGCAGTGTGTGGGTGATGGGCAGTGTGTGGTGTGTGATGGGCAGTGTGTGGGTGATGGGCAGTGTGTGGGTGATGGGCAGTGTGTGGGTGATGGGCAGTGTGTGGGTGATGGGCAGTGTGTGGGGGTGATGGGCAGTGTGTGGGTGATGGGCAGTGTGTGGGTGATGGGCAGTGTGTGGGTGATGGGCAGTGTGTGGGTGATGGGCAGTGTGTGGGTGATGGGCAGTGTGTGGGTGATGGGCAGTGTGGTGGGTGATGGGCAGTGTGGTGGGTGATGGGCAGTGTGTGGGTGATGGGCAGTGTGTGGGTGATGGGCAGAGTGTGGGTGATGGGCAGTGTATGTGTGACGGGCAGTGTGTGGTGGGTGATGGGCAGTGTGTGGTGGGTGATGGGCAGTGTGTGGGTGATGGGCAGTGTGTGGGTGATGGGCAGTGTGTGGGTGATGGGCAGTGTGTGGGTGATGGGCAGTGTGTGGGTGATGGGCAGTGGGTGATGGGCAGTGTGTGGGTGATGGGCAGTGTGTGGGTGATGGGCAGTGTGTGGGTGATGGGCAGTGTGTGGGTGATGGGCAGTGTGTGGTGGGTGATGGGCAGTGTGTGGGTGATGGGCAGTGTGTGGGTGATGGGCAGTGTGTGGTGGGCAGTGTGTGGTGGGTGATGGGCAGTGTGTGTGTGATGGGCAGTGTGTGGGTGATGGGCAGTGGGTGATGGGCAGTGTGTGGTGGGTGATGGGCAGTGTGTGGGTGATGGGCAGTGTGTGGGTGATGGGCAGTGTGTGGGTGATGGGCAGTGTGTGGGTGATGGGCAGTGGGTGATGGGCAGTGTGTGGGTGATGGGCAGTGTGTGGGTGATGGGCAGTGTGTGGGTGATGGGCAGTGTGTGGGTGATGGGCAGTGGGTGATGGGCAGTGTGTGGGTGATGGGCAGTGTGTGGTGGGTGATGGGCAGTGTGTGGGTGATGGGCAGTGTGTGGTGGGTGCTGGGCAGTGTGTGGTGGGTGATGGGCAGTGTGTGGGTGATGGGCAGTGTGTGGGTGATGGGCAGTGTGTGGGTGATGGGCAGTGTGTGGTGGGTGATGGGCAGTGTGTGGGTGATGGGCAGTGTGTGGTGGGTGATGGGCAGTGTGTGGGTGATGGGCAGTGTGTGGGTGATGGGCAGTGTGTGGGTGATGGGCAGTGTGTGGGTGATGGGCAGTGTGTGGGTGATGGGCAGTGTGTGGGTGATGGGCAGTGTGTGGTGGGTGATGGGCAGTGTGTGGGTGATGGGCAGTGTGTGGGTGATGGGCAGTGTGTGGTGGGTGATGGGCAGTGTGTGGGTGATGGGCAGTGTGTGGGTGATGGGCAGTGTGTGTGGGTGATGGGCAGTGTGTGGGTGATGGGCAGTGTGTGGGTGATGGGCAGAGTGTGGGTGATGGGCAGTGTGCGGGTGATGGGCAGTGTGTGGGTGACGGGCAGTGTGTGGTGGGTGATGGGCAGTGTGTGGGTGATGGGCAGTGTGTGTGGGTGATGGGCAGTGTGTGGGTGATGGGCAGTGTGTGGGTGATGGGCAGTGTGTGGGTGATGGGCAGTGTGTGGGTGATGGGCAGTGTGTGGGTGATGGGCAGTGTGTGGTGGGATGGGCAGTGTGTGGTGGGTGATGGGCAGTGTGTGGGTGATGGGCAGTGTGTGGGTGATGGGCAGTGTGTGGGTGATGGGCAGTGTGTGGGTGATGGGCAGTGTGTGGTGGGTGATGGGCAGTGTGTGGGTGATGGGCAGTGTGTGGGTGATGGGCAGTGTGTGGGTGATGGGCAGTGTGTGGGTGATGGGCAGTGTGTGGGTGATGGGCAGTGTGTGGGTGATGGGCAGTGTGTGGGTGATGGGCAGTGTGTGATGATGCAGTGTGTGGGTGATGGGCAGTGTGTGGGGTGATGGGCAGTGTGTGGGTGATGGGCAGTGTGTGGTGGGTGATGGGCAGTGTGTGGGGGTGATGGGCAGTGTGTGGTGTGATGGGCAGTGTGTGGGTGATGGGCAGTGTGTGGGTGATGGGCAGTGTGGTGGGTGATGGGCAGTGTGTGGTGGGTGATGGGCAGTGTGTGGGTGATGGGCAGTGTGTGGTGGGTGATGGGCAGTGTGTGGGTGATGGGCAGTGTGTGGGTGATGGGCAGTGTGTGGGTGATGGGCAGTGTGTGGTGGGTGATGGGCAGTGTGTGGGTGATGGGCAGTGTGTGGGTGATGGGCAGTGTGTGGGTGATGGGCAGTGTGTGGGTGATGGGCAGTGTGTGGGTGATGGGCAGTGTGTGGGTGATGGGCAGTGTGTGGTGGGTGATGGGCAGTGTGTGGGTGATGGGCAGTGTGTGGGTGATGGGCAGTGTGTGGGTGATGGGCAGTGTGTGGGTGATGGGCAGTGTGTGGGTGATGGGCAGTGTGTGGTGGGTGATGGGCAGTGTGTGGGTGATGGGCAGTGTGTGGGTGATGGGCAGTGTGTGGGTGATGGGCAGTGTGTGGGTGATGGGCAGTGTGTGTGGGTGATGGGCAGTGTGTGGGTGATGGGCAGTGTGTGGGAGATGGGCAGTGTGTGGGTGATGGGCAGTGTGTGGTGGGTGATGGGCAGTGTGTGGGTGATGGGCAGTGTGTGGTGGGTGATGGGCAGTGTGTGGTGGGTGATGGGCAGTGTGTGGGTGATGGGCAGTGTGTGGGTGATGGGCAGTGTGTGGGTGATGGGCAGTGTGTGGGTGATGGGCAGTGTGTGGTGGGTGATGGGCAGTGTGTGGGTGATGGGCAGTGTGTGGGTGATGGGCAGTGTGTGGGTGATGGGCAGTGTGTGGGTGATGGGCAGTGTGTGGGTGATGGGCAGTGTGTGGGTGATGGGCAGTGTGGGGTGATGGGCAGTGTGTGGGTGATGGGCAGTGTGTGGGTGATGGGCAGTGGGTGATGGGCAGTGTGTGGGTGATGGGCAGTGTGTGGGTGATGGGCAGTGTGTGGTGGGTGATGGGCAGTGTGTGGGTGATGGGCAGTGTGTGGGTGATGGGCAGTGTGTGGGTGATGGGCAGTGTGTGGGTGATGGGCAGTGTGTGGGTGATGGGCAGTGTGTGTGTGATGGGCAGTGTGTGGTGGGTGATGGGCAGTGTGTGGGTGATGGGCAGTGTGTGGGTGATGGGCTGTGTGTGGGTGATGGGCAGTGTGTGGTGGGTGATGGGCAGTGTGTGGGTGATGGGCAGTGTGTGGGTGATGGGCAGTGTGTGGGTGATGGGCAGTGTGTGGTGGGTGATGGGCAGTGTGTGGGTGATGGGCAGTGTGTGGGTGATGGGCAGTGTGTGGGTGATGGGCAGTGTGTGGGTGATGGGCAGTGTGTGGGTGACGGGCAGTGTGTGGGTGATGGGCAGTGTGTGGGTGATGGGCAGTGTGTGGGTGATGGGCAGTGTGTGGGTGATGGGCAGTGTGTGTGTGATGGGCAGTGTGTGGTGGGTGATGGGCAGTGTGTGGGTGATGGGCAGTGTGTGGGTGATGGGCAGTGTGTGGGTGATGGGCAGTGTGTGGTGGGTGATGGGCAGTGTGTGGGTGATGGGCAGTGTGTGGGTGATGGGCAGTGGGTGATGGGCAGTGTGTGGGTGATGGGCAGTGTGTGGGTGATGGGCAGTGGGTGATGGGCAGTGGGTGATGGGCAGTGTGTGGGTGATGGGCAGTGTGTGGGTGATGGGCAGTGTGTGGGTGATGGGCAGTGTGTGGGTGATGGGCAGTGTGTGGGTGATGGGCAGTGTGTGGTGATGGGCAGTGGTGATGGGCAGTGTGTGGGTGATGGGCAGTGTGTGGGTGATGGGCAGTGGGTGATGGGCAGTGTGTGGGTGATGGGCAGTGTGTGGGTGATGGGCAGTGTGGTGATGGGCAGTGTGTGGGTGATGGGCAGTGTGTGGGTGATGGGCAGTGTGTGGGTGTTGGGCAGTGTGTGTGGGTGATGGGCAGTGTGTGGGTGATGGGCAGTGTGTGGGTGATGGGCAGTGTGTGGTGGGTGATGGGCAGTGTGTGGGTGATGGGCAGTGTGTGGGGGATGCGCAGTGTGGTGGGTGATGGGCAGTGTGTGGGTGATGGGCAGTGTGTGGGTGATGGGCAGTGTGTGGGTGATGGGCAGTGTGTGGGTGATGGGCAGTGTGTGGTGGGTGATGGGCAGTGTGTGTGTGATGGGCAGTGTGTGGGTGATGGGCAGTGGGTGGTGGGCAGTGTGTGATGGGCAGTGGGTGATGGGCAGTGTGTGGGTGATGGGCAGTGTGTGGGTGATGGGCAGTGTGTGGTGGGTGATGGGCAGTGTGTGGGTGATGGGCAGTGTGTGGTGGGTGATGGGCAGTGTGTGGGTGATGGGCAGTGTGTGGGTGATGGGCAGTGTGTGGGTGATGGGCAGTGTGTGGTGGGTGATGGGCAGTGTGTGGGTGATGGGCAGTGTGTGGGTGATGGGCAGTGTGTGGGTGATGGGCAGTGTGTGGTGGGTGATGGGCAGTGTGTGGGTGATGGGCAGTGTGTGGGTGATGGGCAGTGTGTGGTGGGTGATGGGCAGTGTGTGGGTGATGGGCAGTGTGTGGGTGATGGGCAGTGTGTGTGGTGATGGGCAGTGTGTGGGTGATGGGCAGTGTGTGGGTGATGGGCAGTGTGTGGTGGTGATGGGCAGTGTGTGGGTGATGGGCAGTGTGTGGGTGATGGGCAGTGTGTGGGTGATGGGCAGTGTGTGGGTGATGGGCAGTGATGTGGTGGGTGACGGGCAGTGTGTGGGTGATGGGCAGTGTGTGGCTGGCGGGCAGTGTGTGTTGGGTGATGAGCAGTGAGTGGGTGTTGGGCAGTGTGTTTGGGTGATGGGCAGTGTGTGGGTGATGGGCAGTGTGTGGCTGACTGGTAGTGTGTGGTGGGTGATGGGCAGTGTGTGGGTGATGGGCAGTGTGTGGTGGGTGACGGGCAGTGTGTGGGTGACGGGCAGTGTGTGGCTGACGGGCAGTGTGTGGTGGGTGATGTGCAGTGTGTGGGTGTTGGGCAGTGTGTGTGGGTGATGGGCAGTGTGTGGGTGATGGGCAGTGTGTGGGTGATGGGCAGTGTGTGGTGGGTTATGGGCAGTGTGTGGGTGATGGGCTGTGTGTGGGTGATGGGCTGTGTGTGGGTGATGGGCAGTGTGTGGGTGATGGGCAGTGTGTGGGTGATGGGCAGTGTGTGGTGGGTGATGGGCAGGATGTGGTGGGTTATGGGCAGTGTGTGTGTGATGGGCAGTGTGTGGGTGATGGGCAGTGTGTGGGTGATGGGCAGTGTGTGGTGGGTGACGGGCCGTGTGGTGGGTGATGGGCCGTGTGTGGCTGACGGGCAGTGTGTGGGTGATGGGCTGTGTGTGGTGGGTGATGGGCAGTGTGTGGGTGATGGGCAGTGTGGTGGGTGATGGGCAGTGTGTGGGTGATGGGCAGTGTGTGGGTGATGGGCAGAGTGTGGGTGATGGGCAGTGTGGTGGGTGATGGGCAGTGTGTGGGTGATGGGCAGTGTGTGGGTGATGGGCAGAGTGTGGGTGATGGGCAGTGTGGTGGGTGATGGGCAGTGTGGTGGGTGATGGGCAGTGTGTGGGTGATGGGCAGAGTGTGGGTGATGGGCAGTGTATGGGTGACGGGCAGTGTGTGGTGGGTGATGGGCAGTGTGTGGGTGATGGGCTGTGTGGGTGATGGCCAGTGGGTGATGGGCAGTGTGTGGGTGATGGGCAGTGTGTGGGTGATGGGCAGTGGGTGATGGGCAGTGTGTGTTGGGTGATGGGCAGTGTGTGTGTGATGGGCATTGTGTGGGTGATGGGCATTGTGTGGGTGATGGGCAGTGTGTGGGTGATGGGCAGTGGGTGATAGGCAGTGTGTCGGTGATGGGCAGTGTGTGGGTGATAGTCAGTGGGTGATGGGCAGTGTGTGGGTGATGGGCAATGTGTGGGTGATGGGCAGTGGGTGATGGGCATTGTGTGGGTGATGGGCAGTGTGTGGGTGATGGGCAGTGGGTGATGGGCAGTGTGTGGGTGATGGGCAGTGTGTGGCTGATGGGCAGTGTGTGGGTGATGGGCAGTGTGTGGTGGGTGATGGGCAGTGTGTGTGTGATGGGCAGTGTGTGGGTGATGGGCAATGTTTGGTGGGTGATGGGCAGTGTGTGGATGATGGGCAGTGTGTGGGTGATGGGCAATGTTTGGTGGGTGATGGGCAGTGTGTGTGTGATGGGCAGTGTGTGGGTGATGGGCAGTGTGTGGGTGATGGGCAGTGTGTGGGTGATGGGCAATGTTTGGTGGGGGATGCGCAGTGTGTGGGTGATGGGCAGTGGGTGATGGGCAGTGTGTGGGTGATGGGCAATGTGTGGGTGATGGGCAGTGGGTGATGGGCATTGTGTGGGTGATGGGCAGTGTGTGGGTGATGGGCAGTGGGTGATGGGCAGTGTGTGGGTGATGGGCAGTGTGTGGCTGATGGGCAGTGTGTGGGGGATGGGCAGTGTGTGGTGGGTGATGGGCAGTGTGTGTGTGATGGGCAGTGTGTGGGTGATGGGCAATGTTTGGTGGGTGATGGGCAGTGTGTGGATGATGGGCAGTGTGTGGGTGATGGGCAATGTTTGGTGGGTGATGGGCAGTGTGTGTGTGATGGGCAGTGTGTGGGTGATGGGCAGTGTGTGGGTGATGGGCAGTGTGTGGGTGATGGGCAATGTTTGGTGGGGGATGCGCAGTGTGTGGGTGATGGGCAGTGTGTGGGTGATGGGCAGTGGGTGGTGGGCAGTGTGTGATGGGCAGTGGGTGATGGGCAGTGTGTGGTTGATGGGCAGTGTGTGGGGGATGCGCAGTGTGTGGTGGGTGATGGGCAGTTTGCGGGTGATGGGCAGTGTGTGGTGGGTGACGGGCAGTGTGTGGGTGATGGGCAGTGTGTGGCTGACGGGCAGTATGTGGGTGATGGGCTGTGTGTGGTGGGTGATGGGCAGTGTGTGGGTGATGGGCAGTGTGTGGCTGACGGGCAGTGTGTGGGTGATGGGCAGTATGTGGTGGGTGACGGGCAGTGTGTGGGTGATGGGCAGTGTGTGGCTGACGGGCAGTGTGTGGTGGGTGATGAGCAGTGAGTGGGTGTTGGGCAGTGTGTTTGGGTGATGGGCAGTGTGTGTGGGTGATGGGCAGTGTGTGGGGGATGCGCAGTGTGGTGGGTGATGGGCAGTGTGTGGTGGCTGATGGGCAGTGTGTGGGTGATGGGCAGTGTGTGGTGGGTGATGGGCAGTGTGTGGGTGATGGGCAGTGTGTGGGTGATGGGCAGTATGTGGTGGGTGACGGGCAGTGTGTGGGTGATGGGCAGTGTGTGGCTGGCGGGCAGTGTGTGTTGGGTGATGAGCAGTGAGTGGGTGTTGGGCAGTGTGTTTGGGTGATGGGCAGTGTGTGGGTGATGGGCAGTGTGTGGCTGACTGGTAGTGTGTGGTGGGTGATGGGCAGTGTGTGGGTGATGGGCAGTGTGTGGTGGGTGACGGGCATTGTGTGGGTGACGGGCAGTGTGTGGCTGACGGGCAGTGTGTGGTGGGTGATGTGCAGTGTGTGGGTGTTGGGCAGTGTGTGTGGGTGATGGGCAGTGTGTGGGTGATGGGCAGTGTGTGGGTGATGGGCAGTGTGTGGGTGATGGGCAGTGTGTGGGTGATGGGCTGTGTGTGGGTGATGGGCTGTGTGTGGGTGATGGGCAGTGTGTGGGTGATGGGCAGTGTGTGGGTGATGGTTCAGTGTGTGGTGGGTGATGGGCAGGGTGTGGTGGGTTATGGGCAGTGTGTGTGTGATGGGCAGTGTGTGGGTGATGGGCAGTGTGTGGGTGATGGGCAGTGTGTGGTGGGTGACGGGCCGTGTGTGGGTGATGGGCCGTGTGTGGCTGACGGGCAGTGTGTGGGTGATGGGCTGTGTGTGGTGGGTGATGGGCAGTGTGTGGGTGATGGGCAGTGTGGTGGGTGATGGGCAGTGTGTGGGTGATGGGCAGTGTGTGGGTGATGGGCAGAGTGTGGGTGATGGGCAGTGTGGTGGGTGATGGGCAGTGTGTGGGTGATGGGCTGTGTGGGTGATGGCCAGTGGGTGATGGGCAGTGTGTGGGTGATGGGCAGTGGGTGATGGGCAGTGTGTGTTGGGTGATGGGCAGTGTGTGTGTGATGGGCATTGTGTGGGTGATGGGCATTGTGTGGGTGATGGGCAGTGTGTGGGTGATGGGCAGTGGGTGATAGGCAGTGTGTCGGTGATGGGCAGTGTGTGGGTGATAGTCAGTGGGTGATGGGCAGTGTGTGGGTGATGGGCAATGTGTGGGTGATGGGCAGTGGGTGATGGGCATTGTGTGGGTGATGGGCAGTGTGTGGGTGATGGGCAGTGGGTGATGGGCAGTGTGTGGGTGATGGGCAGTGTGTGGCTGATGGCAGTGTGTGGGTGATGGGCAGTGTGTGGTGGGTGATGGGCAGTGTGTGTGTGATGGGCAGTGTGTGGGTGATGGGCAATGTTTGGTGGGTGATGGGCAGTGTGTGGATGATGGGCAGTGTGTGGGTGATGGGCAATGTTTGGTGGGTGATGGGCAGTGTGTGTGTGATGGGCAGTGTGTGGGTGATGGGCAGTGTGTGGGTGATGGGCAGTGTGTGGGTGATGGGCAATGTTTGGTGGGGGATGCGCAGTGTGTGGGTGATGGGCAGTGTGTGGGTGATGGGCAGTGGGTGGTGGGCAGTGTGTGATGGGCAGTGGGTGATGGGCAGTGTGTGGTTGATGGGCAGTGTGTGGGGGATGCGCAGTGTGTGGTGGGTGATGGGCAGTTTGCGGGTGATGGGCAGTGTGTGGTGGGTGACGGGCAGTGTGTGGGTGATGGGCAGTGTGTGGCTGACGGGCAGTATGTGGGTGATGGGCTGTGTGTGGTGGGTGATGGGCAGTGTGTGGGTGATGGGCAGTGTGTGGCTGACGGGCAGTGTGTGGGTGATGGGCAGTATGTGGTGGGTGACGGGCAGTGTGTGGGTGATGGGCAGTGTGTGGCTGACGGGCAGTGTGTGGTGGGTGATGAGCAGTGAGTGGGTGTTGGGCAGTGTGTTTGGGTGATGGGCAGTGTGTGTGGGTGATGGGCAGTGTGTGGGTGATGGGCAGTGTGTGGCTGACGGGTAGTGTGTGGTGGGTGATGGGCAGTGTGTGGGTGATGGGCAGTGTGTGGTGGGTGACGGGCAGTGTGTGGGTGACGGGCAGTGTGTGGCTGATGGGCAGTGTGTGGTGGGTGATGTGCAGTGTGTGGGTGATGGGCAGTGTGTGTGGGTGATGGGCAGTGTGTGGGTGATGGGCAGTGTGTGGGTGATGGGCAGTGTGTGGTGGGTTATGGGCAGTGTGTGGGTGATGGGCAGTGTGTGGGTGATGGGCTGTGTGTGGGTGATGGGCAGTGTGTGGGTGATGGGCAGTGTGTGGGTGATGGGCAGTGTGTGGGTGATGGGCAGTGTGGTGGGTGATGGGCAGTGTGTGGGTGATGGGCAGAGTGTGGGTGATGGGCAGTGTGGTGGATGATGGGCAGTGTGTGGGTGATGGGCAGAGTGTGGGTGATGGGCAGTGTATGGGTGACGGGCAGTGTGTGGTGGGTGATGCGCAGTGTGTGGTGGGTGACGGGCAGTGTGTGGGTGATGGGCAGTGTGTGGGTGATGGGCAGGGTGTGGGTGATGGGCATTGTGTGGGTGATGGGCAGTGTGTGGGTGATGGGCAGTGGGTGATGGGCAGTGTGGTGGGTGATGGGCAGTGTGTGGGTGATGGGCAATGTGTGGGTGATGGGCAGTAGGTGATGGGCAGTGTGTGGTGGGTGATGGGCAGTGTGTGGGTGACGGGCACTGTGTGGTTGATGGGCAGTGGTTGTTGGGCAGTGTGTGGTGGGTGATGGGCAGTGTGTGTGTGATGGGCAGTGTGTGGGTGATGGGCAGTGGGTGATGGGCAGTGTGTGGTGGGTGATGGGCAGTGTGTGTGTGATGGGCAATGTGTGGGTGATGGGCAGTGTGTGGTGGGTGATGGGCAGTGTGTGGGTGATGTGCAGTGTGTGGGTGATGGGCAGTGTGGTGGGTGATGGGCAGTGTGTGGGTGATGGGCAGTGTGTGGGTGATGGGCAGAGTGTGGGTGATGGGCAGTGTGGTGGGTGATGGGCAGTGTGTGGGTGATGGGCAGTGTGTGGGTGATGGGCAGAGTGTGGGTGATGGGCAGTGTGGTGGGTGATGGGCAGTGTGGTGGGTGATGGGCAGTGTGGTGGGTGATGGGCAGAGTGTGGGTGATGGGCAGTGTATGGGTGACGGGCAGTGTGTGGTGGGTGATGGGCAGTGTGTGGGTGATGGGCTGTGTGGGTGATGGCCAGTGGGTGATGGGCAGTGTGTGGGTGATGGGCAGTGTGTGGGTGATGGGCAGTGGGTGATGGGCAGTGTGTGTTGGGTGATGGGCAGTGTGTGTGTGATGGGCATTGTGTGGGTGATGGGCATTGTGTGGGTGATGGGCAGTGTGTGGGTGATGGGCAGTGGGTGATAGGCAGTGTGTCGGTGATGGGCAGTGTGTGGGTGATAGTCAGTGGGTGATGGGCAGTGTGTGGGTGATGGGCAATGTGTGGGTGATGGGCAGTGGGTGATGGGCATTGTGTGGGTGATGGGCAGTGTGTGGGTGATGGGCAGTGGGTGATGGGCAGTGTGTGGGTGATGGGCAGTGTGTGGCTGATGGGCAGTGTGTGGGTGATGGGCAGTGTGTGGTGGGTGATGGGCAGTGTGTTTGTGATGGGCAGTGTGTGGGTGATGGGCAATGTTTGGTGGGTGATGGGCAGTGTGTGGATGATGGGCAGTGTGTGGGTGATGGGCAATGTTTGGTGGGTGATGGGCAGTGTGTGTGTGATGGGCAGTGTGTGGGTGATGGGCAGTGTGTGGGTGATGGGCAGTGTGTGGGTGATGGGCAATGTTTGGTGGGGGATGCGCAGTGTGTGGGTGATGGGCAGTGTGTGGGTGATGGGCAGTGGGTGGTGGGCAGTGTGTGATGGGCAGTGGGTGATGGGCAGTGTGTGGTTGATGGGCAGTGTGTGGGGGATGCGCAGTGTGTGGTGGGTGATGGGCAGTTTGCGGGTGATGGGCAGTGTGTGGTGGGTGACGGGCAGTGTGTGGGTGATGGGCAGTGTGTGGCTGACGGGCAGTATGTGGGTGATGGGCTGTGTGTGGTGGGTGATGGGCAGTGTGTGGGTGATGGGCAGTGTGTGGCTGACGGGCAGTGTGTGGGTGATGGGCAGTATGTGGTGGGTGACGGGCAGTGTGTGGGTGATGGGCAGTGTGTGGCTGACGGGCAGTGTGTGGTGGGTGATGAGCAGTGAGTGGGTGTTGGGCAGTGTGTTTGGGTGATGGGCAGTGTGTGTGGGTGATGGGCAGTGTGTGGGTGATGGGCAGTGTGTGGCTGACGGGTAGTGTGTGGTGGGTGATGGGCAGTGTGTGGGTGATGGGCAGTGTGTGGTGGGTGACGGGCAGTGTGTGGGTGACGGGCAGTGTGTGGCTGATGGGCAGTGTGTGGTGGGTGATGTGCAGTGTGTGGGTGATGGGCAGTGTGTGTGGGTGATGGGCAGTGTGTGGGTGATGGGCAGTGTGTGGGTGATGGGCAGTGTGTGGTGGGTTATGGGCAGTGTGTGGGTGATGGGCAGTGTGTGGGTGATGGGCTGTGTGTGGGTGATGGGCAGTGTGTGGGTGATGGGCAGTGTGTGGGTGATGGGCAGTGTGTGGGTGATGGGCAGAGTGTGGGTGATGGGCAGTGTGGTGGGTGATGGGCAGTGTGTGGGTGATGGGCAGAGTGTGGGTGATGGGCAGTGTGGTGGATGATGGGCAGTGTGGTGGGTGATGGGCAGTGTGTGGGTGATGGGCAGAGTGTGGGTGATGGGCAGTGTATGGGTGACGGGCAGTGTGTGGTGGGTGATGCGCAGTGTGTGGTGGGTGACGGGCAGTGTGTGGGTGATGGGCAGTGTGTGGGTGATGGGCAGGGTGTGGGTGATGGGCATTGTGTGGGTGATGGGCAGTGTGTGGGTGATGGGCAGTGGGTGATGGGCAGTGTGTGGGTGATGGGCAGTGTGTGGGTGATGGGCAATGTGTGGGTGATGGGCAGTGGGTGATGGGCAGTGTGTGGTGGGTGATGGGCAGTGTGTGGGTGACGGGCACTGTGTGGTTGATGGGCAGTGGTTGTTGGGCAGTGTGTGGTGGGTGATGGGCAGTGTGTGTGTGATGGGCAGTGTGTGGGTGATGGGCAGTGGGTGATGGGCAGTGTGTGGCTTGGTGATGGGCAGTGTGTGTGTGATGGGCAATGTGTGGGTGATGGGCAGTGTGTGGTGGGTGATGGGCAGTGTGTGGGTGATGTGCAGTGTGTGGGTGATGGGCATTGTGTGGGTGATGGGCAGTGTGTGGGTGATGGGCAGTGGGTGATGGGCAGTGTGTGGGTGATGGGCAGTGTGTGGGTGATGGGCATTGTGTGGGTGATGGGCAGTGTGTGGGTGATGGGCAGTGGGTGATGGGCAGTGTGTGGCTGACGGGCAGTGTGTGGTGGCTGATGGGCAGTGTGTGGCTGACGGGCAGTGTGTGGTGGGTGACGGGCAGTGTGTGGTGGGTGATGGGCAGTGTGTGGTGGGTGATGGGCAGTGTGTGGTGGGTGATGCGCAGTGTGTGGTGGGTGACGGGCAGTGTGTGGGTGATGGGCAGTGTGTGGGTGATGGGCAGGGTGTGGGTGATGGGCATTGTGTGGGTGATGGGCAGTGTGTGGGTGATGGACAGTGGGTGATGGGCAGTGTGTGGGTGATGGGCAGTGTGTGGGTGATGGGCAATGTGTGGGTGATGGGCAGTGGGTGATGGGCAGTGTGTGGTGGGTGATGGGCAGTGTGTGGGTGACGGGCACTGTGTGGTTGATGGGCAGTGGTTGTTGGGCAGTGTGTGGTGGGTGATGGGCAGTGTGTGTGTGATGGGCAGTGTGTGTGTGATGGGCAGTGTGTGGGTGATGGGCAGTGGGTGATGGGCAGTGTGTGGTGGGTGATGGGCAGTGTGTGGGTGATGGGCAGTGTGTGGGTGATGGGCAATGTGTGGGTGATGGGCAGTGGGTGATGGGCAGTGTGTGGCTGACGGGCAGTGTGTGGTGGCTGATGGGCAGTGTGTGGCTGACGGGCAGTGTGTGGTGGGTGACGGGCAGTGTGTGGTGGGTGACGGGCAGTGTGTGGTGGGTGATGGGCAGTGTGTGGGTGATGGGCAGTGTGTGGGGGATGCGCAGTGTGGTGGGTGATGGGCAGTGTGTGGTGGGTGATGGGCAGTGTGTGGGTGATGGGCAGTGTGTGGGTGATGGCCAGTGGGTGATGGCCAGTGTGTGGGTGATGGGCAGTGTGTGGGTGATGGGCAGTGGGTGATGGGCAGTGTGTGTTGGGTGATGGGCAGTGTGTGTGTGATGGGCATTGTGTGGGTGATGGGCATTGTGTGGGTGATGGGCAGTGTGTGGGTGATGGGCAGTGGGTGATGGGCAGTGTGTCGGTGATGGGCAGTGTGTGGGTGATGGGCAGTGGGTGATGGGCAGTGTGTGGGTGATGGGCAGTGTGTGGGTGATGGGCAGTGGGTGATGGGCATTGTGTGGGTGATGGGCAGTGTGTGGGTGATGGGCAGTGGGTGATGGGCAGTGTGTGGGTGATGGGCAGTGTGTGGGTGATGGGCAGTGTGTGGTGGGTGATGGGCAGTGTGTGTGTGATGGGCAGTGTGTGGGTGATGGGCAATGTTTGGTGGGTGATGGGCAGTGTGTGGGTGATGGGCAGTGTGTGGGTGATGGGCAATGTTTGGTGGGTGATGGGCAGTGTGTGTGTGATGGGCAGTGTGTGGGTGATGGGCAGTGTGTGGGTGATGGGCAGTGTGTGGGTGATGGGCAATGTTTGGTGGGTGATGGGCAGTGTGTGGGTGATGGGCAGTGGGTGATGGGCAATGGGTGGTGGGCAGTGTGTGGGTGATGGGCAGTGGGTGATGGGCAGTGTGTGGTTGATGGGCAGTGGGTGATGGGCAGTGGGTGATGGGCAGTGTGTTGGTGATGGGCAGTGTGTGGGTGATGGGCAGTGTGTGGGTGATGGGCAGTGTGTGGGTGATGGGCAGTGGGTGATGGGCAGTGTGTGGGTGTTGGTCAGTGTGTGGGTGATGGGCAGTGTGTGGGTGATCGGCAGTGTGTGGGTGATGGGCAGTGTGTGGGTGATGGGCAGTGTGTGGTGGGTGATGGGAGGTGTGTGGGTGATGGGCAGTGTGTGGTGGGTGACGGGCAGTGTGTGGGTGATGGGCAGTGTGTGGGTGATGGGCAGTGTGTGGGTGATGGGCAGTGTGTGGGTGATGGGCAGTGTGTGGTGGGTGATGGGCAGTGTGTGGGTGATGGGCAGTGTGTGTCGTGGGTGATGGGCAGTGTGTGCGTGACGGGCAGTGTGTGGGTGATGGGCAGTGGGTGATGGGCAGAGTGTGGGTGATGGGCAGTGTGTGGGTGATGGACAGTGTGTGGTGGATGATGGGCAGTGTGTGGGTGATGGGCAGTGTGTGGGTGTTGGACAGTGTGTGGGTGTTGGGCAGTGGGTGATGGGCACTGTGTGGGTGATGGGCAGTGTTTGGGTGTTGGGCAGTGTGTGGGTGTTGGGCAGTGGGTGATGGGCAGTGTGTGGGTGTTGGGCAGTGTGTGGGCGTTGGGCAGTGTGTGGTGGGTGATGGGCAGTGTGTGTGGGTGATGGGCAGTGTGTGGGTGATGGGCAGTGTGTGTGTGATGGGCAGTGTGTGGCTGACGGGCAGTGTGTGGTGGGTGATGGGCAGTGTGTGGGTGATGGGCAGTGTGTGGTGGGTGACGGGAAGTGTGTGGGTGATGGGCAGTGTGTGGCTGACGGGCAGTGTGTGGTGGGTGATGTGCAGTGTGTGGGTGTTGGGCAGTGTGTGTGGGTGATGGGCAGTGTGTGTGGGTGATGGGCAGTGTGTGGGTAATGGGCAGTGCGTGGGTGATGGGCAGTGTGTGGCTGATGGGCAGTGTGTGTTGGGTGATGGGCAGTGTGTGGCTGACGGTCAGTGTGTGTTGGGTGATGGGCAGTGTGTGGTGGGTGACGGGCAGTGTGTGGTGGGTGATGGGCAGTGTGTGGGTGATGGGCAGTGTGTGGGTGATGGGCAGTGTGTGGTGGGTTATGGGCAGTGTGTGTGTGATGGGCAGTGTGTGGGTGATGGGCTGTGTGTGGGTGATGGGCAGTGTGTGGGTGATGGGCAGTGTGTGGGTGATGGGCAGTGTGTGGTGGGTTATGGGCAGTGTGTGTGTGATGGGCAGTGTGTGGGTGATGGGCAGTGTGTGGGTGATGGGCAGTGTGTGGTGGGTGACGGGCCGTGTGTGGGTGATGGGCCGTGTGTGGCTGACGGGCAGTGTGTGGGTGATGGGCTGTGTGTGGTGGGTGATGGGCAGTGTGTGGGTGATGGGCAGTGTGGTGGGTGATGGGCAGTGTGTGGGTGATGGGCAGTGTGTGGGTGATGGGCAGAGTGTGGGTGATGGGCAGTGTGGTGGGTGATGGGCAGTGTGTGGGTGATGGGCAGTGTGTGGGTGATGGGCAGAGTGTGGGTGATGGGCAGTGTGGTGGGTGATGGGCAGTGTGGTGGGTGATGGGCAGTGTGTGGGTGATGGGCAGAGTGTGGGTGACGGGCAGTGTATGGGTGACGGGCAGTGTGTGGTGGGTGATGCGCAGTGTGTGGTGGGTGACGGGCAGTGTGTGGGTGATGGGCAGTGTGTGGGTGATGGGCAGGGTGTGGGTGATGGGCATTGTGTGGGTGATGGGCAGTGTGTGGGTGATGGGCAGTGGGTGATGGGCAGTGTGTGGGTGATGGGCAGTGTGTGGGTGATGGGCAATGTGTGGGTGATGGGCAGTGGGTGATGGGCAGTGTGTGGTGGGTGATGGGCAGTGTGTGGGTGACGGGCACTGTGTGGTTGATGGGCAGTGGTTGTTGGGCAGTGTGTGGTGGGTGATGGGCAGTGTGTGTGTGATGGGCAGTGTGTGGGTGATGGGCAGTGGGTGATGGGCAGTGTGTGGTGGGTGATGGGCAGTGTGTGTGTGATGGGCAATGTGTGGGTGATGGGCAGTGTGTGGTGGGTGATGGGCAGTGTGTGGGTGATGGGCATTGTGTGGGTGATGGGCAGTGTGTGGGTGATGGGCAGTGTGTGGGTGATGGGCAGTGTGTGGGTGATGGGCAGTGTGTGGGTGATGGGCAGTGTGTGGGGGATGGGCAGTGGGTGATGGGCAGTGTGTGGCTGACGGGCAGTGTGTGGCTGACGGGCAGTGTGTGGTGGGTGATGGGCAGTGTGTGGTGGGTGACGGGCAGTGTGTGGTGGGTGATGGGCAGTGTGTGGGTGATGGGCAGTGTGTGGGGGATGCGCAGTGTGGTGGGTGATGGGCAGTGTGTGGTGGGTGATGGGCAGTGTGTGGGTGATGGGCAGTGTGTGGTGGGTGACGGGCAGTGTGTGGGTGATGGGCAGTGTGTGGCTGACGGGCAGTATGTGGGTGATGGGCTGTGTGCGGTGGGTGATGGGCAGTGTGTGGGTGATGGGCAGTGTGTGGCTGACGGGCAGTGTGTGGGTGATGGGCAGTATGTGGTGGGTGATGGGCAGTGTGTGGGTGATGGGCAGTGTGTGGCTGACGGGCAGTGTGTGGTGGGTGATGAGCAGTGAGTGGGTGTTGGGCAGTGTGTTTGGGTGATGGGCAGTGTTTGTGGGTGATGGGCAGTGTGTGGGTGATGGGCAGTGTTTGGGTGATGGGCAGTGTGTGGTGGGTGACGGGCAGTGTGTGGGTGACGGGCAGTGTGTGGCTGACGGGCAGTGTGTGGTGGGTGATGTGCAGTGTGTGGGTGTTGGGCAGTGTGTGTGGGTGATGGGCAGTGTGTGGGTGATGGGCACTGTGTGGGTGATGGGCAGTGTGTGCTGGGTTATGGGCAGTGTGTGGGTGATGGGCAGTGTGTGGGTGATGGGCTGTGTGTGGGTGATGGGCAGTGTGTGGGTGATGGGCAGTGTGTGGGTGATGGGCAGTGTGTGGTGGGTTATGGGCAGTGTGTGTGTGATGGGCAGTGTGTGGGTGATGGGCAGTGTGTGGGTGATGGGCAGTGTGTGGTGGGTGACGGGCCGTGTGTGGGTGATGGGCCGTGTGTGGCTGACGGGCAGTGTGTGGGTGGTGGGCTGTGTGTGGTGGGTGATGGGCAGTGTGTGGGTGATGGGCAGTGTGGTGGGTGATGGGCAGTGTGTGGGTGATGGGCAGTGTGTGGGTGATGGGCAGAGTGTGGCTGATGGGCAGTGTGGTGGGTGATGGGCAGTGTGTGGGTGATGGGCAGAGTGTGGGTGATGGGCAGTGTGGTGGGTGATGGGCAGTGTGTGGGTGATGGGCAGAGTGTGGGTGATGGGCAGTGTATGGGTGACGGGCAGTGTGTGGTGGGTGATGCGCAGTGTGTGGTGGGTGACGGGCAGTGTGTGGGTGATGGGCAGTGTGTGGGTGATGGGCAGGGTGTGGGTGATGGGCATTGTGTGGGTGATGGGCAGTGTGTGGGTGATGGGCAGTGGGTGATGGGCAGTGTGTGGGTGATGGGCAGTGTGTGGGTGATGGGCAATGTGTGGGTGATGGGCAGTGGGTGGTGGGCAGTGTGTGGTGGGTGATGGGCAGTGTGTGGGTGACGGGCACTGTGTGGTTGATGGGCAGTGGTTGTTGGGCAGTGTGTGGTGGGTGATGGGCAGTGTGTGTGTGATGGGCAGTGTGTGGGTGATGGGCAGTGGGTGATGGGCAGTGTGTGGTGGGTGATGGGCAGTGTGTGGGTGATGGGCAGTGTGTGGGTGATGGGCAGTGTGTGGGTGATGGGCAGTGTGTGGGTGATGGGCAGTGGGTGATGGGCAGTGTGTGGGTGATGGGCAGTGTGTGGGTGATGGGCATTGTGTGGGTGATGGGCAGTGTGTGGGTGATGGGCAGTGGGTGATGGGCAGTGTGTGGCTGACGGGCAGTGTGTGGTGGCTGATGGGCAGTGTGTGGCTGACGGGCAGTGTGTGGTGGGTGATGGGCAGTGTCTGGTGGGTGACGGACAGTGTGTGGTGGGTGATGGGCAGTGTGTGGGTGATGGGCAGTGTGTGGGGGATGCGCAGTGTGGTGGGTGATGGGCAGTGTGTGGTGGGTGATGGGCAGTGTGTGGGTGATGGGCAGTGTGTGGTGGGTGACGGGCAGTGTGTGGGTGATGGGCAGTGTGTGGCTGACGGGCAGTATGTGGGTGATGGGCTGTGTGTGGTGGGTGATGGGCAGTGTGTGGGTGATGGGCAGTGTGTGGCTGACGGGCAGTGTGTGGGTGATGGGCAGTATGTGGTGGGTGACGGGCAGTGTGTGGGTGATGGGCAGTGTGTGGCTGACGGGCAGTGTGTGGTGGGTGATGAGCAGTGAGTGGGTGTTGGGCAGTGTGTTTGGGTGATGGGCAGTGTGTGTGGGTGATGGGCAGTGTGTGGGTGATGGGCAGTGTGTGGTGGGTGACGGGCAGTGTGTGGGTGACGGGCAGTGTGTGGCTGACGGGCAGTGTGTGGTGGGTGATGTGGAGTGTGTGGGTGTTGGGCAGTGTGTGTGGGTGATGGGCAGTGTGTGGGTGATGGGCACTGTGTGGGTGTTGGGCAGTGTGTGCTGGGTTATGGGCAGTGTGTGGGTGATGGGCAGTGTGTGGGTGATGGGCTGTGTGTGGGTGACGGGCAGTGTGTGGGTGACGGGCAGTGTGTGGGTGATGGGCAGTGTGTGATGGGTAGTGTGTGGGTGATGGACAGTGTGTGGGTGATGGGCAGTGTGTGGGGTGATGGGCAGTGTGTGGTGGGTGACGGGCCGTGTGTGGGTGATGGGCAGTGTGTGGGCTGACGGCAGTGTGTGGGTGATGGGCTGTGTGTGGTGGGTGATGGGCAGTGTGTGGGTGATGGGCAGTGTGGTGGGTGATGGGCAGTGTGTGGGTGATGGGCAGTGTGTGGGTGATGGGCAGAGTGTGGCTGATGGGCAGTGTGGTGGGTGATGGGCAGTGTGTGGGTGATGGGCAGAGTGTGGGTGATGGGCAGTGTGGTGGGTGATGTGCAGTGTGGTGGGTGATGGGCAGTGTGTGGGTGATGGGCAGAGTGTGGGTGATGGGCAGTGTATGGGTGACGGGCAGTGTGTGGTGGGTGATGCGCAGTGTGTGGTGGGTGACGGGCAGTGTGTGGGTGATGGGCAGTGTGTGGGTGATGGGCAGGGTGTGGGTGATGGGCATTGTGTGGGTGATGGGCAGTGTGTGGGTGATGGGCAGTGGGTGATGGGCAGTGTGTGGGTGATGGGCAAAGTGTGGGTGATGGGCAATGTGTGGGTGATGGGCAGTGGGTGATGGGCAGTGTGTGGTGGGTGATGGGCAGTGTGTGGGTGACGGGCACTGTGTGGTTGATGGGCAGTGGTTGTTGGGCAGTGTGTGGTGGGTGATGGGCAGTGTGTGTGTGATGGGCAGTGTGTGGGTGATGGGCAGTGGGTGATGGGCAGTGTGTGGTGGGTGATGGGCAGTGTGTGGGTGATGGGCAGTGTGTGGGTGATGGGCAGTGTGTGGGTGATGGGCAGTGTGTGGGTGATGGGCAGTGGGTGATGGGCAGTGTGTGGGTGATGGGCAGTGTGTGGGTGATGGGCATTGTGTGGGTGATGGGCAGTGTGTGGGTGATGGGCAGTGGGTGATGGGCAGTGTGTGGCTGACGGGCAGTGTGTGGTGGCTGATGGGCAGTGTGTGGCTGACGGGCAGTGTGTGGTGGGTGATGGGCAGTGTCTGGTGGGTGACGGGCAGTGTGTGGTGGGTGATGGGCAGTGTGTGGGTGATGGGCAGTGTGTGGGGGATGAGGAGTGTGGTGGGTGATGGGCAGTGTGTGGTGGGTGATGGGCAGTGTGTGGGTGATGGGCAGTGTGTGGTGGGTGACGGGCAGTGTGTGGGTGATGGGCAGTGTGTGGCTGACGGGCAGTATGTGGGTGATGGGCTGTGTGTGGTGGGTGATGGGCAGTGTGTGGGTGATGGGCAGTGTGTGGCTGACGGGCAGTGTGTGGGTGATGGGCAGTATGTGGCTGACGGGCAGTGTGTGGGTGATGTGCTGTGTGTGGTGGGTGATGGGCAGTGTGTGGGTGATGGGCAGTGTGGTGGGTGATGGGCAGTGTGTTGTTGATGGGCAGTGTGTGGGTGATGGGCAGAGTGTGGCTGATGGGCAGTGTGGTGGGTGATGGGCAGTGTGTGGGTGATGGGCAGAGTGTGGGTGATGGGCAGTGTGGTGGGTGATGTGCAGTGTGGTGGGTGATGGGCAGTGTGTGGGTGATGGGCAGAGTGTGGGTGATGGGCAGTGTATGGGTGACGGGCAGTGTGTGGTGGGTGATGCGCAGTGTGTGGTGGGTGACGGGGCAGTGTGTGGGTGATGGGCAGTGTGTGGGTGATGGGCAGGGTGTGGGTGATGGGCATTGTGTGGGTGATGGGCAGTGTGTGGGTGATGGGCAGTGGGTGATGGGCAGTGTGTGGGTGATGGGCAGTGTGTGGGTGATGGGCAATGTGTGGGTGATGGGCAGTGGGTGATGGGCAGTGTGTGGTGGGTGATGGGCAGTGTGTGGGTGACGGGCACTGTGTGGTTGATGGGCAGTGGTTGTTGGGCAGTGTGTGGTGGGTGATGGGCAGTGTGTGTGTGATGGGCAGTGTGTGGGTGATGGGCAGTGGGTGATGGGCAGTGTGTGGTGGGTGATGGGCAGTGTGTGGGTGATGGGCAGTGTGTGGGTGATGGGCAGTGTGTGGGTGATGGGCAGTGTGTGGGTGATGGGCAGTGGGTGATGGGCAGTGTGTGGGTGATGGGCAGTGTGTGGGTGATGGGCATTGTGTGGGTGATGGGCAGTGTGTGGGTGATGGGCAGTGGGTGATGGGCAGTGTGTGGCTGACGGGCAGTGTGTGGTGGCTGATGGGCAGTGTGTGCCTGACGGGCAGTGTGTGGTGGGTGATGGGCAGTGTCTGGTGGGTGACGGGCAGTGTGTGGTGGGTGATGGGCAGTGTGTGGGTGATGGGCAGTGTGTGGGGGATGCGCAGTGTGGTGGGTGATGGGCAGTGTGTGGTGGGTGATGGGCAGTGTGTGGGTGATGGGCAGTGTGTGGTGGGTGACGGGCAGTGTGTGGGTGATGGGCAGTGTGTGGCTGACGGGCAGTATGTGGGTGATGGGCTGTGTGTGGTGGGTGATGGGCAGTGTGTGGGTGATGGGCAGTGTGTGGCTGACGGGCAGTGTGTGGGTGATGGGCAGTATGTGGTGGGTGACGGGCAGTGTGTGGGTGATGGGCAGTGTGTGGCTGACAGGCAGTGTGTGGTGGGTGATGAGCAGTGAGTGGGTGTTGGGCAGTGTGTTTGGGTGATGGGCAGTGTGTGTGGGTGATGGGCAGTGTGTGGGTGATGGGCAGTGTGTGGCTGATGGGCAGTGTGTGGGTGATGGGCAGTGTGTGGTGGGTGAAGGGCAGTGTGTGGGCTGACGGCAGTGTGTGGGTGACGGGCAGTGTGTGTGGGCTGACGGGCAGTGTGTGGTGGGTGATGGGCAGTGTGTGGGTGTTGGGCAGTGTGTGGGTGATGGGCAGTGTGTGGTGGGTTATGGGCAGTGTGTGGGTGATGGGCAGTGTGTGGCTGACTGGGCAGTGTGTGGGCTGATGGCAGTGTGTGGGCTGATGGGCAGTGTGTGGTGGGTGACGGGCAGTGTGTGGTGGGTGATGGGCAGTGTGTGGGTGATGGGCAGTGTGTGGGGGATGCGCAGTGTGTGGGTGATGGGCAGTGTGTGGGTGATGGGCTGTGTGTGGTAGGTGATGGGCAGTGTGTGGGTGATGGGCAGTGTGGTGGGTGATGGGCAGTGTGTGGGTGATGGGCAGTGTGTGGGTGATGGGCAGTGTGGTGGGTGATGGGCAGTGTGTGGGTGATGGGCAGTGTGTGGGTGATGGGCAGAGTGTGGGTGATGGGCAGTGTGGTGGGTGATGGGCAGTGTGGTGGGTGATGGGCAGTGTGTGGGTGATGGGCAGTGTGTGGGTGATGGGCAGTGTATGGGTGACGGGCAGTGTGTAGTGGGTGATGCGCAGTGTGTGGTGGGTGACGGGCAGTGTGTGGGTGATGGGCAGTGTGTGGGTGATGGGCAGGGTGTGGGTGATGGGCATTGTGTGGGTGATGGGCAGTGTGTGGGTGATGGGCAGTGGGTGATGGGCAGTGTGTGGGTGATGGGCAGTGTGTGGGTGATTGGCAATGTGTGGGTGATGGGCAGTGGGTGATGGGCAGTGTGTGGTGGGTGATGGGCAGTGTGTGGGTGACGGGCACTGTGTGGTTGATGGGCAGTGGTTGTTGGGCAGTGTGTGGTGGGTGATGGGCAGTGTGTGTGTGCTGGGCAGTGTGTGGGTGATGGGCAGTGGGTGATGGGCAGTGTGTGGTGGGTGATGGGCAGTGTGTGTGTGATGGGCAATGTGTGGGTGATGGGCAGTGTGTGGTGGGTGATGGGCAGTGTGTGGGTGATGGGCAGTGTGTGGGTGATGGGCAGTGTGTGGGTGATGGGCAGTGGGTGATGGGCAGTGTGTGGGTGATGGGCAGTGTGTGGGTGATGGGCATTGTGTGGGTGATGGGCAGTGTGTGGGTGATGGGCAGTGTGTGGCTGACGGGCAGTGTGTGGTGGCTGATGGGCAGTGTGTGGCTGACGGGCAGTGTGTGGTGGGTGATGGGCAGTGTGTGGTGGGTGACGGGCAGTGTGTGGTGGGTGATGGGCAGTTTGTGGGTGATGGGCAGTGTGTGGGGGATGCGCAGTGTGGTGGGTGATGGGCAGTGTGTGGTGGGTGATGGGCAGTGTGTGGGTGATGGGCAGTGTGTGGTGGGTGATGGGCAGTGTGTGGGTGATGGGCAGTGTGTGGGTGATGGGCAGTATGTGGTGGGTGACGGGCAGTGTGTGGGTGATGGGCAGTGTGTGGCTGACGGGCAGTGTGTGTTGGGTGATGAGCAGTGAGTGGGTGTTGGGCAGTGTGTTTGGGTGATGGGCAGTGTGTGTGGGTGATGGGCAGTCTGTGGGTGATGGGCAGTGTGTGGCTGACTGGTAGTGTGTGGTGGGTGATGGGCAGTGTGTGGGTGATGGGCAGTGTGTGGTGGGTGACGGGCAGTGTGTGGGTGACGGGCAGTGTGTGGCTGACGGGCAGTGTGTGGTGGGTGATGTGCAGTGTGTGGGTGTTGGGCAGTGTGTGTGGGTGATGGGCAGTGTGTGGGTGATGGGCAGTGTGTGGTGGGTTATGGGCAGTGTGTGGGTGATGGGCTGTGTGTGGGTGATGGGCAGTGTGTGGGTGATGGGCAGTGTGTGGGTGATGGGCAGTGTGTGGTGGGTGATGGGCAGTGTGTGGTGGGTTATGGGCAGTGTGTGTGTGATGGGCAGTGTGTGGGTGATGGGCAGTGTGTGGTGGGTGACGGGCCGTGTGTGGGTGATGGGCCGTGTGTGGCTGACGGGCAGTGTGTGGGTGATGGGCTGTGTGTGGTGGGTGATGGGCAGTGTGTGGGTGATGGGCAGTGTGGTGGGTGATGGGCAGTGTGTGGGTGATGGGCAGTGTGTGGGTGATGGGCAGAGTGTGGGTGATGGGCAGTGTGGTGGGTGATGGGCAGTGTGTGGGTGATGGGCAGTGTGTGGGTGATGGGCAGAGTGTGGGTGATGGGCAGTGTGGTGGGTGATGGGCAGTGTGGTGGGTGATGGGCAGTGTGTGGGTGATGGGCAGAGTGTGGGTGATGGGCAGTGTATGGGTGACGGGCAGTGTGTGGTGGGTGATGCGCAGTGTGTGGTGGGTGACGGGCAGTGTGTGGGTGATGGGCAGTGTGTGGGTGATGGGCAGGGTGTGGGTGATGGGCATTGTGTGGGTGATGGGCAGTGTGTGGGTGATGGGCTGTGGGTGATGGGCAGTGTGTGGGTGATGGGCAGTGTGTGGGTGATGGGCAATGTGTGGGTGATGGGCAGTGGGTGATGGGGAGTGTGTGGGGGGTGATGGGCAGTGTGTGGGTGACGGGCACTGTGTGGTTGATGGGCAGTGGTTGTTGGGCAGTGTGTGGTGGGTGATGGCAGTGTGTGTGTGATGGGCAGTGTGTGGGTGATGGGCAGTGGGTGATGGGCAGTGTGTGGTGGGTGATGGGCAGTGTGTGTGTGATGGGCAATGTGTGGGTGATGGGCAGTGTGTGGTGGGTGATGGGCAGTGTGTGGGTGATGGGCAGTGTGTGGGTGATGGGCATTGTGTGGGTGATGGGCAGTGTGTGGGTGATGGGCAGTGGGTGATGGGCAGTGTGTGGGTGATGGGCAGTGTGTGGGTGATGGGCATTGTGTGGGTGATGGGCAGTGTGTGGGTGATGGGCAGTGGGTGATGGGCAGTGTGTGGCTGACGGGCAGTGTGTGGTGGCTGATGGGCAGTGTGTGGCTGACGGGCAGTGTGTGGTGGGTGATGGGCAGTGTGTGGTGGGTGACGGGCAGTGTGTGGTGGGTGATGGGCAGTGTGTGGGTGATGGGCAGTGTGTGGGGGATGCGCAGTGTGGTGGGTGATGGGCAGTGTGTGGTGGGTGATGGGCAGTGTGTGGGTGATGGGCAGTGTGTGGTGGGTGACGGGCAGTGTGTGGGTGACGGGCAGTGTGTGGCTGACGGGCAGTATGTGGGTGATGGGCTGTGTGTGGTGGGTGATGTGTAGTGTGTGGGTGATGGGCAGTGTGTGGCTGACGGGCAGTGTGTGGGTGATGGGCAGTATGTGGTGGGTGACGGGCAGTGTGTGGTGGGTGATGAGCAGTGAGTGGGTGTTGTGCAGTGTGTTTGGGTGATGGGCAGTGTGTGTGGGTGATGGGCAGTGTGTGGCTGACGGGCAGTGTGTGGTGGGTGATGAGCAGTGAGTGGGTGTTGGGCAGTGTGTTTGGGTGATGGGCAGTGTGTGTGGGTGATGGGCAGTGTGTGGGTGATGGGCAGTGTGTGGCTGACGGGTAGTGTGTGGTGGGTGATGGGCAGTGTGTGGTGGGTGACGGGCAGTGTGTGGGTGACGGGCAGTGTGTGGCTGACGGGCAGTGTGTGGTGGGTGATGTGCAGTGTGTGGGTGTTGGGCAGTGTGTGTGCGTGATGGGCAGTGTGTGGGTGATGGGCAGTGTGTGGGTGATGGGCAGTGTGTGGCTGACGGGCAGTGTGTGGTGGCTGATGGGCAGTGTGTGGCTGACGGGCAGTGTGTGGTGGGTGATGGGCAGTGTGTGGAGGGTGACGGGCAGTGTGTGGTGGGTGATGGGCAGTGTGTGGGTGATGGGCAGTGTGTGGGGGATGCGCAGTGTGTGGGTGATGGGCAGTGTGTGGTGGGTGATGGGCAGTGTGTGGGTGATGGGCAGTGTGTGGTGGGTGACGGGCAGTGTGTGGGTGATGGGCAGTGTGTGGCTGACGGGCAGTATGTGGGTGATGGGCTGTGTGTGATGGGTGATGGGCAGTGTGTGGGTGATGGGCAGTGTGTGGCTGACGGGCAGTGTGTGGGTGATGGGCAGTGTGTGGGTGATGGGCAGTGTGTGGGTAATGGGCAGTGAGTGGGTGATGGGCAGTGTGTGCCTGACAGGCAGTGTGTGGGTGATGGGCTGTGTGTGGGTGATGGGCAGTGTGTGGGTGATGGGCAGTGTGTGGGTGATGGGCAGAGTGTGGGTGACGGGCAGTGTGTGGGTGATGGGCAGAGTGTGGGTGATGGGCTGTGTGTGGGTGACGGGCAGTGTGTGGGTGACGGGCAGTGTGTGGGTGATGGGCAGTGTGTGGGTGACGGGCAGTGTGTGGGTGATGGGCAGTGTGTGGGTGATGGTCAGTGTTTGGGTGATGGGCAGTGGGTGATGGGCAGTGTGGTGGGTGATGGGCAGTGTGTGGTGGGTGATGGGCAGTGTGTGGGTGATGGGCAGTGTTGTGGGTGATGGTCAGTGTGTGGGTGATGGTCAGTGGGTGATTGGCAGTGTGTGGGTGATGGTCAGTGTTTGGATGATGGGCAGTGGGTGATGGGCAGTGTGTGGTGGGTGATGGGCAGTGTGTGGGTGATGGGCAGTGGGTGATGGGCAGTGTGTGGTGGGTGATGGGCAGTGTGTGGGTGATGGGCAGTGTGTGGTGGGTGATGGGCAGTGTGTGGGTGATGGGCAGTGTGTGGGTGATGGGCAGTGTATGCCTGATGGGCAGTGTGTGGTGGGTGATGGGCAGTGTGTGGGTGATGGGCAGTGTGTGGTGGGTGATGGGCAGTGTGTGTGTGATGGGCAGTGTGTGGGTGATGGGCAGTGTATGGGTGATGGGCAGTGTGTGGTGGGTGATGGGCAGTGTGTGGGTGCTGGGCAGTGTGTGGTGGGTGATGGGCAGTGTGTGCGTGACGGACAGTGTGTGGGTGATGGGCAGTGGGTGGCGGGCAGAGTGTGGGTGATGGGCAGTGTGTGTGTGATGGACAGTGTGTGGTGGGTGATGGGCAGTGTGTCGGTGATGGACAGTGTGTGGTGTTGGGCAGTGTGTGGGTGTTGGGCAGTGGGTGATGGGCAGTGTGTGGGTGATGGGCAGTGTGTGGGTGTTGGGCAGTGTGTGGGTGTTGGGCAGTGGGTGATGGGCAGTGTGTGGGTGATGGGCAGTGTGTGGGTGTTGGGCAGTGTGTGGTGGGTGATGGGCAGTGTGTGGGTGTTGGGCAGTGTGTGGGTGTTGGGCAGTGTGTGGGCGATGGGCAGTGTGTGGGTATTGGGTAGGGTGTGGGTGTTGGGCAGTGTGTGGTGGGCGATGGGCAGTGTGCTGGGTGATAGGCATTGTGTTGGTGATGGGCAGTGCGTGTGGTGGGCAGTGTGTGGGTGATGGGCAGTGTGTGGTGGGTGACGGGCAGTGTGTGGGTGATGGGCAGTGTGTGGCTGACGGGCAGTGTGTGTGGTCGGTGATGGGCAGTGTGTGGGTGTTGGGCAGTGTGTGTGGGTGATGGGCAGTGTGTGTGGGTGATGGGCAGTGTGTGGGTGATGGCCAGTGTGTGAGTGATGGGCAGTGGGTGGCTGACGGGCAGTGTGTGGTGGGTGATGGGCAGTGTGTGGGTGATGGGCGGTGTGTGGTGGGTGACAGACTTTGTGTGGGTGATGGGCAGTGTGTGGCTGACGGGCTGTTTGTGGTGGGTGATGGGCAGTGTGTGGGTGTTGGGCAGTGTGTGTGGGTGATGGGCAGTGTGTGTGGGTGATGGGCAGTGTGTGGGTGATGGGCAGTGTGTGTGGGTGATGGGCAGTGTGTGGGTAATGGGCAGAGTGTGGGTGATGGGCAGTGTGCGGGTGATGGGCAGAGTGTGGGTGATGGGCAATGTGTGGGTGATGGGCAGTGGGTGATGGGCAGTGTGTGGTGGGTGATGGGCAGTGTGTGGGTGACGGGCACTGTGTGGTTGATGGGCAGTGGTTGTTGGGCAGTGTGTGGTGGGTGATGGGCAGTGTGTGTGTGATGGGCAGTGTGTGGGTGATGGGCAGTGGGTGATGGGCAGTGTGTGGTGGGTGATGGGCAGTGTGTGTGTGATGGGCAATGTGTGGGTGATGGGCAGTGTGTGGTGGGTGATGGGCAGTGTGTGGGTGATGGGCAGTGTGTGGGTGATGGGCATTGTGTGGGTGATGGGCAGTGTGTGGGTGATGGGCAGTGGGTGATGGGCAGTGTGTGGGTGATGGGCATTGTGTGGGTGATGGGCAGTGTGTGGGTGATGGGCAGTGTGTGGGTGATGGGCAGAGTGTGGGTGATGGGCAGTGTGTGGGTGACGGGCAGTGTGTGGTGGCTGATGGGCAGTGTGTGGCTGACGGGCAGTGTGTGGTGGGTGATGGGCAGTGTGTGGTGGGTGACGGGCAGTGTGTGGTGGGTGATGGGCAGTGTGTGGGTGATGGGCAGTGTGTGGGGGATGCGCAGTGTGGTGGGTGATGGGCAGTGTGTGGTGGGTGATGGGCAGTGTGTGGGTGATGGGCAGTGTGTGGTGGGTGATGGGCAGTGTGTGGGTGATGGGCAGTGGGTGATGGGCAGTGTGTGGGTGATGGGCAGTGTGTGGGTGATGGGCATTGTGTGGGTGATGGGCAGTGTGTGGGTGATGGGCAGTGGGTGATGGGCAGTGTGTGGCTGACGGGCAGTGTGTGGTGGCTGATGGGCAGTGTGTGGCTGACGGGCAGTGTGTGGTGGGTGATGGGCAGTGTGTGGTGGGTGACGGGCAGTGTGTGGTGGGTGATGGGCAGTTTGTGGGTGATGGGCAGTGTGTGGGGGATGCGCAGTGTGGTGGGTGATGGGCAGTGTGTGGTGGGTGATGGGCAGTGTGTGGGTGATGGGCAGTGTATGGTGGGTGATGGGCAGTGTGTGGGTGATGGGCAGTGTGTGGGTGATGGGCAGTATGTGGTGGGTGACGGGCAGTGTGTGGGTGATGGGCAGTGTGTGGCTGACGGGCAGTGTGTGTTGGGTGATGAGCAGTGAGTGGGTGTTGGGCAGTGTGTTTGGGTGATGGGCAGTGTGTGTGGGTGATGGGCAGTGTGTGGGTGATGGGCAGTGTGTGGCTGACTGGTAGTGTGTGGTGGGTGATGGGCAGTGTGTGGGTGATGGGCAGTGTGTGGTGGGTGACGGGCAGTGTGTGGGTGACGGGCAGTGTGTGGCTGACGGGCAGTGTGTGGTGGGTGATGTGCAGTGTGTGGGTGTTGGGCAGTGTGTGTGGGTGATGGGCAGTGTGTGGGTGATGGGCAGTGTGTGGGTTATGGGCAGTGTGTGGTGGGTTATGGGCAGTGTGTGGGTGATGGGCTGTGTGTGGGTGATGGGCAGTGTGTGGGTGATGGGCAGTGTGTGGGTGATGGGCAGAGTGTGGGTGATGGGCAGTGTGGTGGGTGATGGGCAGTGTGTGGGTGATGGGCACTGTGTGGGTGATGGGCAGAGTGTGGGTGATGGGCAGTGTGGTGGGTGATGGGCAGTGTGGTGGGTGATGGGCAGTGTGTGGGTGATGGGCAGAGTGTGGGTGATGGGCAGTGTGTGGGTGACGGGCAGTGTGTGGTGGGTGATGCGCAGTGTGTGGTGGGTGACGGGCAGTGTGTGGGTGATGGGCAGGGTGTGGGTGATGGGCATTGTGTGGGTGATGGGCAGTGTGTGGGTGATGGGCAGTGGGTGATGGGCAGTGTGTGGGTGATGGGCAGTGTGTGGGTGATGGGCAATGTGTGGGTGATGGGCAGTGGGTGATGGGCAGTGTGTGGTGTGTGATGGGCAGTGTGTGGGTGACGGGCACTGTGTGGTTGATGGGCAGTGGTTGTTGGGCAGTGTGTGGTGGGTGATGGGCAGTGTGTGTGTGCTGGGCAGTGTGTGGGTGATGGGCAGTGGGTGATGGGCAGTGTGTGGTGGGTGATGGGCAGTGTGTGTGTGATGGGCAATGTGTGGGTGATGGGCAGTGTGTGGTGGGTGATGGGCAGTGTGTGGGTGATGGGCAGTGTGTGGGTGATGGGCATTGTGTGGGTGATGGGCAGTGTGTGGGTGATGGGCAGTGGGTGATGGGCAGTGTGTGGGTGATGGGCAGTGTGTGGGTGATGGGCATTGTGTGGGTGATGGGCAGTGTGTGGGTGATGGGCAGTGGGTGATGGGCAGTGTGTGGCTGACGGGCAGTGTGTGGTGGCTGATGGGCAGTGTGTGGCTGACGGGCAGTGTGTGGTGGGTGATGGGCAGTGTGTGGTGGGTGACGGGCAGTGTGTGGTGGGTGATGGGCAGTGTGTGGGTGATGGGCAGTGTGTGGGGGATGCGCAGTGTGGTGGGTGATGGGCAGTGTGTGGTGGGTGATGGGCAGTGTGTGGGTGATGGGCAGTGTGTGGTGGGTGACGGGCAGTGTGTGGGTGACGGGCAGTGTGTGGCTGACGGGCAGTATGTGGGTGATGGGCTGTGTGTGGTGGGTGATGGGTAGTGTGTGGGTGATGGGCAATGTGTGGCTGAGGGGCAGTGTGTGGGTGACGGGCAGTATGTGGTGGGTGACGGGCAGTGTGTGGTGGGTGATGAGCAGTGAGTGGGTGTTGGGCAGTGTGTTTGGGTGATGGGCAGTGTGTGTGGGTGATGGGCAGTGTGTGGGTGATGGGCAGTGTGTGGGTGATGGGCAGTGGGTGATGGGCAGTGTGTGGGTGATGGGCAGTGTGTGGGTGATGGGCATTGTGTGGGTGATGGGCAGTGTGTGGGTGATGGTCAGTGGGTGATGGGCAGTGTGTGGCTGACGGGCAGTGTGTGGTGGCTGATGGGCAGTGTGTGGCTGACGGGCAGTGTGTGGTGGGTGATGGGCAGTGTGTGGTGGGTGACGGGCAGTGTGTGGTGGGTGATGGGCAGTGTGTGGGTGATGGGCAGTGTGTGGGGGATGCGCAGTGTGGTGGGTGATGGGCAGTGTGTGGTGGGTGATGGGCAGTGTGTGGGTGATGGGCAGTGTGTGGTGGGTGATGGGCAGTGTGTGGGTGACGGGCAGTGTGTGGCTGACGGGCAGTATGTGGGTGATGGGCTGTGTGTGGTGGGTGATGGGTAGTGTGTGGGTGATGGGCAGTGTGTGGCTGACGGGCAGTGTGTGGGTGATGGGCAGTATGTGGTGGGTGACGGGCAGTGTGTGGTGGGTGATGAGCAGTGAGTGGGTGTTGGGCAGTGTGTTTGGGTGATGGGCAGTGTGTGTGGGTGATGGGCAGTGTGTGGCTGACGGGCAGTGTGTGGTGGGTGATGAGCAGTGAGTGGGTGTTGGGCAGTGTGTTTGGGTGATGGGCAGTGTGTGTGGGTGATGGGCAGTGTGTGGGTGATGGGCAGTGTGTGGCTGACGGGTAGTGTGTGGTGGGTGATGGGCAGTGTGTGGGTGATGGGCAGTGTGTGGTGGGTGACGGGCAGTGTGTGGGTGACGGGCAGTGTGTGGCTGACGGGCAGTGTGTGGTGGGTGATGTGCAGTGTGTGGGTGTTGGGCAGTGTGTGTGGGTGATGGGCAGTGTGTGGGTGATGGGCAGTGTGTGGGTGATGGGCAGTGTGTGGCTGACGGGCAGTGTGTGGTGGCTGATGGGCAGTGTGTGGCTGACGGGCAGTGTGTGGTGGGTGATGGGCAGTGTGTGGTGGGTGACGGGCAGTGTGTGGTGGGTGATGGGCAGTGTGTGGGTGATGGGCAGTGTGTGGGGGATGCGCAGTGTGTGGGTGATGGGCAGTGTGTGGTGGGTGATGGGCAGTGTGAGGGTGATGGGCAGTGTGTGGTGGGTGACGGGCAGTGTGTGGGTGATGGGCAGTGTGTGGCTGACGGGCAGTATGTGGGTGATGGGCTGTGTGTGGTGGGTGATGGGCAGTGTGTGGGTGATGGGCAGTGTGTGGCTGACGGGCGGTGTGTGGGTGATGGGCAGTGTGTGGGTGATGGGCAGTGTGTGGGTAATGGGCAGTGAGTGGGTGATGGGCAGTGTGTGGGTGATGGGCTGTGTGTGGGTGATGGGCAGTGTGTGTGGGTGATGGGCAGTGTGTGGGTGATGGGCAGTGTGTGGGTGATGGGCAGTGTGGTGGGTGATGGGCAGTGTGTGGGGTGATGGGCAGTGTGTGGGGTGATGGGCAGTGTGTGGGTGATGGGCAGTGTGTGGGTGATGGGCAGTGTGTGGGTTGATGGGCAGTGGTGTGGGTGATGGGCATTGTGTGGGTGTTGGGCAGGTGTGGTGTGGGTGATGGGCAGTGTGTGGGTGATGGGCAGTGTGTGGGCTGATGGGCAGTGTGTGGGTGATGGGCAGTGTGTGTGTGGTGATGGGCAGTGTGTGGGTGATGGGCATGTGTGTGGGTGATGGGCAGTGTGTGGGTGATGGGCAGTGTGTGGGTGATGGGCAGGTGTGTGGGTGATGGGCAGTGTGTGGGTGATGGGCAGTGTGTGGGTGATGGGCAGTGTGTGGGTGATGGGCAGTGTGTGGGTGATGGGCAGAGTGTGGGTGATGGGCAGTGTGTGGGTGATGGGCAGAGTGTGGGTGATGGGCTGTGTGTGGGTGACGGGCAGTGTGTGGGTGATGGGCAGTGTGTGGGTGACAGGCAGTGTGTGGGTGATGGGCAGTGTGTGGGTGATGGGCAGTGTGTGGGTGATGGTCAGTGTTTGGGTGATGGGCAGTGGGTGATGGGCAGTGTGTGGTGGGTGATGGGCAGTGTGTGGTGGGTGATGGGCAGTGTGTGGGTGATGGGCAGTGTTGTGGGTGATGGTCAGTGTGTGGGTGATGGTCAGTGGGTGATTGGCAGTGTGTGGGTGATGGTCAGTGTTTGGATGATGGGCAGTGGGTGATGGGCAGTGTGTGGTGGGTGATGGGCAGTGTGTGGGTGATGGGCAGTGGGTGATGGGCAGTGGGTGATGGGCAGTGTGTGGGTGATGGGCAGTGTGTGGTGGGTGATGGGCAGTGTGTGGGTGATGGGCAGTGTGTGGGTGATGGGCAGTGTATGCCTGATGGGCAGTGTGTGGTGGGTGATGGGCAGTGTGTGGGTGATGGGCAGTGTGTGGTGGGTGATGGGCAGTGTGTGTGTGATGGGCAGTGTGTGGGTGATGGGCAGTGTATGGGTGATGGGCAGTGTGTGGTGGGTGATGGGCAGTGTGTGGGTGCTGGGCAGTGTGTGGTGGGTGATGGGCAGTGTGTGCGTGACGGACAGTGTGTGGGTGATGGGCAGTGGGTGGCGGGCAGAGTGTGGGTGATGGGCAGTGTGTGGGTGATGGACAGTGTGTGGTGGGTGATGGGCAGTGTGTCGGTGATGGGCAGTGTGTGGTGTTGGGCAGTGTGTGGGTGTTGGGCAGTGGGTGATGGGCAGTGTGTGGGTGATGGGCAGTGTGTGGGTGTTGGGCAGTGTGTGGGTGTTGGGCAGTGGGTGATGGGCAGTGTGTGGGTGATGGGCAGTGTGTGGGGTGTGGGGAGTGTGTGGGTGTTGGGCAGTGTGTGGTGGGTGATGGGCAGTGTGTGGGTGTTGGGCAGTGTGTGGGTGTTGGGCAGTGTGTGGGCGATGGGCAGTGTGTGGGTATTGGGTAGGGTGTGGGTGTTGGGCAGTGTGTGGTGGGTGATGGGCAGTGTGTGCTGGGTGATAGGCATTGTGTTGGTGATGGGCAGTGCGTGTGGTGGGCAGTGTGTGGGTGATGGGCAGTGTGTGGTGGGTGACGGGCAGTGTGTGGGTGATGGGCAGTGTGTGGCTGACGGGCAGTGTGTGTGGTCGGTGATGGGCAGTTTGTGGGTGTTGGGCAGTGTGTGTGGGTGATGGGCAGTGTGTGGGTGATGGCCAGTGTGTGAGTGATGGGCAGTGGGTGGCTGACGGGCAGTGTGTGGTGGGTGATGGGCAGTGTGTGGGTGATGGGCGGTGTGTGGTGGGTGACGGACTTTGTGTGGGTGATGGGCAATGTGTGGCTGACGGGCTGTTTGTGGTGGGTGATGGGCAGTGTGTGGGTGTTGGGCAGTGTGTGTGGGTGATGGGCAGTGTGTGTGGGTGATGGGCAGTGTGTGGGTGATGGGCAGTGTGTGGGTGATGGGCAGTGTGTGTGGGTGATGGGCAGTGTGCGGGTGATGGGCAGAGTGTGGGTGATGGGCAGTGTGCGGGTGATGGGCAGAGTGTGGGTGATGGGCAGTGTGCGGGTGATGGGCAGTGTGTGGGTGACGGGCAGTGTGTGGTGGGTGATGGGCAGTGTGTGGCTGACGGGCAGTGTGTGGTGGGTGACGGGCAGTGTGTGGTGGGTGACGGGCAGTGTGTGGTGGGTGATGGGCAGTGTGTGGGTGATGGGCAGTGTGTGGGTGATGGGTAGTGTGTGGTGGGTTATGGGCAGTGTGTGTGTGATGGGCAAAGTGTGGCTGAAGGGCAGTGTGTGGGTGATGGGCAGTGTGGTGGGTGACGGGCAGTGTGTGGGTGACGGGCAGTGTGTGGCTGACGGGCAGTGTTTGGGTGATGGGCTGTGTGTGGTGGGTGATGGGCAGTGTGTGGGTGATGGGCAGTGTGTGGCTGATGGGCAGTGTGTGGGTGATGGGCAGTGTGTGGGTGATGGGCAGTGTGTGGGTAATGGGCAGTGTGTGGGTGATGGGCAGTGTGTATGTGATGGGCAGTGTGTGGGTGATGGGCAGAGTGTGGGTGATGGGCTGTGTGTGGGTGATGGGCAGAGTGTGGGTGATGGGCAGTGTGTGGGTGATGGGCAGTGTGTGGGTGATGGGCAGAGTGTGGGTGATGGGCAGTGTGGTGGTGATGGGCAGTGTGGTGGGTGATGGGCAGTGTGTGGGTGATGGGCAGAGTGTGGGTGATGGGGCAAGAGTGTGGGTGATGGGGCAGTGTGGTGGTGATGGGCAGTTTGGTGGGTGATGGGCAGGTGTGTGGGTGATGGTCAGTGTGTGGGGTGATGTGCAGTGGGTGGATGGGCAGTGTGTGTTGGTGATGGGCAGTGTGTGGGTGATTGGGGCATTGTGTGGGTGATGGCATTGTGTGGTGATGGCATGTGGTGGGTAATGGGCAGTGGGTGATGGGCAGTGTGTGGGTGATGGGCAGTGTGTGGGTGATGGGCAGTGGGTGATGGGCAGTGTGTGGGTGATGGGCAGTGTGTGGCTGATAGGCAGTGTGTGGGTGATGGGCAGTGTGTGGTGGGTGATGGGCAGTGTGTGTGTGATGGGCAGTGTGTGGGTGATGGGCAAATGTTTGGTGGGTGATGGGCAGTGTGTGGGTGATGGGCAGTGTGTGGGTGGAGGAGGCAATGTTTGGTGGGGGGATGGGCAGTGTGTGTGTGATGGGCAGTGTGTGTGTGATGTGCAGTGTGTGGGTGTTGGGCAGTGTGTGTGGGTGATGGGCAGTGTGTGGGTGATGGGCAGTGTGTGGGTGATGGGCAGTGTGTGGCTGACGGCAGTGTGTGGTGGCTGATGGGCAGTGTGCGGGCTGACGGCAGTGTGTGGTGGGTGATGGGCAGTGTGTGTGGGTGACGGGCAGTGTGTGGTGGGTGACGGGCAGTGTGTGGGTGATGGGCAGTGTGTGGGGGATGCGCAGTGTGTGGGTGATGGGCAGTGTGTGGGTGGGTGATGGCAGTGTGTGGGTGATGGGCAGTGTGTGGTGGGTGACGGGCAGTGTGTGGGTGATGGGCAGTGTGTGGCTGACGGGCAGTATGTGGGTGATGTGCTGTGTGTGGTGGGTGATGGGCAGTGTGTGGGTGATGGGCAGTGTGTGGCTGACGGGCAGTGTGTGGGTGATGGGCAGTGTGTGGGTGATGGGCATTGTGTGGGTGATGGGCAGTGTGTGGGTAATGGGCAGTGGGTGATGGGCAGTGTGTGGGTGATGGGCAGTGTGTGGGTGATGGGCAGTGGGTGATGGGCAGTGTGTGGGTGATGGGCAGTGTGTGGCTGATAGGCAGTGTGTGGGTGATGGGCAGTGTGTGGTGGGTGATGGGCAGTGTGTGTGTGATGGGCAGTGTGTGGGTGATGGGCAATGTTTGGTGGGTGATGGGCAGTGTGTGGGTGATGGGCAGTGTGTGGGTGATGGGCAGTGTGTGTGGTGGGGGGATGGGCAGTGTGTGTGATGGGCAGTGTGTGTGTGATGGGCAGTGTGTGGGTGTGGGCAGTGTGTTGTGGGTGATGGGCAGTGTGTGGGTGATGGGCAGTGTGTGGGGATGGGCAGTGTGGGTGGGTGATGGGCAGTGTGTGGGGGGTGGGGGGGTGGGGTGATGGGCAGTGTGTGGCTGATGGGCAGTGTGTGGTGGGTGATGGGCAGTGTGTGGGTGTGGGTGGGGTGATGTGCAGTGTGTGTGGGTGATGGGCAGTGTGTGGGTGATGGGCAGTGTGTGGGGTGATGGGCAGTGTGTGGTGATGGGCAGTGTGGTGGTGGGTGATGGGCATGTGTGTGATGGGCAGTGTGTGGTGGGTGATGGGCAGTGTGTGGGTGATGGGCAGTGTGGTGGGTGATGGGCAGTGTGTGGTGATGGGCAGTGAGTGTGGGTGATGGGCAGTGTGTGGGTGATGGGCAGTGTTGTGGGTGATGGGCAGTGTGTGGGTGATGGGCAGTGTGTGGGTGATGGGCAGTGTGTGGGTGATGGGCAGTGTGTGGGTGATGGGCAGTGTGTGGTGGTGATGGGCAGTGTGTGGGTGGTGGGTGTGTGTGGGTGATGGGGAGTGTGTGGGTGATGGGCAGTGTGTGGGTGATGGGCAGTGTGTGGGTGATGGGCAGTGTGTGGGTGATGGGCAGTGTGTGGGTGATGGGCAGTGTGTGGGTGATGGGCAGTGTGTGGGTGATGGGCAGTGTGTGGTGATGGGCAGTGTGTGGGTGATGGGCAGTGTGTGGGTGATGGGCAGTGTGTATGGGCAGTGTGGTGGGTGATGGGCAGTGTGTGGGTGATGGGCAGTGGGTGATGGGCAGTGTGTGGTGGGTGATGGCAGTGTGGTGGGTGATGGGCAGTGTGTGGGTGATGGGCAGTGTGTGGGTGATGGGCAGTGTGTTGGTGTGTCAGTGGGTGATGGGCAGTGTGTGGGTGATGGGCAGGTTGATGATGGCAGTGGTTATGGGCAGTGTGGTGGGTGATGGGCAGTGTGTGGGTGATGGGCAGTGTGGTTGATGGCAGTGTGTGGGGTGATGGGCAGTGTGTGGGTGATGGGCAGTGTGTGGTGGGTGATGGGCAGTGTGTGGGTGATGGGCAGTGTGTGGGTGATGGTCAGTGTAGTGGGCCTGATGGGCAGTGTGTGGTGGGTGATGGGCAGTGTGTGGGGTGATGGGCCGTGTGGTGGGTGATGGGCAGTGTGTGGGTGATGGGCAGTGTGGTGGGTGATGGGCAGTGTATGGGTGATGGGCCAGTGTGTGGTGGGTGATGGGCAGTGTGTGGGTGCTGGGCAGTGTGTGGTGGGTGATGGGCATGTGTGCGGGTGACTGGGCAGTGTGTGGGTGATGGGCAGTGTGGGGTGACGGGCAGAGTGTGGGTGTTGGGCAGTGTGTGGGTGATGGACAGTGTGTGGTGGGTGATGGGCAGTGTGTCGGGTGATGGGCTGTGTGTGGGTGATGGGCAGTGTGTGGGTGATGGGCAGTGGGTGATGGGCAGTGTGTGGGTGATGGGCAGTGTGTGGTGATGGGCAGTGTGTGGGTGATGGGCAGTGGGTGATGGGCATGTGTGGGTGATGGGCAAGTGTGGGTGTTGGGCAGTGTGTGGGTGATGGGCAGTGTGTGGGTGATGGGCAGTGTGTGGGTGATGGGCAGTGTGTGGGTGATGGGCAGTGTGTGGGTGATGGCAGTGTGTGGGTGATGGGCAGTGTGTGGGTGATGGGCAGTGTGTGGTGGTGATGGGCAGTGTGTGGTGGTGATGGGCAGTGTGTGGGTGATGGGCAGTGTGTGTGGTGGGCAGTGTGTGGGTGATGGGCAGTGTGTGTGGGTGATGGGCAGTGTGTGGGTGATGGGCAGTTTGTGGGTGATGGGCAGTGTGTGTGTGTGAGGGGCAGTGTGTGGGTGATGGGCAGTGTGTGGGTGATGGGCAAGTGTGTGGGTGATGGGCAGTGTGTGGGTGATGGCCAGTGTGTGAGTGATGGGCAGTGTGTGGGCTGATGGCAGTGTGGTGGGTGATGGGCATTGTGTGGGTGCTGGGCGTGTGTGGGTGATGGGCACGTGTGGTGGGTGATGGGCAGTGTGTGGCTGAACGGGCAGTGTGTGGTGGTGATGGGCAGTGTGTGGGTGATGGGCAGTGTGTGTGGGTGATGGGCAGTGTGTGGGGGTGATGGCAGTGTGTGGGCTGATGGGCAGTGTGTGGGTGATATGGGCAGTGTATGGGGGTGATGGGCAGTGTGTTGGGTGGGTGGTGGCTGACTGCAGTGTGGGTGATGTGCAGTGTGTGGGTGATGGGCAGTGTGCTGGGTGATGGGCATTGTGTGGGGTGATGGGCAGTGTGTGGTGATGGGCAGTGTGTGGGTGATGGGCAGTGTGTGGGTGATGGGCAGTGTTGTGGGTGATGGGCAGTGTGTGGGTGATGGGCAGTGGGTGTTGGCAGTGTGTGGGTGATGGGCAGGTGGGTGATGGGCAGTGTGTGGGTGATGGTCAGTGTTTGGGTGATGGGCAGTGAGTGATGGGCAGTGTGTGGTGGTGATGGGCAGTGTGTGTGGGTGATGGGCAGTGTGTGGGTGACGGGCAGTGTGTGGGTGATTGTCAGTGTGTGGGTGATGGGCAGTGGGTGATTGGCAGTGTGTGGGTGATGGTCAGTGTTTGGATGATGGGCAGTGGGTGATGGGCAGTGTGTGGTGGGTGATGGGCAGTGTGTGGTGATGGCAGTGTTGATGGGCAGTGTGTGGTGGGTGATGGGCAGTGTGTGGGTGATGGGCAGTGTGTGGTGGGTGATGGGCAGTGTGCGGGTGATGGGCAGTGTGTGGGTGATGGGCAGTGTATGCCTGATGGGCAGTGTGTGGTGGGTGATGGGCAGTGTGTGGGTGATGGGCAGTGTGTGGTGGGTGATGGGCAGTGTGTGTGTGATGGGCACTGTGTGGGTGATGGGCAGTGTAGTGGGTGATGGGCAGTGTGTGGTGGGTGATGGGCAGTGTGTGGGTGATGGCAGTGTGTGGTGGGTGATGGGCAGTGTGTGGGTGATGGGCAGTGTGGTGGGTGATGGGCAGTGGGTGATGGGCAGTGTGTGGTGATGGGCAGTGTGTGGGTGATGGGCAGTGTGTGGTGGTGATGGGCAGTGTGGTGTGATGGGCAGTGTGTGGGTGTTGGGCAGTGTGTGGGTGATGGGCAGTGGTGATGGGCAGTGTGTGGGGATGGGCAGTGTGTGGGTGATGGGGCAGTGTGTGGGTGATGGGCAGTGGGTGATGGGCAGTGTGTGGGTGATGGGCAGTGTGGGGGGTGATGGGCATGTGTGGTGTTGGGGCATTGTGTGGTGGTGATGGGCAGTGTGTGGGTGATGGGCAGTGTGTGGTGATGGCAGTGTGTGGGTGATGGGCAGTGTGTGGGGTGATGGGCAGTGTGTGGGTGATGGGCAGTGTGTGGTGGTGATGGGCAGTGTGGCTGGGTGATAGGCATTGTGTTGGGTGATGGGCAGGTGTGTGGGTGTTGGGCAGTGTGTGGTGATGGCAGTGTGTGGGTGACGGGCAGTGTGTGGTGATGGGCAGTGTGTGGCTGACGGGCAGTGTGTGGTGGTGATGGGGCAGTGTGTGGTGGGTGACGGGCAGTGTGTGTGGGTGATGGGCAGTGTGTGGGTGATGGGCAGTGTGTGGGTGATGGCAGTGTGTGGCGTGAGTGCTGCGGCAGTGTGTGGTGGGTGATGGGCAGTGTGTGGGTGATGGGCAGTGTGTGGTGGGTGACGGGCGTGTGTGGGTGATGGGCCAGTGTGTGGCTGACTGGGCAGTTTGGTGGGTGATGGGCAGTGTGTGGTGGGTGAGGGGCAGTGTGTGGGGTGATGGGCAGTGTGTGGCTGAGGGCAGTGTGTGGGTGATGGGCGTATGTGGTGGGTGATGGGCAGTGTTGTGGGTGATGGGCAGTGTGTGGGTGAAGGGCAGTGTGTGGTGATGGGCCAGTGTGTGGGTGATGGGCAGTGTGTGGGTGATGGGCAGTGTGTGGGTGATCGGGCGTGTGTGGGTGATGGGCAGTGTGTGGGCTGATGGGCAGAGTGTGGGTGATGGGCAGTGTGTGGTGGGTGAAGGGCAGTGTGTGGGTGATGGGCAGTGTGTGGGTGATGGGCAGTGTGGTGGGTGATGGGCAGTGTGTGGTGGGTGATGGGCAGTGTGTGGTGATGGGCAGTGGTGTGGGTGATGGGCAGTGTGTGGTGTGAGGGCAGTGTGTGGGTGAAGGGCAGTGGTGTGGGCAGTGTGTGGGTGATGGGCAGTGTGTGGGTGATGGGCAGTGTGTGGGTGATGGGCAGTGGGTGGGTGATGTGCAGTGGGTGGGTGATGTGCAGTGTGTGGGTGATGTGCAGTGTGTGGGTGATGGTCAGTGTGTGGGTGATGGGCAGTGTGTGGGTGATGGGCAGTGTGTGAGTGATGGGCAGTGTGTGGGTGATGGGCAGTGTGTGGGTGATGGGCAGTGTGTGGGTGATGGGCAGTGTGTGGGTGATGGGCAGTGTGTGGGTGATGGGCAGTGTGGGTGATGGGCAGTGTGTGGGTGATGGGCAGTGTGTGGGTGATGGGCAGTGTGTGGGTGATGGGCAGTGGGTGATGGGCAGGTGTGGGTGATGGGCAGTGTGTGGGTGATGGGCAGTGTGTGGGTGATGGGCAGTGTGTGGGTGATGGGCAGTGTGTGGGGGATGGGCAGTGTGTGGTGGGTGATGGGCAGTGTGTGGGTGAAGGGCAGTGTGTGGGTGATGGGCAGTGGGTGATGGGCTGTGTGTGGTGGGTGATGGGCATTGTGTGAGTGATGGGCAGTGTGTGGGTGATGGGCAGTGTGTGGGTGATGGGCAGTGTGTGGGTGATGGGCAGTGGGTGATGGGCAGTGTGTGGGTGATGGGCAGTGTGTGGGTGATGGGCAGTGTGTGGGTGATGGGCAGTGTGTGGGTGATGGGCGTGGGTGTGGCATGGGTGATGGCAGTGTGTGGGCTGATGGGCAGTGTGTGGTGGCTGATGGGCAGTGTGTGGCTGATGGGCAGTGTGTGGTGGGTGACGGGCAGTGTGTGGTGGGTGATGGGCAGTGTGTGGGTGATGGGCAGTGTCGTGGTGGGATGCGCAGTGTGGTGGGTGATGGGCAGTGTGTGGTGGGTGATGGGCAGTGTGTGGGTGCTGGGCAGTGTGTGGTGGGTGACGGGGCAGTGTGTGGGTGATGGGCAGTGTGTGGCTGACGGGCAGTATGTGGGTGATGGGCAGTGTGTGGTGGGTGAAGGGCAGTGTGTGGGTGATGGGCAGTGTGTGGCTGACGGGCAGTGTGTGGGTGATGGGCAGTTGTGGTGGGTGACTGGGCAGTGTGTGGGTGATGGGCAGTGTGTGGCTGACTGGGCAGTGTGTGGGGTGATGAGCAGTGTGTGGGTGTATGGGCAGTGTGTTTGGGTGTGATGGGCAGTGTGTGGGTGATGGGCAGCCTGTGTGTGGGTGATGGGCAGTGTGTGGGTGATGGGCAGTGTGTGGCTGAACGGGCAGTGTGTGGTGGGTTGTGGCAGTGTGTGGAGTGATGGGCAGTGTGTGTGGGTGATGGGCAGTGTGTGGGTGATGGGCAGTGTGTGGTGGGTGACAGGCAGTGTTGTGGTGTGATGGGCAGTGTGTGGGTGATGGGCAGTGTGTGGGTGCTGGGCAGTGTGTGGGTGATGGGCAGTGTGTGGGTGATGGGCAGTGTGTGGTGGGTGATGGGCAGTGTGTGTGTGATGGGCAGTGTGTGGGTGATGGGCACTGTGTGGGTGATGGGCAGTGTGTGGTGGGTGATGGGCAGTGTGTGGGTGATGGGCACAGTGGTGGCTGACGAAGGCAGTGTGTGGGTGATGGGCAGTGTGTGGGTGGTGATGGGCAGTGTGGTGGGTGATGGGCAGTGTGGTGGGTGATGGGCAGTGTGTGGGTGATGGGCAGAGTGTGGGTGATGGGCAGTGTGTGGGTGATGGGCAGTGTGGTGGGTGATGGGCAGTGTGTGGGTGATGGGCAGTGTGTGGGTGATGGGCAGTGTGTGGGTGATGGGCAGTGGGTGATGGGCAGTGTGTGGGTGATGGGCAGTGTATGGGTGACGGGCAGTGTGTGGTGGGTGATGCGCAGTGTGTGGTGGGTGACGGGCAGTGTGTGGGTGATGGGCAGTGTGTGGGTGATGGGCAGGGTGTGGGTGATGGGCATTGTGTGGGTGATGGGCAGTGTGTGGGTGATGGGCAGTGGGTGATGGGCAGTGTGTGGGTGATGGGCAGTGTGTGGGTGATGGGCAATGTGTGGGTGATGGGCAGTGGGTGATGGGTAGTGTGTGGTGGGTGATGGGCAGTGTGTGGGTGACGGGCACTGTGTGGTTGATGGGCAGTGGTTGTTGGGCAGTGTGTGGTGGGTGATGGGCAGTGTGTGTGTGTGATGGGCAGTGTGTGGGTGATGGGCAGTGGGCTGATGGGCAGTGTGTGGTGGGTGATGGGCAGTGTGTGTGTGATGGGCAATGTGTGGGTGATGGGCAGTGTGTGGTGATGGTGCAGTGTGTGGGTGATGGGCAGTGTGTGGGTGATGGGCAGTGTGTGGGTGATGGGCAGTGTGTGGGTGATGGGCAGTGTGGGTGATGGGCAGTGTGTGGGTGATGGGCAGTGTGTGGGTGATGGGCAGTGTGTGGGTGATGGGCAGTGTGGGTGATGGGCAGTGTGTGGGTGATGGGCAGATGGGTGATGGGCAGTGTGTGGCTGACGGGCAGTGTGTGGTGGGTGATGGGCAGTGTGTGGTGGGTGATCGGGCGAGTGTGGGTGATGGGCAGTGTGTGGGGTGAGGGCAGTGGTGGTGGGTGATGGGCAGTGTCGTGTGGGTGATGGGCAGTGTGTGGGTGATGCAGTGAGTGGGTGATGGGCAGGTTGGTGGGTGATGGGCAGTGTGTGGGTGATGGGCCGTGTGGGGTGATGGGCAGTGGGTGATGGGCATGTGTGTGGGTGATGGGCAGTGTGTGGGTGATGGGCAGTGGGTGATGGGCAGTGTGTGGTGGGTGATGGGCAGTGTGTGGGTGATGGGCAGTGTGTGGGTGATGGGCAGTGTGGTTGTGGGCAGTGTGTGGTGGGTGATGGGGGAGTGTTGTGTGGTGAGGCAGTGTGTGGGTGATGGGCAGTGGGTGATGGGCAGTGTGTGGTGGGTGATGGGCAGTGTGTGGGTGATGGGCAGTGTGTGGGTGATGGGCAGTGTGTGGTGGGTGATGGGCAGTGTGTGGGTGATGGGCAGTGTGTGGGTGATGGGCAGTGTGTGGGTGATGGGCAGTGGGTGATGGGCAGTGTGTGGGTGATGGGCAGTGTGTGGGTGATGGGCAGTGTGTGGGTGTTGGGCAGTGTGTGGGTGATGGGCAGTGGGTGATGGGCAGTGTGTGGGTGATGGGCAGTGTGTGGTGGTGATGGGCAGTGTGTGGGTGATGGGCAGTGTGTGGTGGGTGATGGGCAGTGTGTGGTGGGTGATGGGCAGTGTGTGGTGGGTGATGGGCTGTGTGTGGGTGATGGGCAGTGTGTGGGGGATGGGCAGTGTGTGGGTGATGGGCAGTGTGTGGTGGGTGATGGGCAGTGTGTGGGTGATGGGCAGTGGTGGTGGGTGGGTGATGGGCAGTGTGTGGGTGATGGGCAGTGTGTGGGTGATGGGCAGTGTGTGGGTGATGGGCAGTGTGTGGTGGTGATGGGCAGTGTGTGGGTGATGGGCAGTGTGTGGGTGATGGGCAGTGTGTGGGTGATGGGCAGTGTGTGGTGGGTGATGGGCAGTGTGTGGGTGATGGGCAGTGTGTGGGTGATGGGCAGTGTGTGGTGGGTGATGGGCAGTGTGTGGTGTGTTGGGCAGTGTGTGTGGGTGATGGGCAGTGTGTGGGGTGATGGGCAGTGTGTGGGTGATGGGCAGTGTGTGGTGATGGGCAGTGTGTGGTGGGTGATGGGCAGTGTGTGGGTGATGGGCAGTGTGTGGTGGGTGATGGGCAGTGTGTGGGTGACGGGCAGTGTGTGGGTGACGGGCAGTGTGTGGGTGATGGGCAGTGTGTGTGGGTGATGGGCAGTGTGTGGGTGATGGGCAGTGTGTGGGTGATGGGCAGTGTGTGGGTGATGGGCAGTGTGTGGGTGATGGGCAGTGTGTGGTGGGTGATGGGCAGTGTGTGGGTGATGGGCAGTGTGGGGTGGGTGATGGGCAGTGTGTTGTGGGTGACGGGCAGTGTGTGGGTGATGGGCAGTGTGTGGTGGGTGATGGGCAGTGTGTGGGTGATGGGCAGTGTGTGTCGTGGGTGTTGGGCAGTGTGTGCGTGACGGGCAGTGTGTGGGTGATGGGCAGTGTGGGTGATGGGCAGTGTGTGGGTGATGGGCAGTGTGTGGGTGATGGGCAGTGTGAGGTGGGTGATGGCAGTGTGTGGGTGATGGGCAGTGTGTGGTGATGGGCAGTGTGTGGGTGATGGGCAGTGGGGTGATGGGCAGTGTGTGGGTGATGGGCAGTGTGTGGGTGATGGGCAGTGTGTGGGTGATGGGCAGTGGGTGATGCGCAGTGTGTGGGTGATGGGCAGTGTGTGGTGGGTGATGGGCAGTGTGTGGGTGATGGGCAGTGTGTGGGTGATGGGCAGTGTGTGTGTGATGGGCAGTGTGTGGGTGATGGGCAGTGTGTGGTGGGTGATGGGCAGTGTGTGGGTGATGGGCAGTGTGTGGTGGGTGATGGGCAGTGTGTGGGTGATGGGCAGTGTGTGGGTGATGGGCAGTGTGTGGTGGGTGATGGGCAGTGTGTGGGTGATGGGCAGTGTGTGTGGGTGATGGGCAGTGTGTGTGGGTGATGGGCAGTGTGTGGGTGATGGGCAGTGTGTGGGTGATGGGCAGTGTGTGGGTGATGGGCAGTGTGTGGTGGGTGATGGGCAGTGTGTGGTGATGGGCAGTGTGTGTGGGTGATGGGCAGTGTGTGGTGGGTGATGGGCAGTGTGTGGGTGATGGGCAGTGTGTGGGTGATGGGCAGTGTGTGGTGGGTGATGGGCAGTGTGTGGGTGATGGGCAGTGTGTGGGTGATGGGCTGTGTGTGGGTGATGGGCAGTGTGTGGGTGATGGGCAGTGTGTGGGTGATGGGCAGTGTGTGGTGGGTGATGGGCTGTGTGGTGGGTTATGGGCAGTGTGTGGGTGATGGGCAGTGTGTGGGTGATGGGCTGTGGTAGGTGATGGGCAGTGTGTGGGTGATGGGCAGTGTGGTGGGTGATGGGCAGTTTGTGGGTGATGGGCAGTGTGTGGGTGATGGGCAGAGTGTGGGTGATGGGCAGTGTGGTGGGTGATGGGCAGTGTGTGGGTGATGGGCAGTGTGTGGGTGATGGGCAGTGTGTGGGTGATGGGCAGTGTGGTGGGTGATGGGCAGTGTGTGGGTGATGGGCAGTGTGTGGGTGATGGGCAGTGTGTGGGTGATGGGCAGTGTGTGGTGGGTGATGGGCAGTGTGTGGTGGGTGATGGGCAGTGTGTGGGTGATGGGCAGTGTGTGGGTGATGGGCAGTGTGTGGGTGATGGGCAGTGTGTGGGTGATGGGCAGTGTGTGGGTGATGGGCAGTGGGTGATGGGCAGTGTGTGGGTGATGGGCAGTGTGTGGGTGATGGGCAATGTGTGGGTGATGGGCAGTGGGTGATGGGCAGTGTGTGGTGGGTGATGGGCAGTGTGTGGGTGATGGGCAGTGTGTGGGTGATGGGCAGTGGGTGATGGGCAGTGTGTGGTGGGTGATGGGCAGTGTGTGGGTGATGGGCAGTGGGTGATGGGCAGTGTGTGGGTGATGGGCAGTGTGTGGGTGATGGGCAGTGTGTGGGTGATGGGCAGTGTGTGGGTGATGGGCAGTGGGTGATGGGCAGTGTGTGGGTGATGGGCAGTGTGTGGGTGATGGGCAGTGTGTGGGTGATGGGCAGTGTGTGGGTGATGGGCAGTGGGTGATGGGCAGTGTGTGGGTGATGGGCAGTGTGTGGTGGTGATGGGCAGTGTGTGGGTGATGGGCAGTGTGTGGTGGGTGATGGGCAGTGTGTGGTGGGTGATGGGCAGTGTGTGGTGGGTGATGGGCAGTGTGTGGGTGATGGGCAGTGTGTGGGGGATGGGCAGTGTGGTGGGTGATTGGCAGTGTGTGGGTGATGGGCAGTGTGTGGGGGATGGGCAGTGTGTGGTGGGTGATGGGCAGTGTGTGGGTGATGGGCAGTGTGTGGCTGATGGGCAGTGTGTGGGTGATGGGCAGTGTGTGGTGGGTGATGGGCAGTGTGTGGGTGATGGGCAGTGTGTGGTGGGTGATGGGCAGTGTGTGGGTGATGGGCAGTGTGTGGGTGATGGGCAGTGTGTGGTGGGTGATGGGCAGTGTGTGGGTGATGGGCAGTGTGTTTGGGTGATGGGCAGTGTGTGTGGTGATGGGCAGTGTGTGGGTGATGGGCAGTGTGTGGGTGATGGGCAGTGTGTGGTGGGTGATGGGCAGTGTGTGGGTGATGGGCAGTGTGTGGTGGGTGATGGGCAGTGTGTGGGTGATGGGCAGTGTGTGGGTGATGGGCAGTGTGTGGTGGGTGATGGGCAGTGTGTGGGTGATGGGCAGTGTGTGTGGGTGATGGGCAGTGTGTGGGTGATGGGCAGTGTGTGGGTGATGGGCAGTGTGTGGTGGGTGATGGGCAGTGTGTGGGTGATGGGCAGTGTGTGGGTGATGGGCAGTGTGTGGGTGATGGGCAGTGTGTGGGTGATGGGCAGTGTGTGGGTGATGGGCAGTGTGTGGTGGGTGATGGGCAGTGTGTGGGTGATGGGCAGTGTGTGGGTGATGGGCAGTGTGTGGGTGATGGGCAGTGTGTGGTGGGTGAAGGGCCGTGTGTGGGTGATGGGCAGTGTGTGGGCTGACGGGCAGTGTGTGGGTGATGGGCTGTGTGTGGTGGGTGATGGGCAGTGTTGTGGGTGATGGGCAGTGTGGTGGGTGATGGGCAGTGTAGTGGGTGATGGGCAGTGTGTGGGTGATGGGCAGAGTGTGGGTGATGGGCAGTGTGTGGGTGATGGGCAGTGTGTGGGATGATGCGGCAGTGTGTGGGTGATGGGCAGAGTGTGGGTGATGGGCAGAGTGTGGGTGATGGGCAGTGTGGTGGGTGATGGGCAGTGTGTTGGGTTATGGGCAGTGTGTGGGTGATGGGCAGTGTGTGGGTGATGGGAGTGTCGTGTGTGGGTGACGGCAGTGTGTGGTGGGTGATGCGCAGTGTGTGGGTGATGGGCAGTGTGTGGGTGATGGGCAGGGTGTGGGTGATGGGCATTGTGTGGGTGATGGGCAGTGTGTGGGTGATGGGCAGTGGGTGATGGGCAGTGTGTGGGTGTAGGGCAGTGTGTGGGTGATGGGCAAGTGTGGTGATGGGCAAGTGGGTGATGGGCAGTGTGTGGTGGGTGATGGGCAGTGTGTGGGTGACGGGCACTGTGTGGTTGATGGGCAGTGTTTGTTGGGCAGTGTGTGGTGGGTGATGGGCAGTGTGTGGGTGATGGGCAGTGTGTGGGTGATGGGCAGTGGGTGATGGGCAGTGTGTGGTGGGTGATGGGCAGTGTGTGGGTGATGGGCAGTGTGTGGGTGATGGGCAGTGTGTGGTGGGTGATGGGCAGTGTGTGGGTGATGGGCAGTGTGTGGGTGATGGGCAGTGTGTGGGTGATGGGCAGTGGGTGATGGGCAGTGTGTGGGTGATGGGCAGTGTGTGGGTGATGGGCAGTGTGTGGGTGATGGGCAGTGGGTGATGGGCAGTGTGTGGGTGATGGGCAGTGTGTGGGGTGATGGGCAGTGTGTGGTGATGGGCAGTGTGTGGTGGGTGATGGGCAGTGTGTGGTGGGTGATGGGCAGTGTGTGGTGGGTGATGGGCAGTGTGTGGCGGGTGATGGGCAGTGTGTGGGGGATGGGCAGTGTGTGGGTGATGGGCAGTGTGTGGTGGGTGATGGGCAGTGTGTGGGTGATGGGCAGTGTGTGGTGGGTGATGGGCAGTGTGTGGGTGATGGGCAGTGTGTGGTGGGTGATGGGCAGTGTGTGGGTGATGGGCAGTGTGTGGTGGGTGATGGGCAGTGGGTGATGGGCAGTGTGTGATGGGCAGTGTGTGGGTGATGGGCAGTGTGTGGTGGGTGATGGGCAGTGTGTGGGTGATGGGCAGTGTGTGGGTGATGGGCAGTGTGTGGTGGGTGATGGGCAGTGTGTGGGTGATGGGCAGTGTGTGTGGGTGATGGGCAGTGTGTGTGGGTGATGGGCAGTGTGTGGGTGATGGGCAGTGTGTGGTGATGGGCAGTGTGTGTGGGTGATGGGCAGTGTGTGGGTGATGGGCAGTGTGTGGTGGGTGATGGGCAGTGTGTGGGTGATGGGCAGTGTGTGGGTGATGGGCAGTGTGTGGTGGGTGATGGGCAGTGTGTGGGTGTGGGCAGTGTGTGTGGGTGATGGGCAGCAGTGTGTGGGTGATGGGCAGTGTGTGGGTGATGGGCAGTGTGTGGGTGATGGGCAGTGTGTGTGGGTGATGGGCAGTGTGTGGGTGATGGGCAGTGTGTGGTGGGTGATGGGCAGTGTGTGGTGGGTGATGGGCAGTGTGTGGTGGGTGATGGGCAGTGTGTGGGTGATGGGCAGTGTGTGGGTGATGGGCAGTGTGTGGGTGATGGGCAGTGTGTGGTGGGTGATGGGCAGTGTGTGGGTGATGGGCAGTGTGTGGTGGGTGATGGGCAGTGTGTGGGTGATGGGCAGTGTGTGGGTGATGGGCAGTGTGTGGGTGATGGGCAGTGTGTGGTGGGTGATGGGCAGTGTGTGGGTGATGGGCAGTGTGTGGGTGATGGGCAGTGTGTGGTGGGTGATGGGCAGTGTGTGGGTGATGGGCAGTGTGTGGGTGATGGGCAGTGTGTGGGTGATGGGCAGTGTGTGGTGGGTGATGGGCAGTGTGTGGGTGATGGGCAGTGTGTGGGTGATGGGCAGTGTGTGGGTGATGGGCAGTGTGTGGTGGGTGATGGGCAGTGTGTGGGTGATGGGCAGTGTGGTGGGTGATGGGCAGTGTGTGGGTGATGGGCAGTGTGTGGGTGATGGGCAGTGTGTGGGTGATGGGCAGTGTGTGGGTGATGGGCAGTGTGTGGGTGATGGGCAGTGTGTGGGTGTTGGGCAGTGTGTGGGTGATGGGCAGTGTGGTGGGTGATGGGCAGTGTGGTGGGTGATGGGCAGTGTGGTGGGTGATGGGCAGAGTGTGGGTGATGGGCAGTGTGTGGGTGACGGGCAGTGTGTGGGTGATGGGCAGTGTGTGGGTGATGGGCAGTGTGTGGGTGATGGGCAGTGTGTGGTGGGTGATGGGCAGTGGTTGATGGGCAGTGTGTGGGTGTTGGGCAGTGTGTGGGTGATGGGCAGTGTGTGGGTGATGGGCAGTGGGTGATGGGCATGGGCAGTGTGTGGTGGGTGATGGGCAGTGTGTGGGTGATGGGCAGTGTGTGGGTGATGGGCAGTGGTTGATGGGCAGTGTGTGGTGGGTGATGGGCAGTGTGTGGGTGATGGGCAGTGTGTGGGTGATGGGCAGTGGGTGATGGGCAGTGTGTGGTGGGTGATGGGCAGTGTGTGGGTGATGGGCAGTGTGTGGGTGATGGGCAGTGTGTGGTGGGTGATGGGCAGTGTGTGGGTGATGGGCAGTGTGTGGGTGATGGGCAGTGTGTGGGTGATGGGCAGTGTGTGGGTGATGGGCAGTGGGTGATGGGCAGTGTGTGGGTGATGGTCAGTGTGTGGGTGATGGGCAGTGTGTGGGTGATGGGCAGTGTGTGGGTGATGGGCAGTGGGTGATGGGCAGTGTGTGGGTGATGGGCAGTGTGTGGTGGTGATGGGCAGTGTGTGGGTGATGGGCAGTGTGTGGGTGGGTGATGGGCAGTGTGTGGTGGGTGATGGGCAGTGTGTGGGTGATGGGCAGTGTGTGGGTGATGGGCAGTGTGTGGGTGATGGGCAGTGTGTGGTGGGTGATGGGCAGTGTGTGGGTGATGGGCAGTGTGTGGTGGGTGATGGGCAGTGTGTGGGTGATGGGCAGTGTGTGGTGAGGGCAGTGTGTGGGTGATGGGTGTGTGTGGTGGGTGATGGGCAGTGTGTGGGTGATGGGCAGTGTGTGGGTGATGGGCAGTGTGTGGGTGATGGGCAGTGTGTGGTGGGTGATGGGCAGTGTGTGGGTGATGGGCAGTGTGTGGGTGATGGGCAGTGTGTGGTGGGTGATGGGCAGTGTGTGGGTGATGGGCAGTGTGTGTGGGTGATGGGCAGTGTGTGTGGGTGATGGGCAGTGTGTGGGTGATGGGCAGTGTGTGGGTGATGGGCAGTGTGTGGTGGGTGATGGGCAGTGTGTGGGTGATGGGCAGTGTGTGGTGGGTGATGGGCAGTGTGTGGGTGATGGGCAGTGTGTGGGTGATGGGCAGTGTGTGGTGGGTGATGGGCAGTGTGTGGGTGATGGGCAGTGTGTGTGGGTGATGGGCAGTGTGTGGGTGATGGGCAGTGTGTGGGTGATGGGCAGTGTGTGGTGGGTGATGGGCAGTGTGTGGGTGATGGGCAGTGTGTGGGTGATGGGCAGTGTGTGGGTGATGGGCAGTGTGTGGGTGATGGGCAGTGTGTGGTGGGTGATGGGCAGTGTGTGGGTGATGGGCAGTGTGTGGGTGATGGGCAGTGTGTGGGTGATGGGCAGTGTGTGGTGGGTGATGGGCAGTGTGTGGGTGATGGGCAGTGTGTGGGTGATGGGCAGTGTGTGGGTGATGGGCAGTGTGTGGTGGGTGATGGGCAGTGTGTGGGTGATGGGCAGTGTGGTGGGTGATGGGCAGTGTGTGGGTGATGGGCAGTGTGTGGGTGATGGGCAGTGTGTGGGTGATGGGCAGTGTGTGGGGGTGATGGGCAGTGTGTGGGTGATGGGCAGTGTGTGGGTGATGGGCAGTGTGTGGGTGATGGGCAGTGTGTGTGGGTGATGGGCAGTGTGTGGGTGATGGGCAGTGTGTGGGTGATGGGCAGTGTGTGGGTGATGGGCAGTGTGTGGTGGGTGATGGGCAGTGTGTGGGTGATGGGCAGTGTGTGTGGGTGATGGGCAGTGTGTGTGGGTGATGGGCAGTGTGTGGGTGATGGGCAGTGTGTGGGTGATGGGCAGTGTGTGGGTGATGGGCAGTGTGTGTGGGTGATGGGCAGTGTGTGGGTGATGGGCAGTGTGTGTGGGTGATGGGCAGTGTGTGGTGGGTGATGGGCAGTGTGTGGTGGGTGATGGGCAGTGTGTGGGTGATGGGCAGTGTGTGGGTGATGGGCAGTGTGTGGTGGGTGATGGGCAGTGTGTGGGTGATGGGCAGTGTGTGGGTGATGGGCAGTGTGTGGGTGATGGGCAGTGTGTGGGTGATGGGCAGTGTGTGGTGGGTGATGGGCAGTGTGTGGGTGATGGGCAGTGTGTGGGTGATGGGCAGTGTGTGGGTGATGGGCAGTGTGTGGTGATGGGCAGTGTGTGGGTGATGGGCAGTGTGTGGTGGGTGATGGGCAGTGTGTGGGTGATGGGCAGTGTGGTGGGTGATGGGCAGTGTGTGGGTGATGGGCAGTGTGTGGGTGATGGGCAGTGTGTGGGTGATGGGCAGTGTGTGGGTGATGGGCAGTGTGTGGGTGATGGGCAGTGTGTGGGTGATGGGCAGTGTGTGGGTGATGGGCAGTGTGGTGGGTGATGGGCAGTGTGTGGGTGATGGGCAGTGTGTGGGTGATGGGCAGTGTGTGGTGGGTGATGGGCAGTGTGTGGTGGGTGATGGGCAGTGTGTGGGTGATGGGCAGTGTGTGGGTGATGCGCATGGTGTGGTGGGTGACGGGCAGTGTGTGGGTGACGGGCAGTGTGTGGGTGATGGGCAGTGGGTGATGGGCAGTGTGTGGGTGATGGGCAGTGTGTGGATGATGGCCAGTGTGTGGGTGATGGGCAGTGTGGGTGATGGGCAGTGTGTGGTGGGTGATGGGCAGTGTGTGGGTGATGGGCAGTGTGTGGGTGATGGGCAGTGGTTGTTGGGCAGTGTGTGGTGGGTGATGGGCAGTGTGTGGGTGATGGGCAGTGTGTGGGTGATGGGCAGTGGGTGATGGGCAGTGTGTGGTGGGTGATGGGCAGTGTGTGTGTGATGGGCAATGTGTGGTGATGGGCAGTGTGTGGGTGATGGGCAGTGTGTGGGCGATGGGCAGGTGGGTGATGGGCAGTGTGTGGGTGATGGGCAGTGTGTGGGTGATGGGCATTGTGTGGGTGATGGGCAGTGTGTGGGTGATGGGCAGTGGGTGATGGGCAGTGTGTGGCTGACGGGCAGTGTGTGGTGGCTGATGGGCAGTGTGTGGTGGGTGACGGGCAGTGTGTGGTGGGTGATGGGCAGTGTGTGGGTGATGGGCAGTGTGTGGGGGATGCGCAGTGTGGTGGGTGATGGGCAGTGTGTGGTGGGTGATGGGCAGTGTGTGGGTGATGGGCAGTGTGTGGTGGGTGACGGGCAGTGTGTGGGTGATGGGTAGTGTGTTGCTGACGGGCAGTATGTGGGTGATGGGCTGTGTGTGGTGGGTGATGGGCAGTGTGTGGGTGATGGGCAGTGTGTGGCTGACGGGCAGTGTGTGGGTGATGGGCAGTATGTGGTGGGTGACGGGCAGTGTGTGGGTGATGGGCAGTGTGTGGCTGACGGGCAGTGTGTGGTGGGTGATGAGCAGTGAGTGGGTGTTGGGCAGTGTGTTTGGGTGATGGGCAGTGTGTGTGGGTGATGGGCAGTGTGTGGGGGATGGGCAGTGTGTGGCTGACGGGTAGTGTGTGGTGGGTGATGGGCAGTGTGTGGGTGATGGGCAGTGTGTGGTGGGTGATGGGCAGTGTGTGGGTGATGGGCAGTGTGTGGGTGATGGGCAGTGTGTGGTGGGTGATGGGCAGTGTGTGGGTGTTGGGCAGTGTGTGTGGGTGATGGGCAGTGTGTGGGTGATGGGCAGTGTGTGGGTGATGGGCAGTGTGTGGTGGGTTATGGGCAGTGTGTGTGTGATGGGCAGTGTGTGGGTGATGGGCTCTGTGTGGGTGATGGGCAGTGTGTGGGTGACGGGCGTGTGTTGTGGTGGGTGACGGGCCGTGTGTGGCTGAACGGGCAGTGTGTGGGTGATGGGCTGTGTGCTGGTGGGGTGATGGGCAGGTGTGTGGGTGATGGGCAGTGTGGTGGGTGATGTGCAGTGTGTGGGTGATGGGCAGTGTGGTGGGTGATGGGCAGAGTGTGGGTGATGGGCAGTGTGGTGGGTGAGGGGCAGTGTGTGGGTGATGGGCACTGTGTGGGTGATGGGCAGTGTGTGGGTGATGGGCAGTGTGGTGGGTGATGGGCAGTGTGTGGGTGATGGGCAGAGTGTGGGTGACGGGCAGTGTGTGGTGGGTGATGCGCAGTGTGTGGTGGGTGACGGGCAGTGTGTGGGTGATGGCAGTGTGTGGGTGTGGGCAGGGTAGTGGTGATAGGCATTGTGTGGGTGATGGGCAGTGTGTGGGTGATGGGCAGTGGGTGATGGGCAGTGTGTGGGTGATGGGCAGTGTGTGGGTGATGGGCAGTGTGTGGGTGATGGGCAGTGGGTGATGGGCAGTGTGTGGTGGGTGATGGGCAGTGTGTGGGTGATGGGCAGTGTGTGGGTGATGGGCAGTGGTGTGTTGGGCAGTGTGTGGTGGGTGATGGGCAGTGTGTGTGTGATGGGCAGTGTGTGGGTGATGGGCAGTGGGTGATGGGCAGTGTGTGGTGGTTGATGGGCAGTGTGTGTGTGATGGGCAATGTGTGGGTGATGGGCAGTGTGTGGTGGGTGATGGGCAGTGTGTGGGTGATGGGCAGTGTGTGGGTGATGGGCAGTGTGTGGGTGATGGGCAGTGTGTGGGTGATGGGCAGTGGGTGATGGGCAGTGTGTGGGTGATGGGCAGTGTGTGGGTGATGGGCATTGTGTGGGTGATGGGCAGTGTGTGGGTGATGGGCAGTGGGTGATGGGCAGTGTGTGGGTGACGGGCAGTGTGTGGTGGCTGATGGGCAGTGTGTGGCTGACGGGCAGTGTGTGGTGGGTGATGGGCCAGTGTGTGGTGGGTGACGGGCAGTGTGTGGTGGGTGATGGGCAGTGTGTGGGTGATGGGGCAGTCGTGTGGGGGATGGCGCAGTGTGGTGGGTGATGGGCAGTGTGTGGTGGGTGATGGGGCAGTGTGTGGGTGATGTGAAGTGTGTGGTGGGTGACGGGCAGTGTGTGGGTGACTGGGCAGTGTATGGCTGACGGCAGGCAGTATGTGGGTGATGGGCTGTGTGTGGTGGGTGATGGTGCGAGTGTGTGGGTGATGGGCAGTGTTGTGGCTGACGTGCAGTGTGTGGGTGATGGGCAGTATGTGGTGGGTAACGGGCAGTGTGTGGGTTGATGGGCAGTGTGTTGCGAGTGACGGGCAGTGTGTGGTGGGTGATGAGCAGTGTGTGGGTGTTGGGCAGAGTGTGATTGGTGACGGGCAGTGTGTGTGGGGTGATGGGCAGTGTGTGGGTGATGGGGCAGTGTGTGCTGACGGGTAGTGTGTTGGTGGGTGATGGGCAGTTGTGTGGGTGATGGGCAGTGTGTGGTGGTGACGGGCAGTGTGTGGGGTGACGGCAGTGTGTGGCTGACGGGCAGTGTGTTGGTGGGTGATGTGCAGTGTGTGGGTGTAGGGCAGTGTGTGGTGGGTGATGGGCAGTGTGTGGGTGATGGGCAGTGTGTGGGTGATGGGCAGTGTGTGGGCTGACGGGCCAGTGTGTGGTGGCTGATGGGCAGTGTGTGGCTGACGGGCAGTGTGTGGTGGGTGATGGGCAGTGTGTGGGTGACGGGCAGTGTGTGGTGGTGATGGGCAGTGTGTGGGGTGATGGGCAGTGTGTGTGGGGGATGCGCAGTGTGGTGGGTGATGGGCAGTGTGTGGTGGGTGATGGGCAGTGTGTGGTGGGTGACTGGGCAGTGTTGGGTGATGGCAGTGTGTGGCTGACTGGGCAGTATGTGGGTGGATGGGCGTGTGTGTGGTGGGTATGGGCAGTGTGTGGGTGATGGGCAGTGTGTGGGTGATGGGCAGTGTGTGGGTGATGGGCAGTGTGTGGGTGATGGGCAGTGTGTGGGGTGATGGGCAGTGTGTGGTGGGTGATGGGCAGTGTGTGGGTGATGGGCAGTGTGTGGGTGATGGGCAGTGTGTGGGTGATGGGCAGTGTGGGTGGGTGATGGGCAGTGTGTGGGTGATGGGCAGTGTGTGGGTGATGGGCAGTGTGTGGGTGATGGGCAGTGTGTGGGTGATGGGCAGTGTGTGGGTGATGGGCAGTGTGTGGGTGATGGGCAGTGTGTGGGTGATGGGCAGTGTGTGGGTGATGGGCAGTGTGTGGGTGATGGGCAGTGTGTGGGTGATGGGCAGTGTGTGGGTGATGGGCAGTGTGTGGGTGATGGGCAGTGTGTGGGTGATGGGCAGTGTGTGGGTGATGGGCAGTGTGTGGGTGATGGGCAGTGTGTGGGTGATGGGCAGTGTGTGGGTGATGGGCAGTGTGTGGGGATGGCAGTGGTTGATGGGCAGTGTGTGGTGATGGGCAGTGTGTGGGTGATGGGCAATGTGTGGGTGATGGGCAGTGGGTGATGGGCAGTGTTGTGGTGGGTGATGGGGGCCAGTGTGTGGGTGACGGGCACTGTGTGGTTGATGGGCAAGTGGTTGTTGGGCAGTGTGTGAGTGGGGTGATGGGCCAGTGTGTGTGTGATGGGCGTGTGTGGGTGATGGGCAGTGGGAGATGGGCAGTGTGTGGGTGGGTGATGGGCAGTGTGTGTGTGATGGGCAATGTGTGGGTGAGGGCAGTGTGTGGTGGGTGATGGCAGTGTGTGGGTTGATGGGCAGTGTGTGGGTGATGGGCAGTGTGTGGGTGATGGACAGTGTGGTGATGGGCAGAGGTGTGGGTGATGGGCATGTGTGGGTGATGGGCATTGTGTGGGTGATGGGCAGTGTGTGGGTGATGGGCAGTGGTGATGGGCAGTGTGATGGGCTGACTGGCAGTGTGTGGTGGGTGATGGGCAGTGTGTGGGTGATGGGCAGTGTGTGGTGGGTGATGGGCAGTGTGTGGGTGATGGGCATTGTGTGGGTGATGGGCAGTGTGTGGTGGGTGATGGGCAGTGTGTGGGTGATGGGCAGTGTGTGGGTGATGGGCAGTGTGTGGGTGATGGGCAGTGGGTGATGGGCAGTGTGTGGGTGATGGGCAGTGTGTGGTGGGTGATGGGCAGTGTGTGGGTGATGGGCAGTGTGTGGGTGATGGGCAGTGTGTGGGTGATGGGCAGTGTGTGGTGGGTGATGGGCAGTGTGTGGGTGATGGGCAGTGTGTGGGTGATGGGCAGTGTGTGGGTGATGGGCAGTGTGTGGTGGGTGATGGGCAGTGTGTGGGTGATGGGCAGTGTGGTGGGTGATGGGCAGTGTGTGGGTGATGGGCAGTGTGTGGGTGATGGGCAGTGTGTGGGTGATGGGCAGTGTGGTGGGTGATGGGCAGTGTGTGGGTGATGGGCAGTGTGTGAGTGATGGGCAGTCTGTGGGTGATGGGCAGTCTGTGGGTGATGGGCAGTGTGGTGGGTGATGGGCAGTGTGTGGGTGATGGGCAGTGTGTGAGTGATGGGCAGTGTGTGGGTGATGGGCAGTGTGTGGTGGGTGATGGGCAGTGTGTGGTGGGTGACGGGCAGTGTGTGGGTGATTGGCAGTGTGTGGGTGATGGGCAGGGTGTGGGTGATGGGCATTGTGTGGGTGATGGGCAGTGTGTGGGTGATGGGCAGTGGGTGATGGGCAGTGTGTGGGTGATGGGCAGTGTGTGGGTGATGGGCAGTGGGTGATGGGCAGTGTGTGGTGGGTGATGGGCAGTGTGTGGGTGACGGGCACTGTGTGGTTGATGGGCAGTGTTTGTTGGGCAGTGTGTGGTGGGTGATGGGCAGTGTGTGGGTGATGGGCAGTGTGTGGGTGATGGGCAGTGGGTGATGGGCAGTGTGTGGTGGGTGATGGGCAGTGTGTGTGTGATGGGCAGTGTGTGGGTGATGGGCAGTGTGTGGGTGATGGGCAGTGTGTGGTGGGTGATGGGCAGTGTGTGGGTGATGGGCAGTGTGTGGGTGATGGGCAGTGTGTGGGTGATGGGCAGTGTGTGGGTGATGGGCAGTGGGTGATGGGCAGTGTGTGGGTGATGGGCAGTGTGTGGGTGATGGGCAGTGTGTGGGTGATGGGCAGTGTGTGGGTGATGGGCAGTGGGTGATGGGCAGTGTGTGGGTGATGGGCAGTGTGTGGTGGTGATGGGCAGTGTGTGGGTGATGGGCAGTGTGTGGTGGGTGATGGGCAGTGTGTGGTGGGTGATGGGCAGTGTGTGGTGGGTGATGGGCAGTGTGTGGGTGATGGGCAGTGTGTGGGTGATGGGCAGTGTGTGGGTGATGGGCAGTGTGTGGTGGGTGATGGGCAGTGTGTGGGTGATGGGCAGTGTGTGGTGGGTGATGGGCAGTGTGTGGGTGATGGGCAGTGTGTGGGTGATGGGCAGTGTGTGGGTGATGGGCAGTGTGTGGTGGGTGATGGGCAGTGTGTGGGTGATGGGCAGTGTGTGGGTGATGGGCAGTGTGTGGGTGATGGGCAGTGTGTGGTGGGTGACGGGCAGTGTGTGGGTGATGGGCAGTGTGTGGCTGATGGGCAGTGTGTGGTGGGTGATGGGCAGTGTGTGGGTGATGGGCAGTGTGTGTGGGTGATGGGCAGTGTGTGTGGGTGATGGGCAGTGTGTGGGTGATGGGCAGTGTGTGGGTGATGGGCAGTGTGTGGTGGGTGATGGGCAGTGTGTGGGTGATGGGCAGTGTGTGGTGGGTGATGGGCAGTGTGTGGGTGATGGGCAGTGTGTGGTGATGGGCAGTGTGTGGGTGATGGGCAGTGTGTGTGGGTGATGGGCAGTGTGTGGGTGATGGGCAGTGTGTGGGTGATGGGCAGTGTGTGGGTGATGGGCAGTGTGTGGGTGATGGGCAGTGTGTGGTGGGTGATGGGCAGTGTGTGGGTGATGGGCAGTGTGTGGTGGGTGATGGGCAGTGTGTGGTGGGTGATGGGCAGTGTGTGTGATGGGCAGTGTGTGTGTGATGGGCAGTGTGTGGGTGATGGGCAGTGTGTGGGTGATGGGCAGTGTGTGGTGGGTGATGGGCAGTGTGTGGGTGACGGGCAGTGTGTGGGGGTGATGGGCAGTGGGTGGTGATGGGCAGTGTGTGTGGGTGATGGGCAGTGTGTGGGTGATGGGCAGTGTGTGGTGGGTGATGGGCAGTGTGTGGGTGATGGGCAGTGTGTGGGTGATGGGCAGTGTGTGTGTGGGTGATGGGCAGTGTGTGGGTGATGGGCAGTGTGTGGGTGATGGGCAGTGTGTGGGTGATGGGCAGTGTGTGGTGGGTGATGGGCAGTGTGTGGGTGATGGGCAGTGTGTGGGTGATGGGCAGTGTGTGGGTGATGGGCAGTGTGTGGTGGGTGATGGGCAGTGTGTGGGTGATGGGCAGTGTGGTGGGTGATGGGCAGTGTGTGGGTGATGGGCAGTGTGTGGGTGATGGGCAGTGTGTGGGTGATGGGCAGTGTGTGGGTGATGGGCAGTGTGTGGGTGATGGGCAGTGTGTGGGTGATGGGCAGTGTGTGGGTGATGGGCAGTGTGTGGGTGATGGGCAGTGTGGTGGGTGATGGGCAGTGTGTGGGTGATGGGCAGTGTGTGGGTGATGGGCAGTGTGTGGGTGATGGGCAGTGTGTGGGTGATGGGCAGTGTGTGGGTGATGGGCAGTGTGTGGGTGATGGGCAGTGTGTGGGTGATGGGCAGTGTGTGGGTGATGGGCAGTGGTGTGATGGGCAGTGTGTGGTGGGTGATGGGCAGTGTGTGGGTGATGGGCATTGGGTGATGGGCAGTGGGTGATGGGCAGTGTGTGGTGGGTGATGGGCAGTGTGTGGGTGAAGGGCAGTGTGTGGATGATGGGCAGTGGCTGTTGGGCAGTGTGTGGTGGGTGATGGGCAGTGTGTGGGTGATGGGCAGTGTGTGGGTGATGGGCAGTGGGTGATGGGCAGTGTGTGGTGGGTGATGGGCAGTGTGTGTGTGATGGGCAGTGTGTGGGTGATGGGCAGTGTGTGGTGGGTGATGGGCAGTGTGTGGGTGATGGGCAGTGTGTGGGTGATGGGCAGTGTGTGGGTGATGGGCAGTGTGTGGGTGATGGGCAGTGGGTGATGGGCAGTGTGTGGGTGATGGGCAGTGTGTGGGTGATGGGCAGTGTGTGGGTGATGGGCAGTGTGTGGGTGATGGGCAGTGGGTGATGGGCAGTGTGTGGGTGATGGGCAGTGTGTGGTGGTGATGGGCAGTGTGTGGGTGATGGGCAGTGTGTGGTGGGTGATGGGCAGTGTGTGGTGGGTGATGGGCAGTGTGTGGTGGGTGATGGGCAGTGTGTGGGTGATGGGCAGTGTGTGGGGGATGGGCAGTGTGTGGGGTGATGGGCAGTGTGTGGTGGGTGATGGGCAGTGTGTGGGTGATGGGCAGTGTGTGGTGGGTGATGGGCAGTGTGTGGGTGATGGGCAGTGTGTGGGTGATGGGCAGTGTGTGGGTGATGGGCAGTGTGTGGTGGGTGATGGGCAGTGTGTGGGTGATGGGCAGTGTGTGGGTGATGGGCAGTGTGTGGGTGATGGGCAGTGTGGTGGGTGATGGGCAGTGTGTGGGTGATGGGCAGTGTGTGGGTGATGGGCAGTGTGTGGTGGGTGATGGGCAGTGTGTGGGTGATGGGCAGTGTGGTGTGTGAAGGGGAGTGTGTGTGTGTGATGGGCAGTGTGTGTGTGATGGGCAGTGTGTGGGTGATGGGCAGTGTGTGGGTGATGGGCAGTGTGTGGGTGGGTGATGGGCAGTGTGTGGGTGATGGGCAGTGGGTGATGGGCAGTGTGTGGGTGGGTGATGGGCAGTGTGTGGGTGATTTGCAGTGGGTGATGGGCAGTGTGTGGTGGGTGATGGGCAGTGTGTGGGTGATGGGCAGTGTGTGGGTGATGGGCAGTGTGTGGTGGGTGATGGGCAGTGTGTGGGTGATGGGCAGTGTGTGGGTGATGGGCAGTGGGTGATGGGCAGTGTGTGGGTGATGGGCAGTGTGTGGGTGATGGGCAGTGTGTGGGTGATGGGCAGTGTGTGGGTGATGGGCAGTGGGTGATGGGCAGTGTGTGGGTGATGGGCAGTGTGTGGTGGCTGATGGGCAGTGTGTGTTGGGTGACGGGCAGTGTGTGGTGGGTGATGGGCAGTGTGTGGGTGATGGGCAGTGTGTGGGTGATGGGCAGTGTGTGGTGGGTGATGGGCAGTGTGTGGGTGATGGGCAGTGTGTGGTGGGTGATGGGCAGTGTGTGGGTGATGGGCAGTGTGTTGCTGACGGGCAGTGTGTGGGTGATGGGCAGTGTGTGGTGGGTGATGGGCAGTGTGTGGGTGATGGGCAGTGTGTGGCTGACGGGCAGTGTGTGGGTGATGGGCAGTATGTGGTGGGTGACGGGCAGTGGGTGATGGGCAGTGTGTGGTGGGTGATGGGCAGTGTGTGGGTGATGGGCAGTGTGTGGGTGATGGGCAGTGTGTGGTGGGTGATGGGCAGTGTGTGGGTGATGGGCAGTGTGTGGGCGATGGGCAGTGGGGTGGGGCAGTGGCAGTGTGTGGGTGATGGGCAGTGTGTGGGTGATGGGCAGTGTGTGGGTGATGGGCAGTGTGTGGGTGATGGGCAGTGTGTGGGTGATGGGCAGTGGGTGATGGGCAGTGTGTGGGTGATGGGCAGTGTGTGGTGGGTGATGGGCAGTGTGTGGTGGGTGATGGGCAGTGTGTGGGTGCCAGGCAGTGTGTGGGTGATGGGCAGTGTGTGGGTGACGGGCAGTGTGTGGGTGATGGGCAGTGTGTGTGTGGGTGATGGGCAGTGTGTGGGTGATGGGCAGTGTGTGGTGGGTGATGGGCAGTGTGTGGGTGATGGGCAGTGTGTGGGTGATGGGCTGTGTGTGGGTGATGGGCAGTGTGGTGGGTGATGGGCAGTGTGTGGGTGATGGGCAGTGTGTGGGTGATGGGCAGTGTGTGGGTGATGGGCAGTGTGTGGTGGGTTATGGGCAGTGTGTGGGTGATGGGCAGTGTGTGGGTGATGGGCAGTGTGTGGTGGGTGATGGGCAGTGTGTGGGTGATGGGCAGTGTGTTTGGGTGATGGGCAGTGTGTGTGGGTGATGGGCAGTGTGTGGGTGATGGGCAGTGTGTGGTGATGGGCAGTGTGTGGTGGGTGATGGGCAGTGTGTGGGTGATGGGCAGTGTGTGGTGGGTGATGGGCAGTGTGTGGGTGATGGGCAGTGTGTGGGTGATGGGCAGTGTGTGGTGGGTGATGGGCAGTGTGTGGGTGATGGGCAGTGTGTGTGGGTGATGGGCAGTGTGTGGGTGATGGGCAGTGTGTGGGTGATGGGCAGTGTGTGGTGTGGTGATGGGCAGTGTGTGGGTGATGGGCAGTGTGTGGGTGATGGGCAGTGTGTGGGTGATGGGCAGAGTGTGGGTGATGGCAGTGTGTGGGTGATGGGCAGTGTGTGGTGGGTTGATGGGCAGTGTGTGTGTGATGGGCAGTGTGTGGGTGATGGGCAGTGTGTGGGTGATGGGCAGTGTGTGGATGATGGGGCAGGAGTGTGGGTGATGGGCAGTGTGGTGGGTGATGGGCAGTGTGTGGGTGATGGGCAGTGTGTGGGTGATGGGCAGAGTGTGGGTGATAGGCAGTGATGTGGTGCGATGGGCAGTGTGGTGGGCTGAAGGGCAGTGTGTGGTGATGGGCAGGTGTGGGTGATGGGCAGTATATGGGTGACGGGGCAGTGTGTGTGGGTGATGCGCAGTGTGTGGTGGTGACGGGCAGTGGTGTGGGTGATGGGCAGGGTGTGGGTGATGGGCATGTGTGGGTGATGGCAGAGGGGTGATGGGCAGTGTGTGGGTGAAGGGCAGTGTGTGGGTGATGGGCAATGTGTGGGTGATGGGCAGTGGGTGATGGGTAGTGTGTGGTGGGTGATGGGCAGTGTGTGGGTGATGGGCAGTGTGTGGGTGATGGGCAGTGGTTGTTGGGCAGTGTGTGGTGGGTGATGGGCAGTGTGTGGGTGATGGGCAGTGTGTGGGTGATGGGCAGTGGTGATGGGCAGTGTGTGGTGGGTGATGGGCAGTGTGTGTGTGATGGGCAGTGTGTGGGTGATGGGCAGTGTGTGGTGGGTGATGGGCAGTGTGTGGGTGATGGGCAGTGTGTGGGTGATGGGCAGTGTGTGGGTGATGGGCAGTGTGTGGGTGATGGGCAGTGGGTGATGGGCAGTGTGTGGGTGATGGGCAGTGTGTGGCTGATGGGCAGTGTGTGGGTGATGGGCAGTGTGTGGGTGATGGGCAGTGGGTGATGGGCAGTGTGTGGGTGATGGGCAGTGTGTGGTGGCTGATGGGCAGTGTGTGGGTGATGGGCAGTGTGTGGTGGGTGATGGGCAGTGTGTGGTGGGTGATGGGCAGTGTGTGGTGGGTGATGGGCAGTGTGTGGGTGATGGGCAGTGTGTGGGGATGGGCAGTGTGTGGGTGATGGGCAGTGTGTGGTGGGTGATGGGCAGTGTGTGGGTGATGGGCAGTGTGTGGTGGGTGTTGGGCAGTGTGTGGGTGATGGGCAGTGTGTGGGTGTTGGGCAGTGTGTGGGTGATGGGCAGTGTGTGGTGGGTGATGGGCAGTGTGTGGGTGATGGGCAGTGTGTGGGTGATGGGCAGTGTGTGGGTGATGGGCAGTATGTGGTGGGTGATGGGCAGTGTGTGGGTGATGGGCAGTGTGTGGGTGATGGGCAGTGTGTGGTGGGTGATGGGCAGTGTGTGGGTGATGGGCAGTGTGTGTGGGTGATGGGCAGTGTGTGTGGGTGATGGGCAGTGTGTGGGTGATGGGCAGTGTGTGGGTGATGGGCAGTGTGTGGTGGGTGATGGGCAGTGTGTGGGTGATGGGCAGTGTGTGGGTGATGGGCAGTGTGTGGGTGATGGGCAGTGTGTGGGTGATGGGCAGTGTGTGGTGGGTGATGGGCAGTGTGTGGGTGATGGGCAGTGTGTGTGGGTGATGGGCAGTGTGTGGGTGATGGGCAGTGTGTGGGTGATGGGCAGTGTGTGGTGGGTGATGGGCAGTGTGTGGGTGATGGGCAGTGTGTGGGGGATGGGCAGTGTGGTGGGTGATGGGCAGTGTGTGGTGGGTGATGGGCAGTGTGTGGGTGATGGGCAGTGTGTGGTGGGTGATGGGCAGTGTGTGGGTGATGGGCAGTGTGTGGGTGATGGGCAGTGTGTGGGTGATGGGCAGTGTGTGGTGGGTGATGGGCAGTGTGTGGGTGATGGGCAGTGTGTGGTGATGGGCAGTGTGTGGTGGGTGATGGGCAGTGTGTGGGTGATGGGCAGTGTGTGGGTGATGGGCAGTGTGTGTGGGTGATGGGCAGTGTGTGGGTGATGGGCAGTGTGTGGGTGATGGGCAGTGTGTGGTGGGTGATGGGCAGTGTGTGGGTGATGGGCAGTGTGTGGTGGGTGATGGGCAGTGTGTGGGTGATGGGCAGTGTGTGGGTGGGCAGTGTGTGGTGGGTGATGGGCAGTGTGTGGGTGATGGGCAGTGTGTGTGGGTGATGGGCAGTGTGTGGGTGATGGGCAGTGTGTGGGTGATGGGCAGTGTGTGGTGGGTGATGGGCTGTGTGTGGGTGATGGGCAGTGTGTGGGTGATGGGCAGTGTGTGGGTGATGGGCAGTGTGTGGGTGATGGGCAGTGTGTGGTGGGTTATGGGCAGTGTGTGTGTGATGGGCAGTGTGTGTGATGGGCAGTGTGTGGGTGATGGGCAGTGTGTGGTGGCTGACGGGCAGTGTGTGGGTGATGGGCTGTGTGTGGTGGGTGATGGGCAGTGTGTGGGTGATGGGCAGTGTGGTGGGTGATGGGCAGTGTGTGGGTGATGGGCAGTGTGTGGGTGATGGGCAGTGTGTGGGTGATGGGCAGTGGGTGATGGGCAGTGTGTGGTGGGTGATGGGCAGTGTGTGGGTGATGGGGCACTGTGTGGTTGATGGGCAGTGGTGGTTGGGCAGATGTGTGGTGGGGTGATGGGCAGTGTGTGTGTGATGGGGCAGTGTGTGGGTGATGGGCAAGTGGGTGATGGCAGTGTGTGGTGGGTGATGGGCAGTGTGTGTGGTGATGGGCAATGTGTGGGTGATGGGCAGTGGGTGTGGGTGATGGGCGTGTGTGGGTGAATGGGCAGGGTGTGGGTGATGGGCATTGTGTGGGTGATGGGCATTGTGTGGGTGATGGGCAGTGGGTGATGGGCAGTGTTTGGGTGATGGGCAGTGTTGTGTGATGGGCATTGTGTGGGTGATGGGCAGTGTGTGGGTGATGGGCAGTGGGTGATGGGCAGTGTGTGGCTGACGGGCAGTGGTGGTGGCTGATGGGCAGTGTGTGGCTGACGGGGCAGTGTGTGGTGGGTGATGGGCAGTGTGTGGTGGGTGACTGGGCAGTGTTGTGGGTGATGGGCAGTGTGTGGGTGATGGGCAGTGTGTGGGTGATGGGCAGTGTGTGGGTGATGGGCAGTGTGTGGTGGGTGATGGGCAGTGTGTGGGTGATGGGCAGTGTGTGGTGGGTGATGGGCAGTGTGTGGGTGATGGGCAGTGTGTGGGTGATGGGCAGTGTGTGGGTGATGGGCTGTGTGTGGTGGGTGATGGGCAGTGTGTGGGTGATGGGCAGTGTGTGGGTGATGGGCAGTGTGTGGGTGATGGGCAGTGTGTGGTGGGTGATGGGCAGTGTGTGGGTGATGGGCAGTGTGTGGGTGATGGGCAGTGTGTGGTGGGTGATGGGCAGTGTGTGGGTGATGGGCAGTGTGTTTGGGTGATGGGCAGTGTGTGTGGGTGATGGGCAGTGTGTGGGTGATGGGCAGTGTGTGGGTGATGGGCAGTGTGTGGTGGGTGATGGGCAGTGTGTGGGTGATGGGCAGTGTGTGGTGGGTGATGGGCAGTGTGTGGGTGATGGGCAGTGTGTGGGTGATGGGCAGTGTTGTGGGTGAAGGGCAGTGTGTGGGTGTTGGGCAGTGTGTGTGGGTGATGGGCAGTGTGTGGGGGATGGGCAGTGTGTGGGTGACGGGCAGGGTGTGGTGGTGATGGGCCAGTGTGTGGGTGATGGGCAGTGTGTGGGGGATGCGCAGTGTGAGGGTGATGGGCAGTGTTGTGGTGGTGATGGGCAGTGTGTGGGTGATGGGCAGTGTGTGGTGGGTGACGGGCAGTGTGTGGGTGATGGGCAGTGTGTTGCTGACGGGCAGTATGTGGGTGATGGGCTGTGTGGTGGGTGATGGGCAGTGTGTGGGTGATGGGCAGTGTGTGGCTGACGGGCCAGTGTGTGGGTGATGGGCAGTATGTGGTGGGTGACGGGCAGTGTGTGGGTGATGGGCAGTGGTGGCTGACGGCAGTGTGTGGTGGGTGATGAGCAGTGAGTGGGTGTTGGGCAGTGTGTTTGGGTGATGGGCTGTGGTGTGGGTGATGGGCAGTGTGTGGGTGATGGGCAGTGTGTGGCTGACGGGTCAGTGTGTGGTGGGTGATGGGCAGTGGTGTGGGTGATGGGCAGTGTGTGGTGGGTGACGGGCAGTGTGTGGGTGATGGGCAGTGTGTGGGTGACGGGCAGTGTGTGGCTGACGGGCAGTGTGTGGTGGGTGATGTGCAGTGTGTGGGTGATGGGCAGTGTGTGTGGGTGATGGGCAGTGTGTGGGTGATGGGCAGTGTGTGGGTGATGGGCAGTGTGGTGGGTTATGGGCAGTGTGTGGTGTGATGGGCAGTGTGGTGGGTGATGGGCAGTGTGTGGGTGATGGGGCAGTGTGTGGTGGGTGACGGGCAGTGTGTGGGTGATGGGCCGTGTGTGGCTGACGGGGCAGTGTGTGGGTGATGGGCTGTGTGTGGTGGGAGATGGGCAGTGTGTGGGTGATGGGCAGTGTGGTGGGTGATGGGCAGTGTGTGGGTGATGGGCAGTGGTGTGGGTGATGGGCAGTGTGTGGGTGATGGGCAGTGTGTGGGTGATGGGCAGTGTGTGGGTGATGGGCAGTGTGTGGGTGATGGGCAGTGTGTGGGTGATGGGCAGTGTGTGGGTGATGGGCAGTGTGGTGGGTGATGGGCAGTGTGTGGGTGATGGGCAGTGTGTGGGTGATGGGCAGTGTGTGGGTGATGGGCAGTGTGTGGTGGGTGATGGGCAGTGTGTGGTGGGTGATGGGCAGTGTGTGGGTGATGGGCAGTGTGTGGGTGATGGGCAGTGTGTGGGTGATGGGCAGTGTGTGGGTGATGGGCAGTGTGTGGGTGATGGGCAGTGGGTGATGGGCAGTGTGTGGTGGGTGATGGGCAGTGTGTGGGTGATGGGCAGTGTGTGGGTGATGGGCAGTGGTTGATGGGCAGTGTGTGGTGGGTGATGGGCAGTGTGTGGGTGATGGGCAGTGTGTGGGTGATGGGCAGTGGGTGATGGGCAGTGTGTGGTGGGTGATGGGCAGTGTGTGGGTGATGGGCAGTGTGTGGGTGATGGGCAGTGGTTGATGGGCAGTGTGTGGTGGGTGATGGGCAGTGTGTGGGTGATGGGCAGTGTGTGGGTGATGGGCAGTGGGTGATGGGCAGTGTGTGGTGGGTGATGGGCAGTGTGTGGGTGATGGGCAGTGTGTGGGTGATGGGCAGTGTGTGGTGGGTGATGGGCAGTGTGTGGGTGATGGGCAGTGTGTGGGTGATGGGCAGTGTGTGGGTGATGGGCAGTGTGTGGGTGATGGGCAGTGGGTGATGGGCAGTGTGTGGGTGATGGGCAGTGTGTGGGTGATGGGCAGTGTGTGGGTGATGGGCAGTGTGTGGGTGATGGGCAGTGGGTGATGGGCAGTGTGTGGGTGATGGGCAGTGTGTGGTGGTGATGGGCAGTGTGTGGCTGACGGGCAGTGTGTGGTGGGTGATGGGCAGTGTGTGGTGGGTGATGGGCAGTGTGTGGTGGGTGATGGGCAGTGTGTGGGTGATGGGCAGTGTGTGGTGGGTGATGGGCAGTGTGTGGGTGATGGGCAGTGTGTGGGTGATGGGCAGTGGGTGATGGGCAGTGTGTGGTGGGTGATGGGCAGTGTGTGGGTGATGGGCAGTGTGTGGGTGATGGGCAGTGTGTGGTGGGTGATGGGCAGTGTGTGGGTGATGGGCAGTGTGTGGGTGATGGGCATTGTGTGGGTGATGGGCAGTGTGTGGGTGATGGGCAGTGGGTGATGGGCAGTGGGTGGGTGATTGGCAGTGTGTGGGTGATGGGCATTGTGTGGGTGATGGGCAGTGTGTGGGTGATGGGCAGTGGGTGATGGGCAGTGTGTGGCTGACGGGCAGTGTGTGGTGGCTGATGGGCAGTGTGTGGCTGACGGGCAGTGTGTGGTGGGTGATGGGCAGTGTGTGGTGGGTGACGGGCAGTGTGTGGTGGGTGATGGGCAGTGTGTGGGTGATGGGCAGTGTGTGGGGGATGCGCAGTGTGGTGGGTGATGGGCAGTGTGTGGTGGGTGATGGGCAGTGTGTGGGTGATGGGAAGTGTGTGGTGGGTGACGGGCAGTGTGTGGGTGATGGGCAGTGTGTGGCTGACGGGCAGTATGTGGGTGATGGGCTGTGTGTGGTGGGTGATGGGCAGTGTGTGGGTGATGGGCAGTGTGTGGCTGACGGGCAGTGTGTGGGTGATGGGCAGTATGTGGTGGGTGACGGGCAGTGTGTGGGTGATGGGCAGTGTGTGGCTGACGGGCAGTGTGTGGTGGGTGATGAGCAGTGTGTGGGTGTTGGGCAGTGTGTTTGGGTGATGGGCAGTGTGTGTGGGTGATGGGCAGTGTGTGGGTGATGGGCAGTGTGTGGCTGACGGGTAGTGTGTGGTGGGTGATGGGCAGTGTGTGGGTGATGGGCAGTGTGTGGTGGGTGACGGGCAGTGTGTGGGTGACGGGCAGTGTGTGGCTGACGGGCAGTGTGTGGTGGGTGATGGGCAGTGTGTGGGTGTTGGGCAGTGTGTGTGGGTGATGGGCAGTGTGTGGGTGATGGGCAGTGTGTGGGTGATGGGCAGTGTGTGGCTGACGGGCAGTGTGTGGTGGCTGATGGGCAGTGTGTGGCTGACGGGCAGTGTGTGGTGGGTGATGGGCAGTGTGTGGTGGGTGACGGGCAGTGTGTGTTGGGTGATGGGCAGTGTGTGGGTGATGGGCAGTGTGTGGGGGATGCGCAGTGTGTGGGTGATGGGCAGTGTGTGGTGGGTGATGGGCAGTGTGTGGGTGATGGGCAGTGTGTGGTGGGTGACGGGCAGTGTGTGGGTGATGGGCAGTGTGTGGCTGACGGGCAGTATGTGGGTGATGGGCTGTGTGTGGTGGGTGATGGGCAGTGTGTGGGTGATGGGCAGTGTGTGGGTGATGGGCAGTGTGTGGTGGGTTATGGGCAGTGTGTGTGTGATGGGCAGTGTGTGGGTGATGGGCAGTGTGTGGGTGATGGGCAGTGTGTGGTGGGTGACGGGCCGTGTGTGGGTGATGGGCCGTGTGTGGCTGACGGGCAGTGTGTGGGTGATGGGCTGTGTGTGGTGGGTGATGGGCAGTGTGTGGGTGATGGGCAGTGTGGTGGGTGATGGGCAGTGTGTGGGTGATGGGCAGTGTGTGGGTGATGGGCAGAGTGTGGGTGATGGGCAGTGTGTTGGGTGATGGGCAGTGTGTGGGTGATGGGCAGTGTGTGGGTGATGGGCAGAGTGTGGGTGATGGGCAGTGTGGTGCGTGATGGGCAGTGTGGTGGGTGATGGGCAGTTTGTGGGTGATGGGCAGAGTGTGGGTGATGGGCAGTGTATGGGTGATGGGCAGTGTGTGGGTGATGGGCAGGGTGTGGGTGATGGGCATTGTGTGGGTGATGGGCAGTGTGTGGGTGATGGGCAGTGGTTGATGGGCAGTGTGTGGGTGATGGGCATTGTGTGGGTGATGGGCAATGTGTGGGTGATGGGCAGTGGGTGATGGGCAGTGTGTGGTGGGTGATGGGCAGTGTGTGGGTGACGGGCACTGTGTGGTTGATGGGCAGTGGTTGTTGGGCAGTGTGTGGTGGGTGATGGGCAGTGTGTGTGTGATGGGCAGTGTGTGGGTGATGGGCAGTGGGTGATGGGCAGTGTGTGGTGGGTGATGGGCAGTGTGTGGGTGATGGGCATTGTGTGGGTGATGGGCAGTGTGTGGGTGATGGGCAGTGGGTGATGGGCAGTGTGTGGGTGATGGGCAGTGTGTGGGTGATAGGCATTGTGTGGGTGATGGGCAGTGTGTGGGTGATGGGCAGTGGGTGATGGGCAGTGTGTGGCTGACGGGCAGTGTGTGGTGGCTGATGGGCAGTGTGTGGCTGACGGGCAGTGTGTGGTGGGTGATGGGCAGTGTGTGGTGGGTGACGGGCAGTGTGTGGTGGGTGATGGGCAGTGTGTGGGTGATGGGCAGTGTGTGGGGGATGCGCAGTGTGGTGGGTGATGGGCAGTGTGTGGTGGGTGATGGGCAGTGTGTGGGTGATGGGCAGTGTGTGGTGGGTGACGGGCAGTGTGTGGGTGATGGGCAGTGTGTGGCTGACGGGCAGTATGTGGGTGATGGGCTGTGTGTGGTGGGTGATGGGCAGTGTGTGGGTGATGGGCAGTGTGTGGCTGACGGGCAGTGTGTGGGTGATGGGCAGTATGTGGTGGGTGACGGGCAGTGTGTGGGTGATGGGCAGTGTGTGGCTGACGGGCAGTGTGTGGTGGGTGATGAGCAGTGAGTGGGTGTTGGGCAGTGTGTTTGGGTGATGGGCAGTGTGTGTGGGTGATGGGCAGTGTGTGGGTGATGGGCAGTGTGTGGCTGACGGGTAGTGTGTGGTGGGTGATGGGCAGTGTGTGGGTGATGGGCAGTGTGTGGTGGGTGAAGGGCAGTGTGTGGGTGACGGGCAGTGTGTGGCTGACGGGCAGTGTGTGGTGGGTGATGTGCAGTGTGTGGGTGTTGGGCAGTGTGTGTGGGTGATGGGCAGTGTGTGGATGATGGGCAGTGTGTGGGTGATGGGCAGTGTGTGGTGGGTTATGGGCAGTGTGTGTGTGATGGGCAGTGTGTGGGTGATGGGCTGTGTGTGGGTGATGGGCAGTGTGTGGGTGATGGGCAGTGTGTGGGTGATGGGCAGTGTGTGGTGGGTTATGGGCAGTGTGTGTGTGATGGGCAGTGTGTGGGTGATGGGCAGTGTGTGGGTGATGGGCAGTGTGTGGTGGGTGACAGGCCGTGTGTGGGTGATGGGCCGTGTGTGGCTGACGGGCAGTGTGTGGGTGATGGGCTGTGTGTGGTGGGTGATGGGCAGTGTGTGGGTGATGGGCAGTGTGGTGGGTGATGGGCAGTGTGTGGGTGATGGGCAGTGTGTGGGTGATGGGCAGAGTGTGGGTGATGGGCAGTGTGGTGGGTGATGGGCAGTGTGTGGGTGATGGGCAGTGTGTGGGTGATGGGCAGAGTGTGGGTGATGGGCAGAGTGTGGGTGATGGGCAGTGTGGTGGGTGATGGGCAGTGTGGTGGGTGATGGGCAGTGTGTGGGTGATGGGCAGAGTGTGGGTGATGGGCAGTGTATGGGTGACGGGCAGTGTGTGGTGGGTGATGCGCAGTGTGTGGGTGACGGGCAGTGTGTGGGTGATGGGCAGGGTGTGGGTGATGGGCATTGTGTGGGTGATGGGCAGTGTGTGGGTGATGGGCAGTGGGTGATGGGCAGTGTGTGGGTGTAGGGCAGTGTGTGGGTGATGGGCAATGTGTGCGTGATGGGCAGTGGGTGATGGGCAGTGTGTGGTGGGTGATGGGCAGTGTGTGGGTGACGGGCACTGTGTGGTTGATGGGCAGTGTTTGTTGGGCAGTGTGTGGTGGGTGATGTGCAGAGTGTGGGTGTTGGGCAGTGTGTGTGGGTGATGGGCAGTGGGTGGGTGATGGGCAGTGTGTGGGTGATGGGCAGTGTGTGGCTGACGGGCAGTGTGTGGTGGCTGATGGGCAGTGTGTGGCTGACGGGCAGTGTGTGGTGGGTGATGGGCAGTGTGTGGTGGGTGACGGGCAGTGTGTGGTGGGTGATGGGCAGTGTGTGGGTGATGGGCAGTGTGTGGGGGATGCGCAGTGTGTGGGTGATGGGCAGTGTGTGGTGGGTGATGGGCAGTGTGTGGGTGATGGGCAGTGTGTGGTGGGTGACGGGCAGTGTGTGGGTGATGGGCAGTGTGTGGCTGACGGGCAGTGTGTGGGTGATGGGCTGTGTGTGGTGGGTGATGGGCAGTGTGTGGGTGATGGGCAGTGTGTGGCTGACGGGCAGTGTGTGGGTGATGGGCAGTGTGTGGGTGATGGGCAGTGTGTGGGTAATGGGCAGTGAGTGGGTGATGGGCAGTGTGTGCCTGACAGGCAGTGTGTGGGTGATGGGCTGTGTGTGGGTGATGGGCAGTGTGTGGGTGATGGGCAGTGTGTGGGTGATGGGCAGAGTGTGGTGACGGGCAGTGTGTGGGTGATGGGTAGAGTGTGGGTGATGGGCTGTGTGTGGGTGACGGGCAGTGTGTGGGTGACGGGCAGTGTGTGGGTGACGGGCAGTGTGTGGGTGATGGGCAGTGTGTGGGTGATGGGCAGTGTGTGGGTGATGGGCAGTGTGTGCGTGATGGGCAGTGGGTGATGGTCAGTGTGTGGGTGATTGTCAGTGTTTGGGTGATGGGCAGTGGGTGATGGGCAGTGTGTGGTGGGTGATGGGCAGTGTGTGGGTGATGGGCAGTGTTGTGGGTGATGGTCAGTGTGTGGGTGATGGTCAGTGGGTGATTGGCAGTGTGTGGGTGATGGTCAGTGTTTGGATGATGGGCAGTGGGTGATGGGCAGTGTGTGGTGGGTGATGGGCAGTGTGTGGGTGATGGGCAGTGGGTGATGGGCAGTGTGTGGTGGGTGATGGGCAGTGTGTGGGTGATGGGCAGTGTGTGGTGGGTGATGGGCAGTGTGTGGGTGATGGGCAGTGTGTGGGTGATGGGCAGTGTGTGGGTGATGGGCAGTGTATGCCTGATGGGCAGTGTGTGGTGGGTGATGGGCAGTGTGTGGGTGATGGGCAGTGTGTGGTGGGTGATGGGCAGTGTGTGTGTGATGGGCAGTGTGTGGGTGATGGGCAGTGTATGGGTGATGGGCAGTGTGTGGTGGGTGATGGGCAGTGTGTGGGTGCTGGGCAGTGTGTGGTGGGTGATGGGCAGTGTGTGCGTGACGGGCAGTGTGTGGGTGATGGGCGGTGGGTGACGGGCAGAGTGTGGGTGATGGGCAGTGTGTGGGTGATGGACAGTGTGTGGTGGGTGATGGGCAGTGTGTGGATGATGGGCAGTGTGTGGGTGTTGGGCAGTGTGTGGGTGTTGGGCAGTGGGTGATGGGCAGTGTGTGGGTGATGGGCAGTGTGTGGGTGTTGGGCAGTGTGTGGGTGTTGGGCAGTGGGTGATGGGCAGTGTGTGGGTGATGGGCAGTGTGTGGGTGTTGGGCAGTGTGTGGGTGTTGGGCAGTGTGTGGTGGGTGATGGGCAGTGTGTGGGTGTTGGGCAGTGTGTGGGTGTTGGGCAGTGTGTGGGCGATGGGCAGTGTGTGGGTATTGGGTAGGGTGTGGGTGTTGGGCAGTGTGTGGTGGGTGATGGGCAGTGTGTGCTGGGTGATAGGCATTGTGTTGGTGATGGGCAGTGCGTGTGGTGTGCAGTGTGTGGGTGATGGGCAGTGTGTGGTGGGTGACGGGCAGTGTGTGGGTGATGGGCAGTGTGTGGCTGACGGGCAGAGTGTGTGGTCGGTGATGGGCAGTGTGTGGGTGTTGGGCAGTGTGTGTGGGTGATGGGCAGTGTGTGTGGGTGATGGGCAGTGTGTGGGTGATGGCCAGTGTGTGAGTGATGGGCAGTGTGTGGCTGACGGGCAGTGTGTGGTGGGTGATGGGCGGTGTGTGGGTGATGGGCGGTGTGTGGTGGGTGACGGACTTTGTGTGGGTGATGGGCAGTGTGTGGCTGACGGGCAGTTTGTGGTGGGTGATGGGCAGTGTGTGGGTGTTGGGCAGTGTGTGTGGGTGATGGGCAGTGTGTGTTGGTGATGGGCAGTGTGTGGGTGATGGGCAGTGTGTGTGGGTGATGGGCAGTGTGTGGGTGATGGGCAGAGTGTGGGTGATGGGCAGTGTGCGGGTGATGGGCAGAGTGTGGGTGATGGGCAGTGTGAGGGTGATGGGCAGTGTGTGGGTGACGGGCAGTGTGTGGTGGGTGATGGGCAGTGTGTGGCTGACGGGCAGTGTGTGGTGGGTGATGGGCAGTGTGTGGTGGTGACGGGCAGTGTGTGGTGGGTGATGGGCAGTGTGTGGGTGATGGGCAGTGTGTGGGTGATGCGCAGTGTGTGGTGGGTTATGGGCAGTGTGTGTGTGATGGGCAGTGTGTGGCTGAAGGGCAGTGTGTGGGTGATGGGCAGTGTGGTGGGTGACGGGTAGTGTGTGGGTGACGGGCAGTGTGTGGCTGACGGGCAGTGTTTGGGTGATGGGCTGTGTGTGGTGGGTGATGGGCAGTGTGTGGGTGATGGGCAGTGTGTGGCTGACGGGCAGTGTGTGGGTGATGGGCAGTGTGTGGGTGATGGGCAGTGTGTGGGTAATGGGCAGTGTGTGGGTGATGGGCAGTGTGTATGTGATGGGCAGTGTGTGGGTGATGGGCAGTGTGTGGGTGATGGGCAGTGTGTGGGTGATGGGCAGAGTGTGTGTGATGGGCAGTGTGTGGGTGATGGGCAGAGTGTGGGTGATGGGCAGAGTGTGGGTGATGGGCAGTGTGGTGGGTGATGGGCAGTGTGTGGGTGATGGGCAGTGTGTGGGTGATGGGCAGAGTGTGGGTGATGGGCAGAGTGTGGGTGATGGGCAGTGTGGTGGGTGATGGGCATTGTGTGGGTGATGGGCAGAGTGTGGGTGATGGGCAGTGTATGGGTGATGGGCAGTGTGTGGTGGGTGACGGGCAGTGTGTGGGTGATGGGCATTGTGTGGGTGATGGGCAGTGTGTGGGTGATGGGCAGTGTGTGATGGGCAGTGGGTGATGGGCAGTGTGTGGTGGGTGATGGGCAGTGTGTGGGTGATGGGCAGTGTGTGGGTGACGGGCAGTGTGTGGATGATGGGCAGTGGCTGTTGGGCAGTGTGTGGTGGGTGATGGGCAGTGTGTGTGCGATGGGCAGTGTGTGGGTGATGGGCAGTGGGTGATGGGCAGTGTGTGGTGGGTAATGGGCAGTGTGTGTGTGATGGGCAGTGTGTGGGTGATGGGCAGTGTGTGGTGGGTGATGGGCAGTGTGTGGGTGATGGGCAGTGTGTGGGTGATAGGCAGTGTGTGGTGTGTGATGGGCAGTGTGTGGGTGATGGGCAGTGTGTGGGTGATGGGCATTGTGTGGGTGATGGGCAGTGTGTGGGTGATGGGCAGTGTGTGCGTGATGGGCAGTGGGTGATGGTCAGTGTGTGGGTGATTGTCAGTGTTTGGGTGATGGGCAGTGGGTGATGGGCAGTGTGTGGTGGGTGATGGGCAGTGTGTGGGTGATGGGCAGTGTTGTGGGTGATGGTCAGTGTGTGGGTGATGGTCAGTGGGTGATTGGCAGTGTGTGGGTGATGGTCAGTGTTTGGATGATGGGCAGTGGGTGATGGGCAGTGTGTGGTGGGTGATGGGCAGTGTGTGGGTGATGGGCAGTGGGTGATGGGCAGTGTGTGGTGGGTGATGGGCAGTGTGTGGGTGATGGGCAGTGTGTGGTGGGTGATGGGCAGTGTGTGGGTGATGGGCAATGTGTGGGTGATGGGCAGTGTGTGGGTGATGGGCAGTGTATGCCTGATGGGCAGTGTGTGGTGGGTGATGGGCAGTGTGTGGGTGATGGGCAGTGTGTGGTGGGTGATGGGCAGTGTGTGTGTGATGGGCAGTGTGTGGGTGATGGGCAGTGTATGGGTGATGGGCAGTGTGTGGTGGGTGATGGGCAGTGTGTGGGTGCTGGGCAGTGTGTGGTGGGTGATGGGCAGTGTGTGCGTGACGGGCAGTGTGTGGGTGATGGGCGGTGGGTGACGGGCAGAGTGTGGGTGATGGGCAGTGTGTGGGTGATGGACAGTGTGTGGTGGGTGATGGGCAGTGTGTGGATGATGGGCAGTGTGTGGGTGTTGGGCAGTGTGTGGGTGTTGGGCAGTGGGTGATGGGCAGTGTGTGGGTGATGGGCAGTGTGTGGGTGTTGGGCAGTGTGTGGGTGTTGGGCAGTGGGTGATGGGCAGTGTGTGGGTGATGGGCAGTGTGTGGGTGTTGGGCAGTGTGTGGGTGTTGGGCAGTGTGTGGTGGGTGATGGGCAGTGTGTGGGTGTTGGGCAGTGTGTGGGTGTTGGGCAGTGTGTGGGCGATGGGCAGTGTGTGGGTATTGGGTAGGGTGTGGGTGTTGGGCAGTGTGTGGTGGGTGATGGGCAGTGTGTGCTGGGTGATAGGCATTGTGTTGGTGATGGGCAGTGCGTGTGGTGGGCAGTGTGTGGGTGATGGGCAGTGTGTGGTGGGTGACGGGCAGTGTGTGGGTGATGGGCAGTGTGTGGCTGACGGGCAGAGTGTGTGGTCGGTGATGGGCAGTGTGTGGGTGTTGGGCAGTGTGTGTGGGTGATGGGCAGTGTGTGTGGGTGATGGGCAGTGTGTGGGTGATGGCCAGTGTGTGAGTGATGGGCAGTGTGTGGCTGACGGGCAGTGTGTGGTGGGTGATGGGCAGTGTGTGGGTGATGGGCGGTGTGTGGTGGGTGACGGACTTTGTGTGGGTGATGGGCAGTGTGTGGCTGACGGGCAGTTTGTGGTGGGTGATGGGCAGTGTGTGGGTGTTGGGCAGTGTGTGTGGGTGATGGGCAGTGTGTGTTGGTGATGGGCAGTGTGTGGGTGATGGGCAGTGTGTGTGGGTGATGGGCAGTGTGTGGGTGATGGGCAGAGTGTGGGTGATGGGCAGTGTGCGGGTGATGGGCAGAGTGTGGGTGATGGGCAGTGTGCGGGTGATGGGCAGTGTGTGGGTGACGGGCAGTGTGTGGTGGGTGATGGGCAGTGTGTGGCTGACGGGCAGTGTGTGGTGGGTGATGGGCAGTGTGTGGTGGTGACGGGCAGTGTGTGGTGGGTGATGGGCAGTGTGTGGGTGATGGGCAGTGTGTGGGTGATGCGCAGTGTGTGGTGGGTTATGGGCAGTGTGTGTGTGATGGGCAGTGTGTGGCTGAAGGGCAGTGTGTGGGTGACGGGCAGTGTGGTGGGTGACGGGTAGTGTGTGGGTGACGGGCAGTGTTTGGGTGATGGGCTGTGTGTGGTGGGTGATGGGCAGTGTGTGGGTGATGGGCAGTGTGTGGCTGACGGGCAGTGTGTGGGTGATGGGCAGTGTGTGGGTGATGGGCAGTGTGTGGGTAATGGGCAGTGTGTGGGTGATGGGCAGTGTGTATGTGATGGGCAGTGTGTGGGTGATGGGCAGTGTGTGGGTGATGGGCAGTGTGTGGGTGATGGGCAGAGTGTGTGTGATGGGCAGTGTGTGGGTGATGGGCAGAGTGTGGGTGATGGGCAGAGTGTGGGTGATGGGCAGTGTGGTGGGTGATGGGCAGTGTGTGGGTGATGGGCAGTGTGTGGGTGATGGGCAGAGTGTGGGTGATGGGCAGAGTGTGGGTGATGGGCAGTGTGGTGGGTGATGGGCATTGTGTGGGTGATGGGCATTGTGTGGGTGATGGGCAGTGTGTGGGTGATGGGCAGTGTGTGATGGGCAGTGGGTGATGGGCAGTGTGTGGTGGGTGATGGGCAGTGTGTGGGTGATGGGCAGTGTGTGGGTGACGGGCAGTGTGTGGATGATGGGCAGTGGCTGTTGGGCAGTGTGTGGTGGGTGATGGGCAGTGTGTGTGCGATGGGCAGTGTGTGGGTGATGGGCAGTGGGTGATGGGCAGTGTGTGGTGGGTGATGGGCAGTGTGTGTGTGATGGGCAGTGTGTGGGTGATGGGCAGTGTGTGGTGGGTGATGGGCAGTGTGTGGGTGATGGGCAGTGTGTGGGTGATAGGCAGTGTGTGGTGTGTGATGGGCAGTGTGTGGGTGATGGGCAGTGTGTGGGTGATGGGCATTGTGTGGGTGATGGGCAGTGTGTGGGTGATGGGCAGTGGGTGATGGGCAGTGTGTGGGTGATGGGCAGTGTGTGGGTGATGGCCAGTGGGTGATGGGCAGTGTGTGGGTGATGGGCAGTGTGTGGGTGATGGGCAGTGGGTGATGGGCAGTGTGTGTTGGGTGATGGGCAGTGTGTGTGTGATGGGCATTGTGTGGGTGATGGGCATTGTGTGGGTGATGGGCAGTGTGTGGGTAATGGGCAGTGGGTGATGGGCAGTGTGTCGGTGATGGGCAGTGTGTGGGTGATGGGCAGTGGGTGATGGGCAGTGTGTGGGTGATGGGCAGTGTGTGGGTGATGGGCAGTGGGTGATGGGCATTGTGTGGGTGATGGGCAGTGTGTGGGTGATGGGCTGTGGGTGATGGGCAGTGTGTGGGTGATGGGCAGTGTGTGGCTGTTGGCAGTGTGTGGGTGATGGGCAGTGTGTGGTGGGTGATGGGCAGTGTGTGTGTGATGGGCAGTGTGTGGGTGATGGGCAATGTTTGGTGGGTGATGGGCAGTGTGTGGGTGATGGGCAGTGTGTGGGTGATGGGCAATGTTTGGTGGGTGATGGGCAGTGTGTGTGTGATGGGCAGTGTGTGTGTGATGTGCAGTGTGTGGGTGTTGGGCAGTGTGTGTGGGTGATGGGCAGTGTGTGGGTGATGGGCAGTGTGTGGGTGATGGGCAGTGTGTGGCTGACGGGCAGTATGTGGTGGCTGATGGGCAGTGTGTGGCTGACGGGCAGTGTGTGGTGGGTGATGGGCAGTGTGTGGTGGGTGACGGGCAGTGTGTGGTGGGTGATGGGCAGTGTGTGGGTGATGGGCAGTGTGTGGGGGATGCGCAGTGTGTGGGTGATGGGCAGTGTGTGGTGGGTGATGGGCAGTGTGTGGGTGATGGGCAGTGTGTGGTTGGTGACGGGCAGTGTGTGGGTGATGGGCAGTGTGTGGCTGACGGGCAGTATGTGGGTGATGTGCTGTGTGTGGTGGGTGATGGGCAGTGTGTGGGTGATGGGCAGTGTGTGGCTGACGGGCAGTGTGTGGGTGATGGGCAGTGTGTGGGTGAAGGGCAGTGTGTGGGTAATGGGCAGTGAGTGGGTGACGGGCAGTGTGTGGCTGACAGGCAGTGTGTGGGTGATGGGCTGTGTGTGGGTGATGGGCAGTGTGTGGGTGATGGGCAGTGTGTGGGTGATGGGCAGAGTGTGGGTGATGGGCAGTGTGGTGGGTGATGGGCAGTGTGTGGGTGATGGGCAGTGTATGGGTGACGGGCAGTGTGTGGTGGGTGATGGGCAGTGTGTGGTGGGTGACGGTCAGAGTGTGGGTGATGGGCAGTGTGTGGGTGATGGGCAGTGTGTGGGTGATGGGCATTGTGTGGGTGATGGGCAGTGTGTGGGTGATGGGCAGTGGGTGATGGGCAGTGGGTGATGGGCAGTGTGTGGTGGGTGATGGGCAGTGTGTGGGTGATGGGCAGTGTGTGGGTGACGGGCAGTGTGTGGAGGATGGGCAGTGGCTGTTGGGCAGTGTGTGGTGGGTGATGGGCAGTGTGTGTGTGATGGGCAGTGTGTGGGTGATGGGCAGTGGGTGATGGGCAGTGTGTGGTGGGTGATGGGCAGTGTGTGTGTGATGGGCAGTGTGTGGGTGATGGGCAGTGTGTGGTGGGTGATGGGCAGTGTGTGGGTGATGGGCAGTGTGTGGGTGATAGGCAGTGTGTGGTGTGTGATGGGCAGTGTGTGGGTGATGGGCAGTGTGTGGGTGATGGGCATTGTGTGGGTGATGGGCAGTGTGTGGGTGATGGGCAGTGGGTGATGGGCAGTGTGTGGGTGATGGCCAGTGTGTGGGTGATGGCCAGTGGGTGATGGGCAGTGTGTGGGTGATGGGCAGTGTGTGGGTGATGGGCAGTGGGTGATGGGCAGTGTGTGTTGGGTGATGGGCAGTGTGTGTGTGATGGGCATTGTGTGGGTGATGGGCATTGTGTGGGTGATGGGCAGTGTGTGGGTGATGGGCAGTGGGTGATGGGCAGTGTGTGGGTGATGGGCAGTGTGTGGGTGATGGGCAGTGGGTGATGGGCAGTGTGTGGGTGATGGTCAGTGTTTGGGTGATGGGCAGTGGGTGATGGGCAGTGTGTGGTGCGTGATGGGCAGTGTGTGGTGGGTGATGGGCAGTGTGTGGGTGATGGGCAGTGTTGTGGGTGATGGTCAGTGTGTGGGTGATGGTCAGTGGGTGATTGGCAGTGTGTGGGTGATGGTCAGTGTTTGGATGATGGGCAGTGGGTGATGGGCAGTGTGTGGTGGGTGATGGGCAGTGTGTGGGTGATGGGCAGTGGGTGATGGGCAGTGTGTGCTGGGTGATGGGCAGTGTGTGGGTGATGGGCAGTGTGTGGTGGGTGATGGGCAGTGTGTGGGTGATGGGCAGTGTGTGGGTGATGGGCAGTGTATGCCTGATGGGCAGTGTGTGGTGGGTGATGGGCAGTATGTGGGTGATGGGCAGTGTGTGGTGGGTGATGGGCAGTGTGTGTGTGATGGGCAGTGTGTGGGTGATGGGCAGTGTATGGGTGATGGGCAGTGTTTGGTGGGGGATGGGCAGTGTGTGGGTGCTGGGCAGTGTGTGGGTGATGGGCAGTGGGTGATGGGCAATGTGTGGGTGATGGGCAGTGTGTGGGTGATGGGCAGTGGGTGATCGGCATTGTGTGGGTGATGGGCAGTGTGTGGGTGATGGGCAGTGGGTGATGGGCAGTGTGTGGGTGATGGGCAGTGTGTGGCTGATGGGCAGTGTGTGGGTGATGGGCAGTGTGTGGTGGGTGATGGGCAGTGTGTGTGTGATGGGCAGTGTGTTGCTGATGGGCAATGTTTGGTGGGTGATGGGCAGTGTGTGGGTGATGGGCAGTGTGTGGGTGATGGGCAATGTTTGGTGGGTGATGGGCAGTGTGTGTGTGATGGGCAGTGTGTGGGTGATGGGCAGTGTGTGGGTGATGGGCAGTGTGTGGGTGATGGGCAATGCTTGGTGGGTGATGGGCAGTGTGTGGGTGATGGGCAGTGTGTGGGTGATGGGCAGTGGGTGGTGGGCAGTGTGTGGGTGATGGGCAGTGGGTGATGGGCAGTGTGTGGTTGATGGGCAGTGTGTGGGTGATGGGCAGTGGGTGATGGGCAGTGTGTGGGTGATGGGCAGTGTGTGGGTGATGGGCAGTGTGTGGGTGATGGGCAGTGGGTGATGGGCAGTGTGTGGGTGTTGGGCAGTGTGTGGGTGATGGGCAGTGTGTGGGTGATGGGCAGTGTGTGGGTGATGGGCAGTGTGTGGTGGGTGATGGGAGGTGTGTGGGTGATGGGCAGTGTGTGGTGGGTGACGGGCAGTGTGTGGGTGATGGGCAGTGTGTGGGTGATGGGCAGTGTGTGGGTGTTGGGCAGTGTGTGGGTGATGGGCAGTGTGTGGGTGATGGGCAGTGTGTGGTGGGTGATGGGAGGTGTGTGGGTGATGGGCAGTGTGTGGTGGGTGACGGGCAGTGTGTGGGTGATGGGCTGTGTGTGGGTGATGGGCAGTGTGTGGGTGATGGGCAGTGTGTGGGTGATGGGCAGTGTGTGGTTGGTGATGGGCAGTGTGTGGGTGATGGGCAGTGTGTGTCGTGGGTGATGGGCAGTGTGTGCGTGACGGGCAGTGTGTGGGTGATGGGCAGTGGGTGATGGGCAGAGTGTGGGTGATGGGCAGTGTGTGGGTGATGGACAGTGTGTGGTGGGTGATGGGCAGTGTGTGGGTGATGGGCAGTGTGTGGGTGTTGGGCAGTGTGTGGGTGTTGGGCAGTGGGTGATGGGCACTGTGTGGGTGATGGGCAGTGTTTGGGTGTTGGGCAGTGTGTGGGTGTTGGGCAGTGGGTGATGGGCAGTGTGTGGGTGTTGGGCAGTGTGTGGGTGTTGGGCAGTGTGTGGTGGGTGATGGGCAGTGTGTGTGGGTGATGGGCAGTGTGTGGGTGATGGGCAGTGTGTGTGTGATGGGCAGTGTGTGGCTGACGGGCAGTGTCTGGTGGGTGATGGGCAGTGTGTGGGTGATGGGCAGTGTGTGGTGGGTGACGGGAAGTGTGTGGGTGATGGGCAGTGTGTGGCTGACGGGCAGTGTGTGGTGGGTGATGTGCAGTGTGTGGGTGTTGGGCAGTGTGTGTGGGTGATGGGCAGTGTGTGTGGGTGATGGGCAGTGTGTGGGTAATGGGCAGTGTGTGGGTGATGGGCAGTGTGTGGCTGACGGGCAGTGTGTGGTGGGTAATGGGCAGTGTGTGGCTGACGGTCAGTGTGTGTTGGGTGATGGGCAGTGTGTGGTGGGTGACGGGCAGTGTGTGGTGGGTGATGGGCAGTGTGTGTGTGATGGGCAGTGTGTGGGTGATGGGCAGTGTGTGGTGGGTTATGGGCAGTGTGTGTGTGATGGGCAGTGTGTGGGTGATGGGCTGTGTGTGGGTGATGGGCAGTGTGTGGGTGATGGGCAGTGTGTGGGTGATGGGCAGTGTGTGGTGGGTTATGCGCAGTGTGTGTGTGATGGGCAGTGTGTGGGTGATGGGCAGTGTGTGGGTGATGGGCAGTGTGTGGTGGGTGACGGGCAGTGTGTGGGTGATGGGCCGTGTGTGGCTGACGGGCAGTGTGTGGGTGATGGGCTGTGTGTGGTGGGTGATGGGCAGTGTGTGGGTGATGGGCAGTGTGGTGGGTGATGGGCAGTGTGTGGGTGATGGGCAGTGTGTGGGTGATGGGCAGAGTGTGGGTGATGGGCAGTGTGTGGGTGATGGGCAGTGTGTGGGTGATGGGCAGTGTGTGGGTGATGGGCAGAGTGTGGGTGATGGGCAGTGTGGTGGGTGATGGGCAGTGTGGTGGGTGATGGGCAGTGTGTGGGTGATGGGCAGAGTGTGGGTGATGGGCAGTGTATGGGTGACGGGCAGTGTGTGGTGGGTGATGGGCAGTGTGTGGTGGGTGACGGGCAGTGTGTGGGTGATGGGCAGTGTGTGGGTGATGGGCAGGGTGTGGGTGATGTGCATTGTGTGGGTGATGGGCAGTGTGTGGGTGATGGGCAGTGGGTGATGGGCAGTGTGTGGGTGATGGGCAGTGTGTGGGTGATGGGCAATGTGTGGGTGATGGGCAGTGGGTGATGGGCAGTGTGTGGTGGGTGATGGGCAGTGTGTGGGTGACGGGCACTGTGTGGTTGATGGGCAGTGGTTGTTGGGCAGTGTGTGGTGGGTGATGGGCAGTGTGTGTGTGATGGGCAGTGTGTGGGTGATGGGCAGTGGGTGATGGGCAGTGTGTGGTGGGTGATGGGCAGTGTGTGTGTGATGGGCAGTGTGTGGGTGATGGGCAGTGTGTGGTGGGTGATGGGCAGTGTGTGGGTGATGGGCAGTGTGTGGGTGATGGGCATTGTGTGGGTGATGGGCAGTGTGTGGGTGAAGGGCAGTGGGTGAAGGGCAGTGTGTGGGTGATGGGCAGTGTGTGGGTGATGGGCTGTGGGTGATGGGCAGTGTGTGGGTGATGGGCAGTTTGTGGGTGATGGCCAGTGGGTGTTGGGCAGTGTGTGGTGGGTGATGGGCAGTGTGTGTGTGATGGGCATTGTGTGGGTGATGGGCATTGTGTGGGTGATGGGCAGTGTGTGGGTGATGGGCAGTGGGTGATGGGCAGTGGGTGATGGGCAGTGTGTGGGTGATGGGCAGTGTGTGGGTGATGGGCAGTGGGTGATGGGCAGTGTGTGGGTGATGGGCAGTGTGTGGGTGATGGGCAGTGGGTGATGGGCATTGTGTGGGTGATGGGCAGTGTGTGGGTGATGGGCAGTGGGTGATGGGCAGTGTGTGGGTGATGGGCAGTGTCTGGCTGATGGGCAGTGTGTGGGTGATGGGCAGTGTGTGGTGGGTGATGGGCAGTGTGTGTGTGATGGGCAGTGTGTGGGTGATGGGCAATGTTTGGTGGGTGATGGGCAGTGTGTGGGTGATGGGCAGTGTGTGGGTGATGGGCAATGTTTGGTGGGTGATGGGCAGTGTGTGTGTGATGGGCAGTGTGTGGGTGATGGGCAGTGTGTGGGTGATGGGCAGTGTGTGGGTGATGGGCAATGTTTGGTGGGTGATGGGCAGTGTGTGGGTGATGGGCAGTGTGTGGGTGATGGGCAGTGGGTGATGGGCAGTGTGTGGGTGATGGGCAGTGGGTGATGGGCAGTGTGTGGGTGATGGGCAGTGTGTGGGTGATGGGCAGTGTGTGATGGGCAGTGTGTTGGTGATGGGCTGTGTGTGGGTGATGGGCAGTGTGTGGGTGATGGGCAGTGTGTGGGTGATGGGCAGTGGGTGATGGGCAGTGTGTGGGTGATGGGCAGTGTGTGGGTAATGGGCAGTGTGTGGGTGATGGGCAGTGTGTGGGTGATGGGCAGTGTGTGGTGGGTAATGGGCAGTGTGTGGGTGATGGGCAGTGTGTGGTGGGTCACGGGCAGTGTGTGGGTGATGGGCAGTGTGTGGGTGATGGGCAGTGTGTGGGTGATGGGCAGTGTGTGGTGGGTGATGGGCAGTGGGTGATGGGCAGTGGGTGATGGGCAGTGGGTGATGGGCAGTGGGTGATGGGCAGTGTGTGGGTGATGGGCAGTGGGTGATGGGCAGTGGGTGATGGGCAGTGTGTGGGTGATGGGCAGTGTGTGGGTGATGGGCAGAGTGTGGGTGACGGGCAGAGTGTGGGTGATGGGCAGTGTGTGGGTGATGGACAGTGTGTGGGTGATGGGCAGTGGGTGATGGGCAGTGTGTGGGTGATGGGCAGTGTGTGGTGGGTTACGGGCAGTGTGTGGGTGATGGGCAGTGTGTGGGTGATGGGCAGTGTGTGGGTGATGGGCAGTGTGTGGGTGATGGGCAGTGTGTGGGTGACGAGCAGTGTGTGGTGGGTGATGGGCAGTGTGTGGGTGATGGGCAGTGTGTGGGTGATGGGCAGTGTGTGGTGGGTGATGGGCAGTGTGTGGGTGACGAGCAGTGTGTGGTGGGTGATGGGCAGTGTATGGGTGACGGGCAGTGTGTGGTGGGTGATGGGCAGTGTGTGGTGGGTGACGGGCAGTGTGTGGGTGATGGGCAGTGTGTGGGTGATGGGCAGGGTGTGGGTGATGGGCAGTGTGTGGGTGATGGGCAGTGGGTGATGGGCAGTGTGTGGGTGATGGGCAGTGTGTGGGTGATGGGCAATGTGTGGGTGATGGGCAATGTGTGGGTGATGGGCAGTGGGTGATGGGCAGTGTGTGGTGGGTGATGGGCAGTGTGGGTGACGGGCACTGTGTGGTTGATGGGCAGTGGTTGTTGGGCAGTGTGTGGTGGGTGATGGGCAGTGTGTGTGTGATGGGCAGTGTGTGGGTGATGGGCAGTGGGTGATGGGCAGTGTGTGGTGGGTGATGGGCAGTGTGTGTGTGATGGGCAGTGTGTGGGTGATGGGCAGTGTGTGGTGGGTGATGGGCAGTGTGTGGGTGATGGGCAGTGTGTGGGTGATGGGCATTGTGTGGGTGATGGGCAGTGTGTGGGTGATGGGCAGTGGGTGATGGGCAGTGTGTGGGTGATGGGCAGTGTGTGGGTGATGGGCTGTGGGTGATGGGCAGTGTGTGGGTGATGGGCAGTTTGTGGGTGATGGCCAGTGGGTGTTGGGCAGTGTGTGGTGGGTGATGGGCAGTGTGTGTGTGATGGGCATTGTGTGGGTGATGGGCATTGTGTGGGTGATGGGCAGTGTGTGGGTGATGGGCAGTGGGTGATGGGCAGTGGGTGATGGGCAGTGTGTGGGTGATGGGCAGTGTGTGGGTGATGGGCAGTGGGTGATGGGCAGTGTGTGGGTGATGGGCAGTGTGTGGGTGTTGGGCAGTGGGTGATGGGCATTGTGTGGGTGATGGGCAGTGTGTGGGTGATGGGCAGTGGGTGATGGGCAGTGTGTGGGTGATGGGCAGTGTCTGGCTGATGGGCAGTGTGTGGGTGATGGGCAGTGTGTGGTGGGTGATGGGCAGTGTGTGTGTGATGGGCAGTGTGTGGTTGATGGGCAATGTTTGGTGGGTGATGGGCAGTGTGTGGGTGATGGGCAGTGTGTGGGTGATGGGCAATGTTTGGTGGGTGATGGGCAGTGTGTGTGTGATGGGCAGTGTGTGGGTGATGGGCAGTGTGTGGGTGATGGGCAGTGTGTGGGTGATGGGCAATGTTTGGTGGGTGATGGGCAGTGTGTGGGTGATGGGCAGTGTGTGGGTGATGGGCAGTGTGTGGGTGATGGGCAGTGGGTGATGGGCAGTGTGTGGGTGATGGGCAGTGGGTGATGGGCAGTGTGTGGGTGATGGGCAGTGTGTGGGTGATGGGCAGTGGGTGATGGGCAGTGTGTTGGTGATGGGCTGTGTGTGGGTGATTGGCAGTGTGTGGGTGATGGGCAGTGTGTGGGTGATGGGCAGTGTGTGGGTGATGGGCAGTGGGTGATGGGCAGTGTGTGGGTGTTGGGCAGTGTGTGGGTAATGGGCAGTGTGTGGGTGATGGGCAGTGTGTGGGTGATGGGCAGTGTGTGGTGGGTAATGGGCAGTGTGTGGGCGATGGGCAGTGTTTGGTGGGTGACGGGCAGTGTGTGGGTGATGGGCAGTGTGTGGGTGATGGGTAGTGTGTGGGTGATGGGCAGTGTGTGGTGGGTGATGGGCAGTGGGTGATGGGCAGTGGGTGCTGGGCAGTGGGTGATGGGCAGTGGGTGATGGGCAGTGTGTGGGTGATGGGCAGTGGGTGATGGGCAGTGGGTGATGGGCAGTGTGTGGGTGATGGGCAGTGTGTGGGTGATGGGCAGAGTGTGGGTGACGGGCAGAGTGTGGGTGATGGGCAGTGTGTGGGTGATGGACAGTGTGTGGGTGATGGGCAGTGGGTGATGGGCAGTGTGTGGGTGATGGGCAGTGTGTGGGTGAGGGGCAGTGTGTGGGTGATGGGCAGTGTGTGGGTGACGGGCAGAGTGTGGGTGATGGGCAGTGTGTGGGTGATGGGCAGTGTGTGGGTGATGGGCAGTGGGTGATTGGCAGTGTGTGGGTGATGGGCATTGGGTGATGGGCAGTGTGTGGGTGATGGGCAGTGTGTGGGTGATGGGCAGTGTGTGGGTGATGGGCAGTTTGTGGGTGACGGGCAGTGTGTGGATGATGGGCAGTCGCTGATGGGCAGTGTTTGGGTGATGGGTAGTGTGTGGGTGACGAGCAGTGTGTGGTGGGTGATGGGCAGTGTGTTGGTGATGGGCAGTGTGTGGGTGATGGGCAGTGTGTGGGTGACGAGCAGTGTGTGGTGGGTGATGGGCAGTGTGTGGGTGATGGGCAGTGTGTGGGTGATGGGCAGTGTGTGGTGGGTGATGGGCAGTGTGTGGGTGACGAGCAGTGTGTGGTGGGTGATGGGCAGTGTGTGGGTGATGGGCAGTGTGTGGGTGATGGGCAGTGTGTGGTGGGTGATGGGCAGTGTGTGGTGGGTGATGGGCAGTGTGTGGGTGATGGGCAGTTTGTGGGCGATGGGCAGTGTGTGGTGGGTGATGGGCAGTGTGTGGGTGATGGGCAGTGTTTGGGTGATGGGCACTGTGTGGGTGATGGGCAGTGTGTGGTGGGTGATGGGCAGTGTGTGGGTGATGGGCAGTGTGTGGGTGAGGGGCAGTGTGTGGGTGATGGGCAGTGTGTGGTGGGTGATGGGCAGTGTGTGGTGGGTGATGGGCAGTGTGTCGTGGGTGATGGGCAGTGTGTGGGTGATGGGCAGTGTGTGGGTGATGGGCAGTGTGTGGTGGGTGATGGGCAGTGTGTGGGTGATGGGCAGTGTGTGGTGGGTGATGGGCAGTGTGTGGGTGATGGGCAGTGTGTGGTGGGTGATGGGCAGTGTGGTGGGTGATGGGCAGTTTGTGGGTGATGGGCAGTGTGTTGGTGATGGGCAGTGTGTGGGTGATGGGCAGTGTGTGGGTGATGGCAGTGTGTGGGTGATGGGCAGTGTGTTGGTGATGGGCAGTGTGTGGGTGATGGGCAGTGTGTGGGTGATGGCCAGTGGGTGATGGGCAGTGTGTGGGTGATGGGCAGTGTGTGGGTGATGGGCAGTGTGTGGATGATGGGCAGTGTGTGGGTGATGGCCAGTGGGTGATGGGCAGTGTGTGGGTGATGGGCAGTGTGTGGGTGACGGGCAGTGTGTGGGTGATGGGCAGTGTGTGGGTGATGGCCAGTGGGTGATGGGCAGTGTTTGGGTGATCGCCAGTGTGTGGGTGATCGCCAGTGGGTGATGGGCAGTGTGTGGGTGATGGGCAGTGTGTGGGTGATGGCCAGTGGGTGATGGGCAGTGTGTGGGTGATGGCCAGTGGGTGATGGGCTGTGTGTGGGTGATGGGCAGTGGGTGATGGGCAGTGTGTGGGTGATGGGCAGTGTGTGGGTGATGGGCAGTGTGTGTGGGTGATGGGCAGTGTGTGGGTGATGGGCAGTGTGTGGTGGGTGATCGGCAGTGTGTGGGTGACGGGCAGTGTGTGGTGGGTGATGGGCTGTCATTTTTAACACCTCGATCAACTCTCCCCTTAACCTTCTCTGCTCTAAAGAGAACAATCCCAGCTTTTCCAGTGTCTCCACTGAAGTCCCTCATCTCTGGACTCTTTCCAGTAAATCCCCTTCGTGCCCTCTCCAATGTCTTGACATCTTTCCTAAAGATCGGTGCCCAAATTTAGAGAAAATACTCCAACTGAGACCTGACCATTGTTTTATAAAGACTTAACATCACTTCCTGGCTTTTGAACTCTAATGATCAAGCCACGGATATATTTTGCTTTATTAACAGCCTTCTTAACTTGTCCTTCCCCCATGGTCTCTCTGCACTCCCTTTAAAATTATACCTCCCCTCATTCTTCTCACTAAAATATATCACTTCACACTTCTCTGCATCAGGTTTAATCTGCCACGAGTCTGCATGTTTTCCAGTCTCGGTGTGCCCCCCTGAAGTCTGTTACTATCCTCTTCACTGTTCACTACATTTCTGAGTTTCATGTCATCTATAGATTTTGCAATGATGCCCTGTATCCAAATCCGGTACCTGTATCAACATTGGCTGAGCTGCAATACCTGCCCAAAATTCACCCACAAAGACTGACCACAGACCTTAGTATACTGTGAAATGTTTTTATCTTTGAACCTCACACTATTTAAGGTCTGAGGATTGTTGAGCTGAAGTAAGTCGGAGATGTTTCCTAAGCGAAGGCCCAGAGAATGAAGAACAGGACACAATGGTGGGTGTCATGTGCTGGTCCGAATTCACCAGTTTACCCAACTGGTAAAGCTTTCTCTCTCTTTGCAGATGTGAACGAGTGTGAGACTATTGAAGGTGTCTGTGGCTCAGCAGTCTGTGAGAATGTGGGTGGTTCATTTTTCTGTCTTTGCCCGAATGAAAATGAAGAGTTTGAACCAAGGACAGGACAGTGCAATCGACGAGCTGTCCACGGTACGTATATTGGCTGCTGATTTCTCTCCTGTCCACTCTGTATCTGTAAAGACCAGGGTAATCTCCCTCTCTGGAAAGCGATACTGAGGTGTATGTCCCAATTCACATCCACACGTTTGTGGCATCTTTTGTCAGATTCACTCAAGGCTGGTTTCTGAGAACGTCGTTGTAGTGGATGCTCCTACTCCTGAGAAAACTCCTCCGACTCGGGGTTAACAGATAAAGCCCAAGTCTCCTGCTGTACATCACTGACCAGTGAGGCAGCTCCTGGTGAATTCAGATGAAGGGAGTAGTGGAATCGGAAAGAGAATCCTAGTATAATGTACGAGCATACAAATATACATACGAATTAGGAGCAGGAGGAGGCCACTCAGCCCCTCGAGCCTGCACTGCCATTCAATAAGATCTTGGCTGTTTTGATTGTAACCTCTACCCCATGTTCCTGCTTACCCCTGATAACCCCTGAGCCCCTTGTTAATCAAGGATCTATCCAGCTCTGCCGTAAAAATATTCAAAGACTCTGCTTCCACTGCCTTTTGATCAAGAGAGTTCCAAAGACTCTCTCTGAGAGAAAACATTTCTCATCTCTGCCTTAAATGAGCGACCCCTTATTTTTAAACAGTGACCCCTAGATCTAGATTCTCCCACAAGAGGAAACATCCTCTCCACATCCACCCTGTCAAGTCCCCTCAAGATCTTAAATGTTTTAATCAAGTCATCTCTCACTCTTCTAAATTCCAGTGGATACAAACCTAACCTGTCCAGCCTTCCCTCATAAGACAACACGCCCATTCCTGGTCTTAGTCTAGTAAACTTTCTCTGAACTGCTTCTAATGCATTTACATCCTTCCTTAAATAAGACCAATACTCCAGATGTGGTTTCACTAGTGCCCTGTACAACTGAAGCATAACCTCCCTACTTTTGTCATCAATTCCCCTCAAAATAAACAATAACATTCTATTTGCTTTCCTAATTACCTGCTGTACCTGCAACTGGCCTTTTGTGATTCATGCACTAGGACCCCCAGATCCCTCTGAATCTCAGAGCTCTGCAATCTCTCACCATGTAGATAATAAGCTTCTCTTTTATTCATCCTGCCAAAATGAACAATTTCACATTTGCCCACATTATTCCCCATTTGCCAGGCCTTTGCTCACTCAATTAACCTATCTATGTCCCTTATGTCCTCTTCACAATTTACTTTCCTACTTATCTTTGTGTCATCAGCAAATTTAGCCAACATTCCCTCAGTCCCTTCATCCAGTCATTTATATAAATTGTAACAAAGTTGAGGCCCCAGCACTGATCCCTGTGGCACACCACTCGACACATCCTGCCAACCAGAAAAAGACCCATTCATGCCAACTCTCTGCTATCTGTTAGCCAGCCAATCTTCTATCCATGCCAATATATTTCCCCCTACACCACGAGCATTTATTTTCTGCAATAGCCTTTGATGTGGCATTTTATCAAATGCCTTCTGGAAATCTAAATACAGTACATCCACCAGTTCCCCTTTATCCACAGCACATGTGACTCCTTCAAAGAATTCCAATAAATTGGTTAAACATGATTTTCCTTTTACAAAACCATGTTGGGTCTGCCCGATTGTCTTGAATTTTTCTAAGTGCCCTGTATAACACCTTTAATAATTGTTTCTAACATTTTCCCTATGACAGATGTTAGGCTAACTGGCCTATAGTTCCCTGCTTTCTGTCTCCTTCCTTTTTTGAATAAAGGAGTTATATTTGCTATTTTCCAATCTAGTGGAATCTTCCCCAAATCTAGAGAATTTTGGAAAATTAAAACCAGTGCATCAACTATCTCACTAGCCACTTCCTTCAAGACCTTAGGGTGAAGTCCATCCGGACCTGGGGATTTGTCAGCACCACAGCCACAAAAATGTCTACTCATACATTAAAGGTACAGAATGATATAAGCAAACATTCCATAGAAGATAAGTTCGAGGAGAGGGTACACCAGACATAAATAGTGTAAGAGCTGAGAATGGATTCTGGTGTTTTGCTCAATAATCTTTGGGCATTGAGGAGTGTCAATACAGAACTTTCTTTCAATGGAGAGATGCAAGGTTAAATGTAAGATTTAGAATAGAGGGGGCTGGAACCTCCTGGCAGTTTGCATTTGCTTCAATTCACTTGCAGGATTTGTGATTGAGACAGAAATAACGTGAACATTGAGGATTAAACTGGATGGGTGGATGATGAAAAAATGGATGAAAGGATAGAGAGCAGAGAGGGCTAATGTGATTAGACTTATTTGCTTGTGTGGAGGATAAATACCAATGTGTACAGGTTGGTCTGAATGGTCCTATTTCTGTGGGGATGTGTGTGTGTAAATGGATAGGGCAGAGTTGGTGATAGGGACACTATCCGTGAAGTTAATGGATGAGTTGATTCTCTTTATCTTTTGATGCCCTTGCCTTTTTTCAGCACGACCAATGTTCCTGGGAGAATCCACAAGGGAGGAGAATGAGTGTTACTACAATCTAAATGATGTCCAGCTGTGTGAGAACATTCTGGCCCGGAATGTAACAAGGCAGGAATGCTGTTGTACTGTCGGGGAGGGCTGGGGAAGAGAGTGCAAAATCTACCAATGCCCTGTGTCTGGCTCAGGTAAGACCAGGTACACTAAACTAGAATTAACCCTTACAGTCACTTCCCAGCTCACAACAATTCAAACAGCCAGGCAGATAAAATCCATTCCATCTCCTCTTATCCTATAGCATCAACAGAGGGCACAAGTTCAACAGTAATAAAAAGTGAATTTATCAGAAAAGGTCAAGGTTAAGCTTTTTAGGCCCAGAGAGGCTGCAATAAGAGCTCTTACTGAGGCGTGTTAGATAGTTAAAGGTAACCAGAACATAAGAAACAAGAGCAGGAATAGACCATTCAGCCCCTCAAGCCTGCTCTGCCATTCAATACTATCATTAACTTTCTCCCACTATTTCATTTTCTCACCCAACCCCCGTTTCCCTTGGTTCCCTGGGGGACCAAAAATCTACCGATCTCGGTATCGAACATAATCAATGATGGAGCATCCAAAACCCTGGGAGAATCCAAAGATTCACAACCCTCTGAGTGAAGAAATGTATCCTCATTTCAAACCTAAATAATCAACCCCTTATCCTTAGACTGTGCCCCCATGTTCTACATTCCCTGACCAGCAGAAACAAGCTCTCAGTGTCCACCCTATCAAACCCCTTCAGAATTTTGTAGCTTTCAATGAGAACTTCAGAGAATATAAGCCCAGTTTACTCAGCCTCTCATTATAGGACAACCCCTTCATCCCAGGCACCAATCTAGCGAACCTTCGCTGCACTGCCTCCAATGGAAGTATATCCTTCCTTTAAATTTAAAAACAAATGCAAGAATAGGATGAAGCAACAGCTTCCATCAAATAAAAGGTTCATTTCAAACAAACATTGAAACACTCTTCAAGCAGTAATCAATGCTGGATTTCCAGTGAAATAGTGAGAGTGAAAATCATAAATTAGTTTAACAAACAATAAGATAATAGCAGGGGGCGAGAGGGTCTATCTCAATGGGTGAACAAAAATCCCTAATATCCTCAGAGAGCAACTCATCAAGCTGAAACTTCAATTATTTCAGTCTCCAGACCTGCCGAATATTTCCAGAATTTTGTTTTCATTCTGCAGTAACACTGTTTGCCTGCGGATGGCGCAGTAACTGAAACAAAAGCAAAATCCTGCAGATGCTGGAAAACTAAAGTAAAATAGAAAATATTGGAAACACTCAGCAGGTTTGGTAGCATCTGTGGAGAGAGACAGAGTTAATGTTTCAGGTCAATGACTTTTCATCAGAACGAGTAAGTACAGAAGCAGGGAAAGGGGTGGGGGAAGAACAAGAGAGAAGCTAAGTGATATGTTGGAGGGCAGGAAAGATTAAATGACAAGAGGAACAATGGTGCAAGACAAAAGGAGATGGTAATGGTAAAAGTCAAAAAACACAAGACGTGTCTGACTGGAAACAGCAGAATCATAACAACAGCTACACAGCTACTGCCCCCCAAAAAATGGGAGCAGAGGTTAGGCTCTGCAATTGTTAAATTCAATACTGAGTCTGGAACCCTAGCCCTAACCTTTATGCTACTATCAGCACCTTCTTTAGTCTTTAACCGTTACCATTAACACTACCTTTGTCTTGAGTACGTGACATCTTTCTCAATCTCTCCTGAGCTCCCGCCTATCCCTGACCTTCTATTTTGCTCCACCTGCTCCACTCCCTCTTAAACAGTATAAAATCCATCACATTTCTACCTCCTTTCAGCTCTGAAGAAGTCAGACGGAGTTCAAACATTAACTCTGTTTCTCTCTCCACAGATGCTGCCAGACCCGCTGAGTTTTCCAGCATTTTCTGTTTTTATTTCAGCTTTCCAGCATCTGCAGTATTTTGCTTTTATTTAACTGAGTCAGGAAATTTGTAAAGTATCTAATTGAAATGCTGTATCATGAAAATATGTTGAGCTTCATTGGAACAGTGCAGGAGACTGAGGATAGAGAGGTCAGAGTGGGAATCGGGCAGAGAGCTAAAATGAAGGTGAACCAAGGGCTGCTTCCCAAAAAAATCAGCCTGCTGATAATGATGAAAATTCTGTGTACACACTGCCACTATCTACAAGGCACAAGTCAGGAGTGTGATGGAATACTCTCCACTTGCCTGGATGAGTGCAGCTCCAGCAACACTCAAGAAGTTCAACACCATCCAGGACAAAGCAGCCCGCAGACCAGCACCCCAGCCCCCACCTTAAACATTCACTCCCTCCACCACCGACGCACACTGGCAGCAGTGTGTATCATCTACAAGATGCACTGCAGTAGCTCATCAATGCTCCTTTGACAACACCTTCCAAACCCACGACTTCCAACACCTTGAAGGACAAGGGCAGCAGATAAATGGGAACACCACCACCTGGAAGTTCCCCTCCAAGTCACTCACCATCCTGACTTGGGAATATATCGCCGTTCCTTCACTCTCGCTGGCTCAAAATCCTGGAACTCCCTCCCTACCAGCACAGTGGGTGTACCTACACCACATGGACTGCAGCGGCTCAAGAAGGCAGCTCACCACCACCTTCTCAAGGGCAACTAGGGATGGGCAATAAATTTTGAGATTACCAGTGACACCTACATCCTTAAGAATCAATGGTTAACAGATTGCAGAATTCAGTGTCCATTGTACCTGTGTATTTTTCCTCATCTGTATCTTGCCTTTGTTACAGATGAATATCAGTCTCTGTGCCCTCAGGGGCAAGGATTCCTCTCCATCCCACAGTCTTCTTTTGGAAGGAACTACAAAGGTGAGTTTGCTGCTGGTGATAGGTGTCAGGAAACTCAGAATAATGTTCTTGCCTCTCTGGGAAGTTTTCAGAAGCTGTCTGATTGAAACACTGATTCTCTAATTCTGTCACCACCAGAGATGAATCACAAGCTTCATTTGAGGCCTGGCCCCTGCTCCTTGGTCTGTCCATTCTCAAGGCCTTGTAAAAAAAAATTGTTTCAGCCATAACCTGACTTCCCCTCCACTTCCGTTTGGAATGAATGGTGCTGTATCCATTAAAGTGCAGTTGCAAAGTTTCTCAGTTCCCTTGTAAAAAACAGGTTTCTTGTCATCTGTTCCTCTCTCTCCCCAAAGAAGGAAACCCAACCACGACTCACTCAAAATGACATTTCACATTCGCAACACTTGGTTGTCACCACAGGATGGCAGCAGTGCAGCAGAAATGTGATCATCTCGAGTATCTGCAGCATTTAGACCAGAGATTCTTGTATAATTTCATTTCCTGATGGTGGTGATATCTTTGGGTAGAGTTACGTAGTGAGCGATCCTTACCCTGCTGAATGAAAAAACAACACTGTACAGTTACACAGTGAGCGACTCTTAATAACCACTGACTCTGTACAGTGTACTCTGTACACTGACTCTGTACATTCTGGCCCCTGAAAACATTCTGGTAATAGTACTGAAGACTTGGAATCATACCTAGCACAAAGGAAGATGGTTGTGGTTGTTGGAGGTCAGTCATCTCAGCTCCAGGACATCACTGCAGGAGTTCCTCAGGGTAGTGTCCTAGGCCCAACCATCTTCAGCTGCTTCATCAATGACCTTCCTTCCATCATAAGGTCAGAAGTGGGGATGTTCGCTGATGATTGCACAATGTTCAGCACCATTCACGACTCCTCAGATACTGAAGCAGTCCATGTCCAAATGCATCAAGACCTGGACAATATCCAGACTTGGGTAATAATTGGCAAGTAACCTTCATACCACAGATGTGCCAGGCAATGTCCATCTCCAACAAGAGTGAATCTAACCATTGCCCCTTGACAATCAATGGCATTATCATCACTGAATCCCCCACTATCAACATCCTGGGGGGGTAGCGTTGACCAGAAACTGAACTGGACTAGCCATATAAATACTGTGGCTACAAGAGCAGGTCAGAGGCTAGGAATCCTGTGGCGAGTAACTCACCTCCTGACTCCCCAAAGCCTGTCCACCATCTACAAGGCACAGGTCAGAAGTGTGATGGAATACTCCCCACTTGCCTGGATGAGTGCAATAGCACTCAAGAAACTTGACACCATTCCCGACAAAGCAACCCGCTTGATTGGCACCCTATCCACAAATATTTACTTCTTCCACCACCGACGCACAGTAGCAGCAGTGTGTGTACCACCTACAAAATGCACTGCAGGAACTCACCAAGGCTCCTTAGATAGCACCTCCCAAACCCACGATTGCTGCCAACTGGAAGGACAAGGGCAGCAGATAGATGGGAACACCACCACCTGGAAGTTCTGCTCCAAGTCACTCACCATCCTGATTTGGAAATATATCACTGTTCCTTCACAGTCGCTGGGTCACAATCCTGGAACTCCCTCCCTAAGAGTGATGCAGGCTTACCTACACCAGATGGACCGCAGCGGTTCAAAAAGGCAGCTCACCACCACCTTCTCAAAGGAAATTAGGGATGGGCAATAAATGCTGGCCCAGCCAGTGACCCACATCCTACGAATGAATAAAAAAGATACACAGTGAGTGATCCTTACCCTGCTGAATATACAATGACTCTGTACAGTTGCAGTGAGTGATCCCTACTCTGCTGAATAAACATTAACTCTGTATAGTTGCACAATGAGTGATCCTTACCCTGCTGAATAAACACTGACTCTGTACATTTACACAGTGAGTGATCCTTGCCCTGCTGAATCAGCAGTGGCTCTGTCCAGTTACAGTGAGTGATCCTTATTCTAAATAAACAGTGTCTCTGTACAGTTACAGTCAGTGACCCTTATCTTGAATAAACAGTGACTCTGTCTGGTTACAGTGAGTGACCCTTATCCTGAATAAACAGTGACTCTGTACAGTTACAGTGAGTGATCCTCACCCTGAATAAACAGTGGCACTGTACAGTTACACAGTGAGTGACACTTATCCTGAATAAACAGTGGCTCTGTACAGTTACACAGTGAGTGACACTTATCCTGAATAAACAGTGACTCTGTACAGTTACAGTGAGTGACCCTTATCCTGAATAAACAGTGACTCTGTACAGTTACAGTGAGTGACCCTTATCCTGAATAAACAGTGACTCTGTACAGTTACACAATGAGTGACCCTTATCCTGAATAAACAGTGACTCTGTACAGTTACAGTGAGTGATCCTCACCCTGAATAAACAGTGGCACTGTACAGTTACACAGTGAGTGACACTTATCCTGAATAAACAGTGGCTCTGTACAGTTACAGTGAGTGACCCTTATCCTGAATAAACAGTGACTCTGTACAGTTACAGTGAGTGACCCTTATCCTGAATAAACAGTGACTCTGTACAGTTACAGTGAGTGACCCTTATCCTGAATAAACAGTGGCTCTGTACAGTTACAGTGAGTGACCCTTATCCTGAATAAACAGTGACTCTGTCCAGTTACAGTGATTGACCCTTATCCTGAATAAACAGTGACTCTGTACAGTTACAGTGAGTGACCCTTATCCTGAATAAACACTGACTCTGTACAGTTACACAGTGTGTGACCCTTATCCTGAATAAACAGTGTATCTGTACAGTTACAGTGAGTGACTTTTATCCTGAATAAACAGTGACTCTGTACAGTTACAGTGAGTGACCCTTATCCTGAATAAACACTGACTCTGTACAGTTACACAGTGAGTGACCCTTACCCTGAATAAACAGTGACTCTGTACAGTTACAGTGAGTGACCCTTATCCTGAATAAACAGTGACTCTGTACAGTTACAGTGAGTGACCCTTATCCTGAATAAACAGTGACTCTGTACAGTTACACAATGAGTGACCCTTATCCTGAATAAACAGTGACTCTGTACAGTTACAGTGAGTGATCCTCACCCTGAATAAACAGTGGCACTGTACAGTTACACAGTGAGTGACACTTATTCTGAATAAACAGTGGCTCTGTACAGTTACAGTGAGTGACCCTTATCCTGAATAAACAGTGACTCTGTACAGTTACAGTGAGTGACCCTTATCCTGAATAAACAGTGACTCTGTACAGTTACAGTGAGTGACCCTTATCCTGAATAAACAGTGGCTCTGTACAGTTACAGTGAGTGACCCTTATCCTGAATAAACAGTGACTCTGTCCAGTTACAGTGATTGACCCTTATCCTGAATAAACAGTGACTCTGTACAGTTACAGTGAGTGACCCTTATCCTGAATAAACACTGACTCTGTACAGTTACACAGTGTGTGACCCTTATCCTGAATAAACAGTGTATCTGTACAGTTACAGTGAGTGACTTTTATCCTGAATAAACAGTGACTCTGTACAGTTACAGTGAGTGACCCTTATCCTGAATAAACACTGACTCTGTACAGTTACACAGTGAGTGACCCTTACCCTGAATAAACAGTGACTCTGTACAGTTACAGTGAGTGACCCTTACCCTGAATAAACAGAGACTCTGTACAGTTACAGTGAGTGACCCTTATCCTGAATAAACAGTGACTCTGTACAGTTACAGTGAGTGACCCTTATCCTGAATAAACAGTGACTCTGTACAGTTACAGTGAGTGACCTTTATCCTGAATAAACACTGACTCTGTACAGTTACAGTGAGTGACCCTCACCCTGAATAAACAGTGACTCTGTACAGTTACAGTGAGTGACCCTCACCCTGAATAAACAGTGACTCTGTACAGTTACAGTGAGTGACCCTCACCCTGAATAAACAGTGACTCTGTACAGTTACAGTGAGTGATCCTTATCCTGAATAAACAGTGGCTCTGTACAGTTACAATGAGTGACCCTTATCCTGAATAAACAGTGGCTCTGTACAGTTACAATGAGTGACCCTAATCCTGAATAAACAGTGTTATCTCTACAGTTACACAGTGAGTGACAAGTATCCTGAATAAATAGTGGCTCTGTACAGTTACACAGTGAGTGACTCTTAGCCTGAATAAACAGTGACTCTGTACAGTTACAGTGAGTGACACTTATCCTGAATAAACCGTGACTCTGTACAGTTACAGTGAGTGACCCTTATCCTGAATAAACACTGACTCTGTACAGTTACAGTGAGTGACCCTTATCCTGAATAAACACTGACTCTGTACAGTTACACAGTGTGTGACCCTTATCCTGAATAAACAGTGTATCTGTACAGTTACAGTGAGTGACTTTTATCCTGAATAAACAGTGACTCTGTCCAGTTACAGTGATTGACCCTTATCCTGAATAAACAGTGACTCTGTACAGTTACAGTGAGTGACCCTTATCCTGAATAAACACTGACTCTGTACAGTTACACAGTGTGTGACCCTTATCCTGAATAAACAGTGTATCTGTACAGTTACAGTGAGTGACTTTTATCCTGAATAAACAGTGACTCTGTACAGTTACAGTGAGTGACCCTTATCCTGAATAAACACTGACTCTGTACAGTTACACAGTGAGTGACCCTTACCCTGAATAAACAGTGACTCTGTACAGTTACAGTGAGTGACCCTTACCCTGAATAAACAGAGACTCTGTACAGTTACAGTGAGTGACCCTTATCCTGAATAAACAGTGACTCTGTACAGTTACAGTGAGTGACCCTTATCCTGAATAAACAGTGACTCTGTACAGTTACAGTGAGTGACCTTTATCCTGAATAAACACTGACTCTGTACAGTTACAGTGAGTGACCCTCACCCTGAATAAACAGTGACTCTGTACAGTTACAGTGAGTGACCCTCACCCTGAATAAACAGTGACTCTGTACAGTTACAGTGAGTGACCCTCACCCTGAATAAACAGTGACTCTGTACAGTTACAGTGAGTGATCCTTATCCTGAATAAACAGTGGCTCTGTACAGTTACAATGAGTGACCCTTATCCTGAATAAACAGTGGCTCTGTACAGTTACAATGAGTGACCCTAATCCTGAATAAACAGTGTTATCTCTACAGTTACACAGTGAGTGACAAGTATCCTGAATAAATAGTGGCTCTGTACAGTTACACAGTGAGTGACTCTTAGCCTGAATAAACAGTGACTCTGTACAGTTACAGTGAGTGACACTTATCCTGAATAAACCGTGACTCTGTACAGTTACAGTGAGTGACCCTTATCCTGAATAAACACTGACTCTGTACAGTTACACAGTGTGTGACCCTTATCCTGAATAAACAGTGTATCTGTACAGTTACAGTGAGTGACTTTTATCCTGAATAAACAGTGACTCTGTACAGTTACAGTGAGTGACCCTTACCCTGAATAAACAGAGACTCTGTACAGTTACAGTGAGTGACCCTTATCCTGAATAAACAGTGACTCTGTACAGTTACAGTGAGTGACCCTTATCCTGAATAAACAGTGACTCTGTACAGTTACAGTGAGTGACCCTCACCCTGAATAAACAGTGACTCTGTACAGTTACAGTGAGTGACCCTCACCCTGAATAAACAGTGACTCTGTACAGTTACAGTGAGTGACCCTCACCCTGAATAAACAGTGACTCTGTACAGTTACAGTGAGTGATCCTTATCCTGAATAAACAGTGGCTCTGTACAGTTACAATGAGTGACCCTTATCCTGAATAAACAGTGGCTCTGTACAGTTACAATGAGTGACCCTAATCCTGAATAAACAGTGTTATCTCTACAGTTACACAGTGAGTGACAAGTATCCTGAATAAATAGTGGCTCTGTACAGTTACACAGTGAGTGACTCTTAGCCTGAATAAACAGTGACTCTGTACAGTTACAGTGAGTGACACTTATCCTGAATAAACCGTGACTCTGTACAGTTACAGTGAGTGACCCTTATCCTGAATATACAGAGACTCTGTACAGTTACAGTGAGTGTCCCTTATCCTGAATAAACAGTGACTCTGTACAGTTACAGTGAGTGTCCCTTATCCTGAATAAACACTGACTCTGTACAGTTACAGTAAGTGATCCTCACCCTAAATAGACAGTGGCTCTGTACAGTTACACGGTGAGTGACTCTTATCCTGAATAAACAGTGGCTCTGTACAGTTACAGTGAGTGACTCTTATCCTGAATAAACAGTGACTCTGTACAGTTACAGTGCTTGACCCTTATCCTGAATAAACAGTGACTCTGCACAGTTACAGTGAGTGACCCTTTTCCTGAATAAACAGTGGCTCTGTACAGTTACAGTGAGTGACCCTTATCCTGAATAAACAGTGACTCTGTACAGTTACAGTGAGTGACCCTTATCCTGAATAAACAGTGACTCTGTACAGTTACACAGTGTGTGACCCTTATCCTGAATAAACAGTGTATCTGTACAGTTACAGTGAGTGACATTTACCCTGAATAAACAGTGACTCTGTACAGTTACAGTGAGAGACCCTTACCCTGAATAAACAGAGACTCTGTACAGTTACAGTGAGTGATCCTTATCCTGAATAAACAGTGACTCTGTACAGTTACACAGTGTGTGACCCTTATCCTGAATAAACAGTGTATCTGTACAGTTACAGTGAGTGACTTTTATCCTGAATAAACAGTGACTCTGTACAGTTACAGTGAGTGACCCTTACCCTGAATAAACAGAGACTCTGTACAGTTACAGTGAGTGACCCTTATCCTGAATAAACAGTGACTCTGTACAGTTACAGTGAGTGACCTTTATCCTGAATAAACACTGACTCTGTACAGTTACAGTGAGTGACCCTCACCCTGAATAAACAGTGACTCTGTACAGTTACAGTGAGTGACCCTCACCCTGAATAAACAGTGACTCTGTACAGTTACAGTGAGTGACCCTCACCCTGAATAAACAGTGACTCTGTACAGTTACAGTGAGTGATCCTTATCCTGAATAAACAGTGGCTCTGTACAGTTACAATGAGTGACCCTTATCCTGAATAAACAGTGGCTCTGTACAGTTACAATGAGTGACCCTAATCCTGAATAAACAGTGTTATCTCTACAGTTACATAGTGAGTGACAAGTATCCTGAATAAATAGTGGCTCTGTACAGTTACACAGTGAGTGACTCTTAGCCTGAATAAACAGTGACTCTGTACAGTTACAGTGAGTGACACTTATCCTGAATAAACCGTGACTCTGTACAGTTACAGTGAGTGACCCTTATCCTGAATATACAGAGACTCTGTACAGTTACAGTGAGTGTCCCTTATCCTGAATAAACAGTGACTCTGTACAGTTACAGTGAGTGTCCCTTATCCTGAATAAACACTGACTCTGTACAGTTACAGTAAGTGATCCTCACCCTAAATAGACAGTGGCTCTGTACAGTTACACAGTGAGTGACTCTTATCCTGAATAAACAGTGGCTCTGTACAGTTACAGTGAGTGACTCTTATCCTGAATAAACAGTGACTCTGTACAGTTACAGTGCTTGACCCTTATCCTGAATAAACAGTGACTCTGCACAGTTACAGTGAGTGACCCTTTTCCTGAATAAACAGTGGCTCTGTACAGTTACAGTGAGTGATCCTTATCCTGAATAAACAGTGACTCTGTACAGTTACACAGTGTGTGACCCTTATCCTGAATAAACAGTGTATCTGTACAGTTACAGTGAGTGACTTTTATCCTGAATAAACAGTGACTCTGTACAGTTACAGTGAGAGACCCTTACCCTGAATAAACAGAGACTCTGTACAGTTACAGTGAGTGATCCTTATCCTGAATAAACAGTGACTCTGTACAGTTACAGTAAGTGACCCTTATCCTGAATAAACAGTGACTCTGTACAGTTACACAGTGAGTGACCCTTATCCTGAGTAAACTGTGACTCTGTACAGTTACACAGTGAGTGACCCTTATCCTGAATAAACGGTGGTTCTGTAAAGTTAGTGAGTGACCCTTATCCTGAGTAAACAGTGACTCTGTACAGTTACACAGTGTGTGACCCTTATCCTGAATAAACAGTGTATCTGTACAGTTACAGTGAGTGACTTTCATCCTGAATAAACAGTGACTCTGTACAGTTACAGTGAGAGACCCTTACCCTGAATAAACAGAGACTCTGTACAGTTACAGTGAGTGATCCTTATCCTGAATAAACAGTGGCTCGGTACAGTTACAATGAGTGACACTTATACTGAATAAACAGTGTCACTTTACAGTTACACAGTGAGTGACCCTTATCCTGAATAAACAGTGACTCTGTACATTTACAGTGAGTGCCCTTTACCCTGTTGAATAAACAGTGACTCTGTACAGTTACAGTGACCCTTATCCTAAATACACAGTGACTCTGTACAGTTACACTGAGTGACCCTTATCCTGAATAAACAGTGACTCTGTACAGTTACAGTGAGTGACCTTTTTCCTGAATAAACACTGACTCTGTACAGTTACAGTAAGTGATCCTCACCCTGAATAAACAGAGACTCTGTAAAGTTACAGTGAGTGACCTTTATCCTGAATAAACAGTGACTCTGTACAGTTACAGTGAGTGACTCTTATCCTGAATAAACAGTGACTCTGTACAGTTACAGTGAGTGACTCTTTTCCTGAATAAACAGTGGCTTTGTACAGTTACAGTGAGTGACCCTTACCCTGAATAAACAGTGATTCTGTACAGTTACAGTGAGTGACCCTTATCCTGAATTAACAGTGACTCTGTACAGTTACACAGTGAGTGACCCTTATCCTGAATAAACAGTGACTCTGTACAGTTACAGTGAGTGACCCTTATCCTGAATAAACAGTGACTCTGTACAGTTACAGTAAGTGATCCTCACCCTGAATAAACAGTGGTTCTGTACAGTTACAGTGAGTGACTTTTATCCTGAATAAACAGTGACTCTGTACAGTTACACAGTGAGTGACCCTTATCCTGAATAAACAATGTATCTGTACAGTTACAGTGAGTGACTTTTATCCTAAATAAACAGTGACTCTGTACAGTTACACAGTGAGTGACTCTTAGCCTGAATAAACAGTGACTCTGTACAGTTACAGTGACCCTTATCCTGAATAAACAGTGACTCTGTACAGTTACACAGTGAGTGACCCTTATCCTGAATAAACGGTGGTTCTGTAAAGTTAGTGAGTGACCCTTATCCTGAATAAACAGTGACTCTGTACAGTTACACAGTGAGTGACACTTATCCTGAATAAACAGTGACTCTGTACAGTTACACAGTGAGTGACTCTTATCCTGAATAAACAGTGACTCTGTACAGTTACAGTGAGTGACCCTTATCCTGAATAAACAGTGACTCTGTACAGTTACACAGTGAGTGACTCTTATCCTGAATAAACAGGGACTCTGTACAGTTACACAGTGAGTGACCCTTATCCTGAATAAACGGTGGTTCTGTAAAGTTAGTGAGTGACCCTTATCCTGAATAAACAGTGACTCTGTACAGTTACACAGTGAGTGACACTTATCCTGAATAAACAGTGACTCTGTACAGTTACACAGTGAGTGACTCTTATCCTGAATAAACAGTGACTCTGTACAGTTACAGTGAGTGACCCTTATCCTGAATAAACATCGACTCTGTACAGTTACAGTGAGTGACCCTTATCCTGAATAAACAGTGGCTCTGTACAGTTACAGAGAGTGACCCTATCATGAATAAACAGTGACTCTGTACAGTTACAGTGAGTGTCCCTTATCCTGAATAAACAGTGACTCTGTACAGTTACACACTGAGTGACTCTTATCTTGAATAAACAGTGACTCTGTACAGTTACTGTGAGTGACCCTTATCCTGAATAAACAGTGACTCTGTACAGTTACAGTGAGTGACATTTTTCCTGAATAAACACTGACTCTGTACAGTTACAGTAAGTGATCCTCACCCTGAATAAACAGAGACTCTGTAAAGTTACAGTGAGTGACCTTTATCCTGAATAAACAGTGACTCTGTACAGTTACAGTAAGTCATTTTCACCCTGAATAAACAGTGACTCTGTACAGTTACAGTGAGTGACTCTTATCCTGAATAAAAAGTGACTCTGTACAGTTACAGTGAGTGACCCTTTTCTTGAATAAACAGTGGCTCTGTACAGTTACAGTGAGTGACCCTTACCCTGAATAAACAGTGACTCTGTACAGTTACAGTGAGTGACCCTTATCCTGAATTAACAGTGACTCTGTACAGTTACACAGTGAGTGACCCTTATCCTGAATAAACAGTGACTCTGTACAGTTACAGTGAGTGACCCTTATCCTGAATAAACAGTGACTCTGTACAGTTACAGTAAGTGATCCTCACCCTGAATAAACAGTGGTTCTGTACAGTTACAGTGAGTGACCCTTATCCTGAATAAACAGTGACTCTGTACAGTTACACAGTGAGTGACACTTATCCTGAATAAACAGTGACTCTGTACAGTTACACAGTGAGTGACTCTTATCCTGAATAAACAGTGACTCTGTACAGTTACAGTGAGTGACCCTTATCCTGAATAAACATCGACTCTGTACAGTTACAGTGAGTGACCCTTATCCTGAATAAACAGTGGCTCTGTACAGTTACAGAGAGTGACCCTATCATGAATAAACAGTGACTCTGTACAGTTACAGTGAGTGTCCCTTATCCTGAATAAACAGTGACTCTGTACAGTTACACACTGAGTGACTCTTATCTTGAATAAACAGTGACTCTGTACAGTTACTGTGAGTGACCCTTATCCTGAATAAACAGTGACTCTGTACAGTTACAGTGAGTGACCTTTTTCCTGAATAAACACTGACTCTGTACAGTTACAGTAAGTGATCCTCACCCTGAATAAACAGAGACTCTGTAAAGTTACAGTGAGTGACCTTTATCCTGAATAAACAGTGACTCTGTACAGTTACAGTAAGTCATTTTCACCCTGAATAAACAGTGACTCTGCACAGTTACAGTGAGTGACTCTTATCCTGAATAAAAAGTGACTCTGTACAGTTACAGTGAATGACCCTTTTCTTGAATAAACAGTGGCTCTGTACAGTTACAGTGAGTGACCCTTACCCTGAATAAACAGTGACTCTGTACAGTTACAGTGAGTGACCCTTATCCTGAATTAACAGTGACTCTGTACAGTTACACAGTGAGTGACCCTTATCCTGAATAAACAGTGACTCTGTACAGTTACAGTGAGTGACCCTTATCCTGAATAAACAGTGACTCTGTACAGTTACAGTAAGTGATCCTCACCCTGAATAAACAGTGGTTCTGTACAGTTACAGTGAGTGACCCTTATCCTGAATAAACAGTGACTCTGTACAGTTACAGTGAGTGACCCTTATCCTGAATAAACAGTGACTCTGTACAGTTACAGTGAGTGACCCTTATCCTGAATAAACAGTGACTCTGTACAGTTACACAGTGAGTGACCCTTATCCTGAATAAACAGTGACTCTGTACAGTTACACACTGAGTGACCCTTATCCTGAATAAACAGTGACTCTGTACAGTTACAGTGTGTGACCCTTATACTTAATAAACAGTGACTCTGTACAGTTACACAGTGTGTGACCCTTACCCTGAATAAACAATGTATCTGTACAGTTACAGTGAGTGACTTTTATCCTAAATAAACAGTGACTCTGTACAGTTACAGTGAGTGGCCCTTATCCTGAATAAACAGTGACTGTACAGTTACAGTGAGTTATCCTTATACTGAATAAACAGTGACTCTGTACAGTTACAGTGAGTGACTTTTATCCTGAATAAACAGTGACTCTGTACAGTTACAGTGACCCTTATCCTGAATAAACAGTGACTCTGTACAGTTACACAGTGAGTGACCCTTATCCTGAATAAACGGTGGTTCTGTAAAGTTAGTGAGTGACCCTTATCCTGAATAAACAGTGACTCTGTACAGTTACACAGTGAGTGACACTTATCCTGAATAAACAGTGACTCTGTACAGTTACACAGTGAGTGACTCTTATCCTGAATAAACAGTGACTCTGTACAGTTACAGTGAGTGACCCTTATCCTGAATAAACATCGACTCTGTACAGTTACCGTGAGTGACCCTTATCCTGAATAAACAGTGGCTCTGTACAGTTACAGAGAGTGACCCTATCATGAATAAACAGTGACTCTGTACAGGTACAGTGAGTGTCCCTTATCCTGAATAAACAGTGACTCTGTACAGTTACACACTGAGTGACTCTTATCTTGAATAAACAGTGACTCTGTACAGTTACTGTGAGTGACCCTTATCCTGAATAAACAGTGACTCTGTACAGTTACAGTGAGTGACTCTTATCCTGAATAAACAGTGACTCTGTACAGTTACACACTGATGACTCTTATCTTGAATAAACAGTGACTCTGTACAGTTACACACTGAGTGACTCTTATCTTGAATAAACAGTGACTCTGTACAGTTACTGTGAGTGACCCTTATCCTGAATAAACAGTGACTCTGTACAGTTACAGTGAGTGACTCTTATCCTGAATAAACAGTGACTCTGTACAGTTACACACTGATGACTCTTATCTTGAATAAACAGTGACTCTGTACAGTTACTGTGAGTGACCCTTATCCTGAATAAACAGTGACTCTGTACAGTTACAGTGAGTGACTCTTATCCTGAATAAACAGTGACTCTGTACAGTTACACACTGATGACTCTTAGCCTGAATAAACAGTGACTCTGTACAGTTACAGTGAGTGACACTTATCCTGAATAAACAGTGACTCTGTACAGTTACAGTGAGTGACTCTTATCCTGAATAAACAGTGACTCTGTACAGTTACACAGTGAGTGACCCTTATCCTGAATAAACAGTGACTCTGTACAGTTACACACTGATGACTCTTATCTTGAATAAACAGTGACTCTGTACAGTTACTGTGAGTGACCCTTATCCTGAATAAACAGTGACTCTGTACAGTTACAGTGAGTGACTCTTATCCTGACTAAACAGTGACTCTGTACAGTTACACACTGATGACTCTTATCCTGAATAAACAGTGACTCTGTACTGTTACTGTGAGTGACCCTTTTCCTGAATAAACAGTGGCTCTGTACAGTTACAATGAGTGACCCTTATCATGAATAAACAGTGACTCCATACAGTTACACAGTGGGTGACACTTATCCTGAATAAACAGTGGCTCTGTACAGTTACAATGAGTGACCCATATCTTGAATAAACAGTGACTCTGTACAGTTACAGTGAGTGACCTTTACCCTGTTGAATAAACAGTGACCCTGTACAGTTACAGTGAGTGATCCTCACCCTGAATAAACAGTGGCTTGGTACAGTTACAGTGAGTGACCCTTATCCTGAATAAACAGTGACTCTGTACAGTTGCAGTGAGTGATCCTTGCCCTGAATAAACAGTGGCTCTGTACATTTAGAGTGAGTGACCCTTATCCTGAATAAACAGTGATTCTGTACAGTTACAGTGAGTGACCCTTATCCTGAATAAACAGTGTCTCTGTACAGTTACACAGTGAGTGACACTTATCCTGAATAAACAGTTACTCTGTACAGTTACTCAGTGAGTGACCCTTATCCTGAATAAACAGTGGCTCTGTACAGTTACAATGAGTGACCCTTATCATGAATAAACAGTGTCTCCGTACAGTTACTCAGTGGGTGACACTTATCCTGAATAAACAGTGGCTCTGTACAGTTACAGTGAGTGACCTTTACCCTGTTGAATAAACAGTGAAATTGATTTTCCAGTAATTACTGGAATTTGTTCTCATTTGTTTCCTTTGCTCGTAGATGCTGATGAATGTTCGCTGTTTGGGTCGGAGGTTTGTAAAAATGGTGTCTGTGTGAATACAGTTCCTGGTTATTCCTGCTATTGTCCAACTGGCTATTACTATCACTCCATCCGACTGGAGTGCATTGGTGAGTGTGGCATTGAGAGGCACTAAACAGAATGGTGTTTGTGTGAAGCTTGTGACGGAGGCCTAGAGATGAGTGTTGGGGGAGAGACAGGGATAGCCAGGCAGTGGGAGAGACAGATGTAGAGTGACCAGCGTCAACCTTGTGAGCTGAGATGCTGAGAACTTGGAGTGAGTCTCAGCTCTGATTCAGCATCATGAGAATAGGTTGGTGTTTACCCTCAATTGAAACCAATAATTCAAATCACATTTACCAACCTTGTTCCTAGTTCTCTCACCCCTTTTCCTAAATCTCCTCCAATTTAATCCTGAATGTTGACACAATTTGTGCCTCCGCTACTAGCTCTGCGAGTGAGTAAGAACATATGAAATAATCAGCCCTTCGAGCCCGTTCCACCATTCAATGAGATCGTGGCTGATTTCAGCAAAGCCTTTGATAAGGTCCCACATGGGAGACTTATCAAGAAGGCAAATGCACATGGGATACAGAGTAATTTGATAAGGTGGATTCAAAATTGGCTTAGTTGTAGGAGGCAGAGGGTGATGACAGAAGGCTGCTTTAGTGACTGGAAGTCAATATCCAATGGCGTACCACAGGGATCTGTGCTCGGTCCCCTATTATTTGTCATTTATATAAACGACATAGGTGGCTATGTGGGGGGGAAGGATTAGAAAGTTTGTGGATGACACAAAGATTGGCCGGGTGGTTAACAGTGAGGTTGAGTGTCTTGGGCTACAGGAAGATATTGACGGGATGATCAAATGGGCAGATAAGTGGCAGATGGAATTTAACCCTGAAAAGTGTGTGGTGAAACACTTTGGAAGGAGTAATTTGACAAGGAAGTATTCAATGAACGGCATGACACTAGGAAGTTCTGAGGAACAAAGGGACCTTGGCGTGTGTGTCCATAGATTTCTGAAGGCGGAGGGGCATGTTAGTGGGGTGGTGAAAAAGGCATATGGGACACTTGCCATTATCAATCGAGGCATAGATTACAGAAGTAGGGAGGTCATGTTGGAGTTGTATAGAACCTTGTTGAGGCCACAGCTGGAGTACTGTGTGCAGCTCTGGTCACCACATTATAGGAAGGATGTGATTGCACTGGAGGGGGTGCAGAGGAGATTCACCAGGATGTTGCCTGGGATGGAACATTTAAGTTATGAAGAGAGGTTGGATAGACTTGGGTTGTTTTCATTGGAGCAGAGAAGACTGAGAGGTGACCTGATCGAGGTGTACAAGATTATGAGGGGCATGGACAGGGTGGATAGGGAGCAGCTGTTCCCCTTAGTTGAAGGGTCAGTCACAAGGGGACATAAGTTCAAGGTGAGGGGCAGGAGGTTTAGGGGGGGATGTGAGGGAAAACTTTTTTACCCAGAGGGTGGTGAGGGTCTGGAATGCGCTGCCTGGGAGGGTGGTGGAGGCGGGTTGCCTCACATCCTTTAAAAAGTACCTGGATGAGCATTTGGCACATCATAACATTCAAGGCTATGGGCCAAGTGCTGGAAAATGGGATTAGGTAGGTATGTCAGGTGTTTCTCACGTGTCAGTGCAGACTCGATGGGCCGAAGGGCCTCTTCTGCATTGTGAGATTCTGTGATTCTGATTGCTGGTTAGGGAGTGTGGGAATTCAAGGGAGAATCCTGGGGCCAGGTAGTTACTAACCTGACCTGACCACACAGTACTGTCACTCAGGCAAGCGTTAGCTACCAAGTCTCAGCTACAGCATCCTGCATTTGGCTTGATGCCTGTTGATGCCCTCTTGGTGCCAAGTTGATGCCCGGTCAATGGTCAGACGGGTTCCCAGTGGGTGCAGGCTGCAGTGATAGCTGACCCCTGCATGCTGCATTTCCCAGCTCATGTTGTGGAGCCTCCAGTGGTAATACCTGGAGTTGATGGGGCAGTGAGAAGAATGAAGATGCAGTCCATTGACCAGCAGGTCAGGCTATAGCCATTGCTGAGAGGGCCTTGTCATTAAAAGCCAACAGGCCAGCTGCCCTGGGCTGGATGGAGTTCTCCCACACATTGTACCTCATGGCACTTGTCCACATTATTCAGCTAGAGAGGGGGGTTGGGGTTCAGGGTTCAGGGTTCAGGCTTGGGTTGTCCAAGATTCAAAATTCATCTCTCCCACCCTGGCAGATAATGACGAGTGTGAGGATGAGACAGCCTGTGATAATGGCGATTGTGTGAACACAGTGGGGTCGTATTACTGCTCCTGTCGCCCTCCCCTCATCCTGGATGTGACACTGCGACGATGCATCTCCAACAGCAGTGAGCAGTATGGTAAGTTCAGGAGGAGTTGGTGCTGGGGGGTGGGGGGTGCTGTAGATGTTAACCTGTGCGCAGGAGAAGCAAAACTGTAGAGCTTGGACCCTGATTATAGCCCCCTCAATCCAGACATTGATCCCCTTGATCCAGACACCGATACTGATTCCCTCCATCCAGACACCGATACTGATCCCTCGATCCAGACACCGACACTGATCCCCTCGATCCAGACACCGACACTGATTCCCTCGATTCAGACACCGATACTGATCCTTCGATCCAGACACCGACACTGATCCCCTCAATCCAGACACTGATACTGATCCCCTCGATCCAGACACTGATACTGATCCCCTCGATCCAGACACCAATACTGATCCTTCGATCCAGTCACTGATACTGATCCCTCGATCCAGACACCGACACCGATACCGATCCCTCGATCCAGGCACTGATACTGATCCCTCGATCCAGACACCGTTACTGATCCCTCGATCCAGACACCGATACTGATGCCTCGATCCAGACACTGATACTGATGTCTCGATCCAGACACTGATACTGATCCTTCGATCCAGTCACCGATACTGATCCCCTCGATCCAGACAGATACTGATCCCCTCCATCCAGGCTCCAATACTGATCCCTGGATCCAGACACTGACACTGATCCCCTCAATCCAGACATTGATCCCCTTGATCCAGACACCGATACTGATCCCCTCCATCCAGACACCGATACTGATCCCTGGATCCAGACACCGATACTGATCCCTGGATCCAGACACTGATACTGATCCCTGATTCCAGACACTGACACTGATCCCCTCGATCCAGACACTGAAACTGATCCCTCCTCAAGCCGGAAGAGCTGCAAAGGTACTCCTGGACCATAATTCACCTGTTTGTGCTGCATGGCAGTATCACCTGAGCAGGAGCAGCTGTCATGTGAAGCCTGTGCCACCTTTTACCCCCTTTCCCCAGAGTTTGGCCTGATGCCTGTTGATGCCCCCTCAATACCCCCTTTTGGTGCCGAGTTGATGCCTGGTCGATGGTCAGATGAGTGCCCAGTGTGTACAGGCCGCAGTGGTAGCTGCTCCCTGTTTGCTGCATTTCCCCACTCAGGTTGCAGGGCCTCCAGTGGCTGGCAGTGCCAGGTGTGATGATCAGGGCTCCACTCCCTGGAACTCAACCTCAGAGACTCCTCTAGGCAGCAACTGTTTCTAGTGTTGCCTCCAAGGTCTCAGGGTGATGGACTCCCAACTCCATTCTCACTAATACCTCCTCACGTCTGTGACACTAGATGATGTCCACTTCCAGGCCCCAGTGGCCAGGGAAGGAGCTGATTTTCCCAGATTTGCTGCAGTCTCACCCAGCAGCGCCCCAGCCAATTAGCTTTTCATCTTGTTAGGAAAGGGCTTAGAGACTGTTTACAATGGAGGAATCTGCTGAATTCATTCGGGGGGGGGGGGGGGCGCAGAGGGCTTGGTGTGGGGTGTTGGGGGCGCTGAGTTAACTGGGTAGGATTGAGACTGGAGTCACAAGTGGTCCCAGTCTGAAGGAGATTAGTGATTGGCTGGGGTCAAATGCTCACTTTCTGGGGACACAAATTCCCAGATCCCCCGAAATCAGTTTGACAAACGATGCACTTCAACACATGACCTTGGGGTCACTGATTCACTAACTCAATCATGGAACTGGATTCAGAAGTGAACAAGCAAATTGGATTCATGCTTTATGATGTTACATTTTTCTGCTTTCTTCCTCCTATCCTCCTCTCCCCCTCTCCCTACTCTCCTCTCCCTTCTCTCTTTCTCTCAAACCCCTCTCTCTCCTCTTTCTGCTCCCTATCTTCCCTCCCCTTTCTCCCACTCCCCTCTCCCTCTCTCACAGATGTCCATATGGCTCTCTGTTGGCAGGAAGTGGGTCTCAACCTGTTGTGCAAACGACCTTTCCTGGAGAGACAGACTACCTACTCCGAATGTTGCTGCCAGTATGGTGAGGCCTGGGGAATGGACTGTGCTCTCTGTCCCACCAGGAATACAGGTAACTCTGACCCCTGGCCCCTAATTACTGCCTCCTCACCGCCACTTGCTTCACGGACCCCCAACTCCTGACCCTGGGCCCGTAACCCTGGTCCCGAGACCCATCCCCAGTGAGGGGCAGCTCACAGAGTGGCTGAGAGAGACGATTGTTGTCAAGTGGGTGTGAGAATGAAGAAAGATTGATGAGTATCAGACACTAAACTCTTTCTCTGTCTCCACAGAATATCACAACGAATTGTGTAATTACCTGAGTGTGTCCCTGAGTGAAGACGAGGGTTATTCCCAAGGTCCGGAATATGAAAACTATGGGCTGCAAATTGCAGCGGAATTCTCTCCGGACAGTCTCGGCAGTTACGACCCGCGGGAATATGATCCAATCCCACCTCAGACTGGTGATGGCCGAGATTACAGACCTCCAGACCGTGAGCCATTCCGGCCACAGGACCCTCTGCCCAGGCGTCCGACGTATGATTCCCGCCAGCTACGCTCTGGGACAGCATACAGAGGGCAGAGCACGCCCTCTCGGACCCCTTATCAGCCCAGAACCAGGCAAATAGGACATAGCTACAGAACCCGAAGCATCCAGGCAGGTGTCCCAGAAGCAGAGTCAGCACAGCCCTGGCCTCGATACCAGCACCGGGATCCTGTACCAGATATTCCAGAATTCCATTCTCCCAACCTCCCTCTACTTGTCAGCAGCAGTGAGGAATATGAGAGTAAGTAAGCAAATATTACCTGTCTCCGCTGGCCTATCAATACTCACTGCTGATTTGCTCTCTCTGTTGCTGCGATCACCTCAGCTGTGATTTCGATACCCCTACGTCACTTGCTTTTGCAGCAAAATTTTCCTCCTCTCCCTACCCCTCTCCCCTGGTCTCCACCTCCTCCCCTCCCTCCCTCCCTTTCCACCTGCCCACCCCTCTTTCCCCTCCACCTCCCCTCCACCTCCCTACCTCTCCCCTCCTCTCCCCTCCTTGCTCTCTACCTCCCCCTCCTCCCAGCTTGGGACCTAATCCTGATGGACAGCACTGTGCCCTGGGGCAGTATCCCTTGTCCATCCCTTGTCCAGTGCCGGGACTCCCTGTAAATCCTGTTCCTCCCCTCACCGTCAAACTTTCTCATTTGAAAAGTATTCAGGCTTTTCCAAGCTGTTTCCGGGCCCCAGTTGGCACTGGGCATCATGAAGATGGCCTCAGGGTCAGAGTACCTGCTGGAAATGGACATACCTGGCACCACTTTTAATATGGCTCAGTATAGCGCAGAATAAACCAGCTAGCAACATACACACTAATATTCTCGGCTTTAATCTTAGACCAGTTCCAACGTTACGAGGGACTCCAGGCTGAAGAATGTGGAATCCTGAACGGCTGTGAGAATGGGAAATGTATTCGTGTCCCTGAGGGCTTCACCTGTGATTGTGACGATGGTTATCAACTTGACATGACCAAGATGGCGTGTGTCGGTACGGAGTTGGGGTGTGGGGGTGCGGTGGGGGATGCGAGGGTGTCGGTACGGAGTTGGGGTGTGGGGGTGCGGTGGGGGATGCGAGGGTGTCGGTACGGAGTTGGGGTGTGGGGGTGCGGTGGGGGATGCGAGGGTGTCGGTACGGAGTTGGGGTGTGGGGGTGCGGTGGGGGATGCGAGGGTGTTGTATGGAGTTGGGGTGTGGGGGTGCGGTGAGGGATGCGAGGGTGTTGGATGGAGTTGGGGTGTGGGGGTGCGGTGAGGGATGCGAGGGTGTCGGTACGGAGTTGGGGTGTGGGGGTGCGGTGGGGGATGCGAGGGTGTTGGATGGAGTTGGGGTGTGGGGGTGCGGTGAGGGATGCGAGGGTGTTGGATGGAGTTGGGGTGTGGGGGTGCGGTGGGGGATGCGAGGGTGTCGGTACGGAGTTGGGGTGTGGGGGTGCGGTGGGGGATGCGAGGGTGTCGGTACGGAGTTGGGGTGTGGGGGTGCGGTGGGGGATGCGAGGGTGTTGGATGGAGTTGGGGTGTGGGGGTGCGGTGAGGGATGCGAGGGTGTTGGATGGAGTTGGGGTGTGGGGGTGCGGTGAGGGATGCGAGGGTGTCGGTACGGAGTTGGGGTGTGGGGGTGCGGTGGGGGATGCGAGGGTGTTGGATGGAGTTGGGGTGTGGGGGTGCGGTGGGGGATGCGAGGGTGTCGGTACGGAGTTGGGGTGTGGGGGTGCGGTGGGGGATGCGAGGGTGTCGGTACGGAGTTGGGGTGTGGGGGTGCGGTGGGGGATGCGAGGGTGTCGGTACGGAGTTGGGGTGTGGGGGTGCGGTGGGGGATGCGAGGGTGTCGGTACGGAGTTGGGGTGTGGGGGTGAGGTGGGGGATGCGAGGGTGTTGGTATGGAGGAATCAGTGCAATGGGGCTGTGGAGGGGATATGGGGATGGATACGAGGGAGGGGTACATGGGTGTTGGTCTGGGGTGGTTGTAGAGGGGCAAGGAAGGTACTGGTGTAGAGGAGCTCATAGTGGAGAGGGCATGTTGGGATTCCATGGGTTATTCTCTAGCTCTAGCAAACACTTTCCCCAGGGGATTTGAACTCACAAGGTGAGTTGATTCTCCCCTCGCTTCGCCACCAGGGGAGTGTGTGAAGGGCTGAGCGGGGGGAGTGTGTGAGGGACTGTGTGGGGGAGTGTGCGAGGGGCTGTGTGTGAGGGACTGTGTGGGGGTGTGTGTGAGGGGCTGTGTGGGGGTGTGTGTGAGGGGCTATGTGGGGGTGTGTGTGAAGGGCTGAGCGGGGGGAGTGTGTGAGGGGCTGTGTGGGGGTGTGTGTGAGGGGCTGTGTGTGAGGGGCTGTGTGGGGGTGTGTGTGAAGGGCTGAGCGGGGGGAGTGTGTGAGGGGCTGTGTGGGGGTGTGTGTGAGGGGCTGTGTGTGAGGGACTGTGTGGGAGAGTGTGCGAGGGGCTGTGTGGGGGTGTGTGTGAGGGGCTGTGTGGGGGTGTGTGTGAAGGGCTGTGTGGGGGTGTGTGTGAGGGGCTGTGTGGGGGTGTGTGTGAAGGGCTGTGTGGGGGTGTGTGTGAGGGGCTGTGTGGGGGTGTGTGTGAAGGGCTGAGCGGGGGGAGTGTGTGAGGGACTGTGTGGGAGAGTGTGCGAGGGGCTGTGTGGGGGTGTGTGTGAAGGGCTGTGTGGGGGTGTGTGTGCGGGGGTGTGTGGGGGTGTGTGTGAGGGGCTGTGTGGGGGAGTGTGTGAGGGGCTGTGTGGGGGTGTGTGTGAGGGACTGTGTGGGGGTGTGTGTGAGGGGCTGTGTGGGGGAGTGTGTGAGGGGCTGTGTGGGGGTGTGTGTGAGGGACTGTGTGGGGGTGTGTGTGAGGGACTGTGTGGGGGAGTGTGTGAGGGGCTGTGTGGGGGTGTGTGTGAGGGACTGTGTGGGAGAGTGTGCGAGGGGCTGTGTGGGGGTGTGTGTGAGGGGTTGTGTGGGGGTGTGTGTGAAGGGCTGAGCGGGGGGAGTGTGTGGGGGACTGTGTGGGAGAGTGTGCGAGGGGCTGTGTGGGGGTGTGTGTGAGGGGCTGTGTGGGGGTGTGTGTGAAGGGCTGTGTGGGGGTGTGTGTGAAGGGCTGAGCGGGGGGAGTGTGTGAGGGACTGTGTGGGAGAGTGTGCGAGGGGCTGTGTGGGGGTGTGTGTGACGGGCTGTGTGGGGGTGTGTGTGAGGGGCTGTGTGGGGGTGTGTGTGAGGGGCTGTGTGGGGGAGTGTGTGAAGGGCTGAGCGGGGGGAGTGTGTGAGGGACTGTGTGGGGGTGTGTGTGAGGGGCTGTGTGTGAGGGTCTGTGTGGGGGTGTGTGTGAGTCGCTGTGTGGGGGAGTGTGTGAGGGGCTATGTAGGGGTGTGTGTGAGGGGCTATGTGGGGGTGTGTGTGAGGGGCTGTGTGGGGGTGTGTGTGAGGGGCTGTGTGGGGGTGTGTGTGAGGGGCTGTGTGGGGGAGTGTGTGAGGGGCTGTGTGCGGGGGGATATGTGGGGGTGTGTGTGAGGGGCTGTGTGGGGGAGTGTGCGAGGAGCTGTGTGGGGGAGTGTGTGAGGGGCTGTGTGGGGGTGTGTATGAGGGGCTGTGTGGGGGTGTGTGTGAGGGGCTATGTAGGGGTGTGTGTGAGGGGCTGTGTGGGGGAGTGTGTGAGGGGCTGTGTGGGGGAGTGTGTGAGGGGCTGTGTGCGCGGGGCTATGTGGGGGTGTGTGTGAGGGGCTGTGTGCGAGGGTCTGTGTGTGGGAGTGTGTGAGGGGCTGTGTGGGGGTGTGTGTGAGGGGCTGTGTGGGGGTGTGTGTGAGGGGCTGTGTGGGGGAGTGTGTGAGGGTCTGTGAGGGGGAGTGTGTGAGGGGCTGTGTGCGGGGGGCTATGTGGGGCTGTGTGTGAGGGGCTGTGTGGGGGTGTGTGTGTGGGGCTGTGTGGGGGTGTGTGTGAGGGGCTGTGTGGGGGTGTGTGTGAGGGGCTGTGTGGGGGAGTGTGTGAGGGGCTGTGTGGGGGTGTGTGTGAGGGGCTGTGTGGGGGAGTGTGTGAGGGGCTGTGTGCGGGGGGCTATGTGGGGCTGTGTGCGGGGGGCTATGTGGGGGTGTGTGCGAGGGGCTGTGTGGGGGAGTGTGTGAGGGGCTGTGTGCGGGGGGCTATGTGGGGGAGTGTGTGAGGGGCTGTGTGGGGGAGTGTGTGAGGGGCTGTGTGGGGGAGTGTGCGAGGGGCTGTGTGGGGGAGTGTGTGAGGGGCTGTGTGGGGGTGTGTGTGAGGGGCTGTGTGGGGGTGTGTGTGAGGGGCTATGTGGGGGAGTGTGTGAGGGGCTGTGTGGGGGAGTGTGCGAGGGGCTGTGTGGGGGAGTGTGTGAGGGGCTGTGTGGGGGTGTGTGTGAGGGGCTGTGTGGGGGAGTGTGTGAGGGGCTGTGTGGGGGAGTGTGTGAGGGGCTGTGTGGGGGAGTGTGCGAGCGGGGTGTGGGGGAGTGTGTGAGGGGCTGGGTGGGGGTGTGTGTGAGGGGCTGTGTGGGGGTGTGTGTGAGGGGCTGTGTGGGGGGTGTGTGTGAGGGGCTGTGTGGGGGTGTGTGTGAGGGGCTATGTAGGGGTGTGTGTGAGTGGCTGTGTGGGGGTGTGTGTGAGGGGCTGTGTGGGGGAGTGTGTGAGGGGCTGTGTGGGGGAGTGTGTGAGGGGCTGTGTGCGCGGGGCTATGTGGGGGTGTGTGTGAGGGGCTGTGTGGGGGTGTGTGTGAGGGGCTGTGTGGGGGAGTGTGTGAGGGGCTATGTGGGGGTGTGTGTGAGGGGCTATGTGGGGGTGTGTGTGAGGGGCTGTGTGGGGGTGTGTGTGAAGGGCTGTGTGGGGGTGTGTGTGAGGGGCTATGTGGGGGTGTGTGTGAGGGGCTGTGTGGGGGAATGTGTGAGGGGCTGTGTGGGGGTGTGTGTGAGGGGCTGTGTGGGGGTTTGTGTGAGGGGCTGTGTGGGGGTGTGTGTGAGGGGCTGTGTGGGGGTGTGTGTGAGGGGCTGTGTGGGGGAGTGTGTGAGGGTCTGTGTGGGGGAGTGTGCGAGGGGCCTCTGTGGGGGTGTGTGTGAGGGTCTGTGTGGGGGAGTGTGTGAGGGGCTGTGTGGGGGAGTGTGTGAGGGGCTATGTGGGGGTGTGTGCGAGGGGCTGTGTGGGGGAGTGTGTGAGGGTCTGTGTGGGGGAGTGTGTGAGGGGCTGTGTGGGGGTGTGTGTGAGGGGCTATGTAGGGGTGTGTGTGAGGGGCTGTGTGGGGGAGTGTGTGAGGGGCTGTGTGGGGGTGTGTGTGAAGGGCTGTGTGGGGGTGTGTGTGAAGGGCTGAGCGGGGGGAGTGTGTGAGGGACTGTGTGGGAGAGTGTGCGAGGGGCTGTGTGGGGGTGTGTGTGAGGGGCTGTGTGGGGGAGTGTGTGAGGGGCTGTGTTTGAGGGACTGTGTGGGAGTGTGTGTGAAGGGCTGAGCGGGGGGAGTGTGTGAGGGGCTGTGTGGGGGTGTGTGTGAGGGGCTGTGTGTGAGGGACTGTGTGGGAGAGTGTGCGAGGGGCTGTGTGGGGGTGTGTGTGAAGGGCTGTGTGGGGGTGTGTGTGAGGGGCTGTGTGGGGGAGTGTGTGAGGGGCTGTGTGGGGGTGTGTGTGAGGGACTGTGTGGGAGAGTGTGCGAGGGGCTGTGTGGGGGTGTGTGTGAGGGGCTGTGTGGGGGTGTGTGTGAAGGGCTGTGTGGGGGTGTGTGTGAAGGGCTGAGCGGGGGGAGTGTGTGAGGGACTGTGTGGGAGAGTGTGCGAGGGGCTGTGTGGGGGTGTGTGTGAGGGGCTGTGTGTGAGGGACTGTGTGGGGGTGTGTGTGAGGGGCTATGTGGGGGTGTGTGTGAGGGGCTATGTGGGGGTTTGTGTGAGGGTCTGTGTGGGGGTGTGTGTGAGGGGCTATGTGGGGGTGTGTGTGAAGGGCTGAGCGGGGGGAGTGTGTGAGGGGCTGTGTGGGGGTGTGTGTGAGGGGCTGTGTGTGAGGGTCTGTGTGGGGGTGTGTGTGAGTCGCTGTGTGGGGGAGTGTGTGAGGGGCTATGTAGGGGTGTGTGTGAGGGGCTATGTGGGGGTGTGTGTGAGGGGCTGTGTGTGGGAGTGTGTGAGGGGCTGTGTGGGGGTGTGTGTGAGGGGCTGTGTGGGGTGTGTGTGAGGGGCTGTGTGGGGGAGTGTGTGAGGGGCTGTGTGCGGGGGGATATGTGGGGGTGTGTGTGAGGGGCTGTGTGGGGGAGTGTGCGAGGAGCTGTGTGGGGGAGTGTGTGAGGGGCTGTGTGGGGGTGTGTATGAGGGGCTGTGTGGGGGTGTGTGTGAGGGGCTATGTAGGGGTGTGTGTGAGGGGCTGTGTGGGGGAGTGTGTGAGGGGCTGTGTGGGGGAGTGTGTGAGGGGCTGTGTGCGCGGGGCTATGTGGGGGTGTGTGTGAGGGGCTGTGTGCGAGGGTCTGTGTGTGGGAGTGTGTGAGGGGCTGTGTGGGGGTGTGTGTGAGGGGCTGTGTGGGGGTGTGTGTGAGGGGCTGTGTGGGGGAGTGTGTGAGGGTCTGTGTGGGGGTGTGTGTGTGGGGCTGTGTGGGGGTGTGTGTGAGGGGCTGTGTGGGGGTGTGTGTGAGGGGCTGTGTGGGGTGTGTGTGTGGGGCTGTGTGGGGGTGTGTGTGTGGGGCTGTGTGGGGGTGTGTGTGTGGGGCTGTGTGGGGGTGTGTGTGAGGGGCTGTGTGGGGGTGTGTGTGAGGGGCTGTGTGGGGGAGTGTGTGAGGGGCTGTGTGGGGGTGTGTGTGAGGGGCTGTGTGGGGGAGTGTGTGAGGGGCTGTGTGCGGGGGGCTATGTGGGGCTGTGTGCGGGGGGCTATGTGGGGGTGTGTGCGAGGGGCTGTGTGGGGGAGTGTGTGAGGGGCTGTGTGCGGGGGGCTATGTGGGGGAGTGTGTGAGGGGCTGTGTGGGGGAGTGTGTGAGGGGCTGTGTGGGGGAGTGTGCGAGGGGCTGTGTGGGGGAGTGTGTGAGGGGCTGTGTGGGGGTGTGTGTGAGGGGCTGTGTGGGGGTTTGTGTGAGGGGCTGTGTGGGGGTGTGTGTGAGGGGCTGTGTGGGGGTGTGTGTGAGGGGCTGTGTGGGGGAGTGTGTGAGGGTCTGTGTGGGGAGTGTGCGAGGGGCCTCTGTGGGGGTGTGTGTGAGGGTCTGTGTGGGGGAGTGTGTGAGGGGCTGTGTGGGGGAGTGTGTGAGGGGCTATGTGGGGGTGTGTGCGAGGGGCTGTGTGGGGGAGTGTGTGAGGGGCTGTGTGGGGGTGTGTGTGAGGGGCTGTGTGGGGGTGTGTGTGAGGGGCTGTGTGGGGGTGTGTGTGAGGGGCTATGTAGGGGTGTGTGTGAGTGGCTGTGTGGGGGTGTGTGTGAGGGGCTGTGTGGGGGTGTGTGTGAGGGGCTGTGTGGGGGTGTGTGTGAGGGGCTGTGTGGGGGTGTGTGTGAGGGGCTGTGTGGGGGTGTGTGTGAGGGGCTATGTAGGGGTGTGTGTGAGTGGCTGTGTGGGGGTGTGTGTGAGGGGCTGTGTGGGGGAGTGTGTGAGGGGCTGTGTGGGGGAGTGTGTGAGGGGCTGTGTGCGCGGGGCTATGTGGGGGTGTGTGTGAGGGGCTGTGTGGGGGTGTGTGTGAGGGTCTGTGTGGGGGAGTGTGTGAGGGGCTGTGTGGGGGTGTGTGTGAGGGGCTGTGTGGGGGAATGTGTGAGGGGCTGTGTGGGGGTGTGTGTGAGGGGCTGTGTGGGGGTTTGTGTGAGGGGCTGTGTGGGGGTGTGTGTGAGGGGCTGTGTGGGGGTGTGTGTGAGGGGCTGTGTGGGGGAGTGTGTGAGGGTCTGTGTGGGGGAGTGTGCGAGGGGCCTCTGTGGGGGTATGTGTGAGGGTCTGTGTGGGGGAGTGTGTGAGGGGCTGTGTGGGGGAGTGTGTGAGGGGCTATGTGGGGGTGTGTGCGAGGGGCTGTGTGGGGGAGTGTGTGAGGGTCTGTGTGGGGGAGTGTGTGAGGGGCTGTGTGGGGGTGTGTGTGAGGGGCTATGTAGGGGTGTGTGTGAGGGGCTGTGTGGGGGAGTGTGTGAGGGGCTGTGTGGGGGTGTGTGTGAAGGGCTGTGTGGGGGTGTGTGTGAAGGGCTGAGCGGGGGGAGTGTGTGAGGGACTGTGTGGGAGAGTGTGCGAGGGGCTGTGTGGGGGAGTGTGTGAGGGTCTGTGTGGGGGAGTGTGTGAGGGGCTGTGTGGGGGTGTGTGTGAGGGGCTATGTAGGGGTGTGTGTGAGGGGCTGTGTGGGGGAGTGTGTGTGGGGCTGTGTGGGGGTGTGTGTGAGGGGCTGTGTGGGGGTGTGTGTGAGGGGCTGTGTGGGGGAGTGTGTGAGGGGCTGTGTGGGGGTGTGTGTGAGGGGCTGTGTGGGGGAGTGTGTGAGGGGCTGTGTGCGGGGGCTATGTGGGGCTGTGTGCGGGGGGCTATGTGGGGGTGTGTGCGAGGGGCTGTGTGGGGGAGTGTGTGAGGGGCTGTGTGCGGGGGGCTATGTGGGGGTGTGTGTGAGGGGCTGTGTGGGGGAGTGTGTGAGGGGCTGTGTGGGGGAGTGTGTGAGGGGCTGTGTGGGGGAGTGTGTGAGGGGCTGTGTGGGGGTGTGTGTGAGGGGCTGTGTGGGGGTGTGTGTGAGGGGCTGTGTGGGGGTGTGTGTGAGGGGCTGTGTGGGGGTGTGTGTGAGGGGCTATGTAGGGGTGTGTGTGAGGGGCTGTGTGGGGGTGTGTGTGAGGGGCTGTGTGGGGGAGTGTGTGAGGGGCTGTGTGGGGGAGTGTGTGAGGGGCTGTGTGCGCGGGGCTATGTGGGGGTGTGTGTGAGGGGCTGTTTGCGAGGGTCTGTGTGTGGGAGTGTGTGAGGGGCTGTGTGGGGGTGTGTGTGAGGGGCTGTGTGGGGGTGTGTGTGAGGGGCTGTGTGGGGGAGTGTGTGAGGGTCTGTGTGGGGGAGTGTGTGAGGGGCTGTGTGCGGGGGGCTATGTGGGGCTGTGTGGGGGTGTGTGTGAGGGGCTGTGTGGGGGAGTGTGTGAGGGGCTATGTGGGGGTGTGTGCGAGGGGCTGTGTGGGGGTGTGTGTGAGGGGCTGTGTGGGGGAGTGTGTGAGGGTCTGTGTGGGGGAGTGTGTGAGGGTCTGTGTGGGGGAGTGTGTGAGGGTCTGTGTGGGGGAGTGTGTGAGGGGCTGTGTGGGGGAGTGTGTGAGGGGCTGTGTGGGGGAGTGTGTGAGGGGCTGTGTGGGGGAGTGTGTGAGGGGCTGTGTGGGGGTGTGTGCGAGGGGCTGTGTGGGGGAGTGTGTGAGGGTCTGTGTGGGGGTGTGTGTGAGGGGCTGTGTGGGGGAGTGTGTGAGGGTCTGTGTGGGGGTGTGTGTGAGGGTCTGTGTGGGGGTGTGTGTGAGGGTCTGTGTGGGGGTGTGTGTGAGGGGCTGTGTGGGGGAGTGTGTGAGGGTCTGTGTGGGGGTGTGTGTGAGGGTCTGTGTGGGGGTGTGTGTGAGGGGCTGTGTGGGGGTGTGTGTGAGGGGCTGTGTGGGGGTGTGTGTGAGGGGCTGTGTGGTGGAGTGTGTGAGGGTCTGTGTGGGGGAGTGTGTGAGGGTCTGTGTGGGGGTGTGTGTGAGGGGCTGTGTGGTGGAGTGTGTGAGGGTCTGTGTGGGGGAGTGTGTGAGGGGCTGTGTGGGGGTGTGTGTGAGGGGCTGTGTGGGGGTGTGTGTGAGGGGCTGTGTGGGGGTGTGTGTGAGGGGCTGTGTGGTGGAGTGTGTGAGGGTCTGTGTGGGGGAGTGTGTGAGGGTCTGTGTGGGGGTGTGTGTGAGGGTCTGTGTGGGGGTGTGTGTGAGGGGCTGTGTGGGGGAGTGTGTGAGGGTCTGTGTGGGGGTGTGTGTGAAGGGCTGTGTGGGGGTGTGTGTGAGGGTCTGTGTGGGGGAGTGTGTGAGGGTCTGTGTGGGGGAGTGTGTGAGGGGCTGTGTGGGGGTGTGTGTGAGGGGCTGTGTGGGGGTGTGTGTGAGGGGCTGTGTGGGGGTGTGTGTGAGGGGCTGTGTGGTGGAGTGTGTGAGGGTCTGTGTGGGGGAGTGTGTGAGGGTCTGTGTGGGGGAGTGTGTGAGGGGCTGTGTGGGGGTGTGTGTGAGGGGCTGTGTGGGGGAGTGTGTGAGGGGCTGTGTGGGGGTGTGTGTGAGGGGCTGTGTGGGGGTGTGTGTGAGGGTCTGTGTGGGGGTGTGTGTGAGGGGCTGTGTGGGGGAGTGTGTGAGGGGCTGTGTGGGGGTGTGTGTGAGGGGCTGTGTGGGGTGTGTGTGAGGGTCTGTGTGGGGGAGTGTGTGAGGGGCTGTGTGGGGGTGTGTGTGAGGGGCTGTGTGGGGGGTGTGTGTGAGGGGCTGTGTGGTGGAGTGTGTGAGGGTCTGTGTGGGGGAGTGTGTGAGGGGCTGTGTGGGGGAGTGTGTGAGGGGCTGTGTGGGGGTGTGTGTGAGGGGCTGTGTGGGGGAGTGTGTGAGGGGCTGTGTGGGGGTGTGTGTGAGGGGCTGTGTGGGGGTGTGTGTGAGGGGCTGTGTGGGGGTGTGTGTGAGGGGCTGTGTGGTGGAGTGTGTGAGGGTCTGTGTGGGGGAGTGTGTGAGCGGAGTGTGGGGGAGTGTGTGAGGGGCTGTGTGGGGTGTGTGTGAGGGGCTGTGTGGGGGAGTGTGTGAGGGGCTGTGTGGGGGTGTGTGTGAGGGGCTGTGTGGGGGTGTGTGTGAGGGTCTGTGTGGGGGTGTGTGTGAGGGGCTGTGTGGGGGTGTGTGTGAGGGGCTGTGTGGGGTGTGTGTGAGGGGCTGTGTGGTGGAGTGTGTGAGGGTCTGTGTGGGGGTGTGTGTGAGGGTCTGTGTGGGGGAGTGTGTGAGGGGCTGTGTGGGGGTGTGTGTGAGGGTCTGTGTGGGGGAGTGTGTGAGGGTCTGTGTGGGGGAGTGTGTGAGGGGCTGTGTGGGGGTGTGTGTGAGGGGCTGTGTGGGGGAGTGTGTGAGGGGCTGTGTGGGGGAGTGTGTGAGGGGCTGTGTGGGGGAGTGTGTGAGGGGCTGTGTGGGGGTGTGTGTGAGGGGCTGTGTGGGGGAGTGTGTGAGGGGCTGTGTGGGGGAGTGTGTGAGGGGCTGTGTGGGGGAGTGTGTGAGGGGCTGTGTGGGGGAGTGTGTGAGGGTCTGTGTGGGGGAGTGTGTGAGGGTCTGTGTGGTGGAGTGTGTGAGGGTCTGTGTGGGGGAGTGTGTGAGGGTCTGTGTGGGGGTGTGTGTGAGGGGCTGTGTGGGGGTGTGTGTGAGGGGCTGTGTGGGGGTGTGTGTGAGGGGCTGTGTGGTGGAGTGTGTGAGGGTCTGTGTGGGGGTGTGTGTGAGGGTCTGTGTGGGGGAGTGTGTGAGGGGCTGTGTGGGGGTGTGTGTGAGGGTCTGTGTGGGGGAGTGTGTGAGGGTCTGTGTGGGGGAGTGTGTGAGCGGTGTGTGGGGGTGTGTGTGAGCGGTGTGTGGGGGAGTGTGTGAGCGGAGTGTGGGGGAGTGTGTGAGCGGAGTGTGGGGGAGTGTGTGAGCGGAGTGTGGGGGTGTGTGTGAGGGGCTGTGTGGGGGAGTGTGTGAGGGGCTTGTGGGGGAGTGTGTGAGGGGCTGTGTGGGGGAGTGTGTGAGGGGGTGTGTGGGGGAGTGTGTGAGGGTCTGTGTGGGGGAGTGTGTGAGGGTCTGTGTGGTGGAGTGTGTGAGGGTCTGTGTGGGGGTGTGTGTGAGGGGCTGTGTGGGGGTGTGTGTGAGGGGCTGTGTGGGGGTGTGTGTGAGGGGCTGTGTGGGGGTGTGTGTGAGGGTCTGTGTGGGGGTGTGTGTGAGGGGCTGTGTGGGGGTGTGTGTGAGGGTCTGTGTAGGGGTGTGTGTGAGGGGCTGTGTGGGGGTGTGTGTGAGGGTCTGTGTGGGGGTGTGTGTGAGGGGCTGTGTGGGGGTGTGTGTGAGGGGCTGTGTGGGGGTGTGTGTGAGGGTCTGTGTGGGGGAGTGTGTGAGAGCGTATACTCGCTTTGCTTCTTACCCGGACGCTAAACCCTTCTCCCTCGGTTACAGATATAAACGAATGTGATGAGGTGGATGACCCGAAGACCCTCTGCAGAAACGCCAAGTGTGCGAACACAGACGGTTCCTACCGATGTATCTGCTTACGGGGTTATGTGTTGTCACGGCAACCCAACTACTGTGTACCAGTGCAACGGAGAGTTGGCCTGTGAAACCAAAGATTCAGACTAGCAATCAATTCCACGTTTATCAGTCAAGGGGAATGTTGTAGAATAATCAGGGTGGAAGGTATTTATTTTACTGCTATTTAATTGATATTGGACAACACCAGGGAAGGAATATAAATAATCCCAGCCCATGGAATGAGATCAAGAGCCCAGACGTCGAACCCTGTAAGTTCCCTTCCCAAATCTTTAACCAAGGTTCTGTTGGGCTTCATTCCAACTGCTGGAGAATTCAGTCCCAAACCTCATTCCGTTTTGCTACACATAGAGGGGTTTTTCCTTTTATTAGGAGTGGAAGGTCTGGTTTTACTGGACCCCTTCTCAATGGCAGAAACATGTTTCTAAAGATCCAGTGTCATTTGAAATACCTGTTCTGATTTTACAAAATATTTGGACATGGTGGGGTTGAATGAAAATTTTGCTGGTCACTGTCTTGCTTTAACCCTAGGATATTTCTGCTCAGCAGGGTAAGGATTTCTCACTGTGTATCTGTCCAAAGTCACTGTATGTTCAGCAGGATTTCAAACCCAAAGAACACGTGCCAATTTTCTTCCTTCCTCTGCTCTCCTGCTGTGTTCTAGCACCAGAAAAATCCTTTAATTCCTCACATTCAATTCGAGTCAGTGAAGGTGACAAGCTATTCGACAATGAAGCAGCCAGTCCAAGCTTGACGATCCGGTGGTCACTGACGTACACTGGATGGTGATGAGGTGTAGGACACCAGACTGATTTCCCCCTCCTCGCCCAAAGGGATATTAAGTGTCCCAACAGAATCAGGTTAACACAGAATTGACAGGCGATCAAACCCTGACCTGTAAAACTCAGTAAATATCAGGCAACAACCTGTTTCAGCATCAGTCCGTCACTCTCTCTCAGAGAAATCACTGAGGCAGATGATGATGTGTCACAAATATGGTGAAGTTTGATGTAATCTGATTGGCGTTTGAGGTTAATCCTTGTAAAACCTCCAAGGACCCACTGACCTGGAATTTAGCCCAGTTCTAATCACAGTAAGTGTGGATTCTGCAACTTGATTCAAAAGTGTAAATGTCTGTCTGCTGTTTAAATCCCACCTCCTTCACTACTCCTGTCCACTCCTTCTCAGGCTCGATGCTCATGTTTCTATTAATATCTGTGATGTGCCCTGGGGCATTATGTACAATTTAAACATTATGATGTTGTAAAATTTAATCATTGCTTGCCCCTGCAATCTGTATTGTGTTCAAATTGAGATGCATCACAATGTCAATGATTGAAAATATTGGAACTGCTTACCTCCCTGAGTATCAGCTTCCTCCTGCAATCTGTGTTCTTTTAAAGCCTAAGATTATTATTTCCAAGCCCTCTACTTCTATGTATTTAGCATCTTACCTCTTTCTCTTTTCAATCAGGGCAAGTAACTCACCTCCTGACTCCCCAGATCCTATCCAACATCCACAAGGCACAAGTCAGGAGTGTGATGGAATACTCCTCACTGCCTGGATGAGTACAGCTCCCGCAGCACAAGAAGCTCGACACCATCAGGACAAAGCAGCCCTCTTGATTGGTACCCCACTCACAAACATTCACTCCCTCCATCAAGGTGGCAGCAGTGTGTACCATCTACAAGATGAACTGCAGCAACTCATCAAGGCGCCTTAGACAGCACCTTCCAAACCCACGACCACTACCATCTAGAAGGACAAGGGCAGCAGATAGATGGGAACACCACCACCTGCACGTTCCCCTCCAAGTCACACACCATCCTGACTTGGAAATATATCACTGTTCCTTCACTGTCGCTGGGTCAAAATCCTGGAACTCCCTCCCTAACAGCACTGTGGGTGTACCTGCACCACATGGACTGCAGCGGCTCAAGAAAGCAGCTCATCACCACCTTCTCAAGGAGATGGACAATAAATGCTGCCTAGCCAGCGGTGCCCACATCCCATGAATGAATGAAAACAATGTCCTGTACCATAGACCTAGGTTTTACACTTTAGTTTCTCAAAGGTCAATTTGGCAATGGTGAATGGAGGTTCAGAGACTAGAATGACCCCTGGGGTCTAAAAATTAAATACATAACTTCACCTCAGAGGCTGCGAGAGCAGGAAGAGGAGGAGATGACCTGTATTGGACAATATCCCTCTTTCTCCCTACCTCCAACCCCCCAAGATGACCATGTAGTGATACCATACCATCCCATCCTGACTAATCCAAGAATTTGCATTCCATTTTTGCCCAACTGGAGTGAAACAAGAATAAGCAGCAAAAGAGTTGGATCAATGTATCCAGAAAAATAGTCTCGTTGCCAATCCCTGTGTGGAATAGCATCAAATTAGCGACACTGATTCTAACCCCTTCCTCTCATCTCATCCACTATTTCCAATTCCCTAAATCTGCCTCTATCTCTTAGGATGCTGTTTCTGTCATCTGTGTTAGTGTCATTCCTGCAGGAAGAATCATTTACATTTCACCAGTAACATGTCTCTGTGCTGAGATCAAGACAGTGGGAGCCAAGCAGATTTTGAAAGGAATTTCAGGAATATTATTTCCAACAAAACCCGGAAAGAGTAAAACTGAGCAATAATTTTCAACATGACAGGCGTTATTTCTCCGTGTTTGCACTCTATACAATCTGTGCTGATCAGGCTCTCAATCAGATCTATGAATTTGGTCTCACACTGTACCTTACCTGCGTTTTGCCACAATATCCCAGCTTTAGAATAGTGCTGGAGCTGAGGTATGTTGGGGAGCTCTTCAAATATCCCACAAGCTTTGCCACTTGTGTTGGTGGCTACGGATACTCTTGTACTTTCACTATAAAGCTACATATTTTGTATATGTTTGTTTATGAATAATAAGGACATTTTTTTTACACTTTTGGTTTGATGTACTGTTTCTCTACTTTTTTAATCAATTCACATTTAAAACCAAAATAAAATATGTCCTAAATATTGCTTTGGTTTTACTGAGGCTGATCTTGAGGTGTTGGCACTACAACAATGGCAGGAGTTTTTTTTAACAGGGATGGGACATTACTTTTCCGTTTATTCTCAGGATATGAACAACACATTTATTTCTTATTCCTAGTTTACCTGAAAAGTTAATGCTGAGCTTTCTGCTATGACTTGTGATGGCTTCAGTCTCTTTAGACAAGTTTATTACTCAACCCTTTGATGAGGGAATGGAGTGAAGTGATGGCCAAACTGGGTTGAGACAGCAAGTTCCTATCTCTGGAGCACTATTAGTGAAATAGTTGGAGTTTTAAACAATCAACAGCTTTTGTGGTCATTTTGGTTTCAGCTGGCAACAAATTTATCAGATTTATTTCATTTCATGATTCACCTTTATCTCTTCATTGCTGGTTGATCCATTTTGAGTGAGCTAGTTTAACTTGGATTGCTAAGCTCAGCTGAAACATCTCTAGTTTATGAATTAGGAGACATCAGCTCCTGATCCAGCGCTTAACCCCCACACTTCCTGGAATATGTTTGTGCAGACTGCTTCAGACTCCTCATGATAGAATAACACATCTGTTCAGCCTAAGAATAAAATTACTGATGAACGTTGAAAGTTGGCTGGGTCATTTACCTTGAGATCATCTTCTGCCCTTCCTGGATCTAGTATTTACTGTGTTGTCACTTGGCTTGTGTCCAATGTCACCTTAAAGGCCCAGACAACAGTGGAATTTGAACTCTCAACCTCTGGGTGATCTGTCCAGTAACTTAACCACTACCAGCTGTATCACTCTAAAGCTCAGTCAGGGAGAAGGCAGTACATCCAAGCTAAGATTTCAAATACATTTATTCAAATAAAATTGATAGAATTGACAGAACCTGCTGTTATGCTCTGTTATCCCCAGCACTACTCATTTTTTGGCAATCAACCATGTTATTGCACAGAATTACAGCTGATCCAGATTTCTCAGGACTCCAGATCCCAGACAGGAGGCAGTTCCAAACCTGCGGAGATAGGGGGCAATCGTCCCAGATTTGCATTAAGTGCAGTAGTGGGCAGAAAAAACGTTTTACCCACCAGCTGCAATGGCAGCTTCTCACACCGTATCGTCCCAATCTCGCCACATTAATCATGCATTCCTGGAAAACACGCCGTTTCCATGGCAAGTGGAGTCTGATTCACCCACAGCGCCATCACCTCGCCGCTTCATCACACCGGGCACTACATTTAAAGTGCAGCCACGTGTACACCTCTCAGTGCTTCCAGCCCAGGACTGCTGCACAGAAGACATGGCCCCGAATGGCAAGAAGACTGCAGCCCCCAGTTTAGTGATGCATCCCTCAAGTACCTTTTGGACACCATGGAGGCCTGTCTTAATGTCCTCTATCTCTGTCTTAATGTCCTCTATCTCTGTCTTAATGTCCTCTATCTCCGCTCTGGCCATAGGAGGGGCAGCAACATAACCATTCCTGCTGGGCAGGTGGTGGCAGTGGTGATCAGTGCCAATGCTGCACACAAGAGGTTGACCATCCAATGCAGACAGAGGATGAACGATCTCATCAGTGCTGCCAGGATAAGGCAACATCTGATCACTCTAACCTCACACACTCACAAACCCATCACTCATTCACTGGCATCTCACTCATTGCCAGCTCAGGGACATCACCACTCACTCTCTCACACACACCCTCACATCTCCATCTGGCCTCATCTCCTCTGGAGACTGCCTCCTCAGCCCTCACCATCTTGAGGCCACTTGCACAGATCAACATGTGCCCCACACACACCCTGGGATACCCTCCTTCCCCAGTACAGCCCTCGTCCTGCAGCCTCTTCCCTCGCCTGAGGCCACTTCCCCTCCCCTCCCCAGGCGAGCACTAGCCCTGCAGCTGTACAAACCACGTCCATCTTATGTCTGGTCTGGTAGGTAGAGACCTGCCCATGAGCCCCACTATATCTGATGTGATGCTGCCTGTGAAGCCTGGAGCTGATGACTGCGAGAGCTGCCCAAAGAAAAGTGGGCAAACAAATCTCAAAGTCCTGAGCAAAGTGCAGCTCAACAGGTGCATGTCGCTTATGTGCAGTTGTGAATTGTGTTGGCATTCAATCCCATTGATGTGGGCTGATGATCCAGCATGGAGGGGAGGGAGGGGGGGTATAATTCCAGGGGGCTGGGTTTATAATGATATGTAGATGTATTACAATGTCCAATGGTGGGAAACGTAGTCCTCCATCGACAGACTGAGCAGACATCATCAAACTGTTTTTTGACCTTTTGAGCACATTGTCTGCTCATGCTGCCAAACACGCCTGATGCCAGTGGGACTGCAAAATCCTGCCCAGAGTGAACATCAAGTTAAATCTTCACCCATCTGTTAGAAATAAAGCACATGCCAGTCATGTGGCAGAATTTTCCATTTCTGACGGTAACAGCAGCGATGACCGGGTTCAGGGGTGTGTTTCCTGCTGGTCAGAATGGCAGGAAATCGCATCCAATTTCACGCTCAGAAGCTTATTAATCATGCACAGGCGAGTATCCCTCTGAATCACATGCTGCGTCGGGAACTGATTCGTCCGCCCCGCTGTTACCTAATGGAGCCACAGGTCCAGGCGATATATTTAAACGCCACCCGAGCACACACATTTCACATTCTCCAGCCCAGCTTTCTCCAGGATACCCCCAGAGATGGCTGCTAATAACAAGGAGGCTTTTGCCATGTCGCCCTCCAGGCATACTCCAGAGGAGTGTGGCAGCACAGGGATGTCCTTTACCACAGGGATGGCTTGAAGAAGCATACCAGCCTTACCTCTCCGGCCAGGGAGACCATTGCAAGGCAGGTCAGCACGGCTAGTCACTTCACCCTGAACACGATCCAGTGCAGGAAGAGGATGAATGATCTCATCCACTCCACAGGGTAAGTCAACCTTCAGCCCCCTCCAGTCTTACACTCTCATCATGGCATCGTGCACTCAAAGAGCTACACTCTTCAGGGATCTCACAGAGTATTAGCGGGGAACACAAATCACCACTGATTGTCTCACTTTCACATCACCACCATCTCATCGATCATGCTGCTCACACTCCATTCTCAGCTGTTTCTGGGGAGGGCTGACCACACACAGGGAGACATGCATGTTTCCCAACCTCTGCTCCACCCCTTCTCATCACATTCCTTTTGTAATCCTGCAGTCCAAGCTTGTCCACAACAGAAGAGAAAGATCCTAGACCAGAGGAGGGATGGCCAACAACACACCCCTCACCAACTTCAAGAAGGATGCTGCTGAGCTGGCTGGGGAGGACAGGGATCGCTCGTGTAGGGAAGGGGAGATTGGCTTATCCCAGCAACCTAGTACAGATGACACCTCCATGAGTTCATCACATCCTGACAATCACAGTGAGTGACATGCAATCTTGTGTTATGCCTGCACATGAACTAAAGTTATTGTCTCTCTCTCTTACAAGCACCAGCAGGTCTAGGCATAAATGAGGCAGGAACAGGCTGACACAATGGGTCTACTGGCACAGTCCTGTTTGTGGATTTTGGGAAGGAGGTAGAAGCAGTTGGAAGACTGAGGTTGGAAGCTGTGGAGGGAAGATCTCCAGAGGAGATGAGGTCAGTGACAGTTCTGGAAACAATAGCTTGATGTTTGCTGGTGGGGGTCATGTCCAGGGGGAGGTAGGAAGAAGTGTCTGAGAGTTGGTGGTCAGTACGCCAGGCAACAGCACCACCCTTGTCGGCAGGTTTGATAACGAAGTCAGGGTTAGGCCTGAGAGAACGGAATGCGGCAAGTTCAGAAGGAGACAGAAAGTTTCAGTGCCACTTCATGCTCTCGTCTAGACCTGGAAAAATGTATCAATTTTGCTTCCAATTTCCAACCTTCTATCACTTTCACATGGTCCATCTCCGACACTTCCCTCCCTTGACTTCTCTGTCTCCATTTCTGGTGATAGACTGACTACCAACATTCATTACAAACCCAATGACTCCCACAGCTACCTCGACTGTAGCTCCTCACATCCCGCTTCCTGTAAGGACTCCATCCCATTCTCTCAGTTCCTTCACCTCTATCACGTCTGTTCCGATGATGTCACTTTCCAAAATGCCGCTTCTGACATATCTTCCTTTTAACTTAACCAAGGATTCCCCCTGTGGTGGTTGACAGGGCTCTCAACCATGTCTGACCCATTTCCTGCACCTCTACCCTCACCAATTCTCCTCCCTCCCAGAAACATGATAGGGTCCCCCTTGTCCTCACTTTTCAACCCACCAGCCACCGCATTCAAAGGATCATCCTCCACCATTTCCACCAACTCCAGCATGATGCCACCACCAAACACATCTTCCCCTCACCCCACCTATCTGCATTCCATAGGGACCATTCCCTCTGTGCACCTTGGTCCACTCTCCATCACCCTCAACTCTTCATCCCCTTCCCACGGCACCTTCCCATGCAATCGCAAAAGGTGCAACACCTGCCCCTTCACCTCTCCCATCCTCACCATCCAAGGTCCCAAACACTCCTTTCAGGTAAAGCAGCGCTTCACTTGCATCTCCTACAATTTGGTCTACTGTATTCGCTGCTCCCAATGTGGTCTCCTCTACATTGGGGGACTAAATGCAGACTGAGTGACTGCTTTGTGGAACACCTTTGCTCAGTCCACAAGCAAGACCAAACCTCCCTGTCACTTGCCATTTCAACACCCCACCCTGCTCTCTTGCCCACATGTCCTTGGCCTGCTGCATTGTTCCAGTGAAGCTCAATGCAAACTGGAGGGACAACACCTCATCTTCCGACTAGGCACTTTACAGCCTTCCGGACTGAATATTGAATTCAACAACTTCAGACCATAACGCCTCTCCTCCATCTTTACCCCTATTTTAATCCAATTATTTTTTTCTTCTGTTTTTTCATTTTCATTTTCATTTAAATTTTTTATTTATTTACTTTTTAAAAAATCCTTTTTTCCCAACCCCCATCCCACCACACCTCCTGTTGCCCCCCCACACAGGGCCATCGGTCACTGGTTTCTATGTTGTGCTTTCACGGAGCACTGACCCTTGTTCTGCTGTTAACACATTCTGCTCTTGCCTTTATGCCACTATCAGCACCTTTTTTAGTCTTTACCATTAGCATTAACATGCCCTTTCTCTTGTGTCTATGACATATTGTCAATCTCTCCTTAACTTTCAATTATCCCTGACCTTCTATTTTGTTCTAGCTGCTCCACTTCCTCTTAAACAGTATAAAAACCATCACCTTTCTACTTCTTTTTAGCTCTGAAGAAGAGTAGTACAGACCCAAAACGTTAACTCTGTTTCTCTCTCCATAGATGCTGCCAGATCTGCTAATCTTTTCCAGCATTTTTTGTTTTTATTTCAGATTTCCAGCATCTGCAGTATTTTGCTTTCATTGTATAAATGTTGCACTTTTGTTAATACATTAGATGTTAATGTGAATGGCTTGGTCAACCCCACAACACTGGCATCTACCTGGTTATGTGGAAAATTTTCCCAGGTATGTCCTGTACACAATAACCAGGACAAATCCAACCCAGCCAGTTACCACCCCATCAGTCTACTCCCCATCATCAGCAAAGTGATGGAAAAGGTAATCAACAGTGCTATCAAGGGGCACTTGCTTAGCAATAACCTGCTCATTGAGTGCCAGGGCCACTCAGCTCCTGACCTCATTACAGTCTTGGTTCAAACATGGACAACAGAGCTGAACTCCCGAGGAGAGGTGAAAGTGACTGCCCTTGCCATTAAGGTATTTGACCAAGTGTGGCATCAAGGAGCCCTAGCAAAACTGGAGTCGATGGAAATCAGTGGGAAAACTCTCCATTGGTTGGAGTCGTACCTAGCACAAAGGAAGGTTATTGTGGTTGTTGAAAATCAGCCATCTCAGTTCCAGGATATCACCGCAGGAGTTCCTCAGGGTAGTGTACTAGGCTCAACTATCTTCAGCTGCTTCATCAATGACCCTCCTTCCATCATAAGGTCAGAGGTGGGGATGTTCGCTGATGATTGCAGAATGCACAGCACCATTTGTGACTCCTCAGATACTGAAGCAGCTCATGTCCAAATGCAGCAAGACCTGAATAATATCCAGGCTTGGGCTGACAAGTGGTAACTAACATATGTGCCAGGCAATGACCATCTTCAACAAGAGAGAATCTAACCATCACCTCTTGACATTCAGTGGTATTACTGTCGCTGAATCCCCCACTATCAACACCCTGGGGGTTAACATTGACCAGAAACTGAAGATTAGCCATATAAATACTGTGGCTACAAGAGCAGGTCAGAGGCTAGGAATCCTGCAGCGAGCAGTTTACCTCCTACAAGGCACAAGTCAGGAATGTGTCTGGATGAGTGCAGCTCCAACAACACTCGAGAAACAAGTACCTTCCAGGACAAAGCAGCCTGCTTGATTGGCACCCCATCTACAAATATTCACTCTCTCTGCCACTGACGCACAGTGGCAACAGTGTATATCATCTAAGAGATGCACTGCTGCAGCTCACCAAGCCGCCTTAGAAAGCACCTTCCAAACCCACAACCACTACCATCTAGAAGGAGCAGAAGACACATGGGAACACCCCTACCTGGAAGTTCCCTCCACGCCACTCACCAGCCTGACTTGGAACTATATTGAGTTCCTCCAATGTCACTGGGTCAAAATCTTGGAACTCTGTCCCTAACAGCACTGTGGGTGTACCTACACCACATGGATTGCAGTGGTTCAAGAAGGCAGCTCACCATAACCTTCTCAAGGGCAATTAGGAATGGGCAATAAATGCTGGCCTAGCCAGCGAAGCCTACATCCCATGACTGAATTTTAAAAACCTGAATGCATTGTGATTATTTACATATATATCCTCCTATCACGAGGTTTAGCCAACCTCCCAGTCAGTGATAGTCTCCCTTTGTGAGATTCCCGTTCATGTGATGTCAACCTCAGTGAAGGTAGTTTCTGGAGTCCTGTGTGATGTCAGGGAGATGTATCAAAATCTTTATTGGAAGCGTGTGCTCATTACGTTTATAACCCTTTTTGCTCACAACACATCACTGTGTGAGGGCAGCTCAGCAGCTTTGAATGATCAGCGACAGTTGTGTCTCCTTAGTGGTAGTGCCAAAGGACAAGACTTGGATGGGAGGAGGAAACCCCCAACCATGTGTTCATCTCACTGGCTGCTGTAGTTTCTGAATGTGGTGACAACTGCATCAAGTTAGTTGACACAGCGTTCTCTCTGTTGTGTTGACTTTCAGTTCCCAGAGCAAACGCATACAGAGTGCATCACTGACCTTCTTAGAGATCATGGCCTGGTGAGTCATGAAGCAGGAAGGTGTAAGCCTGAATGCTGAACTTGCTCTCGGTGTGACTGGTTGGACATAACTTTCAATGCAATGGAATGGCATTAAGAGACAGGGGGAATGTGGCCGTCTCCTGTTATGTTCATTTTACTGCTCCTGGAATCTGGTGGCAATTAAATTGGCGCCGGCACATTTTCTGCATCGTGCTTCCTCAGTGACATCGTCCTGTGTAAGCTGACCCTCATCTCCCTCTTCAGGTTCTGGCCCTTCTGCTCTTTATTGTCCAAGGAGCTGTCCGCCTCTTCCACTTCCCCCTCAGGCAAGGGATCACCCCTTTGAAGAGCCAGGCTATGAAGGATGTAACACACAACGATGATGCGGGAGAGCCTATCTGGAGTGTACTGCAGAGCCTCACCTGAGCGGTCTAAACATCAGAGTCATCTCTTCAGAATGCCACTAGTCTGCTCAATTATGGACTGTGTGAAGCTATGAGCTGCGTTGTACCACTCCTCCAAGGCACTCTGTGGCCAATGCATGGGTATCATGAACCATCGTTTGAGCGGTTTCCCCTTATCCCCAAGCAGCCACCCCTTTAGACACTCGGGCCCTTTGAAAATGTGAGGCACCAGGGAGTGACTGAGGATGCATGAGTCCTGGGAACTCCCAGGGTATCTGGCACACACGTGCATTATGTGCTTCCCATGATCGCACACCAGTTAAACATTGATGGAATGAAACTCTTTACGGTTGGTAAACATTAGGGACTGCTACCATTGAGCCCTCAAAGCTACATGGGCGCAGGCGATTGCACCCTGCACTCTAGGGAAGCTCGAGATAGCAGCAAACCCATTGAATCTGGCAGCCTGGCTATCTTCATCAAGTGTAAACCTCATGTATTGATGATCCTTGCTGTAGAGGGTACCTGTGCCCCCCTTGATGCACCTATGTGTGCTGGATTACGAGATGCTGTGCAGGTCCCTGTAGATCCCTGGAACAATCCACAGGCAATGAAATTGAGCATGGCGGTCACCTTCAAGGCCACTGGCAGGGGATAGTCTCCCACTCCACAAGGTGTTAGATCCTCATGAAGAATGTGGCAGATGTGATGCACCAGAGCTCGGAACAAGTGCAGACATGCACAGCTTTATCTCTCACTCAGCTGCAGATAGGAGAGTCTTCTTCGGTAGACCCTCGGTCTAGCGAGTCACCTCTATGGCCTGGGTCTCTCCTCTTGATTCTCATGTTGTTGCTGGGACTTCCCTGGACCCTGGACCTCAGGCAGGGCTTTCCCCTGAAGCTGCACTTGATGGTGAAACTCCCTTCTTTCCCTCCTACATTATTTTAGAACCCTCAAGAAGGCAGCATTGAGCCCAGCTTCTTTTCTTTTGTCCTTCTCTCTGTGAAATGATAGATTCAAGACATTAATGAATGATGGAGAAAATCAGTGAAGCTCACAGTCTTGAACCAAAAGCCACTATAATGGTCTGGAGTGGCTTCTGTCCTACTGGCCTTGTCGCTGATGCTTTGTATCTGAGGCACAAACAGACACATCGAGGTCACCAAGATGTTTTCCCTGAGACTTTACATCTCAATCCCATAGAGGTTGGAGAAGGTTTGGATAACATGCACGATCTTACCTACCTTAGTGCTCCAACCTCAGATCTGGCATATTGATAAATAATAACTTGCTCATTTTTACTGACTGGATGCCCTTTGGCCTGTTTTGCATGTCAATTGCGGAAAGCATGTGAAAGCCTTTCATTGATGGGATGCCATATATGGAGTAGCTGTTATGTGAAGCAGGTGAATCCTGCATTTCCCTGTTACTGCAAAAGGTGTGGGTTCCAATGGCAGCCTTATCAAGGAAGTCTTCCTACTTTCTCTCAGCTCTGACTCAGTTTCAACCTTGTTGCTCCCTCAGGTTTGAGGGGGCCCCCAGAAAGAGCCCCTTAGTCCAGCAGTGCTCTCCTCCCACAGAACCTCTGACCCCTCCCATGCTGATTTGTTTCTAGTTTAAACTTAATGTGTACAAGCTGATGATTCTTCACTATTATTTCAAGACCAGTTTCGACATTGCCCCTGCCAGTGTTCAGGTCCCTCCAGTCTACCTGGAACCTCACGGTATGCAGGTAGAGTTCCCTCCGGTTATTCTCCAGCCTCCCCCGGTAACACTGGATCCCAGTGATGTTGTGGTCAACATTCCAACCCTGCCCCCGAACCCATCACTGTTGACATGCCCATGCCCCATGTGACCCACTTCCCCCCCCAACTACCTCCTCCTCCCCCGACCACCACCCTCCCCTCCCCCGCCACCACCCCCCCCCACCACCGAGGATGTGTGCTCGGTCACCTTCAGAGCCCCAAAAGAGCTTCAAATACCAGCCCCCCCACACCCCTTCCCCCCACTACGTTTTCCCCATCTACAGGCTGCATATGCCTACCCTAACCATGACCATCACATCTGCAGACCAGTGCAGACCCAGAAAAGCATATGGCCACTGACTGGTGAAAATGCCCAGCACACCAAGCTGTGCCTTATCCCAATTAAGAGTACAGCCCTTGCCTCTCCCTGGGAGTACCGTGTGCATGCTGTGCATAGCCCTATAACCTGGCCCGCTGCAGCCCAGGGCTCCCTTTACTCTCTCACCCTGGACTGTGAGCTTCAGGACTGTCTCTACTCTCTCACTCCGAATTGTGAGTCCCAGGACTGCCTCGACTCTCTCACTCTGGACTGTGAGTCCCAGGACTGTGTCTACTCTCACTCCGGACTGTGAGTCTCAGGACTGTCTCTACACTTTCACTCTGGACTGTGAGTCTCAGGACTGTCTCTACTTTCACTCTGGACTGTGAGTCTCAGGACTGTCTCTACTCTTTCACTCTGGACTGTGAGTCTCAGGACTGTCTCTACTCTTTCACTCTGGACTGTGAGTCTCAGGACTGTCTCTACTCTCTCACTCCAGACTGAGTGTCTCAGGACTGTCTCTACTCTCTCACTCTGGACTGTGAGTCTCAGGACTGTCTCTACTCTCACTCTGGACTGTGAGTCTCAGGACTGTCTCTACTCTCTCACTCTGGACTATGAGTCCCAGGACTGTCTCTACTCTCACTCTGGACTGTGAGTCTCAGGACTGTCTCTACTTTCACTCTGGACTGTGAGTCTCAGGACCGTCTGTCCTCTCACTCTGGACTGTGAGTCTCAGGACTGTCTCTACTTTCACTCTGGACTGTGAGTCTCAGGACCGTCTGTCCTCTCACTCTGGACTGTGAGTCTCAGGACTGTCTCTACTTTCACTCTGGACTGTGAGTCTCAGGACTGTCTCTACTCTGTCACTCTGGACTGTGAGTCTCAGGACTGCCTCTACTCTCACGCAGACCTGTTGGCCCCTGACTGAGGCCTGTGACTGTCAATGAGTTCCCCATTGCCCCCATGACTGATCACTACACTGTCTCCCATCCTACCCCCCAACACTTCCTCAGTTTCTGTGAGACCCATTCCTTTTGTGCCTAACCCACCTTTCCTTTCCTATTCTGGAGTCTGCGAGTATGCTCTCCCATTCATACATGTGGTGTCTCATCCACCCTCCTTGTATGCCTGCGGTTCAGGTTTTATTGTCAGACTGCAGCTTCCTATCCCTTGGTCCCCTGTCTGCCTGCCATCATTCCCCTCCCCCCCACCCTGACCCTTTGAACCCCACCCCCCCCATATCCGTTAACTTCCCTTTGCAAAGCCTTCCTGCCCCTTTGTCCCATGGGTGTCCGTCAACACCACCACCCCCACGTCCTTGAAATGCCTGCCTGCCCCTTTGCCCCCTTGTGTGTCTGTCATCCTTTCCAGCACACCCAACCTCTGCCCCACCCCCAGGTAGCAATGCTGGGCTCTGTTTGAGGTTACATCCCTGCCTGAGTGCCGCTGAGCAGTGGCATCTTCCAGGACCGCAGAGGTACACACTGGGAGCAGACCAACCCTCACCCCCAGCACCGTGGCAATCCACTGGCATCGCAATGGGACCAGCGCAGCGCTGTCGCAGGTAAGATCCGAATGCTACACTCACCTCGAAGTCATGTGTCAAGTGAGGTCTGACCGCTGCATGCCTCTCTTTTTCAAACGTGAATCAGAACCGGTGTGAATTCTCGCAGGCGTGACACAAGATTGGAAGGCACCACATAATTCCAGTGATAAGCACATTTAATGAGCATTCATGAGATGGTAATGAAAGCAAATGGCAGTCACTAGTCAGCAGGATACCTGACCTGCCATCAAGTTGCCATTATAGAGTTGTTGGGAGAATTGCAAACTGTTTTCACGCCAGTGGGAATCTGATTTTTTGCCTCTTTCCAGATTCTCCGCTCCCACCCACCACAAACCCTGCCAAGGGCAGGATGGGAAAATTCTGCCCATAGACTCTTAAACAAACTATCTGGGTCCTGAAGACATTGATAAAATCAAATGTTTGAGTCAAAGGTGAAAAATAATTCTACCTTTTTGAAAATATCTTTTCTCCAAGTGAAATTCAAAGGTTAGCTTCACCAAGACTCAGCGTCCTGTTCCGGGAGACAATCTGCCCCAGAACCTTTAATTCAAACCAATTGTTTAGCTCCTTCTGTCGACCATTTCCCCGACAAAACCCACATCATTTCTCATTCAACTCTCCACTTCTCAACCTTGCTGTTCTGCACTGAACCCTTAGGCCAGAACCTAAGGAACAACTTCCACCATGTCGGGCTTCAGAACCCCATAGCCACCGCTGGAAGTGAGCATTACATTTAGAATTGGGTGTCCTAAGGCCACAGATAATTAGGTTCATGAATCTATCAGCACATTGTCCAGCTTTATGGATCAAACAGGTTATTCATGCAGGGGAGTGAAGACAGCTGCCTATTACTGACCTAGAGGAATCAGGGTGACTGCCTGTTCCTGACCCAGGGGACTGAGCATGTGCCTGTTCCTGAACGAGGAGATTCAGGGTGATTGCCTGTTCCCGACCGAGAGGATTCAGGGTGACTGCCTGTTCCTGACCGAGGGGACTCACGGTGAGTGCTTGTTGGTGATTAGCCTGTGATCAATGGCCTGAGACTGTTTGCTGCACAAACCAGATTCCTCTGAATCCTGATAGCTCCATTATTTTATCTGACAGTATATTCTGCAGCTTCCTCCTCTGACGGAAGATTCATATTTTAAACAGAGAAAGATGGCCTTTTACCAGACTGGAAATAGCACCAAGGTAGAGTAGGCCAACAAAGCCTGCCATTTTCCTGAGGTGCATGCAGGTGCACAGCAGCTGACAACCTGTTGAGAAAGTGTGTCATCGCAGCCTGCGTCTAGCCAGTTTTCATGTTTCTCTTTGTTCTTTTTGAGTTTGCTCTCCTTCTGTGGATTGTTATTATTCCTTGAATCACTGGTTTGAAATATCTTAAAACTCCAATATGATAGATCATATTCCTAACAGGATGGAGTGGTTAAGAGATGCCGTGTGACACTGTCAGAAGCAGACACTCGACCCTTTGTTTAGCACAGAACAATAAAAGTTAACTCCTGTGTATTCAATCCCCACACTAAACCTCCCACTTAAAGCTACAACATCCCACATTCATGCAGTGAACTTGTAAATGTACAGTGTCTATTGGAAGTGTAATATCACAGCAGCTGAATTTATGCATCTCATGGCAACGGGTCAGGGACTACAAGAGGAGTGAAAAATTTCAGAATACACCAAGGCACTTCATAGCCAATGAAGCAGGTGTGAAGTGTAATCACTATTTTAATGTAGGAAACATGGCAGCCAATTTGCGCACAGCAAGATCTCAAAAACAACAAGGTGATAATGGCTGGATAATCTGCTTTAGTGATGTTGGTTGAGACATCGATCATGGCACATAAGTCAACCTTTAAGCCTCGAAAAATGCTTCCAAAAACAGGTTGATTTATACGCTGAGTATAAAATGTGAACCACCAGCGTTGGTGCAGGAGGACTCATTCTGTTCATCGGTTGCCATGTGGTCCTGCTCATGTAGGTGCGTCTTAAATTCCTGCACATCTTCTTGGCAACAAGGCCCATATTACCAGCTTGACCCCATGCAAAGGCTTATAGGGCAAGTATAACCCTAAACACATATTTCTGAGCTAAAAAATTGAGGCCGACTCTTAATGCGAGTATAGCCTTAAACATGCATTTTGGTGCAGGAAAATGTGGAGTTCTCTTTTATGTTGGATTGACTTATACGCCATGATCTGCAGTAAATATTGACCCAATGCATCAGGGAGAACTCCCCTACTCTTCTTCAAAATAATGCTATTGGGTCTTTTACATGAGAGCAGAAGGAGCCTCAGTGCCAAACACAAAAACATTCTCAAATGCTAATATCTAATCAGTAACGGCACTAAGACAGCAGACATTTGAGTGGTCAGTGGATAAGATGTGACTGTGGTAACCCACCAACCTCAGGTTGAACCAGACTTGACCCTCATGTGCGGTTTCAATGGCCCACACCAACCAGATGACCAATCAGAAAGGTGGTGGCTGCCCTCACTGGCCTCTGAGATTCAGCTGCAGGTTCAAGAGGTGAAAGCACAGTGTATTGGAATAAGGTTTCTCAGTCTCTCACTTTCACTGTTACTCTTCTCTCACTCTCTCTCACACTTTCTCACTCTCACTTCCTCTCACTCTCTCTCGCTCTTTCTCTCTTTCACTCTCACTCTTTAATATGAGATTCAGGCACAGTGTATTTTATTCCATAAACCATAAGACCATAAGACATAGGAACAGAAGTAGGCCATTCGGTCCATTGAGTCTGCTTCGCTATTCAATGAATCATGGCTGATCTGATAATCTTCAACGCCACTTTCCTGCTTTGTCCCTATAACCCTTGAATCCCTTACTGATTAAAAATCTGTCTATCTCAGCCTTAAATATGCTTAATGACCCAGCCACTACAGCCCTCTGGGGTAAAGAATTCCACAGATTGACTACCATCTGAGAGAAGAAATTCCTCCTCATCTCTGTTTTAAATGGGCACCCCCTTACTCTGAGATTATGTCTCAGGTCCTAGACTCTCCCACAAGGAGAAACAACCCCTCAGCATCAACCGGTCAATCTTATATGTTTCAATAAGGTCACCTCTCATTCTTCTAAACTCCAATGAGTACAGGCCCAACCTACTCAACCTCTCCTTATAAAAAAATCCCTCCATACCCAGGATCAACCTGGTGAACCTTCTCTGGACTTCCTGCAATGCAAGTATGTCTTTCCTTAGATAAGGGGACCAAAACTGTTCACAGTGTTCTAGGTGTGGTCTAACTAGTGCCTAGTATAGTTTTAGCAAGACTTCCTATGACACTTCCCCATGCCCACGCAAAAGATGCAACACTTGCCCCTTCCCTTCCTCTCTCCTCACCGTCCAAGGGCCCAGACACTCCTTTCAAGTGAAGCAGCATTTCACGTGCATTTCCCCCAACTTAGTCTACTGCATTTGTTGCTCCCAATGCGGTTTTCTCTACACTGGAGAGACCAAACGTAAACTGGGCGACCGCTTTGCAGAACACCTGCAGTCTGTCCGCAAGAATGACCCAAACCTCCCTGTCGCTTGCCATTTTAACACTCCACCCTGCTCTCATACCCACATTTCTGTCCTTGGCTTGCTGCATTGTTCCAGTGAAGCCCAACGCAAACTAGAGGAACAACATCTCATCTTCCGACTAGGCACTTTACCATTTTAACACTCCACCTTGCTCTCTTGCCCACATCAAAAACAGAATTACCTGGAAAATCTCAGCAGGTCTGGCAGCATCGGCGGAGAAGAAGAGTTGACGTTTCGAGTCCTTATGACCCTTCGACAGAACTTGAGTGAGTCCAAGAAAGGGGTGAAATATAAGCTGGTTTAAGGTGTGTGGGGGGTGGGGGGGGGGTTTGGGTGGGGAGAGAGAGAGAGAAGTGGAGGGGGTTGGTGTTGAATTCAATATTCAGTCCGGAAGGCTGTAAAATGCCTAGTCGGAAGATGAGGTGTTGTTCCTCCAGTTTGTGTTGGGTACTTTACAGCCTTCTGGACTGAATATTGAATTCAACAACTTTAGGCCTTGAGCTCCCTCCTCCATCCCCACCCCCTTTCTGTTTCCCCCTTTCTTTTGTTTTTTCCAATAAATTATATAGATTTTTCTTTTCCCACCTATTTCCATTATTTTAAAATATTTTTAAATCTTTTATGCTCCCCCCACTACAGCTATACCTTGAGTGCCCTACCATCCATTCTTAATTAGCACATTCGTTTAGATAATATCACCAACTTTAACACCTATGTGTTCTTTTGTTCTGTTGTTGGTGACATCTTTTGACGATCTGCTTCTATCACTGCTTGTTTGTCCCTACAACCACACCAACCCCCTCCACCTCTCTCTCTCTCTCCGCCCCCCACACACACACCTTAAACCAGCTTATATTTCACCCCTTTCTTGGACTCGACCAAGTTCTGTCGAAGGGTCATGAGGACTCGAAACATCAACTCTTTTCTTCTCCGCCGATGCTACCAGACCTGCTGAGTTTTTCCAGGTAATTCTGTTTTTCTCTTGCCCACATGTCTGTCCTTGGCTTGCTGCATTGTTCCAGTGAAGCTCAACACAAACTGGAGGAACAACACCTCATCTTCCGACTAGGCACTTTACAGCCTTCTGGACTGAATATTGAATTCAACAACTTTAGATCTTGAACTCCCTCCTCCATCCCCACCCCCTTTCGGTTTCTTCCCCCTTCCTTTTGTTTTTTCCAATAATTTATATAGATTTTTCTTTTCCCACCTATTTCAATTATTTTTAAATCTTTTATGCCCTGCTAGTCTTTCCACCCCACCCCCACTAGAGCTGTACCTTGAGTGCCCTGCCATCCATTCTTAATTAGCACATTCGGTTAGATAATATCACCAACTTCAACACCTCTTTGTTCCTTTGTCTGTGACACCTTTTGATATCTGCTCCTATCACTGCTTGCTTGTCACTACAACCACACCACCCGCCCCCCCTCCACTTCTCTTCCCCCAATCCCCCCCCCCCCCACCACCTTAAACCAGCTTATATTTCACCCTCTCCTAATATTCACTCAGTTCTGTTGAAGGGTCATGAGGACTCGAAACGTCAACTCTTTTCTTCTCTGCCGATGCTGCCAGACCTGCTGAGTTTTTCCAGGTAATTCTGTTTTTGTTTTGGATTTCCAGCATCCTTAGTTTTTTGTTTTTATCCCTATTTTTATACTCCATTCCCTTTGGAATTCCTACCAAACACCACTTTGAACACTGTTCTCTTACACAGTAAATTCACAACAACAGTTTCTCCAGTGTCAAAGAATAAATTGCATGTTTGTCCCATTCCTAACCCTCATTACTGGGTAAATTAATGACCTCATCTGTCAGCAGCGAAATCAGCCATAGTCCACTGCTCCTGGACAGGGTGGCAAGAAATGAAGATAAAATGTGTATTTCTTCAGAGATCTTTGCTGATGATAATTATTGAGCAGAATGGCTTCACATTGCTTGCCACGTTCTGAAATTGAGAAAATTAGTTAATAGTGAAGATAGAAAGGGTAGAGTAAGAAATGGGGGCAAAGTGCAGGAAGTATGGAAAGAGTGTGGAAGGGAGTGTGGGGCTGAGAGTGCATTGAGGTTGTGAATGAGGATTGTGCACAGTGGGTGTGAGGTTGGGGAGAGGTTGCATTCATTCCTGGATGAAATGAGAATTGTTAAACTAGTGAAGGCTCAGTGGGTCAGATACTGGCTGTGGGATATAGTGGGGGGGGTGTGGTGCCTCATTTGAATCTCAGTTCAATGATAACCCAGATGGGAAGCAGGAAAATGATTCAAATTAGTTCAGGTTCAGAAATCACTTTAATCTTGGGTACAAGTGGAAGGACATGGTAGGCTGTAGCTAGTGGAATACCACAATGATCAGAACTCAGGCCTCAGCTATTTACAATCTATACTAATGACTTAGATGAGGGGACTGAGTGTAACATATCCAAGTTTACTGATGATACAAAGTTAGGTGAGAACGTAACTAATGTGGACCATTAAGATGCTGTTGAGGAATTTGGACAGGTTGGATTGGTGGGCAAGAAAATGGCAGATGGAGCATGATCTGGCAATGTTTGAAGTTAGCCACTTTGGTAGGAAAAATAAAGAAGCAAAATATTTTTGAATACTGGGAAACTGATAAATAATTCACCAAGACTGGATGAATATATCGAAGGATACTGGGGTTGGTAAAGGTGGAAATTGCAGAGGTTACAGCCTTAATCTTCCAATCCTCCTTAGATAAAGGGCTGGTGTCAGAGGACTGGGGAATTGCAAATGTTACACCATTGATCAAGAAAGTGTGTAAGGATAAACCCGGAAACTATATGACAGTCAGTTTCACTTTAATAGTGTGAAAGAGTTCAGAAACAATAATTTGGAACAAAAGTAAGTGTCACTTGGACAAATATGTATTAGTTAAAGAAAGTCAGCATGAATTTGTTAAGGGAAAATTGTGTTTAGCTAATTTGCTTGAGCTTTTTGATGAGGTACTAGAAAGGATTGATAAGGGTTGTTACGACCTCAAAGAGTACAATGCTTCTAGTGCAATGTCTTTATTAGAACTGAATGTAACATGGCTGCCCCCAAGCTGAGCTTCAATGCAGAGGTCACATGACTACTGAGAGTCAGGTAGGACCTTTAGTACGTGATTGTATTTTAATCCCAAACATTCCTCTTTTCATAACGAACAAAAGACAAATTTGTGTGCACTATCATGTGTAACTATGAGTTACCCAAGTTACCCACTATACAACTGTTTTTATGCCTTAACAAACTGTGCATTATTCTCATCAGTCTCTGCACGTGCATTGCATGCATAGTCATCAAATCATGCAGGTCTCTCAATGGTACACGTGTGTTGTCATTGCTGGTTCAGCTGGGTGATATTCCCTCTCTGGGGAGTGTCATTCTCATGGCTGTTGTTGTTGCCTTGGTACCTGTTGTTGTTGTTCCATTTCCATTGTTGGGGATGGTTAGGCCCCTGGGAGTGATTTTTTTTATTCATTCACAGGATTTAGGCTTCGCTGGCTGGGCCAGCATTTATTGTCCATCCCTAGTTGCCCTTGAGAAGGGGGTGGTGAACTGCCTTCTTAAACTGCTGCAGTCCTTGTGGTGTAGGTACACCCACAGTGCTGTTAGGAAGGGAGTTCCAGGATTTTGACCCAGTGACAGTGAAGGAACGGTGATATATTTCCAAGTCAGGCTGGCGAGTGACTTGGAGGGGAACTTGTAGATGTTGGTGTTCCCATCCATCTGCTGCCCTTGTGCTTCTAGATGGTAGTGGTCATGAGTTTGGAAGGTGCTGTCAAAGTGATGGTACCATATTTCTACTATATTCTGTACTCTGTGCAACTGGTGAGACTTCCTGATCAGCCACCTGCAGTGAAGGTACAGCTTCTCTGGTTGTTCATATTTGCCTCTGGTTGTGTATCCATCATGTATGATCAAGGTGACAACTGCCCTATGCATGACCCAAGTTTTGATGTGTGTTGATTCCTGTTGGGGGCATTGAAAGTTTGTACCCTAACTGGCTCTCTAATGTTCAACTCTGGCAATGGTTTGGCAGCTTTCTCAAAATGAAATTTGGCTTTCTGTTTTTCTACCTTGATTTTTTCATTCATGTCTGTTACCACTTCTGGCTTCAGTAACGTTTTCCCTTTTGGAAGAGTTATCTGGGTGCAGCAGTGACTGGATTACTTTCCATGCCTTCAGTTCATATTCTGTAATAGCCAGGCACTCTTTCTGGATCTGAGTGTAATGTTGTTCAGTTTGCGTTAACGTCCTGGATATGAATGCGACTGGTTATCTTGCTGCATCAGAGTTGCTCCAAGACCTGTCTTGTTGGCATCACACTGCAAGGTGACTTCAACATTGATGTCATAGTACTTAAGCCCTGGCATTGTCGTCACTAGTTGCTCGATTTTAGTGAACATTGCTTCTTGTTCTGTGCCCCAATACCACTGCCCATCCTTGGCAGTGAGCTGGCGTAATGGTTCACACTCTGACAATAAATTAGGCAAGAATTTTGCTAAATAGTTCATGAGTCCAACAAATCACGGCTTTCACATCTGTTGGTCGCTGTATCGCTGCTACAGCTCTTAACCTTGTCAGGATCCGGGTGGAGACTTTTTGCTGTCAGTACATGACCTATGTATTTGACTCCAGGCATCTAAGTTGCAATTTTTTCTTGTGCAGCTTCAGGTTCATCTGGCGAACTCTCTCCAGCAATCGTATTACATTCTGATCATGGTCAGCTATAGCTCCTTCCATTGTGTCAGCACATCCATAGACTAGTGGATCATCCACTATGGCTTCCACTGGGGGAAGATCACGGACTATCTCAGGTTGTCTGCGTTGATAATCTTCCGGAGCCTTGGAAATGCCAAACATCACATGCAACCATCTGTATCTCCCGAACGGTGTCCAGAATGTGGTTAGAAAGCTGTTGCTTTCATCCAGCTTCACTTGCCAATAACCATCCTTTGAACTAGGGTGGTAATGATCTTTGCCTTGGCAAGTTGTGGCAAAATTCCTTCGCTGGTTGGCATGGGGGAGTCGGATCTCTTCAACGCTTTATTTAGATTCTTTTGGTTGATGCATACTCACAGCTTTCCTGGTTGTTTCACTGTTACCATGCTCCTAATCCAGTCTGTAGGAGTTGTCACTTTCTTGCTTACTCACTTCTTTTCCAGCTCTTCCATCTTGTTTTCAGGCTTGAATTGAGGGCAGCTGGAACTCTTCTTGGCAGATGCTGAATTGGTCTTACACTCTCATCCACTTCAAAATGATATTCTCCAGGTAGACATCCAAACCCCGTGAACAAACCTTTGTACTCCTCCAGGATCTGTTCAGCGGTTAAAGGTTTAGTGTGCAGCAACATGGTGTAAATCTCTTTGGCGCGTTTAGGGTTACCAGTTCAAGCTTTAGACTTGCTCTGGCTGAGATGAGTGATTTTCACTTACCATCTATGATCTGGATCTCTAGATCTTTATTCTTGCCATTGCACTGGGCTCTCAGATGAATTTGTCCTCTCGATCTGAGTATTCTGCCATCATATAGCCTCAACCTCACTTTCGAGCGCTTCATCTGTGGGCCGCCATGTTGAGCTGCTTTGCACAGGTCTGTGAAGGTCATGATGTTGCTCCAGTGTCTATCTGACACTTGATGTTCTCCTTCTGCGATTGTCATTCTAACAGTCACCAACCATTTATCACATATAGACTTGACAGATCCAACCTGTTTTATGGCATATAATGATTCATCAGAATCTTTGGCTGATACCTCAGCAGTGGGCATCTTTTTTTGTTTATTCATTCCCGGGATGTTGTCTGCGCTGGCTGGGCCAGTGTTTATTGCCCATCTGTATAGGCTTGTTTTGCTTCTTTCTAGCCAAACACCTGTGCGCAAAATGATGCAGCTTCTTGAATTTAGAACACTGCTCTCCCCACACTGGACACGCTTTCTTTTCCTTTGTGTAGTGCCCTCCGCAGTATTTGCATTCTGCTCTTTGTCCGTGATCATTCTGCTCTTACAGCCTGGAATGTCCATCAGTATAATGCAACTCCTGGACTGTTCTGCCCCACAAATGCCCCAGCTGACATTTTAAAACCTCCTATGCTTTTGCATGTCGATCACTTTCCTGAGAGTAAGTTTCTTGTCCCTCAGTAGACTTTCTCTCACTGCACGATCTCTTATGCCTGAGACAATCCTATCTTTAATGAAGTCATCTTTTAGTTGCCCAAATTCATGGGATTCTGTGAGCTGTGTTATCGCAGCCGCATACTGATGAATAGACTGTCTTTCACCTTAAGCCCTAATGTTGTACACAGCATTCAGAAGTTACATTCACTTGGGGTTCAAAGTGTCCCTTCAAGTTTTCAAGATTTCTGCCATCTGTTTTTGTTTTCTGTTCTTCAGAGAGATTTAGGGTGGAATACAATTTGTACCAGTTTTTCCCCAACAGTGTTTAAAGTGTTGCTATTTATATTTGCCCCAGCTTGGTAATGAAATCTCATAGTTTTGCCATTGCAAGTGGATAAACGGCAAACTCTTCCACACATCGCCTTTCATTTCAACAGGATCTGGGAGAGGAAAATTATCAGCCATTTTGACTAACCCAATGATTTACTTTCCTTTTCAATGGCTTTTTTTTAGCAGCTTTCTGCAGCTCTGAGCATTTCTGTGTTCCTCTTTGAGAAGGCAGTGGCTTCACTCCAGCTCTTCAAAACTCAATCTCAGCTCCACTTCTGACACCATGTTACAAGCTCAGAGAGTACACTTCTCTGACAATGTCTTTACTGGAACTGAATGTAATATGGCTGCACCAAGCCTACGCCTCATGACAGAGGATGCATGATGACAGCAAACCAGGTAAGTACATTAGTACATGACTGCAATTCAATCCCAAACAAGGGCCATGCAGTTGATGTGGTGTACATGGACTTCCGAAAGGCACTTGATAAATTGCCACCTAACAGGTTTGTCAGCAAATAAAGCCCATGGAATAAAAGAGACAGCAGCAGCACTGTGACAGGGACCAGAGGAGTAGCCTTAAACTATATAGTGGGTGGAAGGGATCATGTGAGAGGAGGTGTGTTAAATCAAAGTGAAACAAAACAGGCAGGCGCAGCAAGCAATGAGGAAGGCTAATGGTATGTTAATGCAACCTTTAGTGCCAGAGGTTGTGAGTACAGGAGTAGCAATTCACAGAATCAAAGAATTTTAATGGCGCAGGAGGAGGCCATTTGGCCCATCATGTCTGCACTGTCTCTCCAAATGAGCATTATGACCCAGTACCATTGCCCTGCCTTTTCCCCGTACCCTTACACAATGTTTCTATTCAAATAATTATCTAATGCCCTCTTGAATGCCTCAGTTGAATCTGCCTTCACCACACTTCCAGGCCGTGCATTCTATACCCCAACCACCCTTTGTGTGAAAGAGGTTTTTCTCACATCACATTTGCTTCGTTTGCAAATCACTTTAAATCTGTGCCCTCTCTTTCTTGATCCTTTTGCGAGCAGGAACAGCTTCTCCCTATCTAAAACAAAAACAGAATTACCTGGAAAAACTCAGCAGGTCTGGCAGCATCGGCGGAGAAGAAAAGAGTTGACGTTTCGAGTCCTCATGACCCTTCGACAGAACTTGAGTTCGAGTCCAGGAAAGAGCTGAAATATAAGCTGGTTTAAGGTGTGTGTGTGGGGGGCGGAGAGATAGAGAGACAGAGAGGTGGAGGGGGTTGGTGTGGTTGTAGCGACAAACAAGCAGTGATAGAAGCAGAATATCAAAAGATGTCAACAACAATAGTACAATAGAACACATAGGTGTTAAAGATAAAGTTGGTGATATTATCTAAACGAATGTGCTAATTAAGAATGGATGGTAGGGCACTCAAGGTATAGCTCTAGTGGGTTTTTTTTTATTTTATATAATGGAAATAGGTGGGAAAAGGAAAATCTTTATAATTTATTGGGAAAAAAAAGAGAAGGGGGAAACAGAAAGGGGGTGGGGATGGGGGAGGGGACTCACGACCTAAAGTTGTTGAATTCAATATTCAGTCCGGAAGGCTGTAAAGTCCCTAGTCGGAAGATGAGGTGTTGTTCCTCCAGTTTGCGTTGGGCTTCACTGGAACAATGCAGCAAGCCAAGGACAGACATGTGGGCAAGAGAGCAGGGTGGAGTGTTAAAATGGCAAGCGACAGGGAGGTTTGGGTCAATCTTGCGGACAGACCGCAGGTGTTCTGCAAAGCGGTCGCCCAGTTTACGTTTGGTCTCTCCAATGTAGAGGAGACCACATTGGGAGCAACGAATGCAGTAGACTAAGTTGGGGGAAATGCAAGTGAAATGCTGCTTCACTTGAAAGGAGTGTTTGGGTCCTTGGACGGTGAGGAGAGAGGAAGTGAAGGGGCAGGTGTTGCATCTTTTGCGTGGGCAAGGGGTTGTGCCATAGGAGGGGGTTGAGGAGTAGGGGGTGATGGAGGAGTGGACCAGGGTGTCCCGGAGGGAGCGATCCCTACGGAATGCCGATAAGGGGGGTGAAGGGAAGATGTGTTTGGTAGTGGCATCATGCTGGAGTTGGCGGAAATGGCGGAGGATGATCCTTTGAATGCGGAGGCTGGTGGGGTGATAAGTGAGGACAAGGGGGACCCTATCATGTTTCTGGGAGGGAGGAGAAGGAGTGAGGGCGGATGCGCGGGAGATGGGCCGGACACGGTTGAGGGCCCTGTCAACGACCGTGGGTGGAAAACCTCGGTTAAGGAAGAAGGAGGACATGTCAGAGGAACTGTTTTTGAATGTAGCATCATCGGAACAGATGCGACGGAGGCGAAGGAACTGAGAGAATGGGATGGAGTCCTTACAGGAAGTGGGGTGTGAGGAGCTGTAGTCGAGATAGCTGTGGGTGTTTTTATCTCCCTATCTACCCTGTCCAGCCCCCTTATGATTTTGAACATCTCTATCAAATCTCATCTCAGCCACCGCCTCTCCAAGGAGAACAGTCCCAACCTCTCCAATCTATCTTCATAGCTGAAGTTTCTCATCCCTGGAACCATTCTTGTAAACCTCTTCTGCACTCTCTCCAACATGTTCACATCCTTCCTCTAATGCAGCGCCCAGAACTGTACACAATATTCCAGCTGAGGTCTAATGATTGTCTTATACAAATTCAGCATAACCCCCCTGCTCTTGTACTCTATGCCCCTATTAATAAAGCCCAGGATACTATATGCTTTATTACCTGCCCTCTCTACCTGTCCTGCCAACATCAATGGTCTATACACATATACACCCAGGTCTTTCTGCTCCTGCATCCCCTTCAAAATTTCACCCCTTATTTTATATTGTCTGTCCATGTTCTCCCTACCAAAGTGCATCACCCCACAATTCTCTGCATTGAACTTCATCTGCCACCTATCTGCCCACTCCACCAACTTGTCCAAGTCCTTTTGAAGTTCCGCACCGTCATCCTCGCAGTTCACAACACTCCGAAGCCTTGCATCATCTGCAAACTTCGAAATTGTCGCCTGCACATCAAGATCTAGATCATTAATATGTATCAGGATAGAATGGATATTGTATAGAAACTTGGTTAGACTGCAGCTGGAGTACTGTGAGCAGTTTTGGTCTCCTTACTTAGGAAGGATATTATTGCCATAGAGGGAGTGAGAGTTGTGAACGTTTGGAATTCTCTACCCTAGATGACTGTGGAAGCTCAATCAATTAGTATGTTTAAAGCAGAGATTTACAGATTTCTAAATACAAATGAAATCAAGGGATATGGAGATAGTGTGGGGGAAAAAGGCACTGAAGTTGATGATCAACCAGATCATATTGAATGGTGGAGCAGGCTCAATGGGCTAAATGGCCTACCTCTGCTCCTATGTTCCTAACAATGAGGTAATAGAGCAGGGTAGTGTTTTGGATAATGATAACCAGAGTGTGACAGGTAGGACAGAGAGTGCAAACTTAAGAGTGCACCAGCAGATAAAACCAAAGATTGCAAAAATGGCAAAAAGACAGTTAAAGAATCTATAAATAATGCATGTGGTTTTTGTAACAAAATGGATGCATTGTTAGTACAGATAGAAATAAATATGTACAACCTGATAGCCATACGGCGACAGGGTTGCAGGGTGACTAAGGCTGGGAGCTGAATATTGAAGGACATTCAAAATTTTGAAAAGATAGAAAGCTATGAAAAGGTGGCGGGTTAGCTCTGTTACTCAAGGATGGCATTAGTGCAATAGTGAGCAATGATCTTAGCTTAAAAGAGCAAGATGTAGAATTGGCTTTGATGGAGATAAGAAATAGGAAAAGTCCCTTATGGGAGCAATTTATAGCCCCCTAATAGTAACTGATGATTGCACAATGTTCAGTAACATTCACAACTCCTTAGATTCAGAAGCAGTCCGTGTCCATATGCAGCGAGACCTGGACAACATTCAGGCTTGTGCTGATCAATGGGAAGTAATATTTGTGCCTCACAAGTGCCATGAATGATCATCTCCAAAGAGAGAGAATCTAACTATCTCCTTCTGACATTCAATGGCATTACCATCATTGAATCCCCCCCTTAGCAATATGCTGAGGGTTACCATAGACCAAAAACTGAACTGGACTAGCCATATAAATATTATGGCTACAAGAACAGGTCAGAGGCTAGGAATTCTGCAGAGAGTAGCTCACCTCCTGACTCACCAAAGACTGTCCACCATCTACAAGGCACAAGTCAGAAATGTGATGGAATACTCTCCATTTGCATGGATTACTGTAGTTCCAATAATTTCTTATGTTTCAACAACACTCAAGAAGATTGACATCATTCAAAACATCCACCACCTTAAACATTCACTCCCTCCACCCCCGGCGCATAATGGCAGCTACCATCTACCATCTACAGGATGCACTGCAGCAACTGACCAAGGCTCCTTAGACAGCACCTTCCAAACCCACTACCTCTTTCACCTTGAAGGGCAAGGATAGCAGACTATGGGAAAACCTCCATCTATAAGCTCCCCTCCAAGTCACTCACCATCCTGACTTGGAAATATATCGCTGATCCTTCACTGTCGCTGGGTCAGAATCCCAGAACTCCCTCCCTAACAACACTGTGGGTGTACCTACACCAAATGGACTGCAGCGGTTCAAGGAGGCAGCTCACCACCACCTTCTCAAGGGCAGTTAGGGATTGGCAACAAATGCTGGCCCAGCCAGCGAAGCCCACATTTGCATGAACAAATTTTGAAAAATGTTTTGGTCTCCCCACCTTGGAGGGAGTGCAGCAAAGGTTCACTAGATTGGTTCCTCGAATGAGAGAAATGTCCTGCAAGGAGAAAATTGAGTAGACTGAGCCCATATTCCTTACAATTTAGAAGAATGAGTGGAGACGTAATTTGAATATATACAATTCTGAAGGGACTTTGTAGGGTAGATGCTGTGAAAATGTTTCCCATGGCTGGAGAATCTACAAAACCGGGTCACAGTCTCAGAATAAGGGTTTGCCATTTCAGACTGAGATGAGGAGAAATTCCTTCACTCATGGGGTTGAGAACCTTTGGAATTCTCTACCCAGGCAGTTAAGGATGCTCACTCGATGTACATGTTGGAGGTTTTTGGGGATTAAGGGTATTACGGTGATAGTGTGGGAAGGTAGAAGATCACCCATGATCCTATTGAATGTCAGAGCAGACTTGAGGGGCCGAATGGCCTACTCCTGATCCTAATTCTTCTGCTTATGAAGGAGGCTGCAGTTCCAGCCCCTTTAGCCAATCAGTATTGACTTTCTAGAATAATCATGTTGCTGCTTTCCAAACCCTTCCCATTGGTTTTAAAACACAAAACCTGAAATCCTGGAAATGCCAGGATTGGGCGGCACAGATAATGTCATCGCTCTCAGACAGGCCTTTTTGAAGAGAAATTGTTTTCTATGCTGATTCTTGAAAGCACTTCTGATCATGATCGCTGACCTGTTGAGGTTTGAAGGATATTTACAGCAATTCCTTTATTTATCTGTAAATGCTTGATTATGATGAAAATATTGAATGTGATTGGTTACAGGTAGAAAGGCTGTGGACACAGACCGGTGGCTGTAAATGCACCTGTGGATATTTACGCTCACAGGCATCTGTACACAATTAGCTTGCGTGAATTCTTATGTACATATTTGTGTGTCTATCTGTCTGAGACAGTACATGTTTGTGTTTGCATGTATACAAAGAAATATGTATGTTTGATTGTGTGCATGCTTCTGTCTTCCCATGTGTATACAGCTCATCACCACCTTCTCAAGGGCAACTAGGAATGGGCAATAAATGCTGGCCCATGTCTCGTGAATGAATTTTAAAAATGTGCACTTCCCTCTGGAGGCCTGCGTAGTGTGTGTGTTTGTGCGCATGGTTTTTTAAATTAATTCATGGAATGTGGGCTTCGTTGGCTGGGCCAGCATTTATTGCCCATCCCTAATTGCCCTTGAGAACTTTGTGTACTCTGTGTGTACTCGCTGTGCGTGTACTGTATGTGCACTCTGTGTACCCTGTGTGTGTATCATGTGTGTCTGTGTACTATGTGCCGTGTGTGTATGTGCTTTGTGTGTACACTGTGTGTGTGTGTGAATGTGTGTCTGTGTGTGTGAGTCTGTGTGTGTGTGCATGTGAGTGTGTGTGTGTGTGTCTGTGTGTATGTGTGTAAATGAGTGTGAGAATGTCTGTGTGTGTACATATGATTTAGGGATGGGGTTATTTTGCAGTATCCTCCCACAAAGCACAGTTTCACTACTTAGTTCAAAATGATCATGAAACTCCATGGATTAACATCGTACCATCACGAGACTTCAGGCAGAAAGCACAATGCTGTTTGAAATTCAGCATCACCTACAGACGTGACAAGCAGCTGTTAACAGATAGAAGTTTCCAGAATGAGGAAAATAGACATTTTTCAGGGTGGTCAGGTGGTGTAATGAAGTGATAAGATCATCAACCAAGGCAGAACTGATGATTCAGATTCTAATTCCAAACTTGCAGCAAATTAGTCAAAGTAATTGACACTTAGATAGAAATTATGGAGAGAAATGGTGCAATAATTATATTAACTGGGAAACTTAGTAAGGCGTGACTCAGTGAGAAATCTGTCAGATATTCAGCAAGTGGACATTGTACTCCCACTGTATTCAGTACATTCACACACCTGGGGCAAAATTTTGCCTTTGGTGTGCGGGATCTGCGGAGGTAGTCGACAGTGCTCCGGGATTTATTGTTGTGAGCCTGTTACCTGGAACCTGGAATCCCCATTGATAATGGAAAGACGAGGGCACCATGATGCAGATCTGGGTCTCATCAGGGTACCAGGCACACAGTGAGTGTCATGACTTAAACTAATGACGTCCCCCTTCTCCCTTTTAGGCTCACCAGCAGGCAGCCGCTATGAGGAGCCTGAAGGTCCACCCCTGATCCCTGAGGACCACCATGCTCACCATAAGATAAGAGCCCATGGTGTTAGAGGCAAGGTACTAGCATGGATAGCATGGCTGTCTGGCAGGAGGCAGAGAGTGGGGATAAGGGGGTCCTTCTCTGGATGATGGCTGGCGACTAGTGGAGTTCCGCAGGGGTCAGTGTTGGGACCACAACTTTTCACTTTATACCTTAATGATCTAGATGAAGAAACTGAGGGCATCCTGGCTAAGTTTGCAGATGATACAAAGATAGGTGGAGGGACAGGTAGTATTGAGGAGGCGGGGAGGCTGCAGAAGGATTTGCACAGATTAGGAGAATGGGCAAAGAAGTGGCAGATGGAATACAACGTGGGGAAGTGTGAGGTCATGCACTTTGGTAGGAAGAATAGAGGCATAGACTATTTTCTAAATGGAGAGAGAATTCAGAAATCTGGAGTGCAAAGAGACTTGGGAGTCCTAGTCCAGGATTCTCTTAAGGTTAACTTGCAGGTTGAGTCAGTAGTTAGGAAGGCAAATGCAATGTTGGCATTTATTTCGAGAGGACTAGAATATAAAAGCAGGGATGTGCTGCTGAGGCTTTATAAGGCTCTGGTCAGACCACATTTAGAATATTGTGAGCAATTTTGAGCCCCGTATCTCAGGAAGGATGTTCTGGCCCTGGAGAAGGTTCAGAGGAGGTTCATGAGAATGATCCCAGGAATGAAAGGCTTAACATATGAGGAACGTTTGAGGATTCTGGGTCTATACTTGATGGAGATAGATAGGTTCTTGACTGGTAAGGGGATCAAAGGTTACGGGGAGAAGGCGGGAGAATGGGGTTGAGAAACTTATCAGCCATGATTGAATGGCGGAGCAGACTCAATGGGCCGAATGGCCTAATTTCTGCTCCAGTGTCCTCTCACCCTGCAGCTGCTGCACACTCACACTAAGATGCCAGGCCTGTCCGACCCTCTTGGCCAAATGCTGCCTACAACACATTTGGCACCACACGGTCTAACCTTCCATAACAAGGAGGCGCAAGCACGTGGAGTGCAGAGGGCAACAGATCGATCGGTGCCAACGCCACCTTGAAACTCCCCTCCCAGCATCACATCACCCTGACTTTGACATGTCCTGGAGTTCCAGCACTGTGCCCAGGTGCAGCTCCTCCAGGTTGCTCCCATACCAGTCATGTGGGACTCAGTGTAACACATGCTGCGGGGGCAAAACACATCTCTTCATCACTTTGTCAGGCTGACCTCAGCATGGACAATATCTGCTGGCCCATCCAGCAAAGGACAAATGCCGTCAATGATTCAATGCAGTCACTACATTCAGCTTGGGCAGGGGTGGGGGGTGGGCAGCAGGGGGGAAAGCCGACCTGCTGGGTTAAGTGACCAATGCCAACATTGTCCTCACACTTTCTGAGCATAACAGGTTATTGAAGCATTCGCAACACTGGATCCAGGTGCCTCGCATCACATCGCAGGAGCTCACCACCCCACCACCTCCTCCCAGGCACGTTTCATCATGTTGGGGGGGGCCTCCTCCTCCCGTCCTGGTGAACCAGCACCTTCCACCGTGCTGCCTCCTCCTCGAGGAAGGCAGAAGGGCAGTCATCCGAAAAACGAGGGGCAGACTGGCCCCCTGCCTGATCCTCCTGCCTGGTCTGCTCACCAGCAGCGCTCTGAGGAGCCCTGGCGCTGGCCGGGATTCACAGCCTTTGCAAGGCTGCAGGAGCCTTTTACACAGGCCGCCGGGTCGCCATTGGACCCAGTTGTCATAGCAGCCCCACCACCGCCCGCCCACTCCCGCTGTCCTCAGGAACTGCATTTCACGCTGGGTGGGCCTTAACTGGCTGCCTGTGTAAAATGGCGGCGCAGAGCCGATCCCAGGCAGCGATCGAGTCCGCACCCACGCCCGCTCCCACACGGTCCGCCCGATAGGCACAAAATCTTGCCCATGGTGTCCATTGTGGAGGGGTCCATGTGGAGCATAAGTACTGCATTGACCCTCATGACCAAGCGCATTGCATCCTCCATGGAAAGAGTGACACTCCCTCCAGGGACTCAATCAGGGCTTCCTGGGGATGTGCTCGGACCTGCAAACCCTCACATCGGCAATGACCTCAGCTGGTCAGTGTCAGTGTGGGAGATGGATTGGGCACAGAGTGTCCCAGATCGATGCCCGTCCATCAATGGTGAGCAGGGAGGTCCACAGTGAACTCATGTTGGCACACAAGCTGCCTGTCATCTCTGTGGGCTCCTCTCAGGGCCCTCTGGATGAGGGCAGCAGCTCCTCCGCCCATCTGCCAGTGACCATGGCATCCAATGAGGCTGCAGTGACTGGGGAGATGCCAGCTGTGGCACTGGCCGCTCCCTCCCAGGCGGGGCCAGCACAGGCTCCACTGGCCAGAGGACGCCCACCAAGGTCATCAGGGCCAACAGAGTGAGCGGGCTGGCTCCAATGTCGGTGCCAGCGAGGGGGGAGCACAGAGACGCAGCACCCGCAAGCAAAAACTTAAAGTACCTTAAGCACAACATGGCCTTATCACAGGTGATATTTGGTTTCCCTAGTTTTCTTTTCTTTTTTAATGGTGTGATGGAAAACACCGGTTCATGTTAATTTTTACAATGATTCACTTTCACAAGTAAATGAGATATTATTTTGTGCTATTGGCCTCTGTATGTTTCATTTGTTCTGTAGGTGCAGAGTAAGCCGTGATGTTATAATGGATGTGTGTCTCCTGAAACTTTATTGCAAAGGTACAGAGTGTATGTTGTTGACCAAGGAACTGGTCCTGTCAGGGATCGAGTATGGAGCCTGCAGCCCTGGCATGTGGTGGTGGTTCTTATTTGGAATGCTAGCTGAAGGATCGTTGGGTCAAAGTGTCCCGGGCGTCCCTGCCTCCCTGGAGGTTACCCAGGTCGGTGTCTATGCCCTCGGCGTTCTCCTCACCATGCTCAACCTCAGACTCACTGCTGAACTCATCATCTGTGTCCTGTGCAGCTGTGTCAGGATCTTCTTCCTCCAGTGGGTCCCCTCTTTCCAGTGCCAGATTGTGGAGAGCGCAGCATGTAACCACTATCAGTGACACACGATCTGGGGATATTGGAGTGTGTCCTCTGAATGGTCCAGGCATCGGAAACACATCTTGAGAAGACTGATGGTTCTCTCTATCACAGCCCTTGTGGAGGCGTGGCTCCTATTGTACCGCTGCTCAGCCTCTGTTCTTGGGTGGCGGAGAGGCATCATTCTGAGGGGATAGCCCTTGTCACCCAGCAGCCATCCATCCAGCCGGGCTGGAGCACTGAAGAGCCTCAGCACCTGGGAGTGTCTCAGGATGTAAGTGTCATGGGAGCTGCCTGGGTACCTTGCACAGACTTGTAGAATCAGCATCCTGTTGTCACACACTATCTACACGTTCATGGAGTGGAAGCCCTTCCTGTTGATGAAGGCACTCGGCTGACCCGCTGGAACCTTGATGGCCACATGTGTACGGTCTATAGCACCCTGGACACGGGGGAACCAGCAATCACTGCGAAGCCTGTGGCTCGCTCAGCCTGGCTGGCCCCCTTCATACAGTAAAGAATAAAGCTCAGTACCCGCCTGAACAGAGTTTCTGTCACCAGGTTGATGCAACTGTGGACAGCTGATTGGGAGACTCCACACAGATCCCCCAGTGACCCCTGGAAAGAGCTGGAGGCATAGAAGTTGAGGGCCACTGTGACCTTCAGAGACACTGGCATGGGGTGTCCACCCCCACAGTCGGAGCTGATCTCAGGGCCGACCATCTGACAGATGGAGGTCACAGTCTCCCTGGAGAGACAGAGCCTACTTTGGCATTGCGCCTCAGACATATTGAGGTAGCTGCATCGCTGCCTGTAAACCCTGGCAGCAGTATAGTGGTGTCTTCTGCAGCCCCTTCCACCTTGGACTAGCTGCTGGCCCTGTGCCCCTTGTGCCTGCGTCTGTCCTCCCACAGGTCCCTCCCCTGAAGCTGCACTGGGACACCTGACCTCCTCTCCCTCTGCCCCTCTGTCCGTCCTCAGAGGAGGTGCCCTAGCGGAGACACAATCCCCATTCCCAGGGTAAGGGAAGGCTGTCTGATACCTGGAAGGGTCCACACGGTCTGAATCCTCCAGGGGCCTGGAAAACAACACTGAGACCTGAACTGAAGCCTCGAAATTCTCTGAATGCAGCTCTGAAGCGAGATGAAGCTGTCCTGTTCTCAGAAGCAGCCAGCAGCAAGTGATATCCTGCACCCCTCACTAATCACTTTGACAAGGCCACTGACACTTCTTATCCTGCCCGTGGATGAGGTTTTACTAATTGTGTCCTGCCCGCCTGCCCGTTTTACCCATGCGACAGCCTAAAAATCGCACGGGCTATGTAAAGTCAGAGACAATCAGTGTCTCAAGGACTGGAACTGGCCAGTTAATTAATGGCGGGTGTGTCTCTGTCTCCATCACCTGCCTGCCTGGTAAAATATCACGAGAGTGCACATTGAAGTCAACGTGTTTTATTTAACTCTCGAGGCAGGTCAGGGATGCGCCCACCTGCCGAGCTAAAATTCTGCCTCTGGTGATCCTGTGTTAGACGGCCCACACATTCCTGTTTATTCATTTCCAATTTTTCTTCCTCAGCTCCTGAAGGTCTTATTTAGGCAAGAGCCTGAAAGGTTCACTAATACCATTCACCCAGACTCTGATCTACATGTGACTCCAGTCCCACACTTCAGTTTAGGATAACTCGAAGGGTAATATATCCGCTGTGTCTCTGTTGCCCACATGTGAGAACAAATTAAAAAGAATCTGGCCAGCTGGTCTGAGGCAAACTAACCACCAAAATCGGGATCGAGTATGGAATGTGTCCCGCGAAGACAGTCTGAGGCTCATCTGTGATTCTCCCCTTGGAGGAATAGTCTCTCAACACTTACTGTCTGGGTGCATACATGAAGGATGATCATCTGGGTGAGGTGCCGAAGCTAACTGTCCACCTGCAACATCAGGAGACGAGGTGGGAAATTAGCAGAGGACATGTTAAGTCTGATTCCTCACAGGTTTCTTGCATGAACCTTTCATTGTTTTGTTAACCTGCAATAAGAGTTATTTTCCTGACTGTGATTCGGGTGTGAGGCTGAATGATGATGGCTGCACATGCTGAGACTCTGACCTCACAACCAGCCTATGTGTTGGATGCCTGGTCTCACAGAGGGACAGGTGATAGAAATGTTATATGAACCAGACAGGCCTGTGTAATCTGATAGGACTGAGGGTATTAATCCAACATTCCACTAGCAAGCAGGAATGCCAAGATACATTAGAGGAGCGGGAATGGTAATTGGATGCTGGGTAGCTGAGAACAGTGATTGGTTTACAAAACAGATTAGCAAAGGATTTGATTAAGGCGATTGAGTGGGAGCTCTGTTATTGTGTAACAAAAGGCCGTTTCCTGCAGGACAAAGTAAGTGTGGGGCATTCCCAGCAAATGGTAGCATCCGGATCACCGTCCAAACCATGTGAGTCCCACACACCATTCCAGGACTGACAAATATTGACCCACACTTTATTTTAATGTCTTAGCCAAATCACATCAATCATGACCCCCTCCTAAGTAGGTGGGGGTGTGGGTGGGGCTAGGGGTGGGGTTTTGGGATATAGTTGGCCATGGGGGTGTGAGGGTGGGGGCAGAGGTGAGAGTGGGGTATGGGCTTGTCAGTGGGAGTGGGGGTACGGTGGGGATGGGGATGTGGGTGGGAGTGGGGGTGGAGTATAGGTGAGGATGTGGATGGGGTGGGGATAGAATGGGGGTGGGGTGGAGTGAGCTGGGGATGTGGGTGAACAGGCGGGGGTAGGGTCAGGTGAGGATAGGTGAGGGGAGGTGTAGCAATGGGAACTTTGAGACTATCGGGTCAGAGACCACTGTTTAAACACAAGGGTGAGTATTTAAAAATCTGAAGTTTGGACGGGAAATTTACAACAGAGACCGATACTGACCAGCCACACTGATACTGACCACACAACCAATACTGACCAGACCAGCTAATACTTACCAGACCAACCAATACTGACCAGACCCACTGATACTGACCACACACATTGATACTGGCCAGACCCACTGACACTGACCACATGCACCTATATAGATCAGACCCACCAAGACTGATACTGATCACACCCATTGCTACTGACCACACCCACTGAGACTGACCAGACCCACCAAGACCAACCACACCCACCGACACTGACCACACCCACCAAGACTGACCACACCCACTAAGACTGACCACATCCACCAAGACTGACCACACCCACCAAGACTGACCACACCTACCAATACTGACTGTTGTAATATGTCTCTAAGGGATAGCAGCATGACATTACTAGAAGGGAAATATCCCCTGTGATCCAGTCTTAGTTTCACTTTTGCTTTAAGCAGAGCACACACGCACAGCTCTGATGTCTTCAAGCTTTATATCTTTGTATAATTGTTCTCTTCTGCCTTGTCTTAATAAATGAACCCACAACATGTTTACCCAATCCCCTATAAGCCACTGGTGATCATATAATTATAAGAATATGACATGGCGTTCAGCAGTGATCAAGCAGCCTGGCAGTAAGATTAAGTATAGGGACAACATGGAGAACAGCCTTAGATCGTTCTACTTGTCCTAAGATGATCCTCGATGTTTTGGTCAGACTGCAGCAATGTTACAGTATTGGGAAGTGCTGAAAACACAGTGTGGTGACTGCAAAGAAAAGCTTTGGAGACACAGCACTGAGATAATGCTCAGGTAAAGAGCTGGTAAAGAGCAGATGAACCCCTCATGGTGAGATTGCAGCGCATAGCCAGTCAGTGCTGTGAGTGGGACAGTGTATCGAGAGGACCAGCACCAGGTTAGCTCTGTCAGGAAAGGCGAGAGATCAGAGTGGATCAGTATCGATAATGAGCAAGGGAGAGTCAAACAAAAAATACAAAAAAAAATCAGAAAAATTGGGCCAGCGAAGATTGCGATTATAATGGGTGGTTTCAGGAGCTGCTGAACAATAAATTGAATAAAAATCAAAAACGCTATTACTGCATAGAACATTCCCATAACATCTCCATGGACGAAGCTTCAGAAAAACATATGAAAACAGCTACATTGAAACTCATCCCAAGTAAATATAACTCCATTATTCAAAAAGGGAGGGAGTCAGAAAGCTGGAAACTACAGGCCAGTTAACTTAACATCTGTCATAGGGAAAATGTTAGAAGCTACTATTAAAGAAGTTGTAGCAGGGCACATGGATAAGCTCAAGGTCATCAGGCAGAGTCAACATGGTTCTGTGAAAGGGAAATCATATTTAACCAACTTGCTGGAGGTCTTTGAGGAAGTTGTGTTGTGGATAAGGGGTGGATGTATTGTACTTAGATTTCCAGAAGGCATTTGATAAAGTGCCGCATCAAACGTTATTGAGGAAAATAAAAGTTCATGGTGTAGGGGGTAACATATTGACATGGATAGTAGATTAGCTGGCTAACAGGAAGTAAAGAGTAGGTAAAAACAAAAAACTGCGGATGCTGGAAATCCAAAACAAAAACAGAATTACCTGGAAAAACTCAGCAGGTCTGGCCGCATCGGTGGAGAAGAAAAGAATTGACGTTTCGAGTCCTCATGACCCTTCAACAGAACTGGGTGAATCCAAGGAGAGGGGTGAAATATAAGCTGGTTTAAGGTGGGGTTGGGGATGGGAGAGAAGTGGAGGGGGGGTGGTGTGGTTGTAGGGACAAACAAGCAGTGATAGGAGCAGATAATCAAAAGATGTCATAGACAAAAGAACAAAAGAACACAGAGGTGTTGAAGTTGGTGATATTATCTAAACAAATGTACTAATTAAGAATGGATGGTAGGGCACTCAAGGTACAGCTCTTGTGGGGGTGGGGGGGCATAAAAGATTTAAAAATACTGGAAATAGGTGGGAAGAGAAAAATCTATACAAATTATTGGAAAAAACAAAAGGAAGGGGGAAAGAAACAGAAAGGGGGTGGGGATGGAGGAGGGGGGTTCAAGATCTAAAGTTGTTGAATTCAATATTCAGGCTGTAAAGTGCCTAATCGGAAGATGAGGTGCTGTTCCTCCAGTTTGCGTTGGGCTTCACTGGAACAATGCAGCAGGCCAAGGACAAACATGTGGGCAAGAGAGCAGGGTGGAGTGTTAAAATGGCAAGCGACAGGGAGGTTTGGGTCATTCTTGCGGACAGACCACAGGTGTTCTGCAAAGCGGTCGCCCAGTTTACGTTTGGTCTCTCCAATGTAGAGGAGACTGTAAAGAGTAGGTATAAATAGATCTTTTTCAGGTTGGCAAGATGTAACAAGTGGCAAGCCACAGGGTTCAACTGTTTAAAATTTGTATAAATGATTTGGATGAAGGGATGGATGGGATGGTTGCCAAATTTGCAGATGACACAAAGATAGGTAGGAAAGTAAGTTGCAAAGAGGAAACAGAAAGAGATAGATAGGTTAAGTGAGTGGGCAAAGATCTGGCAGATGGGGTGTAATGTGGGAAAATGTGGAATAATGTCCATTTTGACAGGAAGAATAAAAGAGAAGCATATTATCTAAATGGTAAGAGATTGCAGAGCTCTGAGGTACAGAGGGATCTGGGTGTCCTAGTGCATGAATCACAAAAGGCTAGTTGGCAGGTGCAACAAGTAATGAGGAAAGCTAATAGAATGTTATCATTTATTGCTAGGTGAATTGAATACAAAAGTATGGAGGTTATGCTTCAGTTGTACAGGGCACTCATGAGACCACATCTGGAGCATTGTGTACAGTACTGGTCACTTTATTTTAAGGAAGGATGTAAATGTATTGGAAGCAGTTCAGAGAAGGTTTACCAGACTAATACCTGGAATGGGTGGGTTGTCTTATGAGGAAAGGCTGGACAGGTTAGGCTTGTATCTACTGGAGTTTAGAAGAGTGAGAGGCAACTTGATGAAACCATATAAGATCCTGAGGGGAGAATATGTTTTCTCTTGTAGAAGAATCTAGAACTAGGGGTCACATTTAACAGTAAGAGGTTGCTCATTTAAAACAGAGATGAGGTGAAATCTTTTCCCTCAGATGGTCGTGAGTCTTTGGAACTCTCTTCCTGAAAAGGTGGTGGAAGCAGAGTGTTTGAATATTTTTAAGGCAGAGGTGGACAGATTCTTGGTAAGTAAGGGGGTGATAGGTTATCGGGGGTGGGTGGGATGCAGATTTCAGGTTTCTATCAGATCAGCCATGATCTCATTAAATGGCAGAGCAGGCTCAAGGGGCTGAATGATCTACTCCTACTCCTTGTTTGTATGGTCGCACTACAGAAGAAGGAAGGTCAAAGCAATATTTCCAGAATGTCTACAAAGTTTGAATTCTCCGGTTTGAATTGGGCTGCAGCTGACTTACTATCCGAATTCAGGATGTTTGAACAGCGTACAGAGCTCTGGTTTCTTGATTCAAATGTGTCTGAACCAGATAAGCAAGCCATAAAAATTCTCCCAGCATTTGGAAATGAAGATCTACACAGGCTGAACACATCAAGATTAACAGCAGGAGAACTGAAGGATCCCCAAAAGGTATGGACTACATTGGACGACCAGTTCAGAATCAGGTTAAACTTTGGTATTCCTCGACTAGAGTTCATGTCATTTTAACAACAGCCAACAGAATCAGACACCACTTTGTCAGCTGATGCAGAGTAAAGGGTACGTACTGTGATTTATCAAACATGGAGCTAGCAGACAGAATTGTTGAGTTGACGATCACATCCACTCCCATGGAAGCATTCCAGAAAGATCTGCTAGACAAGCCCAAAATGTTTAGCATCGAGGAGCTACTCAAGGATGGGCGTAAGTACAAAGTGATCCTAGCAGGTTGACAAAGCTTACAGGCCCTAATTACAATCCCAATTGTTGACACACTCACTAGAATACCCAAACCTAGCGAGACATGTGGAAGGTGTGGCCTTTTACATGTACCAAGGAAATGTTCAGTTTTCCAGCAATTTTGCAAAGCCTGTGTCAGAAAGAGCCATTGGCAGCAGCAGTGACTAGAGTAAAGGCTGATGCAGCTACAAAGAGCCGGGCACTGATCCAAACAGATCGTGCACAATGGGTACCTTCAAGCAATAAGAATGACCACCCAGTATCCTGTCAGGAACACGTACACTATGTGATTGACAAACCAGAAAATGATGGTTTTGTGCACAATGAGACGAAGATCGGTGAACACAGGTTTCACACTGTCAATCTCCATGGAAAACATAGACAACATCAACACCATCTGAAGTGTTTGCCAAGATTTGAATTATCTGCCCTAAGAAAGTTGGTAACTATTCGTTATTGAACAAGATTGACAGAGGGCAGGTTCCAACATACTCCCTCTGCAAATTCTATAAACATGTATCCACAGATGTGGAAGGCCATGGCAAAACCTACTGCTGTGAAACTTTCAGCATACAACAGTTGACTAATTTCATGTGCAGGATCCATGGTCTTGGACTACAAGTACAACCAATCCTCCTGGGTGTCTCAAATGCTCTACACTGTGGAAACTAAAGGCCCAGTGATTGCAGGTTACCAGCACATCGTGACCTCACACTGGTCTCAATCCTTGGAATCATTCAGACACCACAGAACATATCAATGTCAGAAACTACCTAGAGTCAAAAAATCTATAATGGTTTGACAAAATTGGCAGTTTCAAGGGAGCTGCAACATTACATTTGGAGGACAATGCTAGTCCAACCATTGATCCACCACTTAAGTGCAGCGTCCACGTACAAGGCAAATTGAGGGTCAAGCAAGACAAAATGGAGGAAGACAGAATCATTCGAAGGGCATAAGAGCACATAGATTGGTGCAGTTCAATCACACATGTCACAAAGAAGGATGGATCATTGAGAGTATGTCTCAATCATAATGTCTAAAGGCAGCTTTGAAACGTTGTCCTTACAAAATATCTACATTAGAAGAGTTAAGTCTGAGTTTTGCAGGTGCAAAATTCTTCTCAAAGCATGATGCCAAGCGTTGTTGTTGGTCAGTACATCTCATGGAGCTTACTGCATGTCATCCCCCATTTGGAAGATACTGTTTACAGCAACTTCCTTTCGGGCTATCTGTTAGCCAGGATCTCTTTCAGGCTCATGTGGACTGCATTACATGTACTGTCAGGATCCACCTGTATTGCAGATGATATAGTTGTTGTGGGAAGAACAAAGCAAGAACATGTGCATAATCTGTACTTACCGATGCAAGTGGCACATAATGAAAGATTGGTGTTCAATAGTCTGAAATGTGACACCACGGTGCAGCAGATCAATTTCTTCAGTTCTATTTATTCCAGTGCTGGCATATGTCCCGATCCAGGTAAAATAGAGGATGCTTGTTTGGTAGAGCAGAACTTCAGTATTGCTGAAAAAAAGACACACATTGAAGCTTTTCAACAGGAAACTTTGCAAGAATACCAATAAAAGGGAAAACAACAATTTATACTGTATGAGAAGAGATTGCTGATTGGTTGGCAAGTGGACTCTGATTGGTAGAGACATTGCCATTGAGTATACACCAGTTGATGATGACTGACAGTAATCTGCCAGAATTATTTGAAATTTAAACCAGGCTGCTTGACCCTGATGGGTCAAGGCATTACCCTGAGGAATGAGTCAGTGAATGGCTGTCACTTATTTTGTTTAGCTGAAACAGGGGCAATGTGTATACATGTTCTTTCTGTCTGAAAAGAAAGGGCCTGTGTATTAATATATGTAGCTTCCAGTACACACAAATGCAGCACACTGAGTCCGACTGACAATCTTAAATTGGTTGTCAGCGTTATTTTTAGCATATTGAAGATTATTTAGGCAATGTTGTCCAATTGTGGAATCACATCTAATGTTGGTGATTGTGTTTGGAGTTTTGTAAGCACGGGCTGGTTAGGTACAGTCTGTACCTTGGCCATTGTGAACAGCGACTGGGACATGCTGTTTGATATGGTCTGCCAGTCTTTGGGACTGACCTTGATGGCAGCATCCTGTTAGTGGTGAATACCACTTGTGCTGCTACTGCATAGTAGAAGTGTGAAGCAGCTAGCTTCACCCATTGCTCCCTTCGCCTCTTTTCCCCTTTTATTGATATTCTTGCGGAGTGTCCTGATGAGTGTAACATGAAAATAGAGATATTAGGGCCAATGCATCAAGATAAGGACAATCTTTGAAGATGTCTAGGTCTCTTGAATTTCTTATCTCCGTAAATTCTCAATTTCACTCAAAATTCTTCATCGCTAAGGGAATTGTTGAGAAAGGATGTGCCTTTCCTATGGCACAAAAACTGCCATCTTTGAAGCACTGCAACAGTTATTATCAGAAACACTGACATTGCAATTTTATGATCCTAGGGAGACAACTACTCTGGAAGTAGATGCCTCACAGAAAGGTCTGGGAGCATGCAGACTACAAAAGGCAAACTGATTGCATTTGCTTCAAAATCTCTGTTCATAACGCAATCCAACCACTGCAACATTGAACGGGAAACATGAGTTTTAGTGTTTGGAATCTTGCATTTTCATACTTATCTATTTAGCGAAAGATTTACGGTAGAGACCAACCACAAGCCTCTGGAGATGATTTGGTGAAAACTATTGACCAGTGCACCACCAAGATTGCAACGCCTCTTGGTAATGATTCAAGGTTATGACTGTGAGATCAGGGACAAGCCAGGTAACTTGATGGTCACACCAGATACACTTAGCAGATTGCCTAACCCAGCAAACATTAGAGCTACAAGTTGAATTTGTTGACAGTGAACTTAAAGATATTCTCTAAATTGATCTGGTACATTTTGCACAATGCAAATGCCAGTGGCTGCAAAAAGAAACAGTGAAAGGTTCAACACTACAGAAACTGTGGAAAGCCATCATTGAAATCTGGCCTGATTCAATTCAGCATGTCCACAAACATTTTGGTCTTATCAGGATAAGCTACACATCTCCTGGGGAGTCATTTTTAAAGGCAGGCAGGTCATCATACCAGAATCTTTGTGACCTGATATTCTTCAACAACGTCATCACTCACACATGGGCATAGGTCAGATGAGAATACTCGCAAGAGAGACAGTCTGTTGGCCGGGTATGAACAATGACATTGAAGTCATCATCAAGAAGTGTGAGGCATGTCAACAACGTATGCCAATCAGCACAAAGCATCATTGATTCCACATGAGGTTCCTACCCATCCTTGGTCCAAAATCGCATCCGATCTCTTTTATATTCATGGCACTGACTTCGTCGTCATTGTTGACTACTTTACCAAGTACCCCATTATTCAACAATTGCACAGTACATTAAACATAACTGTTGGACACACTTTAAGTGCTATTTTCAGTTTATTTGGTGTGCCTAGAGAGAGGTCCACAATTTATTGGTAAGCCATTTCAGGATATGTGTGAGAAGTGGAATATTGATCACCCTACTTCTCCTCCTCATTACCCTTGGTCTAATGGACTAGCTGAACGAATGATTCACATGGTGAAATATCTAATTCTGAAATGTAGACAGACCAAGCAAGATCCACTCACTGCAATGTTATATCTGAGAGCGACATCTTAAATTGCAACTATTCCATGGTGCTATGAAGCCATTATAAAAAAAGATGCAATGGTGAGGCATAACCAAGGACAAATCAGATCCATTCCAGATCCTCAACCACCATGCAGTCCTATTGCATCTAGGACAAGATCCCAAATGCAACCAGGAGCAACATCCAAGAATGACAACCCAACAGCTCACTGTGAGCAATTAAAGAAACTTCCAGATGAGGAGGTTACTATGACAAGATCTGGGCATACCAATAGATTACTTTAAAAACTCATAGATTCATTAATTCTATACACCCTAATGGTAACTAAACATGAACATGTATTGTAAGTAGTTATACTTCTTTGGAAGGGGGTAAAGTATCTTTTAAAAAAAAAGAGGGGATGTTGTAACATGCCTTTAAGATATATCAGCATTGCATCACTCGAAGGGAAATGTGCCCTGTGATTGAATCTTGGTTTCACTTTCACTTTCAGCAGAGCACACACACACACACACACACACACACACACAGCTCTGATGTCTTCAAGCTTTATACCCATGTAGCACCATTCTCATGTGCCTAGTCTGTTTACCCAATCCCTTATGGGCAATTGGAGATTATATCTTTATAATAATATGATACTGACCACATCCACCAATACTGACCAGACCCACCAATACTGACCAGACCCGCAGATACTGAGCAGATCCATCAATACTGACCACACACACCAATTGCTGAACAGACCCATCAATACTGACCAGACACACTGATACTGACCAGGCCCACTGATACTCACCAGATGCACCAATACTGACTGTCCACTGTGATATTGACCAGGCATACTGATACTGACCAGATCCAGCAATGCTAACCGTGCACATTTATATTGACCACACATACCAATACTGACCTGACCCACTGATACTGACCACATATGCACCAAGGTTGACCACATACACTGATAACTGACCATGCATACCAATACTGATCAGACACACTGATACTGACCAGACCTATCAATACTGATGACACACCATGATATTGACCACACACACTGATACTGTCCAGACCCACCAATATTGGCCACACACCGATACTGATCACAGCCATCAATGCTGACCACACACAGTGATATTGACCATACACACTGATACTGATGACACACACAATGATATTGACCATGCACACCAATATGGACCAGATCAACCAACACTGATGACACACTTCAGATACTGAAGCAGCCCATGTCCAAATGGAGCAAGACCTGGACAATACAGGCTTGGGCTGTGTTATGAATGGCAGGCGGTAATTGTTGGGCTGACCAAATCCCAAAGAGAAACTTGGTCAAGCCATCACAACAGTTTACGATTTGTATTTTTATTATGGGAATGTATGTGTGCCGAAGTCGGAGGTAAAGATTCCATGCCACTTTTGGAGATTTTAAATATTAAATTAAAACATTTATTAACAGAAGAAAAGAAAAACTTAAACACACAAGATAACAGTTACACAGTTAACTTTAGCCTTATAACACTTCCCAAAAGATTTCTACTTAGATAGACTCAAAATTAAACACCCTTTTCCAGGCAAGAGTCCCTTTAGATTCTTATTCTATAAAAAATCCAGTAATATTACCACAAGACACCCACTGTTGCTATAGGGGAAGCATTTCACAGGCTTCTTTCTCCCTCTCACTTGGCAATGGAAATCCAAGGCTTGTAACAAAACCTTCCTCCTGAAAACAAACAAACACTCCTCTGGGATAGCAAGAGTCTGCTTACTTCACAGGTCTGTCCTTGCACAGCACACTCTTCAAGATATCACATGGCCATACCACCCAAACAGCTTTCAATGTTTCTTTAAATATGTTTTGTCTCTTTCATCTTTAAACCCATTGTTCTTAACTTTCTTTGGAAGTTACCTTTCCTAAAGTATAAACATTTTTCATAAAAGCAAAATCCTACGGATGCTGGAAATCTGTAACAAAAACAGAAAATGCTAGAAAAACTCAACAGGTCTGTTAGCACCTGTGGAGATTGATGTTTCAACTCTGTATGACCCTTCTTCAGAGCTCTGAAAATCTGTAAAAATCTTTCATGCTGTCTTTATGGCCATTACTTTGATGAAAATTAAAGTTAATAACTTTGCATTATTCATTTATGATCTTTGCCAGTTGTAAAACTTCCTTTTATTTCTCTTTGAAATTCAGCAGCTACAAATTCAACTCCTCATTTATCTCCTAATACAAATTCCTATTCATGTATTTACTTGAAACCCTGTAGTCTGACCATCTTCAGTTTAATTAAGTTAGTCACACACACACAAACATACACACACAAACATACACACACACACACAAACATACACACACACACAAACATACACACAAACACACAAACATACACACACACACAAACATACTCACACACACAAACATACACACACACACAAACATACACACACAAACACACAAACATACACACACACAAACATACACAAACACACAAACATACAAACACACACAAACATACAAACACACACAAACACAAACATACACACACACACAAACATACACAAACACACAAACATACACACACACACACAAACATACAAACACACAAACATACACACAGCCTCCACAAGACTGCTTCACAATATCCCACAGCAATATTGGAAAAATTAATATTTTCTTTACAGCTGACAAGTGGTAAGTAACATTCGTGCCACACAAGTACCAGGCAATGACCATCTCCAACAAGAGATAATCTAAAAATGGGTGTAGCTACACCATGTGGACTGCAGCAGTTCAAGAAGGCAGCTCACAACCAGCTTCTCAAGGGAAATTAGGGATGGGCAATAAATGCAGACCCACCCAGCGACACCCACATCCTGTAAATGAATAAAAAAAAACACTGGTAATGACCAGACCCACTGGTACTGACCACATACAGTGATATTGACCGCAAATACTGATACTGACCACAAACACCAATAGTGACCACACACCGATACTGACCACACACACTCCAATACCACACACACCCCGATACCAGGCACACCCCGATATTGACCACACACAGCCCGATACCACACACACTCTGATACTGACCATACACAGCCTGATACCACACACACCCTGATACTGACCACACAAACTCCGATACCACACACACCCCGATACCACACACACACTGATACTGACCACACACACCCCGGTACCACAAACACACCGATATTGACCACACACACCCCGATAGCACACACACACCGATACTGACCTCACACACCCCGATACCACACACACCCCAATACTGACCACACACACCTGATACTGACCTCACACACCCTGATACTGACCTCACACACCCCGCTACCCCACACACCCTGATACCACACACACCCCGATACTGACCTCACACACCCCGATACCACACACACACACCGATACTGACCACACACACCCCGGTACCACACACACCCCGATACTGACCTCACACACCCCGATACCACACACACACACCGATACTGACCATACACACCCCGGTACCACACACACCCCGATACTGACCACACACACCCCGATACCACACACACCCCGGTACCACACACACACCGATACTGACCACACACACCCCGATACCACACACACCCCGGTACCACACACACACCGATACTGACCTCACACACCCCGATACTGACCTCACACACCCTGATACCACACCCTGATACCACACACAACCTGATACTGACCACACACACCTGATACTGACCACACACACCCTGATACTGACCACACACACCAATACTAACCACACACACCCCAATACCACACACACCCCGATACCACAAACACCCCGATACAACAAACACCCCAATACCACACACACCCCAACACCATACACATACAGTGATACTGACCACAAACAAAGTGTCACCAATCACACTGATCAAGATTTGCAGCAGTCTGGAGGTCAGGTCAGATAGAGTTAATGGCATGTGTAGGACATTCAATGTAGGGTTAAGGTCAGGGTGAGGGATCCACCTGCACTCCAGGAATCTCATCCATTCTGCATGCTGCTCTTGAGGTGGCTGTGGTGTGGAAGAGACCATCGCCTTCCAGAATGTGCCTTTGCAAAGCAGGTCTGGAAAAAGATAGAATGGATTTTGTCAAAGTTCATCCTGAGTAGCTCTGTACTCTATGGCTGTTCCCAGGGACACACCAAGATAAACATCAACTGCTGCTGCAGGAGCATCGCCTTGGAGAAAGATGTCCTCTGATCTGCCCAAAATCTGCTGTTTGTTGACAACCAAGTGTTGCAGACTGGCAGGTTCCAAGGTCCATGATTAAGTGCTAGAGAGCACATGATAACTTGGAGCAGCCACCACAAAGGCTGATCAGAAACGGCCACTGTCTAAGGCCCTCCCACCATCGTACACTGAGGGACTGGAAACCATTATTATGAAGACATGCTCAAATATTGGACATTTAAAAAAAGCATTTTTTGTTGGAAGGCGAGACTGACTTGCAGCAAGATGGCTGAATCTAATTAACGTCACTATACCTCCCACATTCTGACCCTATGGGGCAGAGACAGCAGGTCTGCAAAACTCACCAAACACAATGACTCCCCTGGGGATTTGCAAATAACTCTCTTCCTGCCTTGTCAAATATATCTATGGAGGCATACACAGTATTCAATAATGGAAAATGAACCATTCAATGATTAATTGCTTGGACAAAAGACCTTGCTTTTTTTCTAAGAAAGCTCTTCAGATGATTTAATCAAGTTACCATTGGAAAATACAATTAGTTTTTGAAATACTGGCAGTTGGGGAGAAGTCAAGTGACCAGCGAAGCTTTTTGTGTGTTTGAAGCACATGTTTGGACCAGAACATCAGCAGCATTTGAGTGAAGGAAACCCTCCTGCTCACTCCCTCCCTCTCTTTCCCCATCTAAAGACTGAACCCTGTCTACTATATTTGAGTGTGTTTTCATTACTGCAGTAAACAGAGTTTTTAAAGAAAGACTTCAATTTTATAGCAGTATCACCAGTGAAGAGGAAAATATCCACTTCAATACCCACTTGTGGAACCATTGAACCATAGAACACTACAGCACAGAAAATCAGCCCATTCAGCCCTTCTACTCTGTGCCGAAATATTATTCTGCTAGTCCCATTGACCTGCACCCAGCCCATAACCCTCCAGACCTCTCCCATCCATGTATCTATTGTAATGCCAGTAGACTATTAATCCAGAGGCCCAAGTTAATGCTCTGGTGAAACAGGTTCAAATCCCATCATGGCAGCTGGTGGAATTTAAATTCAATTAATACAACTGGAATTGGAAGCTAGTCTCGCTAATGGTGCCCATTAAACAATAATCAATTGTTGTAAAAACCCATCTACTTCACTAATGTCCTTTAAGGAAGGAAATATGCTATCATTGCATGGTCTAACCATGTGACTCCAGTGTGGTTGACTTTTAACTTCCCTCTGAAATGGCCTAGCAAGCCATTCAGTTCAAGGGTAATTAAGGATGAGCAACACATACTGGCCATGCCAGTTGTAGTATTAGGGTGTTCCGGGCTGAAAGAGTTAATGTGTGATACTGGAGAAACAGTATCACCCACATGATGATGTAAAAGACAGTCAGGTGACAAGAAGGCTGGAAGGCGAAAGGTCTTGGCTTAGACTGAGTAACACCTAGTCTAGTATATCTAAATAGTTACAATAAACAGTTATTGATCAGACATATCTATGTCTCTGCAATTGTTTGTTAGCCAGTAGCAGCCAACATTCAACACGGTGACAGCTGTGAAAGACCCAGAAATCTCCAAAAATCAACATTAAAATGTTTGCAAGTTGGACCTGAAAAAAGGCACCAATACTGAAGACTCAGTAAAGAGGTTGAAAATCTCCAAGAGTTCCATAGAAGACGTGGAGGCGGAGAGAGAGGGGCAGAGAACAGATCAACTGTCCAGTTTACTAAAAGCTACACCATGGCAGATGGTGGTCCATGAAAAATCCCAATCTGGTTACAGAGTCAATGAACTTGGCGACAATAAAGGAAGGGTGAGCAAACCTCGAACAAGGCTTAAAGGCTTCAAATTTACAGCACAGTAAGCAGGCAGCACCGGGAGAAATTCCATTAGAGTGAGCACAGATCGATACACCCTGCAGCCCGGACCTGAGCTCAGCGCCATTACACGTGGTGAGTGCGTGGTGAAAAAAATTTGGAAAATAAAAATTGGCTGCTCAAAACAATTCCCCAATGGGACAAAAGCGGTGAACTGGCCTCAATAATTACTTGCAGCAATCATTTTCCAAATTCTGAAAAGATTAGGAACAATTACCAAAGAGGGTCAGCACCCACAACGAGTATCAGTAAAAGTTTGGTCAGCGCAGGAAAACTCCATTGCTGCAACAGAAGTTTAAAAAATTCAGGCAAACTCCTAAGAACTTAACACAGCAAAGGATTCCAAATTCACTTTGCCAGAACGATTTGGGCACAATTTGATTTGAAAAGCCTGTGTCAGCCTCAAATTTATCCAAAAGATCGAATTGGTCAGGCAGCAAGGATCTAGGTCTGACTTCAAAAAGGATTTTCCAAAACTGTTCACTGGGCTGAAGCGATGGAAAACTGAATACAGCTTAATGCTGAGGGAAGATGTTAAACCTGTGTGTCTTTTCAGACCCAGGAAGATACCACAACCACTCGTGAAACAGATCCAATTGCAACTTGGCAAGATGACCAAGATAGGGGTCATCCCTCCCATCACTAAGCCGACAGAATGGTGCTCCGGAATGGTTCCGGTTCCCAAACCAAACAGGTCTCTTCAAGCCTGTGTTGACCTGACTCACCTCAACATGGCTGTGGTGTGGGAAATCCATCCAATGTCCTCGGTGGAGATCAGCTTGACCAACTCTCCAAGAGTATAACGTTCTCGAAACTCGATGCCAACAACGGCTTCTGGCAGGTACCGTTAGATGAAAAAGTTAAATTATTGACAACCTTTATTACCCCATTTGGCAGATTTTGCTTTAATTGTTCGCCAGGGAGAGAGACAGAAAGAGAGAGATGTGCAGACATTTGTACTTCAGATTAACTAGCCAAATAAAACAGAATCAAACGATGAATGTGCAAAGCTGCAACTTTACAGCAAATTCCACTCAATAAACACCGAGATTTGCAGAGAGAGAAAGTGAAATCAAAATAAAAGCAACAAAATAAAGGAACATATGGACAGTAATAGAGGTGGAGAGAATTATAGAAGTTTAAACATATATAAAATAATATATATAGAGAGAAAGGTAGAGAAAATGGAGGGAGAGGGAGAGAGAAAGAGAGAGGAAGAAGGAAAAATATGATAGCAGAGATAACAATGAGAGGGAAGGTGAAAATGAAAAAGAGCAAATGAAATAGAAAGTAAAACCAAGTGAAAGAGGGAGGAACAGCAGATAGTGAAAGCTGGATCAGGTGCCAGTTATAACATGTTAGGATATATTTACCTGCATTAGCGTCAGAGATTAGCTTAAGGTTATTTGCTAAAGTGTAATATGCTGGTCAGCAGTGCAGACCTATCTAATCCATCTAAGCCTGAGGTTGGTGTGACTGATCCAAAACTCTGCTGCTGGGATCCTAACTTGCACCAAGTCCCATATACCATTCAACCACAATGCTTGCTGATCTACATTGTCCCCCAATCCACAAATGCCTACATGTTAAGATTCAGTCTTAAGATTTTTGTGCATTGTAGGGGCAGTGTAGAGTGAGCTTTTATCTGGCACCGTGCTGTACCTGTCCTGGGAGTATTTCATGGGACGAGGTAGAGAGAGCTTAGCTCTGTATCTAAACCCGTGCTGTACCTGTCCTGGGAGTGTTTGATGGGGACAGTGTAGAGGGAGCTTTACTCTGTATCTAACCCCGTGCTGTACCTGTCCTGGGAGTGTTTGATGGGATCAGTGTAGAGGGATCTTTACTCTGTATCTAATCCCATGCTGTACCTGCCCTGGAGTGTTTGATGGGGACAGTGTAGCGAGAGCTTATCTCTGTATCTAACCTGTGCTGTACCTGTCCTGGGAGTGTTTGATGGGGACGGTGTAGAGGGAGCTTTACTCTGTATCTATCACCGTGCTGTACCTGTCCTGGGAGTGTTTGATGGGGACAGTGTAGAGGGAGATTTACTCTGTATCTAACCCCGTGCTATACCTGCCCTGGAGTGTTTGATGGGGACAGTGTAGAGGGAGCTTTACTCTGTATCTAACCCCGTGCTGTACCTGCCCTGGAGTGTTTGATGGGAACAGTGTAGAGAGAGCTTAGCTCTGTATCTAACCCCGTGCTGTACCTGCCCTGGAGTGTTTGATGGGAACAGTGTAGAGAGAGCTTAGCTCTGTATCTAACCCCGTGCTGTACCTGCCCTGGAGTGTTTGATGGGAACAGTGTAGAGAGAGCTTAGCTCTGTATCTAACCCCGTGCTGTACCTGCCCTGGAGTGTTTGATGGGAACAGTGTAGAGAGAGCTTAGCTCTGTATCTAACCCCGTGCTGTACCTGCCCTGGAGTGTTTGATGGGAACAGTGTAGAGAGAGCTTAGCTCTGTATCTAACCCCGTGCTGTACCTGCCCTGGAGTGTTTGATGGGAACAGTGTAGAGAGAGCTTAGCTCTGTATCTAACCCCGTGCTGTACCTCTTCCACTATGTTATGCCCGGTAAAGGCATGTCATATTTGTAACTTTAGACATGGATTGTGTTTGTATAGAAGTTTCTGGAACTGTCTTTTATTTAAAATGGAAACTGATGAGCTGTTAAGATGGCCACCAATGGTCAGGTGACCTTTGCAACTACAACACAGGCTATCTGAAGATTCCAGAAAGTTCTTAATTGCATCATCCTGGGTGGGGACTTCCTCTGGACTCGGCATTTCACGATGAATACTATCTGTGGAATTTACACTTGCTATTGTTTGTGGATTTATCAAAATCACAAGCCCAGACTCCTTTCCTTCTTGTTGGAACTGTAACAATGAGACCCAGGCAGAGGAGACTTCATCCTGAGTAAGTGCGAAGACCTCTTCCATTATCTCCATTGTACAGCAATTGCTTTCAGCTAAGCCAGTGCTTCCAAAATGTTCCCCACTGTGACCCCATTGTGAGACTTGAAAACTTCTGTCACTCCAGAGCGTGAGCCAGGTTGGGGTGGAGGCGAGGGGTAGTGCTGTGAGAGCTGATGGTGTGGGTGTGGATTGTAGAGGGTGGTATGAGCAGGGAAGTGGTGCTGAAGGGATGTGGGACCAGTAGTGGAGGAAAGAGATGTGAGAGCGGGGGCTGAGGAGTTGTGAGAGCTGAGGGTGTGGAGATCTGTGCAAGTGGTGTGTTGGTTGAGAGTGGGGGTGCTATTGGAACTGCAGCGTTTTAAAATAAAAAGCATGTACTTGCTCACTGGCTTTTTGGGAACAGGATTCAGGCCATGCAGGCCACACCCACCATTAAAAAGCAGGATTTAAAGGGGCATCACAGCTGCTAACATCGGTCAGAACTCCATGACAGCCATTGCCGTCCGGGAGCTCATGGCCCTAAAATTTCTTATGATTTGGGAAGCTCTAAGCTGAGCCATTCAAGGTCAATAATACCAATATTGGTCATGTGACTGAAACTGGTTGGAAAAAGCCAGTTTTCATCTGAAGACCCAGAAACACCAAGGCAGCCTACAGTAAAAACTGAAAGAGACAGCAGCTGCAGCAAAAGGCTGCATCATTTTTGCCTTTAAGAACCTGAAGGCTATACAATGCAAAAGAATCTCCCAGCCTGATTTCAAAACTCCAAGTCCATCTTTAAATAAATTTGACCTCCTGATACGAAAACCACAAGTGCCTAGCTTCCTGACCTGCTGAGCATTCATCTCTTTGAGGAAATCCTGCAATAATCTGGATATCCAATTCCAGCTATTTGAATGTGTCTGAGCTACAATTCAAGAGTGGAAAAAGACTCGTTTCTTTCTTGGGCTGACAGCAACTGTTCTTTCACCACTAACCCAACACCTCAACTATGAACAATTCTTTTGGTTTGCAACATGTAAAAGTAAACTCTTTTCTTTAACTGTACCTTTCTTGTGTGTGAGAGTGATTGATGTCAGCATTTAGGCTTGCAGGGTTGAATGTGTGAATAAATAACCCTCTTTATTTAAAACTACAAAAGCTTCCTGCTGTTATTTATAACCCTAACCCTCAATTGACCGCACACACTCTGGGGCTCAGAAATACACCTATCTTCCTCTCCAAAACTGATTACAGACAGTAAAGGAAAGAGAATTGAGGGTTTCAGTTTATCTCTCCATCCCTGTCTGTAACACCGTAGCTATAACACTCAGATATGCTCCACATCCAGGGGGGGATAATGGGCTGCCCTGTTGCATCAGAGCCCAGTGTTCTGTAATATTGAATGATCATTTAACAGCACATTAATGCTGCAATCACCATCTTGTCACCAGAAGGCAAAAGCAGCAGGTAACTATGGAGCTCACCCAGAGAATCTGCTGCACAGTTGGTTTATGAATGGTTGCAAGGGTGAATTGGGATGGATTTTGGGCATTAGCTCAGCCTTATTGACTCTGAACAAATTCCAATCAATCTTGACTGTTCTCCCAATCATTAAAGACTTGCCCTACTGACCTAACCAATTCTCCTCATTTCAGATTAACCTAGCACTTTTTAACTGCGCCTTCTAGTCCAGGTGAATCAGGGTTTATTTAAGAGTGAGGCAAGAGTACAAATGAGTCAAAAGGAATATCTCTGTCTGTGTGTCTCAGAGTCTCAGCTCCCAAACTATCAATCACGGGGAGATATAGGAACATAGGAACAAGAGGAGGCCATTCAGCCCCTTGAATTTGATGCACCATCCAATCTGATCATGGTTGGTCTGCACCTTAACTCCATCTACCCACCTTGGTTCCATAACTCTTAATACCCTTAACCAACTAAAAAACCCATCAACATCAGCCTTGAAATTTTCAATTTACCCCCCAACCTCAATGGCTTTCACAGGACAGCTGAATTATGGCAGGAGTTTGCTGGGAGGGCCTCAAATTTTTGAGGTTGAGATCTTTAGATGACAGATAGTTAAGTAACTCTGTGCAGTCAGTCAGGCAGGGATTGTGAACAATTCTGCACAAAATAGAGCATCATTCCATGGCTTCTCACCAAGCCCTGGTGGATATTCAGTGTTCACTGCATTCTCTGCTTACATTCCGCAGGATACCAGGCACAACATGGCTTCACTGGCATAATGCCAGTTCCGGGAAGCCATTGAGAATACTGGGAAAGTTCCTAATAGAGAAGAGAAGATGAAGAGAAGTTTTTAAAATTCTGAAGAGTTTTGATAATGAGTGGGCAGAGACTATCCCCTTTGATTGGAGAGTCAGGATGTTATGGGTTATTATACCCAGTGTCACAGTTTAATAGGGTTATTATACCCAGTGTCGCTGTTTAATGGGGTTATTATACCCAGTGTTGCTGTTTAATGGGGTTAGTGCACTCAGTGTCACTGTTTAATGGGGTTATTGTACTCAATGTCACTGTTTAATGGGGTTATTATAGCCAATGTCACTGTTTAATGGGGTTATCTACCTACTGTGACTGTGTAATAGGGTTACTGTATCTAATGCCACTGTGTTATGGGTTACTATATATAACCAGTGTTACTATACCCAGGAAAGAAGGCACTGGCAGGAATGGTTTTTAAACGCCCGACAGCAGCTACACTGCAGGCCAGAGTATAAATCAGGAATTAATAGGGACTGATAAGGAAGGTATTGCAATAATTGTGGGAGATTTTAATCTTCAAATGGGTCGGATGAATCAAATTGGCAAAGGTATCCTAGAGGATACGTTCATAGAATGCATTTGAGACTGTTTGTTAGAACAATATATTCTGAAATAAACCAGGGAACAGGTTATTTCAGAACTGGGAATGTGTAATGAGATATGATTAATTAATTATCTTAAGGTAAAGGATCCTTTCGGTAAAAGTGATCATAACATGATAAAATTTCACATTCAGTTTGAGGGTGAGAAATTTGGGTCTGAACCTAGCATGTTAAACTTAAATAAATGCAATTACAAAGGTATGAAGACAGATTTAGCTAAGTAGACTGAGAAAATAGGTTAACTATAAGACAGTGGAGATGCAGTGGTGGACATTTAAGGAGATATTTTATAACTTTCAACAAGAAGTTATTCAATTTCGAAAGAAAGCCTCTAGGAGAAAGTTGCACCATTCATGGCTAAGAAAGTAAAGGATGGTATCAAATTGAAAAGAAGGATGTACAATGCTGCAAAGATTTACCTTGGGTCAAAAGATTGGGCAATTTTAGAAACCAGCAAAGGGTGACTAAAAAACAATAAAGAGGGAAAAATTGGAGTAAGAGGGAAAGCTACAAGAAATATAAAAGCAGATGACAAAAGCTTCTACAAGTGTATAAAAAGGAAAAGTGTTGTTAAATTGAGCATTGATCACTTAGAGGGGGAGAATGGAAAATTAATAATGAGAATCAGGAAATAGCAAAGACTTTGAACAAATATTTTGTGTCTGTCTTCACAGCAGGAGACACAAAAAGAATCTCAAGAATAGGAGAAAAGCAGGAGGCAAAAGGGAGAAGGGAACTTAAAACAATCACAATCACTAGAAAAAAAGCACTAGGAAAATGAATTGGACTAAAGGCTATCAAGTACTTGGACCTGATGGGCTGCATCCTGGGGTCTTAAAGGAAATGACTGCAGAGATAGTGGATGCACTGGTTGTAATCTTTTAAAATTGCCTAGATTCTGGAAAGGTCCCAGTGAATCAGAAAGCTGCAAATGTAACACCATTATTTAAGAAAGGAGAGAGACACAGGTAGGCCAGTTAGTCTAACATCTGTCATTGTAAAATTCTAGAATCCATTGCTGAGGAGGTAGTAGCAGGATTTTTAGGTAATCATAATACAATCAGGCAGAGTTAACATGGTTTTATGAAAGTGAAATCATGTTTGACAAATGTATTAGCATTCTTTGTGGGTGTAAGAAGCAGAGTGGATAAAGTGAACCAGTAGATGCAGCAATGAGTTTGGATTTCCAAAAGACATAAGGTGCTACATGAAAGGTTACTACACAAGATAACAGCTTGTGGTGTTGTGGGTGATATATTAGCATGGATAGAGGATTGGCTAACTAACAGGAAACAGGGAGTTGGGATAAATGGGTCATTTTTGGGTTAGCAAACTATAGCTAGTAGAGTGCCACAGGGATCAGTGCTGGGGCTTCAACTATATCTGATTTATGTTGAAGACTTGGACGAAGAGAGCGAATGTATTGTAGCCAGATTTGCTAATGATGCAAAGATAGGGAGGAAAAAGAGACCTGTCTAAGCTTTCTCCATGCATTCTCCACGGCAATGCCACTTGCCAACCAATCAGCACTCTCCTCACAAACAGCATAAATTGTTGTTTTCCCCTTATATTGGTATTCTTGCGAGTGTCCTGATGAGTGCATGCTGAAGAGTTTAGAAATGTCTCTTTTTTCAGCAATACTCAAGTCCTGTACTACCAAGCGACTATAGGTAGGAAAGCAAGTTGTGAAGAGGATACAAGGACTCTGCAAAGGGATATAGATAGGTTAACTGAATGGGCAAAAATCTGGCATATGCAGTAAACTGTGGGAAAATGTGAGGTTGTCTACTTTGGCAGGAAGTGTAAAAAAGCAGAATAAAATTTAAATGGAGAGAGAGACTGCAGAATGCTACAGTACAGAGGAACCTGGGCATCCTCATACATGAATCACAAAAAGTTAGGTAAAGCAAGTAATTATGAAGGTAAGTGGGCTGGTGGCCTTTATTGCAAGGGGATGGAGTAGGAAAATAGGGAAGTCTTGCTACTGTACAGGGCACGGGTGAGACTGCAGCTGGATTGTGTGTGTGTAATTTTGTCTCCTTACTTAAGGAGGGACATTGGAACCAGTTCAGATAAGATTCACTGGACTGATTCCTGGAATGAAAGGGTTGTATTATGAGGAAAGGTTAGGCTGATACACACTGGAGTTTAGAAAAATAAGAGGTGATCTTATTGAAACACATAAGATTCTGAGGGGGCTTGACAGGATAGATGCTGAGAGAATGTTTCCACTCATGGGGAATCTCGAACTAGAGGACACTGTTCAAAAATAAGAGGTCTCCCATTTGAGACAGAGATGAGGAAGAATTTCTTCTCCCAAAAGGTCATTGATCTTTGAAATTCTATTCCCCAGAGATGAGTGGGTGCTGGATCATTGAATTAATTCAAGGCTAAATTAAACAGATTTTTGATTGATGGAGGAGTCAAGGGTTATCGGGGCCAGGCAAGAAAGTGAAGTTACGGCCACAGTCAGATCAGCCATGATCTTACTGAATGACAGAGCAGGCTCGATAGGCTGAATGGCCATCTCCTGCTCCTATTTCTCATGTGTTATGTGTTCTGGAGTTCCTTTTCTTTCTATGTTTGGTGTTTGTATTATCCTGTAAAGAGGATCTGTCACCATCAGGTACTTGTGTAATAAATTAAGTCACTTTATGATTAAGGTATTGATGTATTATTTTTGTTTGTTATTCTTCATGTGTGTGAGCAGTTTAATGTGAGAGAAAGCTGTGACAGCTTGGCTCAATGAGGCCCAGACCAGCATGGCAGTGAATAGGTTAACTCTCTGGGACAAGTCCCTCCCTCCTCTCTTCTTTGATCTTCCTAGTGGGGCGTGTGTGTTTGTGAGAGCGTGCTGGAGTTTAATCCCACTTGGCCGCAGCTCACAGCTCTAGTGATAGTGGACAGAAACGAAAGGGACTGCACGGATACGAGAGGCCGTTAATCGTCACAAATTAAAGAAGGAAACGAAAAATCCAACAACATGTGAGTGATTCTTAAATTCAACCGTAGAGCTTGCACCTTGAATTGGAACTTTGGGCTTCCATTTACATTTTATTTTATAAATGAAAATATATAAATGATTCTTTCCAAAAATAAGTATTATATGAATAAATATCAAAACATAAAATAAATTCTGAGCTGATTTACAGTTAATAGTACGACTCTGATCAGTGTAAAGTTTCTCAGCGAATTATTGAATTACCCGGTATCTGGGACCCTGACTATGACCCTCGCGTGTGGGGCTACAGTACCTGAGGCTATACCGGACTAGATCCTGAGGCAGCTGACTCACATTACTTTCGCTGGGATCCAGAAGCTAGAAAAGCAGAATTCTCTAGCGCACCCAGACTATGTTACTCTATGTCCTTGCCTCTGATCCTGATAATTTTATATTCAGAAATGAAGCACTAGAATTGATACTGATAATTTTACTATAATAACTAAAGAGTTTTTCCTTTGTGAATAGTTAAATTATCAGACTGTTAGTTGCAGCTGGTATAAAGAACATTTTGAATGAATATTAAATTAATTGTCTTGGTGCATTCATTTCTGAGGTCAACGTGGAAACCTAATTTTTCCCAAAATAATTGCTCCCAATTCAAAGTATTTTAGATTTGATAGCATATTGATAATTGTATCGTCAAAGCAATTGTTTCTGACTGGCATTAGGCAGAGATATGATCTGAATAATTCCTTCACAACCTTGGAGACCTGATCAAATATCTCTCCATGAAATTAATTTTCCCAAAAGTGCTTACAGCCTTTGTGCTGACAATTAGCCATTTTTGCTTTTCTCAATGTCGACTGGACAACATCGCACTTTGGAGGTTCTCAAGACACTTATGTTTGCACGAGGTCCATTTAATTTTCTACCTGATGGATGAGCAAACCCTCAAATTGACATGGAATCTAAGAAAGCCCACTCGGAAACTCTGACTCTAACTCACGAATGTCCAGTTCTTTGTCGCTGGGAATGAGAAGCCCAACAGCTTGAGGAAGGATATGCAAATCAATGTTAACTATAAAATGAGACTGGAAGTATTTAATTGTGTTCCACTGTCCACTTCTGACAAGTAAAATTAAATGAGTAGAAAGTTTCCTGCATGAAACTGCACCTCTGTCACTGAGCATCATGGGTTCAATAAAACAGCATTCTAAAAGAGAGGAACACTGTGGGCAGTCAATTAACCATCGCTTGTATGTTGCAATGCACTGGACCATGTGAAAACATCTGGTGCCCCCCAGGAACAAGCAGTGAACTGCTCCCATTATCCCCAAACTCCTCATTCTAATTAAGAACATTGGTTAACATTAATAAATTGATCTTTAATTCAGGGCAGCAATTCTGGAAACATTGCCTCTATCTGCATTGCTCCCTCCAGAATTCACTCTTTCGCCCTTCTGCACTCACTCACTTTCCAGTGTATTCTCTCTATCCAGCATTCTCTTTCTCTGAAGCATTCTCTCTGTACCCCAGCATTCTTCCTCTCTTCAGCGAGCTCTCTTTCTCTACAGTATTTTTTCTTTCTGCACCATGGATTTGATACAGAGTAAAGCTCCCTCTACACTGTCCCCATCAAACACTCCCAGGACAGGTACAGCACGGGGTTAGATACAGAGTAAATCTCCCTCTACATTGTCCCCATCAAACACTCCCAGGACAGGTACAGCACGGGGTTAGATACAGAGTAAAGCCCCCTCTACACTGTCCCCATCAAACACTCCCAGGACAGGTACAGCACGGGGTTAGATACCGAGTAAAGCTCTCTCTACACTGTCCCCATCAAACACTCCCAGGACAGGTACAGCACGGGGTTAGATACAGAGTAAAGCTGATCTACACTGTCCTCATCAAACACTCCCAGGACAGGTACAGCACGGGGTTAGATACAGAGTAAATCTCCCCCTACACCGTCCCCATCAAACTCTCCCAGGACAGGTACAGCACGGGGTTAGATACAGAGTAAAGCTCCCTCTACACTGTCCCCATCAAACACTCCCAGGGCAGGTACAGCACGGGGTTAGATACAGAGTAAAGCTCCCTCTACACTGTCCCCATCAAACACTCCCAGGACAGGTACAGCACGGGGTTAGATACAGAGTAAAGCTGATCTACACTGTCCTCATCAAACACTCCCAGGACAGGTACAGCACGGGGTTAGATACAGAGTAAATCTCCCTCTACACTGTCCCCATCAAACACTCCCAGGACAGGTACAGCACGGGGTTAGATACAGAGTAAATCTCCCTCTACACTGTCCCCATCAAACACTCCCAGGACAGGTACAGCACGGGGTTAGATACAGAGTAAAGCTCCCTCTACACTGTCCCCATAAAACACTCCCAGGACAGGTACAGCACGGGGTTAGATACAGAGTAATGCTCCCTCTACACTGTCCCCATCAAACACTCCCAGGACAGGTACAGCACGGGGTTAGATACAGTGTCCTGACACATATACAATTGGTGTTGCCCTACTTCTTCATTCATGTGTCTTAAAATATATTCATCTTATTGGTTTCAGGTTCCTTTGCAGGAAGTCAGTTGAGGACCAACATTCAGAATCCTATGTAAAAATGGAACCCTGGAGTCCGGTGCCAGAGGCAGCAAGTCACTGTAGCCTGGGTGGATCATCAGATGGAAGCACCATGTACAGTGTTACACTAAGCGGAAGGCCTGAGGGACTCGCCTGTCCTGACCTCATCACAAGTAATTTCAGTTGCTGTCACAAGAGATATGAGGACTGTCCAAGCGGGCTGATTGGAGATGATTCCATGAAGTGTGATTACAGTCTCAGCTCTGTTACCAAGCGTCTGTGCCTCGTGTGTGGTGACATTGCCTCCGGATACCATTATGGGGTGGCATCCTGTGAAGCATGTAAAGCCTTCTTCAAACGCACTATTCAAGGTCCAGCAATCATTCCCTGGCTTCATTCCTACGTTGGTTTTGTTTGCATGAACAATTTTGGTAATAGAGATTGGAAGGCATTCCATTTTGGGCAAATAGTGTCAGCACCAGCACTCCCAAGAAGGAATGGTCAGGTACAGAGATCCCACTCTAAACCACCCAGGGCTGAGACAGCATTTCTCCATTAACAACGGGAACTGTATCTAACCCTGTGCTATACCTGTCCTGGGAGTGTTTGATGGGAACAGTGTAGAGGGAGCTTTACTCTGTGTCTAACCCCGTGCTGTACCTGTCCTGGGAGTGCTTGATGTGGACAGTGAAGAGGGAGCATTACTCTGTATCTAACCCTGTGCTGTACCTGTCCTGGGAGTGTCTGATGGGAACAGTGTAGAGGGAGATTTACTCTGTATCTAACCCCGTGCTGTACCTGTCTTGGGAGTGTTTGATGGGGACAGTGTAGAGGGAGATTTACTCTGTATCTAACCCCGTGCTGTACCTGTCCTGGGAGTGTTTGATGGGGACAGTGTACAGGGAGATTTACTCTGTATCTAACCCCGTGCTGTACCTGTCCTGGGAGTGTTTGATGGGGACAGTTTAGAGGGAGCTTTACTCTATATCTAACCCCGTGCTGTACCTGTCCTGGGAGTGTTTGATGTCGACAGTATATAGGGAGCTTCACTTTGTATCTAACCCTGTGCTTTACCTGCCCTGTGAGTGGTTGATGGGGACAGTATATTCCATATCTAACCTGTGTTGTAGATGTACTGTGTTTTTGAACTTGACTCTTTGGATAGTATCTTATGCACCCATAAAGCTGTCAGACATTGGGGCCATTTCCATGTCCCAATCCTGCTTCTGTCAGCTGCCTGCCCTCTGGGTGGATCTTCAGGCAGTGCCAATTAGCAAAAGCAAAAAGCTCAATTGTGTGGGCTCTCAGAGTGAAGATTGGATCTTTCCACAATGGTATCTATGGTTACGATTGAAACTCTTTGAGCTTTGCCATCCCTGATATTTCCATTTCAATTAGCCTCCAATGGCTGTCCGGCCTCCTCCTGAGAAGCCACCTCCAAAGCTAATCACCCGACACAGTGGGAAATTTCCACTGTTACAGAATGGCTCTTGATTGAGTCAATTCTACTGGCAGCCAATTTCAGGGAATCTTGCTAGATGGTGAGACCAATTCGAGCAGCTGTCCAGAGGGTTTTTTTTAACCTTCCTGGTTACTTTCTGGCCTCCAAACCCATCATATTGTGGTCAGGAAGATCCTGCCCTTGGTATCCAATATGGAATGATTATTTTTCTTAGGATTTACTCCTTTCACTTTGGTGAGAATAAATTCATTTGAAATGATATTGTTCCAATGCCATCCCTAAATGACTTGCAAATTGTTTAACATAAGACAAAAGAAATGGAAGCAGGAGTAGACCAAATGGACCCTTAAGCCTGCTCCACCTTTCAGTAATATCATGGCTGATCTTCAACTACCTCAACTCCACTTTTCTGCACGACCCCCATATTCCTTGATTCCCTTAGTATCCAAAAACCTATCGATCTCAGTTTTGCATATACTCAACCACTGAACACCCAGAGCTCTCTGGGTTAGAGAATTCTAAATATTCACAACCTCCTGCGTGAAAAAGTTTCTCCTCATCTCAGTCCTAAATTGCTGACTCCTGATGCTGGTATTATGACCCTTACGTATCTCTTGACTCTCTAGCCAATGGGAAGCAGCTTCCTAGCATCTACCCTGTCAAGCTGTTGAAGTATTTTGCATATTTCAATGAGATTATCTCTCATGCTTCTGAACTCCAGAGAGTATAGGCCCATTCTATTCAACCTCTTCTCATAGAACAATCCTCTCATCCCAGGAATCAACCTAGTGAACCTTCATTGCAGCTCCACCAAGGCAAATATACCCTTCATTGGTTGAGGACACTGTAGCTGAATTCCAGGTGTGGTTTCACCAAATCCCTACATAATTTCAGCAAGATTTTATTAGTGTTATAATCCAATCACTTTGCAATAAAGGCTAACAGACCATGTGCCTTCCAAATTGCTTGCTGTGCCTACATGTTAACTTTCTGTGATTCATATTCAAGGTTACCCATATTCCTCTGCATAGCAACATTTACTAATCTCTCATCTTTTAAAAAATGTTCTGCTTTTCCAAACTTCTATCAGAGTGAATAATTTCACTCTTCCCTGCTTTATACCCCTCCACCCTCTTTCTTGTCCAGTCACTTAATTGGTCCATATCCCTTTGCAGGCTTGTTAAATCGAGGCCCTTTCTGCCATCTCAGGTGGATGTAAAAGATTGCATGGTAATATTTAAAAGATGAACAGGGGAGTTCTCCTGGGTCAATATTTATCCCTCAATCAACATCACAAAAGCAGATGATTTGGGCATTATCCCACGGCAGCCTCTGGGAGCTTGCTGTGCACAAATAGGCTGGCTTGTTTCCCACATTATGGCAGCAACTTCATCGGCTGTAAAGCACTTTGATACATCTGGTCATCGTAAAAGGCGCCATATGAATGCAACTATTTTTCTTTTCTTTGTGTTCTCCTCACAGCTTACTTTCTCAACTAGCTTTATATCACCAGAAAACTTGAATCCATTACACTCTATGTCTTCACCTAAAACATTGATAAAGGTTATAAACAGCTGAGGCCCCACCACTGATCCTTGTGCTGCTCCACTACTCACACCCTGCCGTGCGAAAAATGACCCACTTATTTGGATTCTCTGTTTTCTGCCTGTTAACCAATTCTCAATCCATTAACCTTCAAATATTTCACCAACACAATCCACGTGAGTCAATATCGGGTGTGCTAACAATCTCAGCAACAGATCTATATTGAGCGGGCAGACAGCAGCAGTATAACAGTTTCCCCAGCATCATAGCTACAAAGGGAGCATCTCACCTCTCTCTCATTGTATTCAGTGCTGTCCAGTATGGAAGAGTTGTGTCTCAGCTCACCTCAATCTCAGCCTGACACAACGTGTGAGATTTAAAACCTGTTATTGATTAATACATCACTGTTCGAAAGGGATAAAAGCTAGCTGATAGCATTCGTCTGAAAAGCTGTTGAAATAATCAATAATCTATTCAGAAGCATTGTGTAAATGTCCTGTTTGATATTGATTGGTATGGGAAGGGCAAGCCTGTTGAGGAGAGCTTCAAATCTCTTGTTCTTGAGTTCCCATTGATCGCTAGCCTAAGAGTCACCATTAAAGATTCCCTGTCATCAGGAATGAGTGACAGCACAGTCCCTCCCAACAAATGTAAATACCAAATACCACAGACTGGCTTGAATATTCAATATGGACAGACTAAATCTTTATTTTACTCAGTCAAGGGATGTGGGCATCACTGACTAAGTCAGCATTTATTGTCCATCCCTAGTTGCCCTTGAGAAGGTGGTGGTGAGCTTCCTTCTTGAATCGCTGCAGTCCATGTGGTGTAGGTACACCCATTGTGCTCTTAGGGAGGGAGTTCCAGGATTTTGACCCAGCGACAGTGAAGGAACGGCGATATATTTTGGTGTTCCCATGTGTCTGCTGTCCCTGTCCTTCTAGATGGTGGAGGTTGGGGTTTGGAAGGTGCTGTTGAAGAAACCTCAAATTGTTAGGACTTCATGGGTGATTCTTCACATCAATATCCGTCATTATACAGGGGCTGGATGTTAGGCGGAGATTGGAGGAGTCAGGTTACAGAGACTGGGAGGGAGGAATGTGTCACTTTTCCACAGGAAAGCCCCAGGAGCTGCCAGCAATGCACTGTAACTAACTGCCTCCCAGAGTCAGAGTGTGGCATTTCAGAGCACTGGGATAGAACTGACTTCAGGACCATGTGGAGCAGTGACACAAATAACACGACTTCATCAGAAACTGATTGAAAACAACGTGAAGTGCAACAGAACAGTTAAACATGCATCCATTCTGCCCTATAGGCTTGCTCTGTACTTGAGGTTTCCCATACATTTGACTTCAGGTGAATAAAGACAGAGAAAGCTATCAAGAAGAAAAAATTCTATTACTCTGTGTGACCGGTTTAAGGTCAGCTGATAAAACCTCGAGGAATATCTCCAAGCAGAGTTGCCAATGTTAACTGAGGTACAGTGTTAGCGCATAGAGATTGAGATATACTCGGTATCTAAACCTGTGCTGTACCTGTCTTGGAAGGGTTTGATGGGGACAGTGTAGAAAGAGCTTTACTCTGTATCTAACCCTGTGCTGTACCTGTCCTGGGAGTGTTTGTTGAGGACAGTGTAGAGGGAGATTTACTCTGTATCTAACCCCGTGCTGTACCTGTCCTGGGAGTGTTTGATGGGGGCAGTGTAGAGGGAACTTTACTCTGTATCTAACCTTGTGCTGTACCTGTGCTGTGAGTGTTTGATGGGGACAGTGTAGAGGGAGATTTACTCTGTATCTAATCCCGTGCTGTACCTGTCCTGGGAGTGTTTGATGGGGACAGTGTAGAGGGAGATTTACTCTGTATCTAATCCCGTGCTGTACCTGTCCTGGGAGTGTTTGGTGGGGACTCTGGCAGCATGACATAAGAATGTGTTTAATTCTCACCTGATGAGCACGGAACAATCCATCCCTTTATTTAGGATTCTTTCCCTTCTCCGTCCGGTTCTCTGATGTTTGAGGAAAGGAGAAATCTAAATGTCTCCTCCCAGGCACCATATATCACATTGTATATCATATATATCACATTGTGTATCATATATATCACATTAATGTGACAATGAGGGTTTAATTAATAATTGAGCTCAGATTTTTGTTCAGAAATATTTAAATCACAAAATTTATATGCTCTGTGTTGCTCAGTTTGTTCATGATGAAATTTGCAAATTTGACAAGAAGATACATATGAAAAGGATAGCAAGGATTTTAATTAATTACTTTTTATTTAATGACTTTGCTAATCTCTGTGCTTGACTCTGTAAGAAAGAGATATCAGGCGGAAGATACAGTCAATATTCATTAGTGTTTACAGAGTTTGAGTGCCGCGACATTTCATTAACGGCACAGTCCCTGGGGAGTGAGAAGGGACTAATTGCTAAATGCAAGCACATATCTTCGAGAGCTGGTTTAATCCAAGCACAGCAGCTTTAATCAGGAGCACTGCCTCTTCCCCATGGTGTGACAGAGCATTGAATCATTTCATATTCACTCTGGGCTACAGAACTGTAGAGACCAGCAGTGAACACAGAAACAGCAAGTAGCTATTCAACAACAGAAGTCAGCACTACAATTGCATTAGCCATGATAGTTCCATCTTTCAATTCCCAGATACCTTTCATATCCTTACTTCCCAAGCAGTTATCCCTTTCCCTTTTAAAGCCCTCAGTTGTTTGGGAAACTACAATCCTCACAGTTATTGCCTGAAATCACAGGACACTGATCCTGGTCCTTGCTGTGTACAGATCATTATCTTTGGTCTCAGTTGAGTTGGTTGTGGGGAGGGGTAAATCAGAATCAGGGTTCTTTAGCTGATTCCCATCCAGCTATTCACAGGTTTATGTATTGATGAGGACAGGGTTCAGTTTGGCTCTGGTTAAATTGCTCAAATACACACACAAAGAGTGGCCACTCGAGAGTGTTTGGAGAGAATTTGATGTCCCAGCAGCAGAGAATATGGAGAACCAGCAGGCCATTTGATGCAGGGAATACAGGGCGGGGGCTTAAAGCTGATCAGAAAGCTACCTTCCTGTTAAACAATGGTCAAGCACACAGCCTGGGTCTGGGTCTGGGTCTGGGCCTTGGGATGAGGTTGGGGCCTGGGACCTGGAGCTGGGCTTGGGCCAGAGCTTTGGATTTAGGGCCTCAACCAGGGCCAGTTCTACAGTTGGTCTTTGGATTTGGTGCTTGGATCAATAAGGTGGGCTTCCCGAGCGATGTGTCAATGAAAACTGCAGTTATGGATTATAAGATCAGGCCAACAAAAGAGTTGAATTACAAAGGTGAAGTGAGAGTAACTGCCCTTGACAGCAAGGTAGCATTTGACCAATTGTGGCATCAAGGAGGCCCTAGCAAAACTGGAGTCAATGAAGACCGTGGGAAAACTCTGCTGGCTGGAGTCACGTCTAGCACAAAGGAAGTTATATGTATTTTTGTTTTTGTTTTGGATTTCCAGCATCAGCAATTTTTTGCTTTTATTTTGTTGTAGTTGTTGTAGGTCAATCACTGCAGGAGTTCCTCAGGGTAGTGTCCTCGGCCCAACCATCTTCAGCTGCTTCATCAATGACCTTCCTTCCATCATAAGGTCAGAAGTGGGGATGTTCGCTGATGATTGCACAATGTTCAGCACCACTCGCAGCTCCTCAGATACTGAAGCAGCCCATGTCCAAATGCAGCAAGACCTGGACAATATCCAGGCTTGGGCTGACAAGTGGCAAGGAACATTCGTGCCACACAAGTGTCAGGCAATGACCATCTCCAACAAGAGAGAATCTAACCATCGCCCCTTGAAATTCAATGACATTATCATCGCTGAATCCCCCACCATCAACATCCTGGGGGGTTACCATTGACCAGAAACTGAACTGGACTAGCCAAATAAATACTGTGGCTATAAGAGCAGATCGGAGGCTGGGAATCCTGCGGTGAGTAACTTACCTCCTGACCCCACAAAGCCTGTCCACCATCTACAAGGCACAAGTCAGGAGCATGATGGAATATTCTCCACTTGCCTGGATGAGTGCAGCTCCATAACACACAAGAGGCTCGACACCATCTAGAACAAAGCAGTCCTGCTTGACTGACACCCCATCCAACGCCTTAAACATTCACTCCCTCCACCGCCAGCACATGGTAGGAGCAGTGTGTGTACCATCTACAAGATGCACTGCAGGAATTCACCAAGGCTCCTTAGACAGCACCTTCCAAACCCACAACTACCAAGAAGAAAAAGGGCAGCACACAGATGGGAACACTATCACCTTCTCAAGGGCAATTCTGGATGATCAATAAATGCTGGTCTTACCAGAAATGCTCAAATCCAGTGAAAAAAATCTTAATATTACCTCCCTAGGATCACCAGTTCTGTTATTTCATTGGCAGCCCTTTAAAGAAATCCAAAAAAAACTGAAAGGCCAAAGGAGAGGGAAAAGGAAAGCTGGAGTGCACAGGAGTCAGAGTTAAAGGAACTCTGGGGGTTACCGAGATGAATGGGGGGAGCAACTTGATGAGAAAGATAGAATAAGAGACAAAGATAGACAGTGATCAGTCTTTGTGAGGGTTTGTGTGAGGGTTTGAGTGAGGGTCTCTGTGAGAGTCGATATGAGGGATTGTATGATGATCTGTGTGAGGGTTGGGGTGAGGGTCAGTGTGAGGGTTTGGGTGAGGGTCAGTGTGAGGGTTGGTGTGAGGCTCGGGGTGAACATTTGCAAGGGTCTGTGTGAGGGTTTGTGTGAGGGTTTGTGTGAGGGTCTGTGTGAGAGTTTGCGTGAGAGATTGAGTGAGGGTTTGGCTGAGGGTCGGAGTGAAGGTTTGGATGAGGGTTTGGGTGAAGGTCGGGGTGAGGTTCGGAGTGAGGGTTTAGGTGAGGGTCAGGGTGAAGGTCGGAGTGAGGGTTTGGCTGAGGGGTTGGGGTGAGGGTCAGAGTGAGGGTTTAAGTGAGGGTCTGGGTGAGGGTCGGAATGAGGGTTTGGGTGAGGGGTTGGGGTGAGGGTTGGGGTGAGGGTCAGAGTGAGGATTTGGGTGAGGGTCAGGGTGAGGGTTTGGGTGAGGGTTTGGTTGAGGGGTCGGGGTGAAGGTCGTGCTGAGGGTTTGGGTGAGGGGTTGGGATGAAGATTGGGGCGAGGGTCAGAGTGAGGTTTTGGGTGAGGGGTCGGGGTGAGGATCTGTCTGAGGGTTTGTGTGTGAGTTGGGGCGAGGGTCTGGGTGAAGGTTTGTGTGAGAATGGGAGTGAGGGTTTGTAATATGGTCTATGTAAGGGTTTGGGTGAGGGTCGGGCTGATGTTCGGGTGAGGTTTGGAGTGAGGGTCTGGGTGAGAGTTTGGGCAAGGGTTTCGGTGAGGGTGTGAGTGAGGGTGTGGGTGAGGGTATGGGTGGGGTTTTGGCTGAGGGTTTGGGTGAGGCTGTGGGTGAGAGTTTGGGTGAGGGTGTGGGTGAGAGTGTGGGTGGGGGTTTGGGTGAGGGTATGGACTGAGGGTTTGGGTGAGGCTTTGGGTGAGGGTTTGGGTGAGGGTGTGGGTGAGAGTGTGGGTGGGGGTTTGGGTGAGGGTTTGGGTGAGGCTTTGGGTGAGAGTTTGGGTGAGGGTGTAGGTGAGAGTGTGGATAGGGGTTTGGGTGAGGCTTTGGGTGAGGGTTTGGATGAGGGTGTGGGTGAGGGTGTGGGTGAGAGTGTGGATAGGGGTTTGGGTGAGGCTTTGGGTGAGGGTTTGGATGAGGATGTGGGTGAGGGTGTGGGTAGGGGTTTGGGTGAGGCTTTGGGTGAGGGGTTGGGTGAGGGTCGGAGTGAAGGTTTGGGTGAGGGTGTGGGTGGGGGTTTGGGTGAGGTTGAGGTGAGGGTTGGATTGAGGGTCTGGGTGAGGGTTTGGGTGAGGGTCAGGGTGTGGGTCGGGGTGAGGGTTCGGGTGAAGGTTTGGTTGAGGGTCTGGATGAGAGTGTGTATGAGGGTCAGAGTGAGGGTGTGGGTGAGGGTCGGAGTGATGGTTTGGGTGAGGGTCAGGGTGAGGTTTGGCTGAGGGTTTGGGTGAGGGATCAGTGTGAGGATGTGGGTGAGGGTTGGGATAAGAGTTGGGGTGAGTGTCAGGGTGAGAGTCGGGGTAAGGTTTGGGGTGAGGGTTTGGGTGAGGTTTTGGGTGAGGGTGGGAGTGAGGGTTTGGGTGAGGGTATGGATGTGGGTTGGGGTGAGGGTCAGGGTGAAGGATTGGGTGAGAGTCTGGGTGAGGGTTTGGGTGAGGGTTTGGATGAGGGTCGGGGTGAGGGTCAGAGTGAGTGTTTGTGTGAGGGTTGGTGCCAGGGTCTGAATGAGGATTTGGGTGAGGGTCGGCGTGAAGGTTTGGATGAGATTCGGAGTGAAGGTTTGAGTGAGGGGTTGGGGAGGGTCGGATTGAGGGTCGAAGTGAGGGTTTGGTTGAGGGTCGGGGTGAGGTTCGGGGTGAAGGTCAGAGTGTGGGTTTGGGTGAGGGTCGGGATGAGGTTCGGGGTGAGGGTCGAAGTGAGGGATTGTGTGAGGGTCGGCGTATGGGTCGGAGTGAGGGTGTGGGTGAGGGGTCAGTGTGAGGGTCGGGGTGAGGGTTTGGGTGAGGGTCGGGGTGAGAGCCAGATTGAGGGTTTGGGTGAGGGTTCAGGGAGAGGGTGTGGGTTAGGGTTGGGGTGAGGGTCAGGGGGAGGGATTGGGTGAGGTTGTCGGTGAGTGTTGGGATGACGTTTTGAGTGAGGGTTTAGGTGAGGGTTTGGATGAGGGTCGGAGTGAGGTTTGGGTTGAGGGTTTGGGTGAGGTTTTGGGTGAGGGTGGGAGTGAGGGTTTGGGTGAGGGTTTGGATGAGGGTTGGGGTGAGGGTGTGGGTGTGAGTTGGGGTGAGGGTCGGGGTGAGGGATTGGGTGAGGGTCGGAGTGAGGGTTTGGGTGAGGGTTGGGGTGAGGGTTTGAGTGAGGGTTTGGGTGAGGGTCGGCGTGAGGGTTTGGGTGAGGGTCGGAGTGAAGGTTTGGATGAGATTCGGAGTGAAGGTTTGAGTGAGGGGTTGGAGAAGGGTCGGAGTGAGGGTCGAAGTGAGGGTTTGGGTGAGGTTCAGGTAAGGTTTGGAGTGAGGGTTTGGGTGAGGGTCGGAGTGAAGGTTTGTGTGAGGGTCGGGGTGAGGTTCGGAGTGAGGGTTTGGGTGAGGGTCGGGGTGAGGTTCGGGGTGAGGGTCGGACTGAGTGTTTGGGTGAGGGTCGGGATGAGGTTCGGGGTGAGGGTCGAAGTGAGGTTTTGGGTGAGGGTCGGGGTGAGAGTCAGATTGAGGGTTTGGGTGAGGGTTTGAGTGAGATTCGGGGTGAGGGTCGAAGTGAGGTTTTGGGTGAGGGTCGGGGTGAGAGTCAGATTGAGGGTTTGGGTGAGGGTTTGAGTGAGATTCGGGGTGAGGGTCGGAGTGAGGGTTTGGGTGAGGGTTGGGGTGAGGGTTTGAGTGAGGGTTTTGGTGAGGGTTTGGGTGAGGGTTTGAGTGAGATTCGGGGTGAGGGTCAGGGTGAGGGTTTGGGTGAGGGTTTGGATGAGGGGTTGGTGTAAGGGTTGGAGTGAGGGTTTGGATGAGGGTTTGTGTGAGGGTTTGGGAGAGGGTTTGGGGTAAGTGTCGGAGTGAGGGTTTGGGTGAGGGTTTGGGTGAGGGTTTGAGTGATGGTTTGAGTGAGGGTTTGGGTGTGGGTTTGAGTGAGGGTCAGGGTGAGGGTTGGAGTGAGGGTTTAGGTGAGGGTAGGGGTGAGGGTTTGAGTGAGGATCAGGGTGAGGGTTTGGGTGAGGTTTTGGATGAGGGTTTGAGTGAGGGTCGGGGTGAGGGTTTGAGTAAGGGTCAGGGTGAGGGTTTGGGTCAGGGTTTGGATGAGGGTTTGAGTGAGGGTCAGGGTGAGGGTCAGGGTGAGGGTTTGAGTGAGCATTTGGGTGAGGGTCGGGGTGAGGGTCGGGGAAAGGTTTGGGGTGAGGGTTTGGGTGAGGTTTTGGGTGAGGGTGGGAGTGAGGGTTTGGGTGAGGGTTTGGGTGAGGGTTTGGATGAGGGTTGGGGTGAGGGTGTGGGTGTGGGTTGGGGTGAGGGTTGGGGTGAGGGATTGGGTGAGGGTCAGAATGAGGGATTGGGTGAGGGCTGGGGTGAGGGTTTGAATGAGGGTTTGGGTGAGGGTCGGCGTGAGGGTTTGTCTGAGGGTCGGAGTGAAGGTTTGGATGAGATTCGGAGTGGATGTTTGGGTGAGTGTCGCGGTGAGGTTCGGGGTGAGGGTCGGAGTGAGGGTTTGGGTGAGGGTTGGGGTGAGGTTCGGGGTGAAGGTCGGAGTGAGGGTTTGGATGAGGGTTGTGATGAGGTTCGGGGTGAGGGTCGGACTGAGAGTTTGGGTGAGGGTCGGGGTGAGGTTCGGGGTGAGTGTCGAAGTGAGGGTTTGGGTGAGGGTTCATGGAGAGGGTGTGGGTTAGGGTTGGGGTGAGGGTTTGGGTGAGGGATTGGGTGAGGATGTCGGTGAGGGTTGGGATGAGGGTCGGGATGAGGGTTTGAGTGAGGGTTTAGCTGAGGGTTTGGATCAGGGTCGGGGTGAGGTTTGGGTTGAGGGTTTGGTTGAGGGTTTCGGTGAGGGTGGAAGTGAGGGTTTGGGTGAGGTCGGGGTGAGGATTTGGGTGAGGGTCGGGATGAGGGTTAGGGTGAGGGTAGGGGTGAGGGTTCAGGTGAAGGTTTGGATGAGGGTCTGGGTGAGGGTGTGAGTGAGCGTCAGAGTGAGGGTGTGGGTGAGGTTCGGGGTGAGGGTTTGGGTGAGGGTGGGAGTGAGGGTTTGGGTGAGGGTCGGGGTGAGGTTTGGGGTGAGGGTTTGGGTGAGGGTGGGAGTGAGGGTTTGGGTGAGGGGTTGGGGCAAGTGTTGGGGAGAGGATCGGAGTGAGGGTTTGGGTGAGGGTTTGGGTGAGGGTCGGGGTGAGGGTATGAATGAGGGTCGGGGTGACGGTTTGAGTGAGGGTTTGGGTGAAGGTTTGGGTGAGGGTCGGGGTGAGGTTTGGGGTGAGTGTTTGGGTGAGGGTTTGGGTGAGGGGTCGGGTTAAGGGTCGGAGTGATGGTTTGGGTGAGGGTTTGAGTGAGGGTTTGGGTGAGGGTTTAGGTGAGGGTTTGAGTGTGATTCGGGGTGAGGGTCGGAGTGAGGGTTTGGGTGAGGGTCAGGGTGAGGGTTTGGGTGAGGGTTTGGGTGAGGGGTCGGGGTGAAGGCTTGGGTGAGGATTTGGGTGAGGGTTTGAGTGATGGTTTGTGTGAGGGTTTGGGTGTGTGTTTGAGTGAGTGTCGGGGTGAGGATCGGAGTGAGGGTTTGGGTGAGGATGCGGTGAGGAATTGAGTGAGGGTCAGGGTGAGGGTTTGGGTGAGGGTTTGGATGAGGGTTTGAGTGAGGGTCGGGTGAGGGTTTGAGTAAGGGTCAGGGTGAGGGTTTGGGTGAGGGTTTGGATGAGGGTTTGAGTGAGGGTCAGGGTGAGGGTCAGGGTGAGGGTTTGGTGAGGGTTTGAGTGCATGTTGGGGTGAGGGTTTGGGTGAGTGTTTGGGTGAGGGTCGGGGTGAGGGTTTGGTGAGGGTTTGAGTGCGTGTTGGGGTGAGGGTTTGGGTGAGTGTTTGGGTGAAGGTTGGTGTGAGGGTTTGGGTGAGGGTTGGGTTAAGGGTTTGGGTGAGGATTTGGGTGAGGGTTTGAGTGACGGTTTGAGCGAGGGTTTGGGTGAGGGTTTGGTTGAGGGTCGGTGTGAAGTTTTGGACGTGGGTCGGCGTGAGGGTTTGGGTGAGGGTTTGGGTGATGGGTTGGGGTGAGGGTCGGGTTGAGGGTTTGGGTGAGGGATTGGGTGAGGGTTTGGTTGAGGGTCGATGTGATGTTTGGGTGAGGGTTGGGGTGAGGGTTGGGGTGAGGGTCGGGGTAAGGTTTGGGGTGAGGGTTTGGGTGAGGTTTTGGGTGAGGGTGGGAGTGAGGGTTTGGGTGAGGGTTTGGATGCGGGTTGGGGTGAGGGTGTGGGTGTGGGATGGGGTGAGGGTCAGGGTGAGGGATTGGGTGAGAGTCTGGGTGAGGGTTTGGGTGAGGGTCGGGGTGAGGGTCGGAGTGATGTTTGGGTGAGGGTTGGATTGAGGGTTTGAATGAGGGTTTGGGTGAGGGTCGGCGTGATGGTTTGGGATGAGGGTTGGAGTGAAGGTTTGGATGAGAAGGTTTGAGTGAGGCGTTGGGGAGGGTCAGAGTGAGGGTTGAAGTGATGGTTTGGTTGAGGGTCGGAGTGAGGTCCGGGGTGAGGGTTGGACTGAGGGTGTGGGTGAGGGTCGGGATGATGTTCGGGGTGAGGGTCGAAGTGAGGGTTTGTGTGAGGGTCGGTGTATGGGTCGGAGTGAGGGTTTGGGTGAGGCGTCAGCGTGAGGGTCGGGGTGAGGGTTTGGGTGAGGGTCGGGGTGAGAGTCAGATCGAGGGCTTGGGTGAGGGTTCAGGGAGAGGGTGTGGGTTAGGGTTGGGGTGAGGCTCAGGGTGAGGGATTGGGTGAGGGTGTCGGTGAGTGTTGGCATGAGGGTTTGAGTGAGGGTTTAGGTGAGGGTTTGGATCAGGGTCGGGGTGAGGTTTGGGTTGAGGATTTGGTTGAGGGTTTGGGTGAGGGTGGAAGTGAGGGTTTGGGTGAGGGTCAGGTGAGGGTTGGGGTGAGGTTTGGGTGAGGGTTTGGGTGAGGGATTTGTGTGAGGATGTGGGTGAGGGTTGGGATGAGGGTTGGGGTGAGTGTCGGGGTGAGGGTTTGAGTGAGCATTTGGGTGAGGGTCGGGGTGAGGGTCGGGGAAAGGTTTGGGGTCAGGGTTTGGGTGAGGTTTTGGTTGAGGGTGGGAGTGAGGGTTTGGGTGAGGGTTTGGGTGAGGTTCGGGGTGAGGATGTTTGTGAAGGTTGGGGTGAGGGTTTGGGTGAGGGTGGGAGTGAGGGTTTGGGTGAGGGTCAGGGTGAGGTTCGGGGTGAGGGTTTGGGTGAGGGTCGCGGTGAGGTTTGGGGTGAGGGTTTGGGTGAGGGTCGGGGTAAGGATGTTTGTGAAGTTTGGGGTGAGGGTTTGGGTGAGGGTTTGGGGTGAGGGTTTGGGTGAGGATCGAGGTGAGAGTTTGGGTGGGGGTTTGGGTGCGGGTCGGAGTGAGGTTTTGGGTTAGGGTCGGAGTCAGAGTCAGAATGAGGGTTTGATTGAGGGTTTGGGTGAGGGTCGGGGTGAGGATGTTTGTGAAGTTTGGGGTGCGGGTTTGGGTGAGGGTTTGGGGTGAGGGTTTGGGTGAGGATCGAGGTGAGAGTTTGGGTGAGTGTTTGGGTGAGGGTCGGGGTGAGGGTTTGGTGAGGGTTTGAGTGCGTGTTGGGGTGAGGGTTTGGGTGAGTGTTTGGGTGAAGGTCGGTGTGAGGGTTTGGGTGAGGGTTGGGTTAAGGGTTTGGGTGAGGATTTGGGTGAGGGTTTGAGTGACGGTTTGAGCGAGGGTTTGGGTGAGGGTTTGGTTGAGGGTCGGTGTGAAGTTTTGGACGTGGGTCGGTGTGAGGGTTTGGGTGAGGGTTTGGGTGATGGGTTGGTGTGAGGGTCGGGGTGAGGGTTTGGGTGAGGGATTGGGTGAGGGTTTGGTTGAGGGTCGATGTGATGTTTGGGTGAGGGTTGGGGTGAGGGTCGGGGTGAGGGTCGGGGTAAGGTTTGGGGTGAGGGTCTGGGTGAGGTTTTGGGTGAGGGTGGGAGTGAGGGTTTGGGTGAGGGTTTGGATGCGGGTTGGGGTGAGGGTGTGGGTGTGGGATGGGGTGAGGGTCAGGGTGAGGGATTGGGTGAGAGTCTGGGTGAGGGTTTGGGTGAGGGTCGGGGTGAGGGTCGGAGTGATGTTTGGGTGAGGGTTGGATTGAGGGTTTGAATGAGGGTTTGGGTGAGGGTCGGTGTGATGGTTTGGGATGAGGGTTGGAGTGAAGGTTTGGATGAGAAGGTTTGAGTGAGGGGTTGGGGAGGGTCGGAGTGAGGGTTGAAGTGATGGTTTGGTTGAGGGTCGGAGTGAGGTCCGGGGTGAGGGTTGGACTGAGGGTGTGGGTGAGGGTCGGGATGATGTTCGGGGTGAGGGTCGAAGTGAGGGTTTGTGTGAGGGTCGGTGTATGGGTCGGAGTTAGGGTTTGGGTGAGGGGTCAGCGTGAGGGTCGGGGTGAGGGTTTGGGTGAGGGTCGGGGTGAGAGTCAGATCGAGGGCTTGGGTGAGGGTTCAGGGAGAGGGTGTGGGTTAGGGTTGGGGTGAGGCTCAGGGTGAGGGATTGGGTGAGGGTGTCGGTGAGTGTTGGCATGAGGGTTTGAGTGAGGGTTTAGGTGAGGGTTTGGATCAGGGTCGGGGTGAGGTTTGGGTTGAGGATTTGGTTGAGGGTTTGGGTGAGGGTGGAAGTGAGGGTTTGGGTGAGAGTCAGGTGAGGGTTGGGGTGAGGTTTGGGTGAGGGTTTAGGTGAGGGTTTGAGTGTGATTTGGGGTGAGGGTCGGAGTGAGGGTTGGGGTGAGGGTCAGAGTGAGGGTTTGGGTGAGGGTTTGGGTGAGGGGTCGGGGTGAAGGCTTGGGTGAGGATTTGGGTGAGGGTTTGAGTGATGGTTTGTGTGAGGGTTTGGGTGTGTGTTTGAGTGAGGGTCGGGGTGAGGGTCGGAGTGAGGGTTTGGGTGAGGATGGGGTGAGGAATTGAGTGAGGGTCAGGGTGAGGGTTTGGGTGAGGGTTTGGATGAGGGTTTGAGTGAGGGTCAGGTGAGGGTTTGAGTAAGGGTCAGGGTGAGGGTTTGGGTGAGGGTTTGGATGAGGGTTTGAGTGAGGGTCAAGGTGAGGGTCAGGGTGAGGTTTTGGTGAGGGTTTGAGTGCATGTTGGGGTGAGGGTTTGGGTGAGTGTTTGGGTGAGTGTCGGGGTGAGGGTTTGGTGAGGGTTTGAGTGCGTGTTGGGGTGAGGGTTTGGGTGAGTGTTTGGGTGAAGGTCGGTGTGAGGGTTTGGGTGAGGGTTGGGTTAAGGGTTTGGGTGAGGATTTGGGTGAGGGTTTGAGTGACGGTTTGAGCGAGGGTTTGGGTGAGGGTTTGGTTGAGGGTCGGTGTGAAGTTTTGGACGTGGGTCGGCGTGAGGGTTTGGGTGAGGGTTTGGGTAATGGGTTGGGGTGAGGGTCGGGGTGAGGGTTTGGGTGAGGGATTGGGTGAGGGTTTGGTTGAGGGTCGATGTGATGTTTGGGTGAGGGTTGGGGTGAGGGTCGGGGTGAGGGTCGGGGTAAGGTTTGGGGTGAGGGTTTGGGTGAGGTTTTGGGTGAGGGTGGGAGTGAGGGTTTGGGTGAGGGTTTGGATGCGGGTTGGGGTGAGGGTGTGGGTGTGGGATGGGGTGAGGGTCAGGGTGAGGGATTGGGTGAGAGTCTGGGTGAGGTTCGGGGTGAGGGTTTGGGTGAGGGTCGCGGTGAGGTTTGGGGTGAGGGTTTGGGTGAGGGTCGGGGTGAGGATGTTTGTGAAGTTTGGGGTGAGGGTTTGGGTGAGGGTTTGGGGTGAGGGTTTGGGTGAGGATCGAGGTGAGAGTTTGGGTGGGGGTTTGGGTGCGGGTCGGAGTGAGGTTTTGGGTTAGGGTCGGAGTCAGAGTCAGAATGAGGGTTTGATTGAGGGTTTGGGTGAGGGTCGGGGTGAGGATGTTTGTGAAGTTTGGGGTGCGGGTTTGGGTGAGGGTTTGGGGTGAGGGTTTGGGTGAGGATCGAGGTGAGAGTTTGGGTGAGTGTTTGGGTGAGGGTCGGGGTGAGGGTTTGGTGAGGGTTTGAGTGCGTGTTGGGGTGAGGGTTTGGGTGAGTGTTTGGGTGAGGGTTTGGGTGAGGGTTGGGTTAAGGGTTTGGGTGAGGATTTGGGTGAGGGTTTGAGTGACGGTTTGAGCGAGGGTTTGGGTGAGGGTTTGGTTGAGGGTCGGTGTGAAGTTTTGGACGTGGGTCGGTGTGAGGGTTTGGGTGAGGGTTTGGGTGATGGGTTGGTGTGAGGGTCGGGGTGAGGGTTTGGGTGAGGGATTGGGTGAGGGTTTGGTTGAGGGTCGATGTGATGTTTGGGTGAGGGTTGGGGTGAGGGTCGGGGTGAGGGTCGGGGTAAGGTTTGGGGTGAGGGTTTGGGTGAGGTTTTGGGTGAGGGTGGGAGTGAGGGTTTGGGTGAGGGTTTGGATGCGGGTTGGGGTGAGGGTGTAGGTGTGGGATTGGGTGAGGGTCAGGGTGAGGGATTGGGTGAGAGTCTGGGTGAGGGTTTGGGTGAGGGTCGGGGTGAGGGTCGGAGTGATGTTTGGGTGAGGGTTGGATTGAGGGTTTGAATGAGGGTTTGGGTGAGGGTCGGCGTGATGGTTTGGGATGAGGGTTGGAGTGAAGGTTTGGATGAGAAGGTTTGAGTGAGGGGTTGGGGAGGGTCGGAGTGAGGGTTGAAGTGATGGTTTGGTTGAGGGTCGGAGTGAGGTCCGGGGTGAGGGTTGGACTGAGGGTGTGGGTGAGGGTCGGGATGATGTTCGGGGTGAGGGTCGAAGTGAGGGTTTGTGTGAGGGTCGGTGTATGGGTCGGAGTGAGGGTTTGGGTGAGGGGTCAGCGTGAGGGTCGGGGTGAGGGTTTGGGTGAGGGTCGGGGTGAGAGTCAGATCGAGGGCTTGGGTGAGGGTTCAGGGAGAGGGTGTGGGTTAGGGTTGGGGTGAGGCTCAGGGTGAGGGATTGGGTGAGGGTGTCGGTGAGTGTTGGCATGAGGGTTTGAGTGAGGGTTTAGGTGAGGGTTTGGATCAGGGTCGGGGTGAGGTTTGGGTTGAGGATTTGGTTGAGGGTTTGGGTGAGGGTGGAAGTGAGGGTTTGGGTGAGGGTCAGGTGAGGGTTGGGGTGAGGTTTGGGTGAGGGTTTGGGTGAGGGATTGGTGTGAGGATGTGGGTGAGGGTTGGGATGAGGGTTGGGGTGAGTGTCGGGGTGAGGGTTTGAGTGAGCATTTGGGTGAGGGTCAGGGTGAGGGTCGGGGAAAGGTTTGGGGTCAGGGTTTGGGTGAGGTTTTGGTTGAGGGTGGGAGTGAGGGTTTGGGTGAGGGTTTGGGTGAGGTTCGGGGTGAGGATGTTTGTGAAGGTTGGGGTGAGGGTTTGGGTGAGGGTGGGAGTGAGGGTTTGGGTGAGGGTCGGGGTGAGGTTCGGGGTGAGGGTTTGGGTGAGGGTCGCGGTGAGGTTTGGGGTGAGGGTTTGGGTGAGGGTCGGGGTAAGGATGTTTGTGAAGTTTGGGGTGAGGGTTTGGGTGAGGGTTTGGGGTGAGGGTTTGGGTGAGGATCGAGGTGAGAGTTTGGGTGGGGGTTTGGGTGCGGGTCGGAGTGAGGTTTTGGGTTAGGGTCGGAGTCAGAGTCAGAATGAGGGTTTGATTGAGGGTTTGGGTGAGGGTCGGGGTGAGGATGTTTGTGAAGTTTGGGGTGAGGGTTTAGGTGAGAGTTTGGGGTGAGGGTTTGGGTGAGGATCGAGGTGAGAGTTTGGGTGGGGGTTTGGGTTAGGGTCGGAGTCAGAGTCAGAATGAGGGTTTGATTGAAGGTTTGGGTGAGGGGTTGGGGCAAGTGTTGGGGTGAGGATCGGAGTGAGGGTTTGGGTGAGGGTTTGGGTGAGGGTTTGGGTGAGGGTGGGAGTGAGGGTTTGGTTGAGGGTCGGGGTGAGGTTTGGGGTGAGGGTTGGGGTGAGGGTTTGGGTGAGGGTGGGAGTGACTGTTTGGGTGAGGGTTTGGGTGAGGGTTTGGGTGAGGGTGGGAGTGAGGATTTGGGTGAGGATTGGGTTGAGAGTTTGGGTGGTGGTTTGGGTGCGGGGCGGAGTGAGATTTTGGGTGAGGGTCAGAGTCAGAGTCAGAATTAGGGTTTGATTGAGGTTTTGAGTGAGGGTCAGGGTGAGGGTTTGGGTGAGGGTCAGGATGAGGGTATGAGTGAGGTCGGATTGAGGGTTTGGGTGAGGGTTTGGGTGAGGGTATGAGTGAGGGTCGGGGTAAGGGTTTGAGTCAGGGTTTGGGTGAGCATTTGGGTGAGGGTCGGGGTGAGGTTTGGGGTGAGTGTTTGGGTGAGGGTTTGGGTGAGGGGTCAGGTTAAGGGTCAGAGTGAGGGTTTGGGTGATGGTTAGGGTGAGGGTTTGAGTGAGTGTTTGGGTGAGGGTTTGGGTGAGAGTTTGAGTGAGATTCAGGGTGAGGGTCAGAGTGAGGGTTTGGGTGAGGGTCGGGGTGAGGGTTTGAGTGAGGGTCAGAGTGAGGTTTTGGGTGAGGGTTTTGATGAGGGGTCGAGGTAAGGGTTGGAGTGAGGGTGTGGATGAGGGTTTGTATGAGGGTTTGGATGAGGGTTTGAGTGAGGGTCAGGGTGAGGGTCAGGGTGAGGGTTTGGGTGAGGGTCGGAGTGAGGGTTTGGTGAGGGTTTGAGTGCGTGTTGGGGTGAGGGTTTGGGTGTGTTTGGGTGAGGGTCAGAGTGAGGGTTTGGGTGAGGGTTGGGTTAAGGGTTTGGGTGAGGATTTGGGTGAGGGTTTGGGTGAGGGTTGGGGTGAGGGTCGGGGTGAGGGTTTGGGTGAGGGATTGGGTGAGGGGTTGGGGTGAGGTTTTGGTTGAGGGTCAATGTGATGTTTGGGTGAGGGTTTGGGTGAGGGGTTGGGGTGAGGGTCGGGGTGAGGGTTTGGGTGAGGGATTGGGTGAGGGTTTGGTTGAGGGTCAATGTGATGTTTGGGTGAGGGTTGCGGTGAGGGTCGGGGTGAAGGTCGGGGTAAGGTTTGGGGTGAGGGTTTGGGTGAGGGTGGGAGTGAGGGTTTGGGTGAGGGTTTGGATGCAGGTTGGGGTAAGGGTGTGGGTGGGGGTTGGGGTGAGTGTCAGGGTGAGGGATTGGGTGAGAGTCTGGGTGAGGGGTCGGCTGAGGGTTTGGGTGAGGGTCGGGGTGAGGGTCGGAATGATGTTTGGGTGAAGGTTTGAATGAGGGTTTGGGTGAGGGTCGGCGTGATGGTTTGGGTGAGGGTCGGAGTGATGGTTTGGTTGAGATTCGGAGTGAAGGTTTGAGTGAGGGTTTGGGGAGGGTGGGAGTGAGGGTCGAAGTGAGGGTTCGGTTGAGGTTCGGGGTGATGTTCGGAGTGAGGGTCTGGGTGAGATATTGGGCAAGTGTTTCGGTGAGGGTGTGGGTGAGGGTGTGGGTGGGGTTTTGGCTGAGGGTTTGGGTGAGGCTTTGGGTGAGAGTTTGGTTGAGGGCGTGGGTGAGAGAGTGGGTGAGGGTGTGGGTGGGGTTTGGGTGAGGGTTTGGATGAGGGTTTGGGTGAGGGTGTGGGTGAGGGTTTGGATGAGGGTTTGAGTGAGGGTTGGGGTGAGCGTCAGAGTGAGGGTCTGGGTGAGGGTTTGGGTGAGGGTGTGGGGTGAGGGTGTGGGTGAGGGTGTGGGTGGGGTTTTGGCTGAGGGTTTGGGTGAGGGTTTGGGTGAGAGTTTGGTTGAGGGTGTGGGTGAGAGTGTGGGTGGGGGTTTGGGTGAGGGTTTGGGTGAGGGTTTGGGTGAGGCTTTGGGTGAGAGTTTGGTTGAGGGTGTGGGTGAGAGTGTGGGTGGGGGTTTGGGTGAGGGTTTGGGTGAGGCTTTGGGTGAGGGTTTGGATGAGGGTTTGGATGAGGGTGTGGGTGAGGGTGTGGGTGGGGGTTTGGGTGAGGGTGGGAGTGAGGGTTTGAGTGAGGGTACGGGTGAGCGTCAGAGTGAGGGTCTGGGTGAGGGTTTGGGTGAGGGTTTGGGTGAGGGTGTGGGTGGGGTTTTGGGTGAGGGTGGGAGTGAGGGTTTGAGTGAGCATTTGGGTGAGGGTTGGGTGAGGGTCGGGGTGAGGGTCGGGGTAAGGTTTGGGGTGAGGGTTTGGGTGAGGTTTTGGGTGAGGGTGGGAGTGAGCGTTTGGGTGAGGGTTTGGGTGAGGGTCGGGGTGAGGGTCAGAGTGAGTGTTTGGGTGAGGGTTTGGGTGAGGGTCTGAATGAGGATTTGGGTGAGGGTCGGCGTGATGGTTTGGGATGAGGGTTGGAGTGAAGGTTTGGATGAGAAGGTTTGAGTGAGGGGTTGGGGAGGGTCGGAGTGAGGGTTGAAGTGATGGTTTGGGTGAGGGTCGGGGTGAGGTTCGGGGTGAGGGTCGGACTGAGGGTGTGGGTGAGGGTCGGGATGATGTTCGGGGTGAGGGTCGAAGTGAGGGTTTGGGTGAGGGGTCAGCGTGAGGGTCAGGGTGAGGGTTTGGGTGAGGGTCGGGGTGAGAGTCAGATCGAGGGCTTGGGTGAGGGTTCAGGGAGAGGGTGTGGGTTAGGGTTGGGGTGAGGCTCAGGGTGAGGGATTGGGTGAGGGTGTCGGTGAGGGTTGGGATGAGGGTTTGAGTGAGGGTTTAGGTGAGGGTTTGGATCAGGGTCGGGGTGAGGTTTGGGTTGAGGGTTTGGTTGAGGGTTTGGGTGAGGGTGGAAGTGAGGGTTTGGGTGAGGGTCAGGTGAGGGTTGGGGTGAGGTTTGGGTGAGGGTTTGGGTGAGGGATTGGTGTGAGGATGTGGGTGAGGGTTGGGATGAGGGTTGGGGTGAGAGTCCGGGTGAGGGTTTGAGTGGACATTTGGGTGAGGGTCGGGGTGAGGGTTTGGTGAGGGTTTGAGTGCGTGTTGGGGTGAGGGTTTGGTTGAGTGTTTGGGTGAGGGTCGGAGTGAGGGTTTGGGTCAGGGTTGGGTTAACGGTTTGGGTGAGGATTTGGGTGAGGGTTTGAGTGACGGTTTGAGCGAGGGTTTGGGTGAGGATTTGGTTGAGGGTCGGTGTGAAGTTTTGGACGTGGGTCGGCGTGAGGGTTTGGGTGAGGGTTTGGGTGAGGGATTGGGTGAGGGTTTGGTTGAGGGTCAATGTGATGTTTGGGTGATGTTTGGGTGAGGGTCGGGGTGAGGGTCGGGGTAAGGTTTGGGGTGAGGGTTTGGGTGAGGTTTTGGGTGAGGGTGGGAGTGAGGGTTTGGGTGAGGGTTTGGATGCGGGTTGGGGTGAGGGTGTGGGTGGGGGTTGGGGTGAGTGTCAGGGTGAGGGATTGGGTGAGAGTCTGGGTGAGGGGTTGGGTGAGGGTTTGGGTGAGGGTCGGGGTGAAGGTCGGAGTGATGTTTGGGTGAGGGTTGGATTGAGGGTTTGAATGAGGGTTTGGGTGTTGGTCGGCGTGATGGTTTGGGTGAGGGTCGGAGTGAAGGTTTGGATTAGATTCGGAGTGAAGGTTTGAGTGAGGGTTTGGGGAGGGTCGGAGTGAGGGTCGAAGTGAGGGTTTGGTTGAGGTTCGGGGTGATGTTCGGAGTGAGGGTCTGGGTGAGAGTTTGGGCAAGTGTTTCGGTGAGGGTGTGGGTGAGGGTGTGGGTGGGGTTTTGGCTGAGGGTTTGGGTGAGGCTTTGGGTGAGAGTTTGGTTGAGGGCATGGGTGAGAGTGTGGATAGGGGTTTGGGTGAGGGTTTGGAGTGAGGGTTTGGGTGAGGCTTTGGGTGAGAGTTTGGTTGAGGGTGTGGGTGAGAGTGTGGGTGGGGGTTTGGGTGAGGGTTTGGATGAGGGTTTGGATGAGGGTGTGGGTGAGGGTGTGGGTGGGGGTTTGGGTGAGGGTGGGAGTGAGGGTTTGAGTGAGGATCGGGGTGAGCGTCAGAGTGAGGGTCTGGGTGAGGGTTTGGGTGAGGGTGTGGGTGAGGGTGTGGGTGGGGTTTTGGGTGAGGGTGGGAGTGAGGGTTTGAGTGAGCATTTGGGTGAGGGTTGGGTGAGTGTCAGGGTGAGGGTCGGGGTAAGGTTTGGGGTGAAGTTTTGGGTGAGGTTTTGGGTGAGGGTGGGAGTGAGGGTTTGGGTGAGGGTTTGGATGAGGGTTGGGGTGAGGGTGTGGGTGTGGGATGGGGTGAGGGTCAGGGTGAGGGATTGGGTGAGAGTCTGGGTGTGGGTTTGGGTGAGGGTTTGGGTGAGGGTCGGGGTGAGGGTCAGAGTGAGTGTTTGGGTGAGGGTTTGGGTGAGGGTTTGGATGAGGGGTCGGGGTAAGGGTTGGAATGAGGGTATGGATGAGGGTTTGTGTGAGGGTTTGGGTGAGGGTTCGGGGTAAGGGTCGGAGTGAGGGTTTGGGTGAGGGTAGGGGTGAGGGTTTGAGTGAGGGTCAGGGTGAGGTTTTGGGTGAGGGTTTGAATGAGGGTTTGAGTGAGGGTCGGGGTGAGGGTTTGAGTAAGGGTCAGGGTGAGGGTTTGGGTGAGGGTTTGGATGAGGGTTTGAGTGAGGGTCAGGGTGAGGTTTTGGGTGAGGGATGGAGTGAGGGTTTGGTGAGGGTTTGAGTGCATGTTGAGGTGAGGGTTTGGGTGAGTGTTTGGGTGAGGGTCAGAGTGAGGGTTTGGGTGAGGGTTGGGTTAAGGGTTTGGGTGAGGATTTGTGTGAGGGTTTGAGTGAGGGTTTGAACGAGGGTTTGGGTGAGGGTTTGGTTGAGAGTCGGTGTGAAGTTTTGGATGTGGGTCAGCGTGAGGGTTTGGGTGAGGGTTTAGATGAGGGGTTGGGGTGAGGGTCGGGGTGAGGGTTTGGGTGAGGTATTGAGTGAGGGTTTGGTTGAGGGTCGATGTGAGGTTTGTTTGAGGGTCGGGGTGAGGGTCGGTGTAAGGTTTGGGGTGAGGGTTTGAGTGAGGTTTTGGATGAGGGTTGGTGTGAGGGTTTGGGTGAGGTTTTGGATGAGGGTTGGTGTGAGGGTGTGGGTGTTGGTTGGGGTGAGGGTCAGTGTGAGGGATTGGGTGAGAGTCTGGGTGAGAGTTTGGGTGAGGGTTTTGGTGAGGGTTGGCATGATGGTTTGAGTGAGGGTCGAAGTGAGCGTTAGTTTGAGGGTCAGGGTGAGGTTCGGGGTGAGGGTCGGACTGAGGGTTTGGGTTAGGGTCGCGATGAGGTTCAGGGTGAGGGTCGAAGTGAGGGTTTGGGTGAGGGTCGGCGTATGGGTCGGAGTGAGGGTTTGGGTGAGGGGTCAGAGTGAGGGTCGTGGTGAGGGTTTGGGTGAGGGTCGGGGTGAGATTCAGATTGAGGGTTTGGGTGAGGGTTCAGGGAGAGGGTGTGGGTAAGGGTTGGGGTGAGTGTCAGGGTGAGGGATTGGGTGAGGGTGTCGGTGAGTTTTGGGAAGAGGGTTTGAGTGTGGGTTTAGGTGAGGGTTTGGGTGAGGGTCGGGGTGAGAGTTTGAGTGAGGGTCAGGGTGAGGGTTTGGGTGAGGGTTTGGATGAGGGGTCGGGGTAAGGGTTGGAGTGAGGGTATGGATGAGGTTTTGTGTGAGGGTTTGTATGAGGGTTCGGGGTAAGGGTCGGAGTGAGGGTTTGGGTGAGGGTTTGGGTGAGGGTTTGAGTGATGGTTTGGGTGAGGGTTTGGGTGAGGGTTTGAGTGAGGGTAGGGGTGAGGGTCAGAGTGAGGGTTTGGATGAGGGTAGGGGTGAGGGTTTGAGTGAGGGTCAGGGTGAGGGTTTGGGTGAGGGTTTGGATGAGGGTTTGAATGAGGGTTTGAGTGAGGGTCGGGGTGAGTGTTTGAGTAAGGGTCAGGGTGAGGGTTTGGGTGAGGGTTTGGGTGAGGGTTTGAGTGATGGTTTGGGTGAGGGTTTGGGTGAGGGTTTGAGTGAGGGTAGGGGTGAGGGTCAGAGTGAGGGTTTGGATGAGGGTAGGGGTGAGGGTTTGAGTGAGGGTCAGGGTGAGGGTTTGGGTGAGGGTTTGGATGAGGGTTTGAATGAGGGTTTGAGTGAGGGTCGGGGTGAGGGTTTGAGTAAGGGTCAGGGTGAGGGTCAGGGTGAGGTTTTGGGTGAGGGTCGGCGCGAGGGTTTGCTGAGGGTTTGAGTGCGTGTCGGGGTGAGGGTTTGGGTGAGTGTTTGGGTGAGGATCGGGGTGAGGTTCGGGGAGAGGAACGGAGTGAGGGTTTGGGTGAGGGTCGGGGTGAGGTTCGGGGTGAGGTTTGGGGTGAGGGTTTGGGTGAGGGTGGGAGTGAGGGTTTGGGTGAGGGTCGGGGAGAGGTTTGGGGTGAGGGTTTGGGGTGAGGGTTTGAGTGAGGATCGAGGTGAGAGTTTGGGTGGGGGTTTGGGTGCGGGTCGGAGTGAGGTTTTGGGTGAGGGTCGGAGTCAGAGTCAGAATGAGGGTTTGATTGAGGGTTTGAGTGAGGGTCGGGGTGAGGGTTTGGGTGAGGGTCAGGGTGAGGGTATGAGTGAGGGTCGGTTTGAGGATTTGGGTGAGGGGGTTGGGGCGAGTGTTGGGGTGAGGATCGGAGTGAGGGTTTGGGAGAGGGTTTGGGTGAGGGTTGTGGTGAGGGTATGAGTGTGGGTCGTGGTGAGAGTTTGTGTGATGGTTTGGTTGAGGGTTTGGGTGAGGGTTTGGGTGAGGGTCGGGGTGAGGTTTGGGTTGAGAGTTTGGGTGAGGGTTTTGGTGAGGGGTCAGGTTAAGGGTCAGAGTGAGGGTTTGGGTGAGGGTTTGGGTGAGGGTTTGGATGAGGGGTCGGGGTAAGGGTTGGAGTGAGGGTTTGTATGAGGGTTTGTGTGAGGGTTTGTGTGAGGGTTCGGGGTAAGGGTTGGAGTGAAGGTTTGGGTGAGGGTTTGTGTGAGGGTTTGAGTGATGGTTTGGGTGAGGGTTTGGGTGAGGGTTTGAGTGAGGGTCGGTGTGAGGGTCGGTGTGAGGGTTTGGTTGAGGGTGGGAGTGAGGGTTTGGGTGAGGGTTTGGATGAGGGTTGGGGTGAGGGTGTGGGTGTGGGTTGGGGTGATGGTCAGGTTGAGGGATTGGGTGAGAGTCTGGGTGAGGGTTTGGGTGAAGGTTTGGGTGAGGGTCGGGGTGAGGGTCAGAGTGAGTGTTTGGGTGAGGGTTTGGGTGAGGGTTTGAATGAGGGTTTGGGTGAGGGTCGGATTGAAGGTTTGGATGAGATTCGGAGTGAAGGTTTGAGTGAGGTGTAGGGGGAGGGTCGGAGTGAGAGTTGAAGTGTGGGTTTGGTTGAGGGTCAGGGTGAGGTTCGGGGTGAGGATCAGTCTGAGGGTTGGGTGAGGGTCAGGATGAGGTTCGGGGTGAGGGTCGAAGTGAGGGTTTGGGTGAGTGTCGGGGTGAGGTTTGGGGTGAGGGTTTGGGTGAGTGTCGGGGTGAGGTTTGGGGTTTGGGTTTGGGTGAGGGTTTGGGTGCGGGTCGGAGTGAGGTTTTGGGTGAGGGTCGGAGTCAGAGTCAGAATGAGGGTTTGATTGAGGGTTTGAGTGAGGGTCGGGGTGAGGGTTTGGGTGAGGGTCAGGGTGAGGGTATGAGTGAGGGTCAGATTGAGGGTTTGGGTGAGGGGTTGGGGCAAGTGTTGGGGTGAGGATCGGAGTGAGGGTTTGGGAGAGGGTTTGGGTGAGGGTCGTGGTGAGGGTATGAGTGTGGGTCGTGGTGAGGGTTTGTGTGATGGTTTGGTTGAGGGTTTGGGTGAGGGTTTGGGTGAGGGTCGGGGTGAGGTTTGGGTTGAGAGTTTGGGTGAGGGTTTGGGTGAGCGGTCAGGTTAAGGGTCGGAGTGAGGGTTTGGGTGAGGGTTTGGGTGAGGATCGAGGTGAGGGTTTGAGTGAGGGTCAGGGTGAGGGTTTGGGTGAGGGTTTGATGAGGGGTCGGGGTAAGGGTTGGAGTGAGGGTTTGGATGAGGGTTTGTGTGAGGGTTTGAGTGATGGTTTGGGTGAGGGTTTGGGTGAGTGTTTGAGTGAGGGTCATGGTGAGGGTCGGAGTGAGGATTTGGTTGAGGGTCGGAGTGAGGGTTTGGGTGAGGGTTTGGATGAGGGTTGGGGTGAGGGTGTGGGTGTGGGTTGGGGTGATGGTCAGGTTGAGGGATTGGGTGAGAGTCTGGGTGAGGGTTTGGGTGAAGGTTTGGGTGAGGGTCGGGGTGAGGGTCAGAGTGAGTGTTTGGGTGAGGGTTGGGGTGAGGGTTTGAATGAGGGTTTGGGTGAGGGTCGGATTGAAGGTTTGGATGAGATTCGGAGTGAAGGTTTGAGTGAGGTGTTGGGGAGGGTCGGAGTGAGGGTTGAAGTGTGGGTTTGGTTGAGGGTCGGGGTGAGGTTCGGGGTGAGGGTCGGTCTGAGGGTTTGGGTGAGGGTCGGGATGAGGTTCGGGGTGAGGGTCGAAGTGAGGGTTTGGGTGAGGGTCGGGGTGAGAGTAAGATTGAGGGTTTGGGTGAGGGTTCAGAGAGAGGGTGTGGGTTAGGGTTGGGGTGAGTGTCAGGGTGAGGGATTGGGTGAGGGTGTCGGTGAGAGTTGGGATGAGGGTTTGAGTGAGGGTTTAGGTGAGGGTTTGGATGAGGGTCGGAGTGAGGTTTGGGTTGAGGGTTTGGTTGAGGGTTTGGGTGTGGGTGGATGTGAGGGTTTGTGTGAGGGTCAGGTGAGGGTTGGGGTGAGGTTTGTGTGAGGGTTTGGGTGAGGGACTGGTGTGAGGATGTGGGTGAGGGTTGGGATGAGGGTTGGGGTGAGTGTCGGGGTGAGGGTCGGGGTGAGGGTCGGGGTAAGGTTTGGGGTGAGGGTTTGGGTGAGTTTTAGGGTGAGGGTGGGAGTGAGGGTTTGGGTGAGGGTCGGGATGAGGTTCGGGATGAGGGATTGAATGAAGGTTTGGGTGAGGGTCGGGGTGAGTCAGATTGAGGGTTTGGGTGAGGGTTCAGGGAGAGGGTGTGCATTAGTGTTGGGGTGAGGCTCAGGGTGAAGGATTGGGTGAGGGTGTCGGTGATGGTTGGGATGAGAGTCGGGATGAGGGTTTGAGTGAGGGTTTGAGTGAGGGTCGGGGTGAGGGTTTGAGTAAGGGTCAGGGTGAGGGTTTGGGTGAGGGTTTGGATGAGGGTTTGAGTGAGGGTCGGGGTGAGGTTCAGGGTAAGTGTTTGGGTGAGGTTCGGAGCGAGAGTCTGGTGAGGGTTTGAGTGCGTGTCGGAGTGAGGGTGTGGGTGAGGGTTTGTATGAGGGTTTGGATGAGGGTTTGAGTGAGGGTCAGGGTGAGGGTCAGGGTGAGGGTTTGGGTGAGGGTCAGGGTGAGGGTTTGGTGAGGGTTTGAGTGCGTGTTGGGGTGAGGGTTTGGGTGAGTGTTTGGGTGAGGGTTGGAGTGAGGGTGTGGGTGAGGGTTGGGTTAAGTGTTTGGATGAGGATTTGGGTGAGGGTTTGAGTGAGGGTTTGAGCGAGGGTTTGGGTGAGGGTTTGGTTGAGGGTCGGTGTGAAGTTTTGGATGTGGGTCGGCGTGAGGGTTTGGGTGAGGGTTTGGGAGAGGGGTTGGGGTGAGGGTCGGGGTGAGGGTTTGGGTGAGGGATTGGGTGAGGGTTTGGTTGAGGGTCGATGTGAGGTTTGGGTGAGGGTCGGGGTGAGGGTCGGGGTGAGGGTGGGGGTAAGGTTTGGGGTGAGGTTTTGGGTGAGGGTGGGAGTGAGGGTTTGGGTGTGGGTTGGGGTGAGGGTTGGGGTGAGGGTTTGAATGAAGGTTTGGGTGAGTGTCGGTGTGATGGTTTGGGTGAGGGTCGGAGTGAAGGTTTGGATGAGATTTGGAGTGAACTTTTGAGTGAGGGGTTGGGGGAGGGTCGGAGTGAGGGTCGAAGTGAGGGTTTGGTTGAGGGTCGGGGTGAGGTTCGGGGTGAGGGTCGGCGTGAGGGTTTGGGTGAGGGTTGGGATGAGGTTCGGGGTGAGGGTCGGACTGCGGGTTTGGGTGAGGGTGGGGATGAGGTTCGGGGTGAGGGTCGAAGTGAGGGTTTGTGTGAGGGTCGGCGTATGGGTCGGAGTGAAGGTTTGGGTGAGGGGTCAGTGTGAGGGTCGAAGTGAGGGTTTGGGTGAGGGTCGGGGTGATAGTCAGATTGAGGGTTTGGGTGAGGGTTCAGGGAGAGGGTGTGGGTTAGGGTTGAGGTGAGGGTCAAGGTGAGCGATTGGGTGAAGGTGTCGGTGAGGGTTGGGTTGAGGGTTTGAATGAGGGTTTGGGTGAGGGTTTGGATGAGGGTCGGAGTGAGGTTTGGGTTGAGGGTTTGGTTGAGGGTTTGGGTGAGGGTGGAAATGAGATTTTGGGTGAGGGTCAGGTGAAAGTTGGGGTGAGGTTTGGGTGAGAGTTTGGGTGAGGGATTGGTGTGAGGATGTGGGTGAGTGTTGGGATGAGGGTTGGGGTGAGTGTCGGGGTGGGGGTTTGAGTGAGCATTTGAGTGAGGGTCAAAGTGAAGATTTGGGTGAGGGTCGGGGTGATGTTCGGGGTGAGGGTCGGAGTGAGGGTTTGGGTGAGCGTCGTGGTGAGTTTCGGGGTGAGGGTCAGACTGAGGGTTTGGGTGAGGGTCGGGATGAGGTTCGGGGTGAGGGTCGAAGTGAGGGTTTGGTTGAGGGTTCGGGGTGAGAGTCAGATTGAGGGTTTGGGTGAGGGTTCAGGGAGAGGGTGTGGGTTAGTGTTGGGGTGAGGGTCAGGGTGAGGGATTGGGTGAGGGTGTCGGTGAGGGTTGGGATGAGGGTCGGGATGAACGTTTGAGTGAGGGTTTAGGTGAGGGTTTGGATCAGGGTCATGGTGAGGTTTGGGTTGACGGATTGGTTGAGGGTTTCGGTGAGGGTGGAAGTGAGGTTTTGAGTGAGGATCGGGGTGAGGGACAGGTGAGGGTTAGAGTGAGGGTTGGGGTGAGGATTTGGGTGAGGGTCGGGATGAGGGTTAGGGTGAGGTAGGGTTGAGGGTTCAGTTGAAGTTTTGGATGAGGGTCTGGGTGAGCGTGTGAGTGAGGGTGTGGGTGAGGCTCAGGGTGAGGTTCGGGGTGAGGTTTGGGGTGAGGGTTTGGGTGAGGTTTGGGGTGAGGGTTTGGGTGAGTGTCGGGGTGAGGTTTGGGGTGAGGGTTTGGGTGAGGGTTGGGATGAGGTTTGGGGTGAGGGTTTGGGTGAGGATCGAGGTGAGAGTTTGGGTGGGGGTTTGGGTGCGGGTCGGATGAGGTTTTGGGCGAGGGTCGGAGTCAGAGTCAGAAAAAGGGTTTGATTGAGGGTTTGAGTGAGGGTTGGGGTGAGGGTTTGGGTGAGGGTCAGGGTGAGGGTATGAGTGAGAGTCGGATTGAGGGTTTGGGTGAGGGTTTGGGGCAAGTGTTGGGGTGAGGATCGGAGTGAGGGTTTGGGTGAGGGTTGGGGTGAGGGTAAGAGTGAGGGTCGGGGTGAGGGTCGGACTGAGGGTTTGGGTGAGTGTCAGGGTGGAGGGTTTGAGTGAGGGTCAGGTGAGGGTTTGTGTGAGGGTTTGGGTGAGGGGTCGGGGTAAGGGTCGGAGTGAGTGTTTGGGTGAGGGTTTGGGTGAGGGTTTGGATGCGGGTTTGAGTGAGGGTCGGGGTGAGGGTCAGGGTGAGGGTTTGGGTGAGGGTTGGAGCGAGAGTTTGGTGAGGGTTTGATTGCGTGTCGGAGTGAGGGTTTGGGTGAGTCTTTGGGTGAGGGTCGGCGTGAGGGTTTGGGTGAGGGTTTGGGTGAAGGTCGGGGTGAGGGTCGGATTGAGGGTTTGGGTGGGGGTCAGGGTGAGGGTTTGAGTGAGGGTCGGGGTGAGGGTTTGAGTGAGGGTTTGGGTGAAGGTTAAGGTGAGGGTCTGGGTGAGGTTTGGGGTGAGAGTTTGGGTGAGGGTTTGGGTGAGGGTTAGAGTGAGGGTCGGAGTGAGGGTTTCGGTGAGGGTTTTGTTGAGGGTTTGATTGAGGTTCAGGGTGAGGGTCAGAATGAGTGTTTGGGTGAGTGTTTGGGTGACGGTTTGGGTGAGAGTCGGGGTGAGGGTATGGGTGAGGTTTGGAGTTAGGGTTTGAGTGAGAGTTTGACTGAGGGTTTGAGTGAAGGTAAGGGTGAGGGTTCAGGTGAGGGTTGGGGATGAGGGTTTGAGTGAGGATCGGGGTGATGGTTTGGTGAGTGTTTGAGTGAGGGTTTGGGTGAGGGTTTGGATGAGGGTCAGGGTGAAGGTTTGAGTGAGGGTTGGGGTGAGGGTTTGGGTGAGGGTCGGAGTGAGGGTTTGGCTGAGGGTTGTGGTAAGGTTTTGCGTGAGGATTTGGGTGAGGGTTTGAGTGAGGGTTTGAGCGAGGGTTTGAGTGCTGGTTTGGGTGAGGGTTTGGTTGACAGTTGGAGTGAGGTTTTGGATGAGGGTCGGAGTGAGGGTTTGGGTGAGGGTTTGGTTGAGGGTCAGAGTGAGGTTTTGGGTGAGGATTTGGGTGAGGGCTTGGGTGAGGGTTTTAGTGAGGGTCGGGGTGAGGGAAGGAGTGAGGGTTTGGGTGAATGTTGGGGTGAGGGTTTGAGTTAGGATTTGGATGAGGGTTTGAGTGAGGGTTGGGGTGAGGGTCAGGTGAGGGTTTGGCTGAGGGTCAGGTTGAGGGTTTGAGTGAGGGTCAGGGTGGGGGTTTGGGTGAGGGTTTGGATGAGGGGTCGGGCTAAGGGTCAGAGTGAGGGTTTGGGTGAGGGTTTGAGTGAGGGTTTGGGTGAGGGTTTGGGTGAGGGTTTGAGTGAGGGTCGGGGTGAGGGTCAGAGTGAGGGTTTGGGTGAAGGTTGGGGTGAGGGTTTGAGTTAGGATTTGGATGAGGGTTTGAGTGAGGGTTGGGGTGAGGGTCAGGTAAGGGTTTGGGTGAGGGTTAGGGTGAGGGTTTGGGTATGGGTCGGAGTGAGGGTTTGGGTGAGGATTTGGGTGAGGGTTTGAGTGAAGGTTTGGGTGAGGGTTTGGGTGAGGGTTTGGGTGAGGGTCAGAGTGAGGGTTTGGGTGAGGAATTGGTGTGAGGGTCGGGGTGAGATTTTGGGTGAGGGATTGGTTGAGGGACGATGTGAGGTTTAGGGTGAGGGTTTGGGTGTGGGTTTGGTTGAGGGTTTGGGTGAGGGTTTGGGTGAGGGGTCAGGCTATGGTTTGGGTGTGGGTTTGTGTGAGGGTTTGGGTGTCGGTTTGGGCGAGGGGTCAGGTTATGGGTCGGAGTGAGGGTTTGTTTGAGGGTCGGGGTGAGGGTTTGAATGAGGGTTCGGGTGAGGGTTTGGGTGAGGGTTTGAGTGAGGGTCGTGGTGAGGGTCGGAGTGAGGGTTTGAGTGAGGATTATGGTGTGGGTTTGAGAGAGGGTCCGGGTGAGGTTTGGGGTGAGGGTTTGTGTGGGGGTTTGGGTGAGGGTTTGGGTGAAGGTCGGGGTGAGGGTCGGATTGAGGGTTTGGTTGAGGGTCAGGGTGAGGGTTTGAGTGAGGGTTTGGGTGAAGGTTAAGGTGAGGGTCTGGGTGAGGTTTGGGGTGAGGGTTTGGGTGAGGGGTCTGGGTAACGGTTGGAGTGAGAGTTTGGGTGAGGGTTTGTGTGAGGGTTAGAGTGAGGGTCGGAGTGAGGGTTTCGGTGAGGGTTTTGTTGAGGGTTTGATTGAGGTTCAGGGTGAGGATCAGAATGAGTGTTTGGGTGAGAGTTTGGTGAAGGGTTTGAGTAAGGGTCAGGGTCAGGGTTTGGGTGATGGTTTGGGTGAGAGTCAGGGTGAGGGTTTGGGTGAGGTTTGGAGTTAGGGTTTGAGTGAGGGCTTGTCTGAGGGTTTGAGTGAAGGTAAGAGTGAGGGTTCGGATGAGGGTCGGGGTGAGGGTTTGAGTGAGAATCGGGGTGATGGTTTGGTGAGTGTTTGAGTGAGGGTTTGGGTGAGGGTTTGGGTGTGGGCGACGGTGAAGGTTTGAGTGAGGGTTGGGGTGAGGGTTTGTGTGAGGGTTGGAGTGAGGGTTTGGTTGAGGGTTGTGGTAAGGTTTTGCATGAGGATTTGGGTGAGTGTTTGAGTGAGGGTTTGAGCGAGGGTTTGAGTGCTGGTTTGGGTGAGGGTTTGGTTGACAGTTGGAGTGAGGTTTTGGATGAGGGTCGGAGTGAGCGTTTGGGTGAGGGTTTGGTTGAGGGTCAGAATGAGGTTTTGGTTGAGGGTTTGGGTGAGGGTATGGGTGAGAGTGTGGTTGAGGGTTGGAGTGTGGTTTTGGGTGAGGGTTGGTGTGAGGGTTTGAGTGTGGGTCAGAGTGAGGGTTTGGATGAAGGTCGAGGTGAGGTTTGAGGTGAGGGTTTGGGTGAGAGTGGGAGTGAATGTTTGGGTGAGGGTTTGGGTGAGGGTTGGGATGCGGGTTTGAATGAGCGTTTGGGTGAGAGATTCAGTGAGGGTCGGAGTGAGGGTTTGGGTGAGGATCGGGGTGAGTGTTTGGTTGAGGGTTTGGTTGAGGGTCGGAGTGAGGGTTTGGGTGTGGGTCGGAGTGAGATTTTTGGTGAGAGTTGGTGTGAGGATTGGCTGAGGGTTTGTGGGAGGGTTGGAGTGAGGGTTTGTGTGAGGGTCGGAGTGAGGTTTTGGGTGAGGGTCGGAGTGTGGGTATGGGTGAGGTTTTGGTTGACGGTCGGAGTGAGGTTTTGGGTGAGGGTTGGAGTGAGGGTGTGGGTGAGGGTTTGGGTGAGGATCGGGGTGACTGTTTGGGTGAGGGTTTGGTTGAGGGTCAGAGTGAGGGTTTGGGTGAGGGTTTGGGTGAGGGTCGGGGTGAGGGTATGAGTGATGGTCGGGGTGAGGGTTTGAGTGAGGGTTTGGGTGAGGGTATGGGTGAGGGTCAGGGTGAGGTTTGGGGTGAGTGTTTGATTAGTGTTTGGGTGAGGGGTCGGGTTAAGGGTCGGAGTGAGGGTTTGGGTCAGGGTTTGGGTGAGGGTTTGAGTGAGGGTTTGGGTGAGGGTTTGAGTGAGATTTGGGGTGAAGGTCGGAGTGAGGGATTGGGTGAGGGTCGGGGTGAGGGTTTGAGTGAGGGTCAGGGTGAGGGTTTGGGTGAGGGTTTGGATGAGTGGTCGGAGTAAGGACTGGAGTGAGGGTTTGGATGAGGGTTTGGATGAGGGTTTGTGTGAGGGTTTGCGTGAGGGGTTGGGGTAAGGGTTGGGGTGAGGGTTTGGGTATGGGTCGGAGTGAGTGTTTGGGTGAGGGTCGGAGTGAGGGTTTGAGTAGGGTCAGGGTGGGGGTTTGGGTGAGGGTTTGGATGAGGGTTTGTGTGAGGGTTTGATGAGAGTCGGGGTGAAGGTCGGAGTGACGGTTTGGGTGAAGGTTGGGGTGAGAGTTTGTGTTAGGATTTGGATGAGGGTTTGAGTGAGGGTTGGGCTGAGGGTTTGGGTATGGGTCGGAGTGAGGGTTTGGGTGAGGATTTGGGTGAGGATTTGAGTGAGGGTTTGGGTGAGGGTCGGAGTGAGGGTTTGGGTGAGGGATTGGGGTGAGGGTCGGGGTGAGATTTTGGGTGAGGGATTGGTTGAGGGTAGATGTGAGGTTTAGGGTGAGGGTTTGGGTGAGGAATTGGGGTGAGGGTCGGGGTGAGATTTTGGGTGAGGGATTGGTTGAGGGTCGATGTGAGGTTTAGGGTGAGGGTTTGGGTGTGGGTTTGGTTGAGGGTTTGGGTGTCGGTTTGGGCGAGGATTCAGGGTATGGGTCGGAGTGAGGGTTTGTTTGAGGGTCGGGGTGAGGGTTTGAATGAAGGTTCGGGTGAGGGTTTGGGTGAGGGTTTGAGTGAGGGTCATGGTGAGGGTCGGAGTGAGAGTTTGAGTGAGGATTGGGGTGTGGGTTTGAGAGATGGTCGGGGTGAGGTTTTGGGTAAGGGTTTGGTGAGGGTCAGAGTGAGGGTTTGGGTGAGGGTCGGGGTGAGGTTTTGAGTGAGTATTTGGGTGAATGTTTGGATGAGGGTCAGGGTGAGGTTTGGGGTGAGGGTTTGTGTGGGGGTTTGGGTGAGAGTTTGGGTGAAGGTCGGGGTGAGGGTCGGATTGAGGGTTTGGGTGAGGATCAGGGTGAGGGTTTGAGTGAGGGTCGGGGTGAGGGTTTGAGTGAGGGTTTGGGTGAAGGTTAAGGTGAGGGTCTGGGTGAGGTTTGGGGTGAGAGTTTGGGTGAGGGTTTGTGTGAGGGTTAGAGTGAGGGTCGGAGTGAGGGTTTCGGTGAGGGTTTTGTTGAGGGTTTGATTGAGGTTCAGGGTGAGGGTCAGAATGAGTGTTTGGGTGAGGGTTTGGGTGACGGTTTGGGTGAGAGTCGGGGTGAGGGTATGGGTGAGGTTTGGAGTTAGGGTTTGAGTGAGGGTTTGACTGAGGGTTTGAGTGAAGGTAAGGGTGAGGGTTCGGGTGAGGGTTGGGGATGAGGGTTTGAGTGAGGATCGGGGTGATGGTTTGGTGAGTGTTTGAGTGAGGGTTTGGGTGAGGGTTTGGATGAGGGTCAGGGTGAAGGTTTGAGTGAGGGTTGGGGTGAGGGTTTGGGTGAGGGTCTGAGTGAGGGTTTGGGTGAGGGTTGTGGTAAGGTTTTGCGTGAGGATTTGGGTGAGGGTTTGAGTGAGGGTTTGAGCGAGTGTTTGAGTGCTGGTTTGGGTGAGGGTTTGGTTGACAGTTGGAGTGAGGTTTTGGATGAGGGTCGGAGTGAGGGTTTGGGTGAGGGTTTGGTTGAGGGTCAGAGTGAGGTTTTGGGTGAGGGTTTGGGTGAGGGTTTGGGTGAGGGTTTTAGTGAGGGTCGGGGTGAGGGTTGGAGTGAGGGTTTGGGTGAATGTTTGGGTGAGGGTTTGAGTTAGGATTTGGATGAGGGTTTGAGTGAGGGTTGGGGTGAGGGTCAGGTGAGGGTTTGGGTGAGGGTCAGGGTGAGGGTTTGGGTATGGGTCGGAGTGAGGGTTTGGGTGAGGGTCGGGGTGAGGGTTTGAGTGAGGGTCAGGGTGGGGGTTTGGGTGAGGGTTTGGGTGAGGGTTTGGGTGAGGTTTTGGGTGAGGGTCAGAGTGAGGGTTTGGGTGAGGAATTGGTGTGAGGGTCGGGGTGAGATTTTGGGTGAGGGATTGGTTGAGGGTCGATGTGAGGTTTAGGGTGAGGGTTTGGGTGTGGGTTTGGTTGAGGGTTTGGGTGAGGGTTTGGGTGAGGGTTTGGATGAGGGTCAGGGTGAAGGTTTGAGTGAGGGTTGGGGTGAGGGTTTGGGTGAGGGTCGGAGTGAGGGTTTGGGTGAGGGTTGTGGTAAGGTTTTGCGTGAGGATTTGGGTGAGGGTTTGAGTGAGGGTTTGAGCGAGTGTTTGAGTGCTGGTTTGGGTGAGGGTTTGGTTGACAGTTGGAGTGAGGTTTTGGATGAGGGTCGGAGTGAGGGTTTGGGTGAGGGTTTGGTTTAGGGTCAGAGTGAGGTTTTGGGTGAGGGTTTGGGTGAGGGTTTGGGTGAGGGTTTTAGTGAGGGTCGGGGTGAGGGTTGGAGTGAGGGTTTGGGTGAATGTTTGGGTGAGGGTTTGAGTTAGGATTTGGATGAGGGTTTGAGTGAGGGTTGGGGTGAGGGTCAGGTGAGGGTTTGGGTGAGGGTCAGGGTGAGGTTTTGGGTATGGGTCGGAGTGAGGGTTTGGGTGAGGGTCGGGGTGAGGGTTTGAGTGAGGGTCAGGGTGGGGGTTGGGTGAGGGTTTGGGTGAGGGTTTGGGTGAGGTTTTGGGTGAGGGTCAGAGTGTGGGTTTGGGTGAGGAATTGGTGTGAGGGTCGGGGTGAGATTTTGGGTGAGGGATTGGTTGAGGGTCGATGTGAGGTTTAGGGTGAGGGTTTGGGTGTGGGTTTGGTTGAGGGTTTGGGTGAGGGTTTGGGTGAGGGGTCAGGCTATGGTTTGGGTGTGGGTTTGTGTGAGGGTTTGGGTGTCGGTTTGGGTGAGTGGTCAGGGTATGGGTCGGAGTGAGGGTTTGTTTGAGGGTCGGGGTGAGGGTTTGAATGAGGGTTCGGGTGAGGGTTTGGGTGAGGGTTTGAGTGAGGGTCGTGGTGAGGGTCGGAGTGAGGGTTTGAGTGAGGATTAGGGTGTGGGTTTGAGAGAGGGTCCGGGTGAGGTTTGGGGTGAGGGTTTGTGTGGGGGTTTGGGTGAGGGTTTGGGTGAAGGTCGGGGTGAGGGTCGGATTGAGGGTTTGGGTGAGGGTCAGGGTGAGGGTTTGAGTGAGGGTCGGGGTGAGGGTTTGAGTGAGGGTTTGGGTGAAGGTTAAGGTGAGGGTCTGGGTGAGGTTTGGGGTGAGGGTTTGGGTGAGGGGTCTGGGTAACGGTCGGAGTGAGAGTTTGGGTGAGGGTTTGGGTGAGGGTTAGAGTGAGGGTCGGAGTGAGGGTTTCGGTGAGGGTTTTGTTGAGGGTTTGATTGAGGTTCAGGGTGAGGGTCAGAATGAGTGTTTGGGTGAGAGTTTGGTGAAGGGTTTGAGTAAGGGTCAGGGTGAGGGTTTGGGTGACGGTTTGGGTGAGAGTCAGGGTGAGGGTTTGGGTGAGGTTTGGAGTTAGGGTTTGAGTGAGGGTTTGTCTGAGGGTTTGAGTGAAGGTAAGAGTGAGGGTTCGGGTGAGGGTCGGGGTGAGGGTTTGAGTGAGAATCGGGGTGATGGTTTGGTGAGTGATTGAGTGAGGGTTTGGGTGAGGGTTTGGGCGTGGGTCAGGGTGAAGGTTTGAGTGAGGGTTGGATTGAGGGTTTGTGTGAGGGTCGGAGTGAGGGTTTGGGTGAGGGTTGTGGTAAGGTTTTGCATGAGGATTTGGGTGAGGGTTTGAGTGAGGGTTTGAGCGAGGGTTTGAGTGCTGGTTTGGGTGAGGGTTTGGTTGACAGTTGGACTGAGGTTTTGGATGAGGGTCGGAGTGAGGGTTTGGGTGAGGGTTTGGTTGAGGGTCAGAGTGAGGATTTGGTTGAGGGTTTGGGTGAGGGTTTGGGTGAGAGTTTGGTTGAGGGTTGGAGTGTGGTTTTGGGTGAGGGTTGGTGTGAGGGTTTGAGTGTGGGTCAGAGTGAGGGTTTGGATGAAGGTCGAGGTGAGGTTTGAGGTGAGGGTTTGGGTGAGAGTGGGAGTGAATGTTTGGGTGAGGGTTTGGGTGAGGGTTTGGATGCGGGTTTGAATGAGCGTTTGGGTGAGAGATTCAGTGAGGGTCGGAGTGAGGGTTTGGGTGAGGATCGGGGTGAGTGTTTGGTTGAGGGTTTGGTTGAGGGTCAGAGCGAGTGTTTGGGTGTGGGTCGGAGTGAGATTTTTGGTGAGAGTTGGTGTGAGGATTGGCTGAGGGTTTGTGGGAGGGTTGGAGTGAGGGTTTGTGTGAGGGTCGGAGTGAGGTTTTGGGTGAGGGTCGGTGTGCGGGTTTGGGTGAGGTTTTGGATGACGGTCGGAGTGAGGTTTTGGGTGAGGGTTGGAGTGAGGGTTTGTGTGAGGATCGGGGTGACTGTTTGGGTGAGGGTTTGGTTGAGGGTCAGAGTGAGGTTTTGGGTGAGGGTTTGGGTGAGAGTCGGGGTGAGGGTATGAGTGATGGTCGGGGTGAGGGTTTGAGTGAGGGTTTGGGTGAGGATCGGGGTGACTGTTTGGGTGAGGGTTTGGTTGAGGGTCAGAGTGAGGGTTTGGGTGAGGGTTTGGGTGAGGGTCGGAGTGAGGGTTTGAGTGAGGGTCAGGGTGGGGGTTTGGGTGAGGGTTTGGATGAGGGTTTCGGTGAGGGTTTGAGTGAGGGTCGTGGTGAAGGTCGGAGTGAGGGTTTGGGTGAAGGTTGGGGTGAGAGTTTGTGTTAGGATTTGGATGAGGGTTTGAGTGAGGGTTGGGCTGAGGGTTTGGGTATGGGTCGGAGTGAGGGTTTGGGTGAGGATTTGGGTGAGGATTTGAGTGAGGGTTTGGGTGAGGGTTTGGGTGAGGGTTTGGGTGAGGGTCGGAGTGAGGGTTTGGGTGAGGGATTGGGGTGAGGGTCGGGGTGATATTTTGGGTGAGGGATTGGTTGAGGGTCGATGTGAGGTTTAGGGTGAGGGTTTGGGTGAGGGTTTGGGTGAGGAATTGGGGTGAGGGTCGGGGTGAGATTTTGGGTGAGGGATTGGTTGAGGGTCGATGTGAGGTTTAGGGTGAGGGTTTGGGTGGGGGTTTGGGTGAGGGTTTGGATGAGGGTTTGGGTGAGGGTTGTGGTAAGGTTTTGCGTGAGGATTTGGGTGAGGGTTTGAGTGAGGGTTTGAGCGAGTGTTTGAGTGCTGGTTTGGGTGAGGGTTTGGTTGACAGTTGGAGTGAGGTTTTGGATGAGGGCCGGAGTGAGGGTTTGGGTGAGGGTTTGGTTGAGGGTCAAAGTGAGGTTTTGGGTGAGGGTTTGGGTGAGGGTTTGGGTGAGGGTTTTAGTGAGGGTCGGGGTGAGGGTTGGAGTGAGGGTTTGGGTGAATGTTTGGGTGAGGGTTTGAGTTAGGATTTGGATGAGGGTTTGAGTGAGGGTTGGGGTGAGGGTCAGGTGAGGGTTTGGGTGAGGGTCAGGGTGAGGGTTTGGGTATGGGTCGGAGTGAGGGTTTGGGTGAGGGTCGGGGTGAGGGTTTGAGTGAGGGTCGGAGTGAGGGTTTGGCTGAGGGTTGTGGTAAGGTTTTGGGTGAGGATTTGGGTGAGGGTCAGAGTGAGGGTTTGGGTGAGGAATTGGTGTGAGGGTCGGGGTGAGATTTTGGGTGAGGGATTGGTTGAGGGTCGATGTGAGGTTTAGGGTGAGGGTTTGGGTGAGGGTTTGGTTGAGGGTTTGGGTGAGGGTTTGGGTGAGCGGTCAGGCTATGGTTTGGGTGTGGGTTTGTGTGAGGGTTTGGGTGTCGGTTTGGGCGATGGGTCAGGGTATGGGTCGGAGTGAGGGTTTGTTTGAGGGTCGGGGTGAGGGTTTGAATGAGGGTTCGGGTGAGGGTTTGGGTGAGGGTTTGAGTGAGGGTCGTGGTGAGGGTCGGAGTGAGGGTTTGAGTGAGGATTAGGGTGTGGGTTTGAGAGAGGGTCCGGGTGAGGTTTTGGGTAAGGGTTTGGGTGAAGGTTGGAGTGAGGGTTTGGGTGAGGGTCGGGGTGAGGTTTTGAGTGAGTATTTGGGTGACGGTTTGGATGAGGGTCAGGGTGAGGTTTGGGGTGAGGGTTTGAGTGAGGGTTGGGGTGAGGGTCAGGTGAGGGTTTGGGTGAGGGTCAGGGTGAGGGTTTGGGTATGGGTCGGAGTGAGGGTTTGGGTGAGGGTCGGGGTGAGGGTTTGAGTGAGGTTCAGGGTGGGGGTTGGGTGAGATTTTGGGTGAGGGATTGGTTGAGGGTCGATGTGAGGTTTAGGGTGAGGGTTTGGGTGTGGGTTTGGTTGAGGGTTTGGGTGAGGGTTTGGGTGAGGGGTCAGGCTATCGTTTGGGTGTGGGTTTGTGTGAGGGTTTGGGTGTCGGTTTGGGTGAGTGGTCAGGGTATGGGTCGGAGTGAGGGTTTGTTTGAGGGTCGGGGTGAGGGTTTGAATGAGGGTTCGGGTGAGGGTTTGGGTGAGGGTTTGAGTGAGGGTCGTGGTGAGGGTCGGAGTGAGGGTTTGAGTGAGGATTAGGGTGTGGGTTTGAGAGAGGGTCCGGGTGAGGTTTGGGGTGAGGGTTTGTGTGGGGGTTTGGGTGAGGGTTTGGGTGAAGGTCGGGGTGAGGGTCGGATTGAGGGTTTGGGTGAGGGTCAGGGTGAGGGTTTGAGTGAGGGTCGGGGTGAGGGTTTGAATGAGGGTTTGGGTGAAGGTTAAGGTGAGGGTCTGGGTGAGGTTTGGGGTGAGGGTTTGGGTGAGGGGTCTGGTAACGGTCGGAGTGAGAGTTTGGGTGAGGGTTTGGGTGAGGGTTAGAGTGAGGGTCGGAGTGAGGGTTTCGGTGAGGGTTTTGTTGAGGGTTTGATTGAGGTTCAGGGTGAGGGTCAGAATGAGTGTTTGGGTGAGAGTTTGGTGAAGGGTTTGAGTAAGGGTCAGGGTGAGGGTTTGGGTGACGGTTTGGGTGAGAGTCAGGGTGAGGGTTTGGGTGAGGTTTGGAGTTAGGGTTTGAGTGAGGGTTTGTCTGAGGGTTTGAGTGAAGGTAAGAGTGAGGGTTCGGGTGAGGGTCGGGGTGAGGGTTTGAGTGAGAATCGGGGTGATGGTTTGGTGAGTGATTGAGTGAGGGTTTGGGTGAGGGTTTGGGCGTGGGTCAGGGTGAAGGTTTGAGTGAGGGTTGGATTGAGGGTTTGTGTGAGGGTCGGAGTGAGGGTTTGGGTGAGGGTTGTGGTAAGGTTTTGCATGAGGATTTGGGTGAGGGTTTGAGTGAGGGTTTGAGCGAGGGTTTGAGTGCTGGTTTGGGTGAGGGTTTGGTTGACAGTTGGACTGAGGTTTTGGATGAGGGTCGGAGTGAGGGTTTGGGTGAGGGTTTGGTTGAGGGTCAGAGTGAGGATTTGGTTGAGGGTTTGGGTGAGGGTTTGGGTGAGAGTTTGGTTGAGGGTTGGAGTGTGGTTTTGGGTGAGGGTTGGTGTGAGGGTTTGAGTGTGGGTCAGAGTGAGGGTTTGGATGAAGGTCGAGGTGAGGTTTGAGGTGAGGGTTTGGGTGAGAGTGGGAGTGAATGTTTGGGTGAGGGTTTGGGTGAGGGTTGGGATGCGGGTTTGAATGAGCGTTTGGGTGAGAGATTCAGTGAGGTTCGGAGTGAGGGTTTGGGTGAGGATCGGGGTGAGTGTTTGGTTGAGGGTTTGGTTGAGGGTCAGAGCGAGGGTTTGGGTGTGGGTCGGAGTGAGATTTTTGGTGAGAGTTGGTGTGAGGATTGGCTGAGGGTTTGTGGGAGGGTTGGAGTGAGGGTTTGTGTGAGGGTCGGAGTGAGGTTTTGGGTGAGGGTCGGTGTGCGGGTTTGGGTGAGGTTTTGGATGACGGTCGGAGTGAGGTTTTGGGTGAGGGTTGGAGTGAGGGTTTGTGTGAGGATCGGGGTGACTGTTTGGGTGAGGGTTTGGTTGAGGGTCAGAGTGAGGTTTTGGGTGAGGGTTTGGGTGAGAGTCGGGGTGAGGGTATGAGTGATGGTCGGGGTGAGGGTTTGAGTGAGGGTTTGAGTGAGGGTTTGGGTGAGGATCGGGGTGACTGTTTGGGTGAGGGTTTGGTTGAGGGTCAGAGTGAGGGTTTGGGTGAGGGTTTGGGTGAGGGTCGGGGTGAGGGTATGAGTGATGGTCGGGGTGAGGGTTTGAGTGAGGGTTTGGGTGAGGGTTTGGGTGAGGGTCGGGGTGAGGTTTGGGGTGAGTGTTTGATTAGGGTTTGGGTGAGGGGTCGGGTTAAGGGTCGGAGTGAGGGTTTGGGTGAGGGTTTGGGTGAGGGTTTGAGTGAGGGTTTGGGTGAGGGTTTGAGTGAGATTTGGGGTGAAGGTCGGAGTGAGGGATTGGGTGAGGGTCGGGGTGAGGGTTTGAGTGAGGATCAGGGTGAGGGTTTGGGTGAGGGTTTGGATGAGTGGTCGGAGTAAGGATTGGAGTGAGGGTTTGGATGAGGGTTTGGATGAGGGTTTGTGTGAGGGTTTGGGTGAGGGGTCGGGGTAAGGGTCGGGGTGAGGGTTTGGGTATGGGTCGGAGTGAGTGTTTGGGTGAGGGTCGGAGTGAGGGTTTGAGTGAGGGTCAGGGTGGGGGTTTGGGTGAGGGTTTGGATGAGGGTTTGGGTGAGCGTTTGAGTGAGGGTCGGGGTGAAGGTCGGAGTGAGGGTTTGGGTGAAGGTTGGGGTGAGAGTTTGTGTTAGGATTTGGATGAGGGTTTGAGTGAGGGTTGGGCTGAGGGTTTGGGTATGGGTCAGAGTGAGGGTTTGGGTGAGGATTTGGGTGAGGATTTGAGTGAGGGTTTGGGTGAGGGTTTGGGTGAGGGTTTGGGTGAGGGTCGGAGTGAGGGTTTGGGTGAGGGATTGGGGTGAGGGTCGGGGTGAGATTTTGGGTGAGGGATTGGTTGAGGGTCGATGTGAGGTTTAGGGTGAGGGTTTGGGTGAGGGTTTGGGTGAGGAATTGGGGTGAGGGTCGGGGTGAGATTTTGGGTGAGGGATTGGTTGAGGGTCGATGTGATGTTTAGGGTGAGGGTTTGGGTGTGGGTTTGGTTGAGGGTTTGGGTGTCGGTTTGGGCGAGGGTTCAGGGTATGGGTCGGAGTGAGGGTTTGTTTGAGGGTCGGGGTGAGGGTTTGAATGAAGGTTCGGGTGAGGGTTTGGGTGAGGGTTTGGGTGAGGGTTTGAGTGAGGGTCATGGTGAGGGTCGGAGTGAGAGTTTGAGTGAGGATTGGGGTGTGGGTTTGAGAGATGGTCGGGGTGAGGTTTTGGGTAAGGGTTTGGTGAGGGTCAGAGTGAGGGTTTGGGTGAGGGTCGGGTGAGGTTTTGAGTGAGTATTTGGGTGAATGTTTGGATGAGGGTCAGGGTGAGGTTTGGGGTGAGGGTTTGTGTGGGGGTTTGGGTGAGAGTTTGGGTGAAGGTCGGGGTGAGGGTCGGATTGAGCGTTTGGGTGAGGATCAGGGTGAGGGTTTGAGTGAGGGTCAGGGTGAGGGTTTGAGTGCGGGTCAGGGTGAGGGTTTGAGTGAGGGTTTGGGTGAAGGTTAAGGTGAGGGTCTGGGTGAGGTTTGGGGTGAGTGTTTGGGTGAGGGTTTGGGTGAGGGTTAGAGTGAGGGTCGGAGTGAGGGTTTCGGTGAGGGTTTTGTTGAGGGTTTGATTGAGGTTCAGGGTGAGGGTCAGAATGAGTGTTTGGGTGAGGGTTTGGGTGACGGTTTGGGTGAGAGTCGGGGTGAGGGTATGGGTGAGGTTTGGAGTTAGGGTTTGAGTGAGGGTTTGACTGAGGGTTTGAGTGAAGGTAAGGGTGAGTGTTCGGGTGAGGGTTGGGGATGAGGGTTTGAGTGAGGATCGGGGTGATGGTTTGGTGAGTGTTTGAGTGAGGGTTTGGGTGAGGGTTTGGATGAGGGTCAGGGTGAAGGTTTGAGTGAGGGTTGGGGTGAGGGTTTGGGTGAGGGTCGGAGTGAGGGTTTGGGTGAGGGTTGTGGTAAGGGTTTGCGTGAGGATTTGGGTGAGGGTTTGAGTGAGGGTTTGAGCGAGGGTTTGAGTGCTGGTTTGGGTGAGGGTTTTGTTGAGGGTCAGAGTGAGGTTTTGGGTGAGGGTTTGGGTGAGGGTTTGGGTGAGGGTTTTAGTGAGGGTCGGGGTGAGGGTTGGAGTGAGGGTTTGGGTGAATGTTGGGGTGAGGGTTTGAGTTAGCATTTGGATGAGGGTTTGAGTGAGGGTTGGGGTGAGGGTCAGGTGAGGGTTTGGGTGAGGGTCAGGGTGAGGGTTTGGGTATGGGTCGGAGTGAGGGTTTGGGTGAGGGTCGGGGTGAGGGTTTTTGTGAGGGTCAGGGTGGGGGTTTGGGTGAGGGTTTGGATGAGGGGTCGGGCTAAGGGTCAGAGTGAGGGTTTGGGTGAGGGTTTGGGTGAGGGTTTGAGTGAGGGTTTGGGTGAGGGTTTGGGTGAGGGTTTGAGTGAGGGTCGGGGTGAGGGTCAGAGTGAGGGTTTGGGTGAAGGTTGGGGTGAGGGTTTGAGTTAGGATTTGGATGAGGGTTTGAGTGAGGGTTGGGGTGAGGGTCAGGTAAGGGTTTGGGTGAGGGTTAGGGTGAGGGTTTGGGTATGGGTCGGAGTGAGGGTTTGGGTGAGGATTTGGGTGAGGGTTTGAGTGAAGATTTGGGTGAGGGTTTGGGTGAGGGTTTGGGTGAGGAATTGTTGTGAGGGTCGGGGTGAGATTTTGGGTGAGGGATTGGTTGAGGGTCGATGTGATGTTTAGGGTGAGGGTTTGGGTGAGGGTTTGGTTGAGGGTTTGGGTGAGGGTTTGGGTGAGGGGTCAGGCTATGGTTTGGGTGTGGGTTTGTGTGAGGGTTTGGGTGTCGGTTTGGGCGAGGGGTCAGGGTATGGGTTGGAGTGAGGGTTTGTTTGAGGGTCGGGGTGAGGGTTTGAATGAGGGTTCGGGTGAGGGTTTGGGTGAGGGTTTGAGTGAGGGTCGTGGTGAGGGTCGGAGTGAGGGTTTGAGTGAGGATTAGGGTGTGGGTTTGAGAGAGGGTCCGGGTGAGGTTTTGGGTAAGGGTTTGGGTGAGGGTCGGAGTGAGGGTTTGGGTGAGGGTCGGGGTGAGGTTTTGAGTGAGTATTTGGGTGACGGTTTGGATGAGGGTCAGGGTGAGGTTTGGGGTGAAGGTTTGTGTGGGGGTTTGGGTGAGGGTTTGGGTGAGGGGTCGGGGTGAGGGTCGGATTGAGGGTTTGGGTGAGGGTCAGGGTGAGGGTATGAGTGAGGGTCAGGGTGAGGGTTTGTGTGAGGGTTTGAGTGAGGGTCAGGGTGAGGGTCGGAGTGAGGGTTTGGGTGAAGGTTGGGGTGAGGGTTTGAGTTAGGATTTGGATGAGGGTTTGAGTGAGGGTTGGGGTGAGGGTCAGGTAAGGGTTTGGGTGAGGGTCAGGGTGAGGGTTTGGGTATGGGTCGGAGTGAGTGTTTGGGTGAGGGTCGGAGTGAGGGTTTGAGTGAGGGTCAGGGTGAAGGTCGGAGTGAGGGTTTGGGTGAAGGTTGGGGTGAGAGTTTGAGTTAGGATTTGGATGAGGGTTTGAGTGAGGGTTGGGCTGAGTGTTTGGGTATGGGTCGGAGTGAGGGTTTGGGTGAGCATTTGGGTGAGGATTTGAGTGAGGGTTTGGGTGAGGGTTTGGGTGAGGGTTTGGGTGAGGGTCGGAGTGAGGGTTTGGGTGAGGGATTGGGGTGAGGGTCGGGGTGAGATTTTGGGTGAGGCATTGGTTGAGGGTCGATGTGAGGTTTAGGGTGAGGGTTTGGGTGTGGGTTTGGTTGAGGGTTTGGGTGTCGGTTTGGGCGAGGGTTCAGGGTATGGGTCGGAGTGAGGGTTTGTTTGAGGGTCGGGGTGAGGGTTTGAATGAAGGTTCGCGTGAGGGTTTGGGTGAGGGTTTGAGTGAGGGTCATGGTGAGGGTCGGAGTGAGAGTTTGAGTGAGGATTGGGGTGTGGGTTTGAGAGATGGTCGGGGTGAGGTTTTGGGTAAGGGTTTGGGTGAGGGTCAGAGTGAGGGTTTGGGTGAGGGTCGGGGTGAGGTTTTGAGTGAGTATTTGGGTGAATGTTTGGATGAGGGTCAGGGTGAGGTTTGGGGTGAGGGTTTGTGTGGGGGTTTGGGTGAGAGTTTGGGTGAAGGTCGGGGTGAGGGTCGGATTGAGGGTTTGGGTGGGGATCAGGGTGAGGGTTTGAGTGAGGGTCGGGGTGAGGGTTTGAGTGAGGGTTTGGATGAAGGTTAAGGTGAGGGTCTGGGTGAGGTTTGGGGTGAGAGTTTGGGTGAGGGTTTGGGTGAGGGTTAGAGTGAGGGTCGGAGTGAGGGTTTCGGTGAGGGTTTTGTTGAGGGTTTGATTGAGGTTCAGGGTGAGGGTCAGAATGAGTGTTTGGGTGAGGGTTTGGGTGACGGTTTGGGTGAGAGTCGGGGTGAGGGTATGGGTGAGGTTTGGAGTTAGGGTTTGAGTGAGGGTTTGACTGAGGGTTTGAGTGAAGGTAAGGGTGAGGGTTCGGGTGAGGGTTGGGGATGAGGGTTTGAGTGAGGATCGGGGTGATGGTTTGGTGAGTGTTTGAGTGAGGGTTTGGGTGAGGGTTTGGATGAGGGTCAGGGTGAAGGTTTGAGTGAGGGTTGGGGTGAGGGTTTGGGTGCGGGTCGGAGTGAGGGTTTGGGTGAGGGTTGTGGTAAGGTTTTGCGTGAGGATTTGGGTGAGGGTTTGAGTGAGGGTTTGAGTGAGGGTTTGAGTGCTGGTTTGGGTGAGGGTTTGGTTGACAGTTGCAGTGAGGTTTTGGATGAGGGTCGGAGTGAGGGTTTGGGTGAGGGTTTGGTTGAGGGTCAGAGTGAGGTTTTGGGTGAGGGTTTGGGTGAGGGTTTGGGTGAGGGTTTTAGTGAGGGTCGGGGTGAGGGTTGGAGTGAGGGTTTGGGTGAATATTTGGGTGAGGGTTTGAGATAGGATTTGGATGAGTGTTTGAGTGAGGGTTGGGGTGAGGGTCAGGTGAGGGTTTGGGTGAGGGTCAGGGTGAGGGTTTGGGTATGGGTCGGAGTGAGGGTTTGGGTGAGGGTCGGGGTGAGGGTTTGAGTGAGGGTCAGGGTGGGGGTTTGGGTGAGGGTTTGGATGAGGGGTCGGGCTAAGGGTCAGAGTGAGGGTTTGGGTGAGGGTTTGAGTGAGGGTTTGGGTGAGGGTTTGGGTGAGGGTCTGAGTGAGGGTCGGGGTGAGGGTCAGAGTGAGGGTTTGGGTGAAGGTTGGGGTGAGGGTTTGAGTTAGGATTTGGATGAGGGTTTGAGTGAGGGTTGGGGTGAGGGTCAGGTAAGGGTTTGGGTGAGGGTTAGGGTGAGGGTTTGGGTATGGGTCGGAGTGAGGGTTTGGGTGAGGATTTGGGTGAGGGTTTGAGTGAAGATTTGGGTGAGGGTTTGGGTGAGGGTTTGGGTGAGGGTCAGAGTGAGGGTTTGGGTGAGGAATTGGTGTGAGGGTCGGGGTGAGATTTTTGGTGAGGGATTGGTTGAGGGTCGATGTGAGGTTTAGGGTGAGGGTTTGGGTGAGGGTTTGGTTGAGGGTTTGTGTGAGGGTTTGGGTGTCGGTTTGGGCGAGGGGTCAGGGTATGGGTCGGAGTGAGGGTTTGTTTGAGGGTCGGGGTGAGGGTTTGAATGAGGGTTCGGGTGAGGGTTTGGGTGAAGGTTTGAGTGAGGGTCGTGGTGAGGGTCGGAGTGAGGGTTTGAGTGAGGATTAGTGTGTGGGTTTGAGAGAGGGTCCGGGTGAGGTTTTGGGTAAGGGTTTGGGTGAGGGTCGGAGTGAGGGTTTGGGTGAGGGTCGGGGTGAGGTTTTGAGTGAGTATTTGGGTGACGGTTTGGATGAGGGTCAGGATGAGGTTTGGGGTGAAGGTTTGTGTGGGGGTTTGGGTGAGGGTTTGGGTGAAGGTCGGGGTGAGGGTCGGATTGAGGGTTTGGGTGAGGGTCAGGGTGAGGGTTTGAGTGAGGGTCAGGGTGAGGGTTTGGGTGAGGGTTTGAGTGAGGGTCGGGGTGAGGGTCGGAGTGAGGGTTTGGGTGAAGGTTGGGGTGAGGGTTTGAGTTAGGATTTGGATGAGGGTTTGAGTGAGGGTTGGGGTGAGGGTCAGGTAAGGGTTTGGGTGAGGGTCAGGGTGAGGGTTTGGGTATGGGTCGGAGTGAGTGTTTGGGTGAGGGTCGGAGTGAGGGTTTGAGTGAGGGTCAGGGTGGGGGTTTGGGTGAGGGTTTGGATGAGGGTTTGGGTGAGGGTTTGAGTGAGGGTCAGGGTGAAGGTCGGAGTGAGGGTTTGGGTGAAGGTTGGGGTGAGAGTTTGAGTTTGGATTTGGATGAGGGTTTGAGTATGGGTCGGAGTGAGGGTTTGGGTGAGGATTTGGGTGAGGATTTGAGTGAGGGTTTGGGTGAGGGTTTGGGTGAGGGTTTGGGTGAGGGTTTGGGTGAGGGTCGGAGTGAGGGTTTGGGTGAGGGATTGGGGTGAGGGTCGGGGTGAGATTTTGGGTGAGGGATTGGTTGAGGGTCGATGTGAGGTTTAGGGTGAGGGTTTGGGTGAGGGTTTGGGTGAGGAATTGGGGTGAGGGTCGGGGTGAGATTTTGGGTGAGGGATTGGTTGAGGGTCGATGTGAGTTTTAGGGTGAGGGTTTGCTTGTGGGTTTGGTTGAGGGTTTGGGTGTCGGTTTGGGCGAGGGGTCAGGGTATGGGTCGGAGTGAGGGTTTGTTTGAGGGTCGGGGTGAGGGTTTGAATGAAGGTTCGGGTGAGGGTTTGGGTGAGGGTTTGGGTGAGGGTTTGAGTGAGGGTCATGGTGAGGGTCGGAGTGAGAGTTTGAGTGAGGATTGGGGTGTCGGTTTGAGAGATGGTCGGGGTGAGGTTTTGTGTAAGGGTTTGGGTGAGGGTCAGAGTGAGGGTTTGGGTGAGGGTCGGGGTGAGGTTTGGGGTGAGGCTTTGTGTGGGGGTTCGGGTGAGAGTTTGGGTGAAGGTCGGGGTGAGGGTCGGATTGAGGGTTTGGGTGAGGATCAGGGTGAGGGTTTGAGTGAGGGTCAGGGTGAGGGTTTGAGTGAGGGTTTGGGTGAAGGTTAAGGTGAGGGTCTGGGTGAGGTTTGGGGTGAGAGTTTGGGTGAGGGTTTGGGTGAGGGTTAGAGTGAGGGTCGGAGTGAGGGTTTCGGTGAGGGTTTTGTTGAGGGTTTGATTGAGGTTCAGGGTGAGGGTCAGAATGAGTGTTTGGGTGAGTGTTTGGGTGACGGTTTGGGTGAGAGTCGGGGTGAGGGTATGGGTGAGGTTTGGAGTTAGGGTTTGAGTGAGGGTTTGACTGAGGGTTTGAGTGAAGGTAAGGGTGAGGGTTCGGGTGAGGGTTGGGGATGAGGGTTTGAGTGAGGATCGGGGTGATGGTTTGGTGAGTGTTTGAGTGAGGGTTTGGGTGAGGGTTTGGATGAGGGTCAGGGTGAAGGTTTGAGTGAGGGTTGGGGTGAGGGTTTGGGTGAGGGTCGGAGTGAGGGTTTGGGTGAGGGTTGTGGTAAGGTTTTGCGTGAGGATTTGGGTGAGGGTTTGAGTGAGGGTTTGAGCGAGGGTTTGAGTGCTGGTTTGGGTGAGGGTTTGGTTGACAGTTGGAGTGAGTTTTTGGATGAGGGTCGGAGTGAGGGTTTGGGTGAGGGTTTGGTTGAGGGTCAGAGTGAGGTTTTGGGTGAGGGTTTGGGTGAGGGTTTGGGTGAGGGTTTTAGTGAGGGTCGGGGTGAGGGTTGGAGTGAGGGTTTGGGTGAATGTTGGGGTGAGGGTTTGAGTTAGGATTTGGATGAGGGTTTGAGTGAGGGTTGGGTTGAGGGTCAGTTGAGGGTTTGGGTGAGGGTTTGGGTGAGGGTTTTAGTGAGGGTCGGGGTGAGGGTTGGAGTGAGGGTTTGGGTGAATGTTGGGGTGAGGGTTTGAGTTAGGATTTGGATGAGGGTTTGAGTGAGGGTTGGGGTGAGGGTCAGGTGAGGGTTTGGGTGAGGGTCAGGGTGAGGGTTTGAGTATGGGTCGGAGTGAGGGTTTGGGTGAGGGTCGGGGTGAGGGTTTGAGTGAGGGTCAGGGTGGGGGTTTGGGTGAGGGTTTGGATGAGGGGTCGGGCTAAGGGTCAGAGTGAGGGTTTGGGTGAGGGTTTGGGTGAGGGTTTGAGTGAGGGTTTGGGTGAGGGTTTGGGTGAGGGTTTGAGTGAGGGTCGGGGTGAGGGTCAGAGTGAGGGTTTGGGTGAAGGTTGGGGTGAGGGTTTGAGTTAGGATTTGGATGAGGGTTTGAGTGAGGGTTGGGGTGAGGGTCAGGTAAGGGTTTGGGTGAGGGTTAGGGTGAGGGTTTGGGTATGGGTCGGAGTGAGGGTTTGGGTGAGGATTTGGGTGAGGGTTTGAGTGAAGATTTGGGTGAGGGTTTGGGTGAGGGTTTGTGTGAGGGTCAGAGTGAGGGTTTGGGTGAGGGGTCTGGCTATGGTTTGGGTGTGGGTTTGTGTGAGGGTTTGGGTGTCGGTTTGGGCGAGGTGTCAGGGTATGGGTCGGAGTGAGGGTTTGTTTGAGGGTCGGGGTGAGGGTTTGAATGAGGGTTCGGGTGAGTGTTTGGGTGAGGGTTTGAGTGAGGGTCGTGGTGAGGGTCGGAGTGAGGGTTTGAGTGAGGATTAGGGTGTGGGTTTGAGAGAGGGTCCGGGTGAGGTTTTGGGTAAGGGTTTGGGTGAGGGTCGGAGTGCGGGTTTGGGTGAGGATCGGGGTGGGGTTTTGAGTGAGTATTTGGGTGACGGTTTGGATGAGGGTCAGGGTGAGGTTTGGGTTGAGGGTTTGTGTGGGGGTTTGGGTGAGGGTTTGGGTGAAGGTCGGGGTGAAGGTCGGATTGAGGGTTTGGGTGAGGGTCAGTGTGAGGGTTTGAGTGAGGGTCAGGGTGAGGGTTTGGGTGAGGGTTTGAGTGAGGGTCGGGGTGAGGGTCGGAGTGAGGGTTTGGGTGAAGGTTGGGGTGAGGGTTTGAGTTAGGATTTGGATGAGGGTTTGAGTGATGGTTGGGGTGAGGGTCAGGTAAGCGTTTGGGTGAGGGTTTGAGTGATGGTTGGGGTGAGGGTCAGGTAAGCGTTTGGGTGAGGGTCAGGGTGAGGGTTTGGGTATGGGTCGGAGTGAGTGTTTGGGTGAGGGTCGGAGTGAGGGTTTGAGTGAGGGTCAGGGTGGGGGTTTGGGTGAGGGTTTGGATGAGGGTTTGGGTGAGGGTTTGAGTGAGGGTCAGGGTGAAGGTCGGAGTGAGGGTTTGGGTGAAGGTTGGGGTGAGAGTTTATGTTAGGATTTGGATGAGGGTTTGAGTGAGGGTTGGGCTGAGGGTTTGGGTATGGGTCGGAGTGAGGGTTTGGGTGAGGATTTGGGTGAGGATTTGAGTGAGGGTTTGGGTGAGGGTTTGGGTGAGGGTTTGGGTGAGGGTCGGAGTGAGTGTTTGGGTGAGGGATTGGGGTGAGGGTCGGGGTGAGATTTTGGGTGAGGGATTGGTTGAGGGTCGATGTGAGGTTTAGGGTGAGGGTTTGGGTGAGGGTTTGGGTGAGGAATTGGGGTGAGGGTCGGGGTGAGATTTTGGGTGAGGGATTGGTTGAGGGTCGATGTGATGTTTAGGGTGAGGGTTTGGGTGTGGGTTTGGTTGAGGGTTTGGGTGTCGGTTTGGGCGAGGGGTCAGGGTATGGGTCGGAGTGAGGGTTTGTTTGAGGGTCGGGGTGAGGGTTTGAATGAAGGTTCGGGTGAGGGTTTGGGTGAGGGTTTGGGTGAGGGTTTGAGTGAGGGTCATGGTGAGGGTCGGAGTGAGAGTTTGAGTGAAGATTGGGGTGTGGGTTTGAGAGATGGTCGGGGTGAGGTTTTGGGTAAGGGTTTGGGTGAGGGTCAGAGTGAGGGTTTGGGTGAGGGTCGGGGTGAGGTTTTGAGTGAGTATTTGGGTGAATGTTTGGATGAGGGTCAGGGTGAGGTTTGGCGTGAGGGTTTGTGTGTGGGTTTGGGTGAGAGTTTGGGTGAAGGTCGGGGTGAGGGTTGGATTGAGGGTTTGGGTGGGGATCAGGGTGAGGGTTTGAGTGAGGGTCGGGGTGAGGGTTTGAGTGAGGGTTTGGGTGAAGGTTAAGGTGAGGGTCTGGGTGAGGTTTGGGGTGAGAGTTTGGGTGAGGGTTTGGGTGAGGGTTAGAGTGAGGGTCGGAGTGAGGGTTTCGGTGAGGGTTTTGTTGAGGGTTTGATTGAGGTTCAGGGTGAGGGTCAGAATGAGTGTTTGGGTGAGGGTTTGGGTGACGGTTTGGGTGAGAGTCGGGGTGAGGGTATGGGTGAGGTTTGGAGTTAGGGTTTGAGTGAGGGTTTGACTGAGGGTTTGAGTGAAGGTAAGGGTGAGGGTTCGGGTGAGGGTTGGGGATGAGGGTTTGAGTGAGGATCGGGGTGATGGTTTGGTGAGTGTTTGAGTGAGGGTTTGGGTGAGGGTTTGGATGAGGGTCAGGGTGAAGGTTTGAGTGAGGGTTGGGGTGAGGGTTTGGGTGAGGGTCGGAGTGAGGGTTTGGGTGAGGGTTGTGGTAAGGTTTTGCGTGAGGATTTGGGTGAGGGTTTGAGTGAGGGTTTGAGCGAGGGTTTGAATGCTGGTTTGGGTGAGGGTTTGGTTGACAGTTGGAGTGAGGTTTTGGATGAGGGTCGGAGTGAGGGTTTGGGTGAGGGTTTGGTTGAGGGTCAGAGTGAGGTTTTGGGTGAGGGTTTGGGTGAGGGTTTGGGTGAGGGTTTTAGTGAGGGTCGGGGTGAGGGTTGGAATGAGGGTTTGGGTGAATGTTGGGGTGAGGGTTTGAGTTAGGATTCCGATGAGTGTTTGAGTGAGGGTTGGGGTGAGGGTCAGGTGAGGGTTTGGGTGAGGGTCAGGGTGAGGGTTTGGGTATGGGTCGGAGTGAGGGTTTGGGTGAGGGTCGGGGTGAGGGTTTGAGTGAGGGTCAGGGTGGGGGTTTGGGTGAGGGTTTGGATGAGGGGTCGGGCTAAGGGTCAGAGTGAGGGTTTGGGTGAGGGTTTGAGTGAGGGTTTGGGTGAGGGTTTGGGTGAGGGTTTGAGTGAGGGTCGGGGTGAGGGTCAGAGTGAGGGTTTGGGTGAAGGTTGGGGTGAGGGTTTGAGTTAGGATTTGGATGAGGGTTTGAGTGAGGGTTGGGGTGAGGGTCAGGTAAGGGTTTGGGTGAGGGTTAGGGTGAGGGTTTGGGTATGGGTCGGAGTGAGGGTTTGGGTGAGGATTTGGGTGAGGATTTGAGTGAATGTTTGGGTGAGGGTTTGGGTGAGGGTTTGGGTGAGGGTCAGAGTGAGGGTTTGGGTGAGGAATTGCTGTGAGGGTTGGGGTGAGATTTTGGGTGAGGGATTGGTTGAGGGTCGATGTGAGGTTTAGGGTGAGGGTTTGGGTGAGGGTTTGGTTGAGGGTTTGGGTGAGGGTTTGGGTGCGGGGTCAGGCTATGGTTTGGGTGTGGGTTTGTGTGAGGGTTTGGGTGTCGGTTTGGGCGAGGGGTCAGGGTATGGGTCAGAGTGAGGGTTTGTTTGAGGGTCGGGGTGAGGGTTTGAATGAGGGTTCGCGTGAGGGTTTGGGTGAGGGTTTGAGTGAGGGTCGTGGTGAGGGTCGGAGTGAGGGTTTGAGTGAGGATTAGGGTGTGGGTTTGAGACAGGGTCCGGGTGAGGTTTTGGGTAAGGGATTGGGTGAGGGTCGGAGTGAGGGTTTGGGTGAGGGTCGGGGTGAGGTTTTGAGTGAGTATTTGGGTGACGGTTTGAATGAGGGTCAGGGTGAGGTTTGGGGTGAAGGTTTGTGTGGGGGTTTGGGTGAGGGTTTGGGTGAAGGTCGGGGTGAGGGTCGGATTGAGGGTTTGGGTGAGGGTCAGGGTGAGGGTTTGAGTGAGGGTCGGAGTGAGGGTTTGGGTGAAGGTTGGGGTGAGGGTTTGAGTTAGGATATGGATGAGGGTTTGAGTGAGGTTTGGGGTGAGGGTCAGGGTGAGGGTTTGGGTATGGGTCGGAGTGAGTGTTTGGGTGAGGGTCGGAGTGAGGGTTTGAGTGAGGGTCAGGGTGGTGGTTTGGGTGAGGGTTTGGATGAGGGTTTGGGTGAGGGTTTGAGTGAGGGTGAGGGTGAAGGTCGGAGTGAGGGTTTGGGTGAAGGTTGGGGTGAGAGTTTGAGTTAGGATTTGGATGAGGGTTTGAGTGAGGGTTGGGCTGAGGGTTTGGGTATGGGTCGGAGTGAGGGTTTGGGTGAGGATTTGGGTGAGGATTTGAGTGAGGGTTTGGGTGAGGGTTTGGGTGAGGGTTTGGGTGAGGGTCGGAGTGAGGGTTTGGGTGAGGGATTGGGGTGAGGGTCGGGGTGATATTTTGGGTGAGGGTTTGGTTGAGGGTCGAGTGAGGTTTGGGTGAGGGTTTGGGTGAGGGTTTGGGTGAGGTTGGATGAGGGTCGGTGGGTTTGAGTGAGGGTTGGTGTGAGGGTTTGGGTGAGGGTCGGAGTGAGGGTTTGGGTGAGGGTTTGGTGAGGTTTGAGTGAGGTTTGGTGAGGGTTTGAGTGAGGGTTTGAGCGAGGGTTTGAGTGGGATGGTTTGGTGAGGGTTTGGTTGACAGTTGGAGTGAGGGTTTGGATGAGGGTCGGGTGAGGGTTTGGGTGAGGGTTTGGTTGAGGGTCGGAGTGAGGTTTGTGAGGGTTTGGGTGAGGGTTTGGGTGAGGGTTTTAGTGAGGGTCGGGGTGAGGGTTGGAGTGAGGGTTTGGGTGAATGTTGGGGTGAGGGTTTGAGTTAGGATTTGGATGAGTGTTTGAGTGAGGGTTGGGGTGAGGGTCAGGTGAGGGTTTGGGTGAGGGTCAGGGTGAGGGTTTGGGTATGGGTCAGAGTGAGGGTTTGGGTGAGGGTAGGGGTGAGGGTTTGAGTGAGCGTCAGGGTGGGGGTTTGGGTGAGGGTTTGGATGAGGGGTCGGGCTAAGGGTCAGAGTGAGGGTTTGGGTGAGGGTTTGAGTGAGGGTTTGGGTGAGGGTTTGGGTGAGGGTTTGAGTGAGGGTCGGGGTGAGGGTCAGAGTGAGGGTTTGGGTGAAGGTTGGGGTGAGGGTTTGAGTTAGGATTTGGATGAGGGTTTGAGTGAGGGTTGGGGTGATGGTCAGGTAAGGGTTTGGGTGAGGGTTAGGGTAAGGGTTTGGGTATGGGTCGGAGTGAGGGTTTGGGTGTGGATTTGGGTGAGGGTTTGAGTGAAGGTTTGGGTGAGGGTTTGGGTGAGGGTTTGGGTGAGGGTCAGAGTGAGGGTTTGGGTGAGGAATTGGTGTGAGGGTCGGGGTGAGATTTTTGGTGAGGGATTGGTTGAGGGTCGATGTGAGGTTTAGGGTGAGGGTTTGGGTGAGGGTTTGGTTGAGGGTTTGGGTGAGGGTTTGGGTGAGGGATCAGGCTATGGTTTGGGTGTGGGTTTGTGTGAGGGTTTGGGAGTCGGTTTGGGCGAGGGGTCAGGGTATGGGTCGGAGTGAGGGTTTGTTTGAGGGTCGGGGTGAGGGTTTGAATGAGGGTTCGGGTGAGGGTTTGGGTGAGGGTTTGAGTGAGGGTCGTGGTGAGGGTCGGAGTGAGGGTTTGAGTGAGGATTAGGGTGTGGGTTTGAGAGAGGGTCCGGGTGAGGTTTGGGGTGAGGGTTTGTGTGGGGGTTTGGGTGAGGGTTTGGGTGAAGGTCGGGGTGAGGGTCGGATTGAGGGTTTGGGTGAGGGTCAGGGTGAGGGTTTGAGTGAGGGTCGGGGTGAGGGTTTGAGTGAGGGTTTGGGTGAAGTTTAAGGTGAGGGTCTGGGTGAGGTTTGGGGTGAGGGTTTGGGTGAGGGGTCTGGGTAACGGTCGGAGTAAGAGTTTGGGTGAGGGTTTGGGTGAGGGTTAGAGTGAGGGTCGGAGTGAGGGTTTCGGTGAGGGTTTTGTTGAGGGTTTGATTGAGGTTCAGGGTGAGGGTCAGAATGAGTGTTTGGGTGAGAGTTTGGTGAAGGGTTTGAGTAAGGGTCAGGGTGAGGGTTTGGGTGACGGTTTGGGTGAGAGTCAGGGTGAGGGTTTGGGTGAGGTTTGGAGTTAGGGTTTGAGTGAGGGTTTGTCTGAGGGTTTGAGTGAAGGTAAGAGTGAGGGTTCGGGTGAGGGTCGGGGGGAGGGTTTGAGTGAGAATCGGGGTGATGGTTTGGTGAGTGAGTGAGGGTTTGGGTGAGGGTTTGGGTGTGGGTCAGGGTGAAGGTTTGAGTGAGGGTTGGGGTGAGGGTTTGTGTGAGGGTCGGAGTGAGGGTTTGGGTGAGGGTTGTGGTAAGGTTTTGCATGAGGATTTGGGTGAGGGTTTGAGTGAGGGTTTGAGCGAGGGTTTGAGTGCTGGTTTGGGTGAGGGTTTGGTTGACAGTTGGAGTGAGGTTTTGGATGAGGGTCGGAGTGAGGGTTTGGGTGAGGGTTTGGTTGAGGGTCAGAGTGAGGTTTTGGTTGAGGGTTTGGGTGAGGGTTTGGGTGAGAGTTTGGTTGAGGGTTGGAGTGTGGTTTTGGGTGAGGGTTGGTGTGAGGGTTTGAGTGTGGGTCAGAGAGAGGGTTTGGATGAAGGTCGAGGTGAGGTTTGAGGTGAGGGTTTGGGTGAGAGTGGGAGTGAATGTTTGGGTGAGGGTTTGGGTGAGGGTTGGGATGCGGGTTTGAATGAGCGTTTGGGTGAGAGATTCAGTGAGGGTCGGAGTGAGGGTTTGGGTGAGGATCAGGGTGAGTGTTTGGTTGAGGGTTTGGTTGAGGGTCGGAGTGAGGGTTTGGGTGTGGGTCGGAGTGAGATTTTTGGTGAGAGTTGGTGTGAGGATTGGCTGAGGGTTTGTGGGAGGGTTGGAGTGAGGGTTTGTGTGAGGGTCGGAGTGAGGTTTTGGGTGAGGGTCGGTGTGCGGGTTTGGGTGAGGTTTTGGTTGACGGTCGGAGTGAGGTTTTGGGTGAGGGTTGGAGTGAGGGTTTGGGTGAGGATCGGGGTGACTGTTTGGGTGAGGGTTTGGTTGAGGGTCAGAGTGAGGTTTTGGGTGAGGGTTTGGGTGAGAGTCGGGGTGAGGGTATGAGTGATGGTCGGGGTGAGGGTTTGAGTGAGGGTTTGGGTGAGGGTTTGGGTGAGGATCGGGGTGACTGTTTCGGTGAGGGTTTGGTTGAGGGTCAGAGTGAGGGTTTGGGTGAGGGTTTGGGTGAGGGTCGGGGTGAGGGTATGAGTGATGGTCGGGGTGAGGGTTTGAGTGAGGGTTTGGGTGAGGGTTTGGGTGAGGGTCGGGGTGAGGTTTGGGGTGAGCGTTTGATTAGGGTTTGGGTGAGGGGTCGGGTTAAGGGTCGGAGTGAGGGTCGGGGTGAGGGTTTGAGTGAGGGTTTGAGTGAGGGTTTGGGTGAGGGTTTGAGTGAGATTTGGGGTGAAGGTCGGAGTGAGGGATTGGGTGAGGGTCGGGGTGAGGGTTTGAGTGAGGGTCAGGGTGAGGGTTTGGGTGAGGGTTTGGATGAGTGGTTGGAGTAAGGATTGGAGTGAGGGTTTGGATGAGGGTTTGGATGAGGGTTTGTGTGAGGGTTTGGGTGAGGGGTCGGGGTAAGGGTCGGGGTGAGGGTTTGGGTATGGGTCGGAGTGAGTGTTTGGGTGAGGGTCGGAGTGAGGGTTTGAGTGAGGGTCAGGGTGGGGGTTTGGGTGAGGGTTTGGATGAGGGTTTGGGTGAGGGTTTGAGTGAGGGTCGGGGTGAAGGTCGGAGTGAGGGTTTGGGTGAAGGTTGGGGTGAGAGTTTGTGTTAGGATTTGGATGAGGGTTTGAGTGAGGGTTGGGCTGAGGGTTTGGGTATGGGTCAGAGTGAGGGTTTGGGTGAGGATTTGGGTGAGGATTTGAGTGAGGGTTTGGGTGAGGGTTTGGGTGAGGGTTTGGGTGAGGGCCGGTGTGAGGGTTTGGGTGAGGGATTGGGGTGAGGGTCGGGGTGAGATTTTGGGTGAGGGATTGGTTGAGGGTCGATGTGAGGTTTAGGGTGAGGGTTTGGGTGAGGGTTTGGGTGAGGAATTGGGGTGAGGGTCGGGGTGAGATTTTGGGTGAGGGATTGGTTGAGGGTCGATGTGAGGTTTAGGGTGAGGGTTTGGGTGTGGGTTTGGTTGAGGGTTTGGGTGTCGGTTTGGGCGAGGGTTCAGGGTATGGGTCGGAGTGAGGGTTTGTTTGAGGGTCGGGGTGAGGGTTTGAATGAAGGTTCGGGTGAGGGTTTGGGTGAGGGTTTGGGTGAGGGTTTGAGTGAGGGTCATGGTGAGGGTCGGAGTGAGAGTTTGAGTGAGGATTGGGGTGTGGGTTTGAGAGATGGTCGGGGTGAGGTTTTGGGTAAGGGTTTGGTGAGGGTCAGAGTGAGGGTTTGGGTGAGGGTCGGGTGAGGTTTTGAGTGAGTATTTGGGTGAATGTTTGGATGAGGGTCAGGGTGAGGTTTGGGGTGAGGGTTTGTGTGGGGGTTTGGGTGAGAGTTTGGGTGAAGGTCGGGGTGAGGGTCGGATTGAGGGTTTGAGTGAGGGTTGGGGTGAGGGTCAGGTAAGGGTTTGGGTGAGGGTTAGGGTGAGGGTTTGGGTATGGGTCGGAGTGAGGGTTTGGGTGAGGATTTGGGTGAGGGTTTGAGTGAAGATTTGGGTGAGGGTTTGGGTGAGGGTTTGGGTGAGGGTCAGAGTGAGGGTTTGGGTGAGGAATTGGTGTGAGGGTCGGGGTGAGATTTTGGTTGAGGGATTGGTTGAGGGTCGATGTGAGGTTTAGGGTGAGGGTTTGGGTGAGGGTTTGGTTGAGGGTTTGGGTGAGGGTTTGGGTGAGGGGTCAGGCTATGGTTTGGGTGTGGGTTTGTGTGAGGGTTTGGGTGTCGGATTGGGCGAGGGTTCAGGGTATGGGTCGGAGTGCGGGTTTGTTTGAGGGTCGGGGTGAGGGTTTGAATGAAGGTTCGGGTGAGGGTTTGGGTGAGGGTTTGAGTGAGGGTCATTGTGAGGGTCGGAGTGAGAGTTTGAGTGAGGATTGGGGTGTGGGTTTGAGAGATAGTCGTGGTGACGTTTTGGGTAAGGGTTTGGTGAGGGTCAGAGTGAGGGTTTGGGTGAGGGTCGGGTGAGGTTTTGAGTGAGTATTTGGGTGAATGTTTGGATGAGTGTCTGGGTGAGGTTTGGGGTGAGGGTTTGTGTGGGGGTTTGGGTGAGAGTTTGGGTGAAGGTCGGGGTGAGGGTCGGATTGAGGGTTTGGGTGGGGATCAGGGTGAGGGTTTGAGTGAGGGTCGGGGTGAGGGTTTGAGTGAGGGTTTGGATGAAGGTTAAGGTGAGGGTCTGGGTGAGGTTTGGGGTGAGAGTTTGGGTGAGGGTTTGGGTGAGGGTTAGAGTGAGGGTCGGAGTGAGGGTTTCGGTGAGGGTTTTGTTGAGGGTTTGATTGAGGTTCAGGGTGAGGGTCAGAATGAGTGTTTGGGTGAGGGTTTTAGTGAGGGTCGGGGCGAGGGAAAGAGTGAGGGTTTGATTAGGGTTTGGGTGAGGGGTCGGGTTAAGGGTCGGAGTGAGGGTTTGGGTGAGGGTGTGGGTGAGGGTTTGAGTGAGGGTTTGGGTGAGGGTTTGAGTGAGATTTGGGGTGAAGGTCGGAGTGAGGGATTGGGTGAGGGTCGGGGTGAGGGTTTGAGTGAGGGTCAGGATGAGGGTTTGGGTGAGGGTTTGGATGAGTGGTCGGAGTAAGGATTGGAGTGAGGGTTTGGGTATGGGTCGGAGTGAGGGTTTGGGTGAGGGTCGGGGTGAGGGTTTGAGTGAGGGTCAGGGTGGGGGTTTGGGTGAGGGTTTGGATGAGGGGTCGGGCTAAAGGTCAGAGTGAGGGTTTGGGTGAGGGTTTGGGCGAGGGTTTGAGTGAGGGTTTGGGTGAGGGTTTGGGTGAGGGTTTGAGTGAGGGTCGGTGTGAGGGTCAGAGTGAGGGTTTGGGTGAAGGTTGGGGTGAGGGTTTGAGTTAGGATTTTGATGAGGGTTTGAGTTAGGGTTGGGGTGAGGGTCAGGTAAGGGTTTGAGTGAGGGTTAGTGTGAGGGTTTGGGTATGGGTCGGAGTGAGGGTTTGGGTGAGGATTTGGGTGAGGGTTTGAGTGAAGATTTGGGTGAGGGTTTGGGTGAGGGTTTGGGTGAGGGTCAGAGTGAGGGTTTGGGTGAGGAATTGGTGTGAGGGTCGGGGTGAGATTTTGGGTGAGGGATTGGTTGAGGGTCGATGTGAGGTTTAGGGTGAGGGTTTGGGTGAGGGTTTGGTTGAGGGTTTGGGTGTCGGTTTGGGCGAGGGGTCAGGGTATGGGTCGGAGTGAGGGTTTGTTTGAGGGTCGGGTTGAGGGTTTGAATGAAGGTTCGGGTGAGGGTTTGGGTGAGGGCTTGGGTGAGGGTTTGAGTGAGGGTCATGGTGAGGGTCGGAGTGAGAGTTTGAGTGCGGATTGGGGTGTGGTTTTGAGAGATGGTCGGGGTGAGGTTTTGGGTAAGGGTTTGGGTGAGGGTCAGAGTGAGGGTTTGGGTGAGGGTCGGGGTGAGGTTTTGAGTGAGTATTTGGGTGAATGTTTGGATGAGGGTCAGGGTGAGGTTTGGGGTGAGGGTTTGTGTGGGGGTTTGGGTGAGAGTTTGGGTGAAGGTCGGGGTGAGGGTCGGATTGAGGGTTTGAGTGGGGATCAGGGTGAGGGTTTGAGTGAGGGTCGGGGTGAGGGTTTGAGTGAGGGTTTGGGTGAAGGTTAAGGTGAGGGTCTGGGTGAGGTTTGGGGTGAGAGTTTGGGTGAGGGTTTGGGTGAGGGTTAGAGTGAGGGTCGGAGTGAGGGTTTCGGTGAGGGTTTTGTTGAGGGTTTGATTGAGGTTCAGGGTGAGGGTCAGAATGAGTGTTTGGGTGAGGGTTTGGGTGACGGTTTGGGTGAGAGTCGGGGTGAGGGTATGGGTGAGGTTTGGAGTTAGGGTTTGAGTGAGGGTTTGACTGAGGGTTTGAGTGAAGGTAAGGGTGAGGGTTCGGGTGAGGGTTGGGGATGCGGGTTTGAGTGAGGATCGGGGTGATGGTTTGGTGAGTGTTTGAGTGGGGGTTTGGGTGAGGGTTTGGATGAGGGTCAGGGTGAAGGTTTGAGTGAGGGTTTGGCTGAGGGTTGTGGTAAGGTTTTGCGTGAGGATTTGGGTGAGGGTTTGAGTGAGGGTTTGAGCGAGGGTTTGAGTGCTGGTTTGGGTGAGGGTTTGGTTGACAGTTGGAGTGAGGTTTTGGATGAGGGTCGGAGTGAGGGTTTGGGTGAGGGTTTGGTTGAGGGTCAGAGTGAGGTTTTGGTTGAGGGTTTGGGTGAGGGTTTGGGTGAGAGTTTGGTTGAGGGTTGGAGTGTGGTTTTGGGTGAGGGTTGGTGTGAGGGTTTGAGTGTGGGTCAGAGAGAGGGTTTGGATGAAGGTCGAGGTGAGGTTTGAGGTGAGGGTTTGGGTGAGAGTGGGAGTGAATGTTTGGGTGAGGGTTTGGGTGAGGGTTGGGATGCGGGTTTGAATGAGCGTTTGGGTGAGAGATTCAGTGAGGGTCGGAGTGAGGGTTTGGGTGAGGATCGGGGTGAGTGTTTGGTTGAGGGTTTGGTTGAGGGTCGGAGTGAGGGTTTGGGTGTGGGTCGGAGTGAGATTTTTGGTGAGAGTTGGTGTGAGGATTGGCTGAGGGTTTGTGGGAGGGTTGGAGTGAGGGTTTGTGTGAGGGTCAGAGTGAGGTTTTGGGTGAGGGTCGGTGTGCGGGTTTGGGTGAGGTTTTGGTTGACGGTCGGAGTGAGGTTTTGGGTGAGGGTTGGAGTGAGGGTTTGGGTGAGGATCGGGGTGACTGTTTGGGTGAGGGTTTGGTTGAGGGTCAGAGTGAGGTTTTGGGTGAGGGTTTGGGTGAGAGTCGGGGTGAGGGTATGAGTGATGGTCGGGGTGAGGGTTTGAGTGAGGGTTTGGGTGAGGGTTTGGGTGAGGATCGGGGTGACTGTTTGGGTGAGGGTTTGGTTGAGGGTCAGAGTGAGGGTTTGGGTGAGGGTTTGGGTGAGGGTCGGGGTGAGGGTATGAGTGATGGTCGGGGTGAGGGTTTGAGTGAGGGTTTGGGTGAGGGTTTGGGTGAGGGTCGGGGTGAGGTTTGGGGTGAGTGTTTGATTAGGGTTTGGGTGAGGGGTCGGGTTAAGGGTCGGAGTGAGGGTTTGGGTGAGGGTTTGGGTGAGGGTTTGAGTGAGGGTTTGGGTGAGGGTTTGAGTGAGATTTGGGGTGAAGGTCGGAGTGAGGGATTGGGTGAGGGTCGGGGTGAGGGTTTGAGTGAGGGTCAGGATGAGGGTTTGGGTGAGGGTTTGGATGAGTGGTCGGAGTAAGGATTGGAGTGAGGGTTTGGATGAGGGTTTGGATGAGGGTTTGTGTGAGGGTTTGGGTTAGGGGTCGGGGTAAGGGTCGGGGTGAGGGTTTGGGTATGGGTCGGAGTGAGTGTTTGGGTGAGGGTCGGAGTGAGGGTTTGAGTGAGGGTCAGGGTGGGGGTTTGGGTGAGGGTTTGGATGAGGGTTTGGGTGAGGGTTTGAGTGAGGGTCGGGGTGAAGGTCAGAGTGAGGGTTTGGGTGAAGGTTGGGGTGAGAGTTTATGTTAGGATTTGGATGAGGGTTTGAGTGAGGGTTGGGCTGAGGGTTTGGGTATGGGTCGGAGTGAGGGTTTGGGTGAGGATTTGGGTGAGGATTTGAGTGAGGGTTTGGGTGAGGGTTTGGGTGAGGGTTTGGGTGAGGGTCGGAGTGAGGGTTTGGGTGAGGGATTGGGGTGAGGGTCGGGGTGAGATTTTGGGTGAGGGATTGGTTGAGGGTCGATGTGAGGTTTAGGGTGAGGGTTTGGGTGAGGGTTTGGGTGAGGAATTGGGGTGAGGGTCGGGGTGAGATTTTGGGTGAGGGATTGGTTGAGGGTCGATGTGAGGTTTAGGGTGAGGGTTTGGGTGTGGGTTTGGTTGAGGGTTTGGGTGTCGGTTTGGGCGAGGGTTCAGGGTATGGGTCGGAGTGAGGGTTTGTTTGAGGGTCGGGGTGAGGGTTTGAATGAAGGTTTGGGTGAGGGTTTGGGTGAGGGTTTGAGTGAGGGTCATGGTGAGGGTCGGAGTGAGAGTTTGAGTGAGGATTGGGGTGTGGGTTTGAGAGATGGTCGGGGTGAGGTTTTGGGTAAGGGTTTGGTGAGGGTCAGAGTGAGGGTTTGGGTGAGGGTCGGGTGAGGTTTTGAGTGAGTATTTGGGTGAATGTTTGGATGAGGGTCAGGGTGAGGTTTGGGTGAGAGTTTGGGTGAAGGTCGGGGTGAGGGTCGGATTGAGGGTTTGGGTGAGGATCAGGGTGAGGGTTTGAGTGAGGGTCAGGGTGAGGGTTTGAGTGAGGGTTTGGGTGAAGGTTAAGGTGAGGGTCTGGGTGAGGTTTGGGGTGAGAGTTTGGGTGAGGGTTTGGGTGAGGGTTAGAGTGAGGGTCGGAGTGAGGGTTTCGGTGAGGGTTTTGTTGAGGGTTTGATTGAGGTTCAGGGTGAGGGTCAGAATGAGTGTTTGGGTGAGGGTTTGGGTGACGGTTTGGGTGAGAGTCGGGGTGAGGGTATGGGTGAGGTTTGGAGTTAGGGTTTGAGTGAGGGTTTGACTGAGGGTTTGAGTGAAGGTAAGGGTGAGGGTTCGGGTGAGGGTTGGGGATGCGGGTTTGAGTGAGGATCGGGGTGATGGTTTGGTGAGTGTTTGAGTGGGGGTTTGGGTGAGGGTTTGGATGAGGGTCAGGGTGAAGGTTTGAGTGAGGGTTGGGGTGAGGGTTTGGGTGAGGGTCGGAGTGAGGGTTTGGCTGAGGGTTGTGGTAAGGTTTTGCGTGAGGATTTGGGTGAGGGTTTGAGTGAGGGTTTGAGCGAGGGTTTGAGTGCTGGTTTGGGTGAGGGTTTGGTTGACAGTTGGAGTGAGGTTTTGGATGAGGGTTGGAGTGAGGGTTTGGGTGAGGGTTTGGTTGAGGGTCAGAGTGAGGTTTTGGGTGAGGGTTTGGGTGAGTGTTTGGGTGAGGGTTTTAGTGAGGGTCGGGGTGAGGGTTGGAGTGAGGGTTTGGGTGAATGTTGGGGTGAGGGTTTGAGTTAGGATTTGGATGAGTGTTTGAGTGAGGGTTCGGGTGAGGGTCAGGTGAGGGTTTGGGTGAGGGTCAGGGTGAGGGTTTGGGTATGGGTCGGAGTGAGGGTTTGGGTGAGGGTCGGTGTGAGGGTTTGAGTGAGGGTCAGGGTGGGGGTTTGGGTGAGGGTTTGGATGAGGGGTCGGGCTAAGGGTCAGAGTGAGGGTTTGGGTGAGGGTTTGAGTGAGGGTTTGGGTGAGGGTTTGGGTGGGGGTTTGAGTGAGGGTCGGGGTGAGGGTCAGAGTGAGGGTTTGGGTGAAGGTTGGGGTGAGGGTTTGAGTTAGGATTTGGATGAGGGTTTGAGTGAGGGTTGGGGTGAGGGTCAGGTAAGGGTTTGGGTGAGGGTTAGGGTGAGGGTTTGGGTATGGGTCGGAGTGAGGGTTTGGGTGAAGATTTGGGTGAGGGTTTGAGTGAAGGTTTGGGTGAGGGTTTGGGTGAGGGTCAGAGTGAGGGTTTGGGTGAGGAATTGGTGTGAGGGTCGGGGTGAGATTTTGGGTGAGGGATTGGTTGAGGGTCGATGTGAGGTTTAGGGTGAGGGTTTGGGTGTGGGTTTGGTTGAGGGTTTGGGTGAGGGTTTGGGTGAGGGGTCAGGCTATGGTTTGGGTGTGGGTTTGTGTGAGGGTTTGGGTGTCGGTTTGGGCGAGGGGTCAGGGTATGGGTCGGAGTGAGGGTTTGTTTGAGGGTCGGGGTGAGGGTTTGAATGAGGGTTCGGGTGAGGGTTTGGGTGAGGGTTTGAGTGAGGGTCATGGTGAGGGTCGGAGTGAGGGTTTGAGTGAGGATTAGGGTGTGGGTTTGAGAGAGGGTCCGGGTGAGGTTTGGGGTGAGGGTTTGTGTGGGGGTTTGGGTGAAGGTCGGGGTGAGGGTCGGATTGAGGGTTTGGGTGAGGGTCAGGGTGAGGTTTTGAGTGAGGGTCCGGTTGAGGGTTTGAGTGAGGGTTTGGGTGAAGTTTAAGGTGAGGGTCTGGGTGAGGTTTGGGGTGAGGGTTTGGGTGAGGGGTCTGGGTAACGGTCGGAGTAAGAGTTTGGGTGAGGGTTTGGGTGAGGGTTAGAGTGAGGGTCGGAGTGAGGGTTTCGGTGACGGTTTTGTTGAGGGTTTGATTGAGGTTCAGGGTGAGGGTCAGAATGAGTGTTTGGGTGAGAGTTTGGTGAAGGGTTTGAGTAAGGGTCCGGGTGAGGGTTTGGGTGACGGTTTGGGTGAGAGTCAGGGTGAGGGTTTGGGTGAGGTTTGGAGTTAGGGTTTGAGTGAGGGTTTGTCTGAGTGTTTGAGTGAAGGTAAGAGTGAGGGTTCGGGTGAGGGTCGGGGTGAGGGTTTGAGTGAGAATCGGGGTGATGGTTTGGTGAGTGTTTGAGTGAGGGTTTGGGTGAGGGTTTGGGTGTGGGTCAGGGTGAAGGTTTGAGTGAGGGTTGGGGTGAGGGTTTGTGTGAGGGTCGGAGTGAGGGTTTGGGTGAGGGTTGTGGTAAGGTTTTGCATGAGGATTTGGGTGAGGGTTTGAGTGAGGGTTTGAGCGAGGGTTTGAGTGCTGGTTTGGGTGAGGGTTTGGTTGACAGTTGGAGTGAGGTTTTGGATGAGGGTCAGAGTGAGGGTTTGGGTGAGGGTTTGGTTGAGGGTCAGAGTGAGGTTTTGGTTGAGGGTTTGGGTGAGGGTTTGGGTGAGAGTTTGGTTGAGGGTTGGAGTGTGGTTTTGGGTGAGGGTTGGTGTGAGGGTTTGAGTGTGGGTCAGAGAGAGGGTTTGGATGAAGGTCGAGGTGAGGTTTGAGGTGAGGGTTTGGGTGAGAGTGGGAGTGAATGTTTGGGTGAGGGTTTGGGTGAGGGTTGGGATGCGGGTTTGAATGAGCGTTTGGGTGAGAGATTCAGTGAGGGTCGGAGTGAGGGTTTGGGTGAGGATCGGGGTGAGTGTTTGGTTGAGGGTTTGGTTGAGGGTCGGAGTGAGGGTTTGGGTGTGGGTCGGAGTGAGATTTTTGGTGAGAGTTGGTGTGAGGATTGGCTGAGGGTTTGTGGGAGGGTTGGAGTGAGGGTTTGTGTGAGGGTCGGAGTGAGGTTTTGGGTGAGGGTCGGTGTGCGGGTTTGGGTGAGGTTTTGGTTGACGGTCGGAGTGAGGTTTTGGGTGAGGGTTGGAGTGAGGGTTTGGGTGAGGATCGGGGTGACTGTTTGGGTGAGGGTTTGGTTGAGGGTCAGAGTGAGGTTTTGGGTGAGGGTTTGGGTGAGAGTTTGGCTGAGGGTTGGAGTGTGGTTTTGGGTGAGGGTTGGTGTGAGGGTTTGAGTGTGGGTCAGAGTGAGGGTTTGGATGAAGGTCGAGGTGAGGTTTGAGGTGAGGGTTTGGGTGAGAGTGGGAGTGAATGTTTGGGTGAGGTTTTGGGTGAGGGTTGGAGTGAAAGTTTGGGTGAGGATCAGGGTGACTGTTTGGTTGAAGGTTTGGTTGAGGGTCGGAGTGAGGGTTTGGGTGAGGGTTGGAGTGAGGTTTTTGGTGTGAGTCGGTGTGAGGTGTGGGTGAGGGTTTGAGTGAGGGTTTGTGTGAGGGTCGGAGTGAGGTTTTGGGTGAGGGTCGGTGTGAGGTTTGGGTGAGGGTTTGGGTGAGGGTTTGGGTGAGGGTGTGGGTGAGGGTTTGAGTGAGTGTCTGGGAGGGTGTTGCAGTGAGGGTTTGGGGTGAGGGTAGGAGTGAGTGTTTGGGTGAGTGTCTGGGTGAATGTTGGATTGAGGGTTTGAGTGAGGGTTTGGGGTGAGGGTTGGAATGTGGGTTTGAGTGAGGGTTTGGGTTTGAGTTTGGGTGAGGGTTTGGGTGAGGGTCGCGGTGAGGGTTTGAGTGAGGGTCGGGGTGAGGGTTTGAGTGAGGGTTTGGGTGAGGGATTGGGTGTTGGTTGGGTGAGGGGTCAGGGTATGGGTCAGAGTGAGGGTTTGCATGAGGGTCAGGGTGAGGGTTTGAATGAGGGTTTGGGTGAGGTTTTGGGTGAGGATTTGTGTGAGGGTTTGAGTGAGGGTCAGGGTGAGGGTCAGAGTGAGCGTTTGAGAGAGGGTTGAGGTGAGGGTTGGAGAGGGTCGGGGTGAGGGTTTGGGTAAGGGTTTGGGTGAGGATTGGAGTGAGGGTTTGGGTGAGAGTTGGGTTGAGGTTTTGAGTGAGGGTTTGGCTGAGGGTTTGGATGAGGGTCGGGGTTAGGTTTGGGGTGAGGGTTTGTGTGAGGGTCGGGGTGAGGGTTTGAGTGAGGGTTTGGGTGAGGGATTGGGTGTTGGTTGGGTGAGGGGTCAGGGTATGGGTCAGAGTGAGGGTTTGCATGAGGGTCAGGGTGAGGGTTTGAATGAGGGTTTGGGTGAGGTTTTGGGTGAGGATTTGTGTGAGGGTTTGAGTGAGGGTCAGGGTGAGGGTCAGAGTGAGCGTTTGAGAGAGGGTCGAGGTGAGGGTTGGAGAGAGGGTCGGGGTGAGGGTTTGGGTAAGGGTTTGGGTGAGGATTGGAGTGAGGGTTTGGGTGAGAGTTGGGTTGAGGTTTTGAGTGAGGGTTTGGCTGAGGGTTTGGATGAGGGTCGGGGTTAGGTTTGGGGTGAGGGTTTGTGTGGGAGTTTGGATGAGGGCTTGGGTGAAGTTCGGGGTTAGAGTCGGATTTGGGTGAGGGTCGGGGTGAGGGTTTGAGTGAGGGTCGGGGTGAGGGTTTGAGTGAGGGTTTGGATGAGGGTTAAGGTGAGGGTCTGGGTGAGGTTTGGGGTGAGGGTTTGGCAGAGGGTTTGGGTGAGGGTTTGGGTGAGGGGTCGGGGTAACGGTTGGAGTGAGGGTTGGGGTGAGGGTCTGGGTGTGGGTTTGAGTGAGGATCAGGGTGAGGGTTTGGGTGAGGGTTTGTGTGAGGTTTGATTGAGGGTCAAGGTGAGAGTCAGAGGGAGGGTTTGGGTGAGGGTTTGGTGAGGGTTTGAGTGAGGGTCAGGGTGAGGGTTTGGGTGAGGGTTTGGGTGAGATTCGGAGTGAGGATTTGGGTGAATGTTTGGGTGTGTGTCGGAGTTAGGGTTTGATGAGGGTTTGAGTGAGGGGTTGAGTGAGGGTCAGGGTGAGTGTTCAGGTGAGGGTCAGGGTGTGGGTTTGAGTGAGGGTTGGGGTGAGTTTTTGGGTGAGGGTCGGAGTGAGGGTTTGGTGAAGGTTTGAGTGAGGGTTTGGGTGAGGGTTTGGGTGAGGGTAAGGGTGCAGGTTTGAGTGAGCGTCGGTGTGAGGGCTTGGTGAGGTTTTGAATGAGGGTCGGGGAAAGGGTTTGGCTGAGTGTTTGGGTGAGGATCGGAGTGAGGATTTGGTTGAGGGTTGGGGTAAGGGTTTGGGTGAGGATTTGGGTGAGGGTTTGAGTGAGGGTTTTGGTGAGGGTTTGCATGAGGGTTTGGTTGAGGGTTAGAGTGAGGTTTCGGGTGAGGGTTTGGGTGAGGGTTTGGGTGAGAGTTTGGTTGAAGGTCGGAGTGAGGTTTTGGGTGAGGGTCGGTGTGAGGGTTTGAGTGTGGGTCAGAGTGAGGGTTTGGATGAACGTCGAGGTGAGGTTTGAGGTGAGGGTTTGGGTGAGAGTGGGAGTGAATGTTTGGGTGAGGTTTTGGGTGAGGGTCGGGATATGGGTTTGAATGATGGTTTGGGTGAGGGATTCAGTGAGGGTTGGAGTGAGGGATTGGGTGAGGATTGGGGTGAGTGTTTGGTTGAGGGGTGGACTGAGGGTTTGGGTGAGGGTCAGAGTGTGGTTTTTGGTGAGAGTTGGTGTGAGGATCGGCTGAGGGTTTGTGGGAGTGTTGGAGTGAGGGTTTGGGTGAGGATCGGGGTGAGTGTTTGGTTGAGGGTTTGGTTGACGGTTGGAGTGAGGGTTTGGGTAAGTGTCGGAGTGAGTTTTTTGGTGAGAGTTGGTGTGAGGTTTGGGTCAGAGTTTCGGGGAGGGTCGGAGTGAGGGTTTGTGTGAGGGTCGGAGTGAGGATTTGGGTTAGGGTCGGAGTAAGGTTTGGGTGAGGGTTTGGGTGAGGGTCGGAGTAAGGTTTGGGTGAGGTTTTGGTTGGGGTTTGGGTGAGGGTCGGAGTGAGGGTTTGGGTGAGGTGTTGCGTTGAGGGTGTGGGTGAGGGTTTGAGTGAGGGTTTGGGTGAAGGGTTGGGGTGAGGGTTGGGGTGAGGGTTTGAGTGAGAGTTGGGTGAGTGTTTGGGTGAAGGTCAGAGTGAAGGTCAGAGTGAGGGTTTGGGTGAGCGTCTGCGTGAGGGTTGCAGTGAGGGTTTGGGGTGAGGGTTTGGGTGAGGATTTGGGTGAGGGTTTGAGTGAGGGTTGGGGTGAGGGTCAGAGTGAGGGTTTGAGTGAGTGTCGAGGTGAGGGTTTGGGTGAGGATCGGGGTGAATGTTTGGTTGAGGGTTTGGTTGAGGGTCGGAGTGAGGTTTTTGGTGAGAGTCCGTGTAAGGTTTTGGTGAGGGTTTCGGGGAGGGTCGGAGTGAGGGTTTGGGTGAGGGTTTGGGTGAGGGTCGGAGTGAGGTTTTGGGTGAGGGTTGGTGTGAGGTTTGGGTGAGGTTCGGAGTGAGGGTTTGGGTGAGGGTCGGAGTAAGGTTTGGGTGAGGGTTTGAGTGAGGGTTTGGGTGAGGGTTGGAGTGAGGGTTTGGGTGAGGTGTCGCGTTGAGGGTGTGGGTGAGGGTTTGAGTGAGGGTTTGGGTGAGGGGTTGGTGTAAGGGTTGGGGTGAGGGTTTGAGTGTGAGTTTGGGTGAGGGTTTGGGTGAGGGTCAGAGTGAAGGTCAGAATGAGGGTTTGGGTGAGTGTCTGGGTGAGGGTTGCAGTGAGGGTTTGGGGTGAGGGTTTAGGTGAGGATTTGGGTGAGGGTTTGAGTGAGGGTCGGGGTGAGGGTCAGAGTGAGGGTTTGAGTGAGGGTCGGAGTGAGGGATTGGTTGAGGGTTTGGTTGAGGGTCGGAGTGAGGGTTTGGGTGAAGGTCGGAGTGAGGTTTTTGGTGAGAGTTGGTGTGAGGTTTGGGTGAGGGTTTTGGGGAGGGTCAGAGTGAGGGTTTGGGTGAGGGCCGGAGTGAGGTTTTGGGTGAGGGTTGGTGTGAGGTTTCAGTGAGTGTTTTGGTGAGGTATGGAGTGAGGGTTTGGGTGAGGGTCAGAGTGAGGTTTGGGTGAGGGTTTGGGTGAGGGCTTGGGTGAGGGTCGGAGTGAGGTTTGGGTGAGGGTTTGGGTGAGGGTTTGGGTGAGGGTCGGAGTGAGGGTTTGGGTGAGGGGTTGCGTTGAGGGTTTGGGTGAGGGTTTGAGTGAGGGTTTGGGAGAGGGGTTGGGGTGAGGGTTGGGGTGAGGGTTTGAGTGAGAGTTTGGGTGAGGGTTTGGGTGAGGGTCAGAGTGAGGGTCAGAGTGAAGGTTTGGGTGAGTGTCTGGGTGAATGTTGCAGTGAGAGTTTGGGGTAAGGGTAGGAGTGAGTGTTTTGGTGAGTGTCTGGGTGAGTGTTGGAGTGAGGCTTTGGGTGAGGGGTTGGGGTGAGGGTCGGAATGTGGCTTTGAGTGAGGGTTTGGGTTTGAGTTTGGGTGAGGGTCGGAGTGAGGGTTTGTGTGAAGGCAGCGGTGAGGGTTTGAGTGAGGGTCAGGGTGAGGGTTTGAGTGAGGGTTTGGGTGAGGGATTGGGTGAGGGTCGGAGTGAGAGTTTGGGTGAGGGGTCAGGGTAAGGGTTTGGGTGAGGATTTGGTTGAGGGTTTGGGTGAGGTTTTGAGTGAGGGTCGGCATGAGGGTCGGAGTGAGGGTTTGGGTGAGGGTTGGAGTGATGGTTTGGATGAGAGTCGGCGTGAGTGTATGGGTGAGGGTTTGGGTGTTGGTTTGGGTGTGGGTTTGGGGTGAGGGTTTGGGTGAGGGTCGGGGTGATGTTTGGGGTGAGGGTTTGGGTGTTGGTTTGGATGAGGGTTGGTGTGAGGGTTTGGGTGAGGGTTTGAGTGAGGGTTTGGGTGAGAGTTTGAGTGAGGGTTTGGGTGAGAGTTCGGGTGTCGGTTTGGGTGAGGGGTCAGGGTACGGGTCAGAGTGAGGGTTTGCATGAGGGTCGGGGCATGATTTGAATGAGGGTTTGAGTGAGGGTTGGGGTGAGGGTCGGAGTGAAGGTTTGAGTGAGGGTCGGCGTGAGGGTTTGAGAGAGGGTTGGGGTGAGGGTTTGGGTAAGGGTTTGGGTGAGGGTCAGGGTGAGGTTTTGAGTGAAGGTTTGGGTGAGGGTTTGGATGAGAGTCGGGCTTAGGTTTGGGGTGAGGGTTTGTGTGGGGGTTTGGGTGAGGGCTTGGGTGAAGGTCGGGGTTAGGGTCGGATTGAGGGTTTGGGTGAGTGTCGGGGTGAGGGTTTGAGTGAGGGTCGGGGTGATGGTTTGAGTGAAGGTTTGGATGAGGGTTAAGGTGAGGGTCTGGTTGAGGTTTGGTGTGAGGGTTTGGGAGAGGTTTTGGGTGAGGGTTTGGGTGAGGGTCGAGGTAACGGTCGGAGTGAGGGTTTGGGTGAGGATTTGAGTAAGGGTCAGGGTGAGGGTTTGGGTGAGGGTTTGGGTGAGGGTTTGATTGAGGGTCAGGGTGAGGGTCAGAGTGAGGGTTTGGGTGAGTGTCTGGGTGAGTGTTGCAGTGAGAGTTTGGTGTGAGGTTAGGAGTGAGTGTTTTGTTGAGTGTCTGGGTGAGTGTTAGAGTGAGGGTTTGGGTGAGGGGTTGGGGTGATGTTCGGAATGTGGGTTTGAGTGAGGGTTTGGGTTTGAGTTTGGGTGAGGGTTTGGATGAGGGTTTGGGTGAGGGTGGGAGTGAGGGTTTGGGTGAGGGTCGGGGTGAAGGTTTGAATGAGGGTCGGGGTGAGGGTTTGAGTGAGCGTTTGGGTGAGGGATTGGGTGAGGGTCAGAGTGAGAGTTTTGGTGAGGGGTCAGGGTAAGGGTTTGGGTGAGGGTTTGGATGAGGGTTTGGGTGAGGTTTTGAGTGAGGGTCAGCGTGAGGGTTGGAGTGAGGGTTTGGGTGAGGGTTGGAGTGATGGTTTGGATGAGAGTAGGCGTGAGAGTTGGGGTGAGGTTTGGGTGTTGGTTTGGGTGTGGGTTTAGGGTGAGGCTTTGAGTGAGGGTTTTAGTGAGGGTCGGGGTGAGGGTTTGAGTGTGGGTTTAGGTGAGAGTTTGGGTGTCGGTTTGGATGAGGGGTCACGGTATGGGTCAGTGAGGGTTTGGGTGAGGGTCGGGGGAGGGTTTGAATGAGGGTTTTGGTGAGGGTTTGAGTGAGAGTTTGGGTGAGGGTTTGGGTGAGGGTCAGAGTGAGTGTTTTGGTGAGTGTCTGGGTGAGTGTTGGAGTGAGGGTTTGGGTGATGGGTTGTGGTGAGAATCGGAATGTGGGTTTGAGTGAGGGTTTGGGTTTGAGTTTGGGTGAGGGTTTGGGTGAGGATTTGGGTGAGGGTCGGAGTGAGGGTTTGGGTGAGGGCCACAGTGAGGGTTTGAGTGAGGGTCGGGGTGCGGGTTTGAGTGAGGTTTTGGGTGAGGGATTGGGTGAGGGTTGGAGTGAGAGTTTGGGTGATGGGTCAGGTTAAGGGTTTGGGTGAGGATTTGGTTGAGGGTTGGGTGAGGTTTTGAGTGAGGGTCGGCATGAGGGTCGGAGTGAGGGTTTGGGTGAGGGTTGGAGTGATGGTTTGGATGAGAGTCGACGTGAGGGTTTGGGTGTTGGTTTGGGTGTTGGTTTGGGTGTTGGTTTGGGTGAGGGTTTGGGTGAGGGTCGGGGTGACGTTTGGGGTGAGGGTTTGGGTGTTGGTTTGGGTGAGGGTTGGTGTGAGGGTTCGGGTGAGGGTTTGAGTGAGGGTCGGGGTGAGGGTTTGAGTGAGGGTTTGGGTGAGAGTTTGGGTGTCGGTTTGGGTGAGGGGTCAGGGTACGGGTCAGAGTGAGGGTTTGGGTTAGGGTTGGGGGAGGGATTGAATGCGGTTTTGAATGAGGGTCGGGGTGAGAGTCGGATTGAAGGTTTGAGTGAGGGTCGGGGTGAGGGTTTGAGAGAGGGTTGGGGTGAGGGTTTGGGTAAGGGTTTGGGTGAGGGTCGGAGTGAGGGTTTGGGTGAGGGTCGGGGTGAGGTTTTGAGTGAGGGTTTGGGTGAGGGTTTGGATGAGGCTCAGGGTTAGGTTTGGGGTGAGGGTTTGTGTGGGGGTTTGGGTGAGGGCTTGGGTGAATGTCGGGGTTAGGGTCGGATTGAGGGTTTGGGTGAGGATCGGGGTGTGGTTTTGAGTGAGTGTCGGTGTGAGGGTTCGAGTGAGGGTTTGGATGAGGGTTAAGGTGAGTGTCTGGGTGAGGTTTAGGGTGAGGGTTTGGGAGAGGGTTTGGGTGAGGGTTTGGGTGAGGGGTCGAGGTAACGGTCGGAGTGAGAGTTTGGGTGAGGGTTTGGGTGAGGGGTCGGGATAACATTCGGAGTGAGGGTTTGGGTGAGGATTTGAGTAAGGGTCAGGGTGAGGGTTTGGGTGAGCGTTTGGGTGAGGGTTTGATTGAGGGTCAGGGTGAGGGTCAGAGTGAGGGTTTGGGTGAGTGTCTGGGTGAGTGTTGCAGTGAGAGTTTGGGGTCAGGTTAGGAGTGCGTGTTTTGGTGAGTGTCTGGGTGAGTGTTGGAGTCAGGGTTTGGGTGAGTGGTTGGGGTGAGGGTCGGAATGTGGGTTTGAGTGAGGGTTTGGGTTTGAGTTTGGGTGAGGGTTTGGATGAGGGTTTGGGTGAGGGTGGGAGTGAGGGTTTGGGTGAGGGTCGGGGTGAAGGTTTGACTGAGGGTCGGGGTGAGGGTTTGAGTGATCGTTTGGGTGAGGGATTGGGTGTCGGTCAGAGTGAGGGTTTGGGTGAGGTGTCAGGGTAAGGGTTTGGGTGACGGTTTGGATGAGGGTTTGGGTGAGGTTTTGAGTGAGGGTCGGCGTGAGGGTTTGGGTGAGGGTTGGAGTGATGGTTTGGATGAGAGTCGACGTGAGGGTTGGGGTGAGGGTTTGGGTGTTGGTTTGGGTGTGGGTTTGAGTGAGGCTTTAGGTGAGGGTTTTAGTGAGGGTCAGGGTGAGGGTTTGAGTGTGTGTTTGGGTGAGAGTTTGGGTGTCGGTTTGGGTGAGGGGTAAGGGTATGGGTTGGAGTGAGGGTTTGGTTGAGGGTCGGGGAGGGTTTTGGTGTGGGTTTGAGTGAGGGTTTGGGTGGGGGGTTGGGGTGAGGGTTGGGGTGAGTGTTTGAGTGAGAGTTTGGGTGAGGGTTTGGGTGAGGGTCGGAGTGAGGGTTAGAGTGAGGGTTTGGGTGAGTGTCTGGGTGAGTGTTGGAGTGAGGCTTTGGATGAGGGGTTGGGGTGAGGGTCGGAATGTGGGTTTGAGTGAAGGTTTGGGTTTGAGTTTGGGTCAGGGTTTGGGTGAGGGTTTGGGTGAGGGTCGGAGTGAGGATTTGGGTGAGGGACGCGGTGAGGGTTTGAGTGAGGGTTGGGGTGATGGCTTGAGTGAGGGTTTGGGTGAGGGATTGGGTGAGAGTCGGAGTGAGAGATTTTGGTGAGGGGTCAGGGTAAGGGTTTGGGTGAGGGTTTGGTTGAGGGTTTGGGTGAGGTTTTGAGTGAGGGTCGGCATGAGGGTCGGAGTGAGGGTTTGGGTGAGGGTTGGAGTGATGGTTTGGATGAGAGTCGGCGTGAGGGTTGGGGTGAGGGTTTGGGTCTTGGTTTGGGTGTGGGTTTGGGTGAGGGTTTGGGTGAGGGTCGGGGTGACGTTTGGGGTGAGGTTTTGGGTGTTGGTTTGGGTGAGGGTTGGTGTTAGGGTTTGGGTGAGGGTTTGAGTGAGTGTCGGGGTGAGTGTTTGAGTGAGGGTTTGGGTGTCGGTTTGGGTGAGGGGTCAGGGTACGGGTCAGAGTGAGGGTTTGCTGGAGGGTCGGGAGGAGGGTTTGAATGAGGGTTTGAGTGAGGGTCGGGGTGAGGGTCGGAGTGAAGGTTTGAATGAGGGTCGGGGTGAAAGTTTGAGAGAGGGTTGGGATGAGGGTTTGGGTAAGGGTCGGGGTGAGGTTTTGAGTGAGGGTTTGGGTGATGGTTTGGATGAGGGTCAGGGTTAGGTTTGGGGTGAGGGTTTGTGTGGGGGTTTGGGTGAGGGCTTGGGTGAAGGTCGGGGTTAGGGTCGGATTGAGGGTTTGGGTGAGGGTCGGGGTGAGGGTTTGAGTGAGGGTCGGGGTGAGGGTTTGAGTGAGGGTTTGGATGAGGGTTAAGGTGAGGGTCTGGGTGAGGTTTGGGGTGAGGGTTTGGCAGAGGGTTTGGGTGAGGGGTCGAGGTAACGGTCGGAGTGAGGGTTTGGTTGAGGGTTTGGGCGAGGGTTTGAGTAAGGGTCAGGGTGAGGGTTTGGGTGAGGGTTTGTTGAGGGTTTGATTGAGGGTCAGGGTGTGGGTCAGAGTGAGGGTTTGGGTGAGGGTTTGGTGAGGGTTTGAGGGACGGTCAGGGTGAGGGTTTGGGTGAGGGTTTGGGTGAGAGTCGGAGTGAGGGTTTGATGAGGGTTTGAGTGATGGGTTGAGTAATGGTCAGGGTGAGGGTTTGGTTGAGGGATGGGGTGAGGGTTTGGGTGAGGGTCAGAGTGAGGGTTTGGTGAGGGTTTGTGAGGGTTTGGGTGAGGGTTTGGGTGAGGGTCAGGGTGAAGGTTTGAGTGAGGGTCGGTTTGAGGGTTTGGTGAGGTTTTGAGTGAGGGTCGGTGTGAGGGTTTAACTAAGTGTTTGGGTGAGGATCGGAGTGAGGGTTTGGTTGAGGATATGGGTGAGGGTTTGACTGAGAGTTTGAGCGAGGGTTTGAGTGAGGGTTTGAGTGAGGGTTTGGTTCACAGTTGGAGTGAGGTTTTGGATGAGGGTCGGATTGAGGGTTTGGGTGAGGGTTTGGTTGAGGGTCGGAGTGAGGTTTTGGGTGAGGGTTGGTGTGAGGGTTTGAGTGTGGGTCAGAGTGAGGGTTTGGTTGAGGGTCGAGGTGAGGTTTGAGGTGAGGGTTTGGGTGAGAGTGGGAGTGATGGTTTGGGTGAGGTTTTGGGTGAGGGTCGGCATGCGGGTTTGAGTGAGAGTTTGGGTGAGAGATTTAGTGAGGTTCGGAGTGAGGGTTTGGGTGAGGATCGGGGTGAGTGTTTGGTTGAGGGTTTGGTTCAGGGTCAGAGTGAGGGTTTGAGTGAGGGTCGGAGTGAGGTTTTTGGTGAGAGTCGGTGTGAGGTTTGGGTGATGGCTTGGGGGAGGGTCGGAGTGAGGGTTTGTGTGAGGGTCAGAGTGAGGTTTTGGGTGAGGTTGGTGTGAGAGTTTGAGTGTGGGTCAGAGTGAGGGTTTGGATGAGGGTCGAGGTGAGGTTTGAGGTGAGGGTTTGGGTGAGAGTGGGAGTGAGAGTTTGGGTGAGGTTTTGGGTGAGGGTGGGGATGGGGGTTTGAGTGAGAGTTTGGGTGAGAGATTCAGTGAGGTTCGGAGTGAGGGTTTGGTTGAGGATATGGGTGAGGGTTTGACTGAGAGTTTGAGTGAGGGTTTGAGTGAGGGTTTGAGTGAGGGTTTGGTTCACAGTTGGAGTGAGGTTTTGGATGAGGGTCGGATTGAGGGTTTGGGTGAGGGTTTGGTTGAGGGTCGGAGTGAGGTTTTGGGTGAGGGTTGGTGTGAGGGTTTGAGTGTGGGTCAGAGTGAGGGTTTGGTTGAGGGTCGAGGTGAGGTTTGAGGTGAGGGTTTGGGTGAGAGTGGGAGTGATGGTTTGGGTGAGGTTTTGGGTGAGGGTCGGCATGCGGGTTTGAGTGAGAGTTTGGGTGAGAGATTTAGTGAGGTTCGGAGTGAGGGTTTGGGTGAGGATCGGGGTGAGTGTTTGGTTGAGGGTTTGGTTCAGGGTCAGAGTGAGGGTTTGAGTGAGGGTCGGAGTGAGGTTTTTGGTGAGAGTCGGTGTGAGGTTTGGGTGATGGCTTGGGGGAGGGTCGGAGTGAGGGTTTGTGTGAGGGTCAGAGTGAGGTTTTGGGTGAGGTTGGTGTGAGAGTTTGAGTGTGGGTCAGAGTGAAGGTTTGGATGAGGGTCGAGGTGAGGTTTGAGGTGAGGGTTTGGGTGAGAGTGGGAGTGAGAGTTTGGGTGAGGTTTTGGGTGAGGGTGGGGATGGGGGTTTGAGTGAGAGTTTGGGTGAGAGATTCAGTGAGGTTCGGAGTGAGGGTTTGGGTGAGCATCGGGATGAGTGCTTGGTTGATGGTTTGGTTGAGGGTCAGAGTGAGGCTTTGGGTAAGGGTCGGAGTGAGGATTTTGGTGAGACTCGGTGTGAGGTTTGGGTGAGGGCTTGGGGAGGGTCGGAGTGAGGGTTTGTGTGAGGGTCGGTGTGAGGTTTTGGGTGAGGGTCGGTGTGAGGGTTTGGGTGAGGGTTTGGTTGAGGGTCAGAGTGAGGTTTGAGGTGAGGGTCGGAGTGAGAGTTTGGGTGAGGATCGGAGTGAGGTTTTGGGTGAGGGTCGGTGTGAGGCTTGGGTGAGGGTTTGGGTGAGGGTCGGAGTGAGGGTTTGGGTGAGGATTGGGGTGAGTGTTTGATTGAGGGTTTGGTTGAGGGTCGGAGTGAGGGATAGGGTGAGGGTCGAAGTGAGGTTTTTGGTGAGAGTCGGTGTGAGGTTTGGGTGAGGGTTTGGGGGAGGGTCAGAGTGAGGGTTTGGGTGAGGATTGGGGTGAGTGTTTGATTGAGGGTTTGTTTGAGGGTCAGAGTGAGGGTTTGGGTGAGGGTCAGAGTGAAGTTTTGGGTGAGGGTCAGTGTGAGGTTTGGGTGAGGGTTTGGGTGAGCGTCGGAGTGAGGGTTTGGGTGAGGGTCGGAGTGAGGTTTGGGTGAGGGCTTGGGTGAGGGTTTGGGTGAGGGTTGGAGTGAGGGTTTGGGTGAGGGTCAGGGTGAGGGTTTGAGTGAGGGTTTGGTGATCGATTGGGTGAGGGTCAGAGTGAGAGCTTTGGTGACGGGTCAGGATAAGGGTTTGGGTGAGGGTTTGGTTGAGGGTTTGGGTGAGGGGTCGCATTGAGAGTGTGGGTGAGGGTTTGAGTGAGGGTTTGGGTGAGGGTTTGGTGTGAGGGTTGAAGTGAGGTTTTGGGTGTGGCTTTGGGTGAGGGTTTGGTTGAGGGTCGAAGTGAAGTTTTGGGTGAGGGTTGGTGTGAGGGTTTGAGTGTGGGTCACAGTGAGGGTTTGGATGAGGGTCGAGGTGAGGTTTGAGGTGAAGGTTTGGGTGAGAGTGGGAGTGAGGGTTTGGGTGAGGGTTTGGGTGAGGGTCGGAGTGAGGATCGGGGTGAGTGTTTGATTGAGGGTTTGGTTGAGGGTCGGAGTGAGGGTTTGGGTGAGGGTCAGAGTGAAGTTTTGGGTGAGTGTCAGTGTGAGGTATGGGTGAGGGTTTGGGTGAGGGTCGGAGTGAGGGTTTGGGTGAGGGTCGGAGTGAGGTTTGGGTGAGGGTTTGGGTGAGGGTTAGGGTGAGGGTTGGAGTGAGGGTTTGGGTGAGGGTCAGGGTGAGGGTTTGAGTGAGGGTCAGTGTGAGCGATTGGGTGAGGGTCGGAGTGAGAGTTTTGGTGACGGGTCAGGATAAGGGTTTGGGTGAGGGTTTGGTTGAGGGTTTGCGTGAGGGGTCGCATTGAGTGTGTGGGTGAGGGTTTGAGTAAGGGTTTGGGTGAGGGTTTGGGGTGAGGGTTGAAGTGATGTTTTGGGTGTGGCTTTGGGTGAGGGTTTGGTTGAGGGTCGAAGTGAAGTTTTGGGTGAGGGTTGGTGTGAGGGTTTGAGTGTGGGTCACAGTGAGGGTTTGGATGAGGGTCGAGGTGAGGTTTGAGGTGAGGGTTTGGGTGAGAGTTGGAGTGAGAGTTTGGGTGAGGGTCGGAGTGAGGGTTTGGGTGAGGATCGGGGTGAGTGTTTGATTGAGGGTTTTGTTGAGGGTCGGAGTGAGGGTTTGGGTGAGGGTCGGAGTGAGGTTTGGGTGAGGGTTTGGGTGAGGGTTTGGGTGAAGGTTGTAGTGAGGGTTGTGGTGAGGGATTGCATTGAGGGTGTGGGTGAGGGTTTGAGTGAGGGTTTGGGTGAGGGGTTGTGGTGAGTCTTGGGGTGAGGGTTTGAGTGAAGGTTTGGGTGAGGGTTTGGGTGAGGGTCAGAGTGAGGGTCAAAGTGAGGTCTGGGTGATTGTCTGGGTGAGTGTTAGACTGAGGGTTTTGGTGAGGGGTTGGGGTGAAGTTCGGAATGTGGGTTTGAGTGAGGGTTTGGGTTTGAGTTTGGGTGAGGGTTTGGTTGAGGGTCGGAGTAAGGTTTGGGTGAGGGTTTGAGTGAGGGTTTGGGTGAGGGTTGGAGTGAGGGTTTGGGTGAGGTGTCGTGTTGAGGGTGTGTGTGAGTGTTTGAGTGAGGGTTTGGGTGAGGGGTTGGGGTGAGGGTTGGGGTGAGGGTTTGATTGAGAGTTTGGGTGAGGGTTTGGGTGAGGGTCAGAGTGAAGGTCAGAGTGAGGGTTTGGGTGAGTGTCTGGGTGAGTGTTGCAGTGAGGGTTTGGGGTGAGGGTAGGAGTGAGTGTTTGGGTGATAGTCTGGGTGAGTGTTGGAGTGAAGGTTTGGGTGAAGCGTTGTGGTGAGGGCCGGAATGTGGGTTTGAGTGAGGGTTTGGGTGTTGGTTTGGGTGTGGTTTTGGGTGAGGGTTTGTGTGAGGGTGTGGGTGAGGATCGGGGTGAGGGTTTGGGTGTTGGTTTGGGTGTGGGTTTGGGAGAGGGTTTGGGAGAGGGTCAGGGTGAGGGTTGGTGTGAGGGTTTGGGTGAGGGTTTGAGTGAGGGTTGGGGTGAGGGTTTGAGTGAGGGTTTGGGTGAGAGTTTGGGTGTTGGTTGGGTGAGGGGTCAGGTTACGGGTCGGTGTGAGGTTTGGGTGAGGGTCAGGGTGAGGGTTTGAATGAGGGTTTGGGTGAGGGTTTGGGTGGGGATTTGGGTGAGGGTTTGAGTGAGGGTCGGGGTGAGGGTCAGAGTGAGGGTTTGAGTGAGGGTCGGGATGAGGGTTTGGGTGAGGATCAGGGTGAGTGTTTGTTTGAGGGTTTGGTTGAGGGTCGGAGTGAGGGTTTGGTTGAGGGTCGGTGTGAGGTTTGGCTGAGGGTTTCGGGGAGGGTCGGAGTGAGGCTTTGGGTGAGGGTTGGAGTGAGGTTTTGGGTGAGGGTCGCTGTCAGGTTTGGGTGAGGGCTTGGGTGAGGGTCGGAGTGAGGGTTTGGGTGAGGGTCGGTGTGAGGTTTGGGTGAGGGTTTGGGTGAGGGGTCACATTGAGGGTGTGGGTGAGGGTTTGAGTGAGGGTTTGGGTGAGGGGTTGGGGTGAGGGTCAGAATGTGGGTTTGGGTTTGAGTTTGGGTGAGGGTCGGAGTGAGGGTTTTGGTGAGGGTCACGGTGAGGGTTTGAGTGAGGGTCGGGGTGAGGGTTTGAGTGAGGGTTTGGGTGAGGGATTGGGTGAGGATCGGAGTGAGAGTTTGGGTGAGGGGTCAGGGTAAGTGTTTGGGTGAGGGTTTGGTTGAGGGTTTGGGTGAGGTTTTGAGTGAGGGTCTGCATGAGGGTCGGAGTGAGGGTTTGGGTGAGGGTTTAGGTGAGGGGTCAGGATAATGGTCGGAGTGAGGGTTTGGGTGAGGGTTTGATTGAGGGTCAGGGTGAGGGTTGGAGTGAGGGTTTGTGTCAGTGTCTGGGTGAGTGTTGCAGTGAGAGTTTGGGGTGAGGGTTGGAGTGAGTGTTTTGGTGAGTGTTTGGGTGAGTGTTAGAGTGAGGGTTTGGGTGAGGCGTTGTGGTGAGAATCGGAATGTGGGTTTGAGTGAGGGATTGGGTTTGATTTTGGGTGAGGATTTGGATGAGAGTTTGGGTGAGGGTCGGAGTGAGGGTTTGCGTGAGTGTCGGGGTGAAGGTTTGAGTGAGCCTCTGGGTGAGGGTTTGAGTGAGGGTTTGGGTGAGGGATTGGGTGAGGGTTTGAGTGAGGTTTTGAGTGAGGGTCGGCATGAGGGTCGGAGTGAGGGTTTGGGTGAGGGTTGGAGTGATGGTTTGGATGAGAGTCGGCGTGAGGGTTGGGGTGAGTGTCGGAGTGAGATTTGGGTGAGGGTCGGAGTGAGGTTTGGGTGAGGGTCGCGGTGAGGGATTGGGTGAGGGTCGGAGTGAGGGTTGGGGTGAGGGTCGGAGTGAGGTTTGGGTGAGGATTTGGGTGAGGGTTTGGGTGAGGGTCGGAGTGAGTGTTGGGGTGAGGGGTCGTGTTGAGGGTGTGGGTGAGGGTTTGAGTGAGGGTTTGGGAGAGGGGTTGTGGTGAGGGTCGGGGTGAGGGTTTGAGTGAGGGTTTGGGTGAGGGTTTGGGTGAGGGCCAGAGTGAGGGTCAAAGTGAGGTCAGGGTGATTGTCTGGGTGAGTGTTGGAGTGAGGGTTTTGGCGAGGGGTTGGGGTGAGGTTCGGAATTTGGGTTTGAGTGAGGGTTTGGGTTTGAGTTTGGGTGAGGCTTTGGGTGAGGGTCGGAGTAAGGTTTGAGTGAGGGTTTGGATGAAGGTCAGATTAAGGTTTGGGTGAGGGTTTGGGTGAGGGTTGGAGTGAGGGTTTGGGTGAGGTGTCGCATTGAGGGTGTGGGTGAGGGTTTGAGTGAGGGTTTGGGTGAGGGGTTGGGGTGAGGGTTGGGGTGAGGGTTTGAGTGAGAGTTTGAGTGAGGGTTTGGGTGAGGGTCAGAGTGAAGGTGAGAGTGAGGGTTTGGTGAGTGTCTGGGTGAGGGTTGCAGTGAGGGTTTGGGGTGAGGGTAGGAGTGAGTGTTTGGGTGATTGGGTGAGTGTTGGAGTGAAGGTTTGGGTGAGGCGTTGTGGTGAGGGCCAGAATGTGGGTTTGAGTGAGGGTTTGGGTTTGAGTTTGGGTGAGGGTTTGGGTGTTGGTTTGGGTGTGGGTTTGGGTGAGGGTTTGTGTGAGGGTTTGGGTTATGGTCGGGGTAAGGGTTGGTGTGAGGGTTTGGGTGAGGGTTTGAGTGAGGGTCGGGGTGAGTGTTTGAGTGAGGGTTTAGGTGAGAGTTTGGGTGTTGGTTGGGTGAGGGGTCAGGGTACGGGTCGGTGTGAGGTTTGGGTGAGGGTCAGGGTGAGGGTTTGAATGAGGGTTTGGGTGAAGGTTTGGGTGGGGATTTGGGTGAGGGTTTGCGTCAGGGTCGAGATGAGGGTTTGGGTGAGGATCGGGGTCAGTGTTTGGTTGAGGGTTTGGTTGAGGGTTGGAGTGAGGGTTTGGGTGAGTGTCAGAGTGAGGTTTTTGGTGAGAGTTGGTGTGAGGTTTGGGTGAGGGTTTCGGGGAGGGTCGGAGTGAGGGTTTGAGTGAGGGTCTGAGTGAGGTTTTGGGTGAGGGTTGGTGTGAGGTTTGGGTGAGGGTTTGGGTGAGGGTCGGAGTGAGGGTTTGGGTGAGGGGTTGGGGTGAGGGTTGGGGTGAGGGTTTGAGTGAGAGTTTGGGTGAGGGTTTGGGTGAGGGTCAGAGTGAGGGTCAGAGTGAGGGTTTGGGTGAGTGTCTGGGTGAGTGTTGGAGTGAGAGTTTGGGTGAGGGGTTGGGGTGAGGGTCGGAATGTGGGTTTGAGTGAGGGTTTGGGTTTGAGTTTGGGTGAGGGTTTGGGTGAGGGTTTGGGTGAGGATCGGGGTGAGTGTTTGTTTGAGGGTTTGGTTGAGGGTCGGAGTGAGGGTTTGGTTGAGGGTCAGAGTGAGGTTTTTGGTGAGAGTCGATGTGAGGTTTGGGTGATGGTTTTGGGGAGGGTCGGAGTGAGGGTTTGGGTGAGGGTTGGAGTGAGGTTTTGGGTGAGGGTCGCTGTGAGGTTTGGGTGAGGGTTTGGGTGAGGGTCGGAGTGAGGGTTTGGGTGAGGGTCGGAGTGAGGTTTGGGTGAGGGTTTGGGTGAGGGGTCACATTGAGGGTGTGGGTGAGGGTTTGAGTGAGGGTTTGGGTGAGGGGTTGGAGTTAGGGTTTGAGTGAGAGTTTGGGTGAGGGTTTGGGTGAGGGTCAGAGTGATGGTCAGAGTGAGTGTTTGGGTGAGTGTCTTGGTGAGTGTTGGAATGAGGGTTTGGGTGAGGGGTTGGGGTGAGGGTCGGAATGTGGGTTTGGGTTTGAGTTTGGGTGAGGGTCGGAGTGAGGGTTTTGATGAGGGTCATGGTGAGGGTTTGAGTGAGGTTCGGGGTGAGGGTATGAGTGAGGGTTTGGGTGAGGGTTGGAGTAATGGTTTGGCTGAGAGTCGGCGTGAGGGTTGGGGTGAGGGTTTGGGTGTTGGTTTGGGTGAGGGTTGGTGTGAGGGTTTGGGTGAGGGTTTGGGTGAGGGGTTGGGGTGAGGGTTTGAGTGAGAGTTTGGGTGAGGGTTTGGGTGAGGGTCAGAGTGATGGTCAGAGTGAGTGTTTGGGTGAGTGTCTGGGTGAGTGTTGGAGTGAGGGTTTGGGTGAGGGGTTGGGGTGAGGGTCAGAATGTGGGTTTGGGTTTGGGTTTGGGTGAGGGTCGGAGTGAGGGTTTTGGTGAGGGTCACGGTGAGGGTTTGAGTGAGGGTCGGGGTGAGGGTTTGAGTGAGGGTTTGGGTGAGGATCGGAGTGAGAGTTTGGGTGAGGGGTCAGGGTAAGTGTTTGGGTGAGGGTTTGGTTGAGGGTTTGGGTGAGGTTTTGAGTGAGGGTCGGCATGAGGTTCGGAGAGAGGGTTTGGGTGAGTGTTGGAGTGATGGTTTGGATGATAGTTGGCGTGAGGGTTGGGGTGAGGGTTTGGGTGTTGGTTTGGGTGAGGGTTGGTGTGAGGGTTTGGGTGAGTTTCTGGGTGAGTGTTGCAGTGAGGGTTTGGGTGAGGGGTTGTGGTGAGAATCGGAATGTGGGTTTGAGTGAGGGTTTGGGTTTCAATTTGTGTGAGGATTTGGATGAGAGTTTGGGTGAGGGTCGGAGTGAGGGTTTGCATGAGTGTCGGGGTGAAGGTTTGAGTGAGCATCTGGGTGAGGGTTTGAGTGAGGGTTTGGGTGAGGGATTGGGTGAGGGTTTGGGTGAGGTTTTGAGTGAAGGTCAGCATGATGGCCTGAGTGAGGGTTTGGGTGAGGGTTGGAGTGATGGTTTGGATGAGAGTCGGCGTGAGGGTTGGGGTGAGTGTCGGTGTGAGATTTGGGTGAGGGTCGGAGTGAGGTTTGGGTGAGGGTCGAGGTGAGGGTTTGGTTGAGGGTCGGAGTGAGGGTTGGGGTGAGGGTCGGAGTGAGGTTTGGGTGAGGGTCGAGGTGAGGGTTTGGTTGAGGGTCGGAGTGAGTGTTGGGGTGAGGGGTCGTGTTGAGGGTGTGGGTGAGGGTTTGAGTGAGGGTTTGGGAGAGGGGTTGTGGTGAGGGTTGGGGGTGAGGGTTTGAGTGAGTGTTTGGGTGAGGGTTTGGGTGATGGCCAGAGTGAGGGTCAAAGTGAGGTCAGGGTGATTGTCTGGGTGAGTGTTGGAGTGAGGGTTTTGGCGAGGGGTTGGGGTGAGGTTCGGAATTTGGGTTTGAGTGAAGGTTTGGGTTTGAGTTTGGGTGAGGCTCTGGGTGAGGGTCGGAGTAAGGTTTGAGTGAGGGTTTGGGTGAGGGTTTGGATGAAGGTCGGAGTAAGGTTTGGGTGAGGGTTTGGGTGAGGGTCGGAGTGAGGGTTTGGGTGAGGTGTCGCATTGAGGGTGTGGGTGAGGGTTTGAGTGAGGGTTTGGGTGAGGGGTTGGGGTGAGGGTTTGAGTGAGAGTTTGGGTGAGGGTTTGGGTGAGGGTCAGAGTGAAGGTGAGAGTGAGGGTTTGGTGAGTGTCTGGGTGAGGGTTGCAGTGAGGGTTTGGGGTGAGGGTAGGAGTGAGTGTTTGGGTGATTGTCTGGGTGAGTGTTGGAGTGAAGGTTTGGGTGAGGCGTTGTGGTGAGGGCTGGAATGTGGGTTTGAGTGAGGGTTTGGGTTTCAATTTGTGTGAGGATTTGGATGAGAGTTTGGGTGAGGGTCGGAGTGAGGGTTTGCATGAGTGTCGGGGTGAAGGTTTGAGTGAGCGTCTGGGTGAGGGTTTGAGTGAGGGTTTGGGTGAGGGATTGGGTGAGGGTTTGGGTGAGGTTTTGAGTGAAGGTCAGCATGATGGCCTGAGTGAGGGTTTGGGTGAGGGTTGGAGTGATGGTTTGGATGAGAGTCGGTGTGAGGGTTGGGGTGAGCGTCGGAGTGAGATTTGGGTGAGGGTCAGAGTGAGGTTTGGGTGAGGGTCGAGGTGAGGGTTTGGTTGAGGGTCGGAGTGAGGGTTGGGGTGAGGGTCGGAGTGAGGTTTGGGTGAGGGTCGAGGTGAGGGTTTGGTTGAGGGTCGGAGTGAGTGTTGGGGTGAGGGGTCATGTTGAGGGTGTGGGTGAGGGTTTGAGTGAGGGTTTGGGAGAGGGGTTGTGGTGAGGGTTGGGGGTGAGGGTTTGAGTGAGTGTTTGGGTGAGGGTTTGGGTGATGGCCAGAGTGAGGGTCAAAGTGAGGTCAGGGTGATTGTCTGGGTGAGTGTTGGAGTGAGGGTTTTGGCGAGGGGTTGGGGTGAGTTTCGGAATTTGGGTTTGAGTGAGGGTTTGGGTTTGAGTTTGGGTGAGGCTTTGGGTGAGGGTCGGAGTAAGGTTTGAGTGAGGGTTTGGGTGAGGGTTTGGATGAAGGTCAGAGTAAGGTTTGGGTGAGGGTTTGGGTGAGGGTCGGAGTGAGGGTTTGGGTGAGGTGTCGCATTGAGGGTGTGGGTGAGGGTTTGAGTGAGGGTTTGGGTGAGGGGTTGGGGTGAGGGTTGGGGTGAGGGTTTGAGTGAGAGTTTGGGTGAGGGTTTGGGTGAGGGTCAGAGTGAAGGTGAGAGTGAGGGTTTGGTGAGTGTCTGGGTGAGGGTTGCAGTGAGGGTTTGGGGTGAGGGTAGGAGTGAGTGTTTGGGTGATTGTCTGGGTGAGTGTTGGAGTGAAGGTTTGGGTGAGGCGTTGTGGTGAGGGCTGGAATGTGGGTTTGAGTGAGGGTTTGGGTTTGAGTTTGGGTGAGGGTTTGGGTGTTGGTTTGGGTGAGGGTCGGAGTGAGGGTTTGCATGAGTGTCGGGGTGAAGGTTTGAGTGAGCGTCTGGGTGAGGGTTTGAGTGAGGGTTTGGGTGAGGGATTGGGTGAGGGTTTGGGTGAGGTTTTGAGTGAAGGTCAGCATGATGGCCTGAGTGAGGGTTTGGGTGAGGGTTGGAGTGATGGTTTGGATGAGAGTTGGTGTGAGGGTTGGGGTGAGCGTCGGAGTGAGATTTGGGTGAGGGTCAGAGTGAGGTTTGGGTGAGGGTCAAGGTGAGGGTTTGGTTGAGGGTCGGAGTGAGGGTTGGGGTGAGGGTCGGAGTGAGGTTTGGGTGAGGGTCGAGGTGAGGGTTTGGTTGAGGGTCGGAGTGAGTGTTGGGGTGAGGGGTCGTGTTGAGGGTGTGGGTGAGGGTTTGAGTGAGGGTTTGGGAGAGGGGTTGTGGTGAGGGTTGGGGGTGAGGGTTTGAGTGAGTGTTTGGGTGAAGGTTTGGGTGATGGCCAGAGTGAGGGTCAAAGTGAGGTCAGGGTGATTGTCTGGGTGAGTGTTGGAGTGAGGGTTTTGGCGAGGGGTTGGGGTGAGGTTCGGAATTTGGGTTTGAGTGAGGGTTTGGGTTTGAGTTTGGGTGAGGCTTTGGGTGAGGGTCGGAGTAAGGTTTGAGTGAGGGTTTGGGTGAGGGTTTGGATGAAGGTCGGAGTAAGGTTTGGGTGAGGGTTTGGGTGAGGGTCGGAGTGAGGGTTTGGGTGAGGTGTCGCATTGAGGGTGTGGGTGAGGGTTTGAGTGAGGGTTTGGGTGAGGGGTTGGGGTGAGGGTTGGGGTGAGGGTTTGAGTGAGAGTTTGGGTGAGGGTTTGGGTGAGGGTCAGAGTGAAGGTGAGAGTGAGGGTTTGGTGAGTGTCTGGGTGAGGGTTGCAGTGAGGGTTTGGGGTGAGGGTAGGAGTGAGTGTTTGGGTGATTGTCTGGGTGAGTGTTGGAGTGAAGGTTTGGGTGAGGCGTTGTGGTGAGGGCTGGAATGTGGGTTTGAGTGAGGGTTTGGGTTTGAGTTTGGGTGAGGGTTTGGGTGTTGGTTTGGGTGTGGGTTTGGGTGAGGGTTTGTGTGAGGGTTTGGGTTATGGTCGGGGTAAGGGTTGGTGTGAGGGTTTGGGTGAGGGTTTGAGTGAGGGTCGGGGTGAGGGTTTGAGTGAGGGTTTAGGTAAGAGTTTGGGTGTTGGTTGGGTGAGGGGTCAGGGTACGGGTCGGTGTGAGGTTTGGGTGAGGGTCAGGGTGAGGGTTTGAATGAGGGTTTGGGTGAAGGTTTGGGTGGGGATTTGGGTGAGGGTTTGCGTCAGGGTCGAGATGAGGGTTTGGGTGAGGATCGGGGTCAGTGTTTGGTTGAGGGTTTGGTTGAGGGTCGGAGTGAGGGTTTGGGTGAGTGTCAGCGTGAGGTTTTTGGTGAGAGTTGGTGTGAGGTTTGGGTGAGGGTTTCGGGGAGGGTTGGAGTGAGGGTTTGAGTGAGGGTCTGAGTGAGGTTTTGGGTGAGGGTTGGTGTGAGGTTTGGATGAGGGTTTGGGTGAGGGTCGGAGTGAGGGTTTGGGTGAGGGGTTGGGGTGAGGGTTGGGGTGAGGGTTTGAGTGAGAGTTTGGGTGAGGGTTTGGGTGAGGTTCAGAGTGAGGGTCAGAGTGAGGGTTTGGGTGAGTGTCTGGGTGAGTGTTGGAGTGAGAGTTTGGGTGAGGGGTTGGGGTGAGGGTCGGAATGTGGGTTTGAGTGAGGGTTTGGGTTTGAGTTTGGGTGAGGGTTTGGGTGAGGGTTTGGGTGAGGGTCGGAGTGAGGGTTTGGGTGAGGGTCACGGTGAGGGTTTGAGTGAGGGTCGGGGTGAGGGTTTGAGTGAGGGTTTGGGTGAGGGATTGGGTGAGGGTTGGAGTGAGAGTTTGGGTGTGGGGTCAGGGTAAGGGTTTGGGTGAGGGTTTGGTTGAGGGTTTGGGTGAGGTTTTGAGTGAGGGTCGGCATGAGGTTCGGAGTGAGGGTTTGTGTGAGGGTTGGAGTGATGGTTTGGATGAGAGTTGGCGTGAGGGTTGGGGTGAGGGTTTGGGTTTTGGGTTGGGTGTGAGTTTGGGTGCGGATTTGGGTGAGGGTCGGGGTGATGTTTGGGGTGAGGGTTTGGGTGTTGGTTTGGGTGAGGGTTGGTGTGAGGGTTTGGGTGAGGGTTTGAGTGAGTGTCGGGGTGAGGGTTTGAGTGAGGGTTTGGGTGAGAGTTTGGGTGTCGGTTTGGGTAAGGGGTCAGGGTACGGGTCAGAGTGAGGGTTTGCGTGAGGGTCGGGGGAGGGTTTGAATGAGGGTTTGGGTGAGGGTTTGGGTGAGGATTTGGGTGAGGGTTTGAGTGAGGGTCAGGGTGAGGGTCAGAGTGAAGGTTTGAGTGATGGTTTGGGTGAGGGTTTGAGTGAGGGTCGGGCTGAGGGTCAGAGTGAAGGTTTGAGAGAGGGTCAGGGTGAGGGTTTGGGTAAGGGTTTGGGTGAGGGTCGGAGTGAGGGTTTGGGTGAGGGTCGGGGTGAAGTTTTGAGTGTGGGTTTGGGTAAGGGTTTGGATTAGGGTCGGGGTTAGGTTTGGGGTGAGGGTTTGTGTGGGGGTTTGGGTGAGGGCTTGGGTGAAGGTCGGGGTTAGGGTTGGATTGAGGGTCGGGGTAAGTGTTTGAGTGAGGGTCGGGGTGAGGGTTTGAGTGAGGGTTTGGATGAGGGTTAAGGTGAGGGTCTGGGTGAGGTTTGGGGTGAGGATTTGGGAGAGGGTTTGGGTGAGGGTTTGGGTGAGGGTTGAGGTAATGGTCAGAGTGAGAGTTTGGGTGAGGGTTTGGGTGAGGGGTCGGGATAATGGTTGGAGTGAGGGTTTGGGTGAGGATTTGAGTAAGAGTCAGGGTGAGGGTTTGGAAGAGGGTTTGATTGAGGGTCAGGGTGAGGGTCGGAGTGAGGGTTTGGGTGAGTGTCTGGGTGAGTGTTGCTGTGAGAGTTTGGGGTGAGGTTAGGAGTGAGTGTTTTGGTGAGTGTCTGGGTGAGTGTTTTGGTGAGTGTCTGTGTGAGTGTTGGAGTGAGGGTTTGGGTGATGGGTTGTGGCGAGAATCGGAATGTGGGTTTGAGTGAGGGTTTGGGTTTGAGTTTGGGTGAGGCTTTGGGTGAGGGTCGGAGTAAGGTTTGAGTGAGGGTTTGGGTGAGGGTTTGGATGAAGGTCGGAGTAAGGTTTGGGTGAGGGTTTGGGTGAGGGTCAGAGTGAGGGTTTGGGTGCGGTGTCGCATTGAGGGTGTGGGTGAGGGTTTGAGTGAGGTTTTGGGTGAGGGGTTGGGGTGAGGGTTGGGGTGAGGGTTTGAGTGAGAGTTTGAGTGAGGGTTTGGGTGAGGGTCAGAGTGAAGGTGAGAGTGAGGGTTTGGTGAGTGTCTGGGTGAGGGTTGCAGTGAGGGTTTGGGGTGAGGGTAGGAGTGAGTGTTTGGGTGATTGTCTGGGTGAGTATTGGAGTGAAGGTTTGGGTGAGGCGTTGTGGTGAGGGCCGGAATGTGGGTTTGAGTGAGGGTTTGGGTTTGAGTTTGGGTGAGGGTTTTGGTGTTGGTTTGGGTGTGGGTTTGGGTGAGGGTTTGTGTGAGGGTTTGGGTTATGGTCGGGGTAAGGGTTGGTGTGAGGGTTTGGGTGAGGGTTTGAGTGAGGGTCGGGGTGAGGGTTTGAGTGAGGGTTTAGGTGAGAGTTTGGGTGTTGGTTGGGTGAGGGGTCAGGGTACGGGTCGGTGTGAGGTTTGGGTGAGGGTCAGGGTGAGGGTTTGAATGAGGGTTTGGGTGAAGGTTTGGGTGGGGATTTGGGTGAGGGTTTGCGTCAGGGTCGAGATGAGGGTTTGGGTGAGGATCGGGGTCAGTGTTTGGTTGAGGGTTTGGTTGAGGGTCGGAGTGAGGGTTTGGGTGAGTGTCAGAGTGAGGTTTTTGGTGAGAGTTGGTGTGAGGTTTGGGTGAGGGTTTCGGGGAGGGTCGGAGTGAGGGTTTGAGTGAGGGTCTGAGTGAGGTTTTGGGTGAGGGTTGGTGTGAGGTTTGGGTGAGGGTTTGGGTGAGGGTCGGAGTGAGGGTTTGGGTGAGGGGTTGGGGTGAGGGTTGGGGTGAGGGTTTGAGTGAGAGTTTGTGTGAGGGTTTGGGTGAGGGTCAGAGTGAGGGTCAGAGTGAGGGTTTGGGTGAGTGTCTGGGTGAGTGTTGGAGTGAGAGTTTGGGTGAGGGGTTGGGGTGAGGGTCGGAATGTGGGTTTGAGTGAGGGTTTGGGTTTGAGTTTGGGTGAGGGTTTGGGTGAGGGTTTGGGTGAGGGTCGGAGTGAGGGTTTGGGTAAGGGTCATGGTGAGGGTTTGAGTGAGGGTCGGGGTGAGGGTTTGAGTGAGGGTTTGGGTGAGGGATTGGGTGAGGGTTGGAGTGAGAGTTTGGGTGAGGGGTCAGGGTAAGGGTTTGGGTGAGGGTTTGGTTGAAGGTTTGGGTGTCGGTTTGGGTGAGGGGTCAGGGTACGGGTCAGAGTGAGGGTTTGCGTGAGGGTCGGGGGACGGTTTGAATGAGGGTTTGGGTGAGGGTTTGGGTGAGGATTTGGGTGAGGGTTTGAGTGAGGGTCGGGGTGAGGGTCAGAGTGAAGGTTTGAGTGAGGGTTTGGGTGAGGGTTTGAGTGAGGGTCGGGATGAGGGTCAGAGTGAAGGTTTGAGAGAGGGTCAGGGTGAGGGTTTGGGTAAGGGTTTGGGTGAGGGTCGGAGTGAGGGTTTGGGTAAGGGTCGGGGTGAAGTTTTGAGTGTGGGTTTGGGTAAGGGTTTGGATGAGGGTCAGGGTTAGGTTTGGGGTGGGGATTTGTGTGGGGTTTGGGTGAGGGCTTGGGTGAAGTTCGGGGTTAGGGTCGGATTGAGGGTCGGGGTAACTGTTTGAATGAGGGTCGGGGTGAGGGTTTGAGTGAGGGTTTGGATGAGGGTTAAGGTGAGGGTATGGGTGAGGTTTGGGGTGAGGATTTGGGAGAGAATTTGGGTGAGGGTTTGGCTGAGGGTTGAGGTAATGGTTGGAGTGAGAGTTTGGGTGAGGGTTTGGGTGAGGGGTCGGGATAATGGTTGGAGTGAGGGTTTGGGTGAGGGTTTGGGTGAGGATTTGAGTAAGAGTCAGGGTGAGGGTTTGGAAGAGGGTTTGATTGAGGGTCAGGGTGAGGGTCGGAGTGAGGGTTTGGGTGAGTGTCTGGGTGAGTGTTGCAGTGAGAGTTTGGGGTGAGGTTAGGAGTGAGTGTTTTGGTGAGTGTCTGGGTGAGTGTTTTGGTTAGTGTCTGGGTGAGTGTTGGAGTGAGGGTTTGGGTGATGGGTTGTGGTGAGAATCGGAATATGGGTTTGAGTGAGGGTTTGGGTTTGAGTTTGGGTGAGGATTTGGATGAGGGTTTGGGTAAGGGTCGGAGTGAGGATTTGGGTGATTGTCAGGGTGAAGGTTTGAGTGAGGGCCGGCGTGAGGGTCTGAATGAGGGTTTGGGTGAGGGTTGGAGTGATGGTTTGGATGAGAGTCGGCTTGAGGGTTGGGGTGAGGGTTTGGGTGTTGGTTTGGGTGTGGGTTTGGGTAAGGGTTTGGGTGAGGGTCGGGGTGACGTTTGGAGTTAGTGTTTGGGTGTTGGATTGGGTGTAGGTTTGGGTGAGGGTCGGGGTGAGTGAGGGGTTGGGTGAGGGTTTGAGTGAGGGTCGGGGTGACGGTTTTAGTGAGGGTTTGGTTGAGAGTTTGGGTGTCGGTTTGGGTGAGGGTTTGGGTCAGGGTTGGAGTGAGGGTTGCGTTGAGGGTTGGAGTGAAGGTTTGAGTGAGGGTCGGGGTGAGGGTTTGAGAGGGGGTCGGGATGAGGGTTTGGGTGAGGGTCGGAGTGAGGGTTTGGGTGAGGGTCAGGGTGAAGTTTTGAGTGAGGGTTTGGATGAGGGTTTGGATGAGGGTCGGGGTTAGGTTTGGGGTGAGGGTTTGTGTGGGGTTTGGCTGAAGGCTTGGGTGAAGGTTGGGGTTAGGGTCGGATTGAGGGTTTGGGTGAGGGTCGGTGTGAGGGTTTGAGTGAGGGTCGGGGTGAGGGTTTTAGTGAGGGTTTGGGTGAGGGTTAAGGTGAGGGTCTGGGTGAGGTTTGGTGTGAGGGTTTGGGAGAGCGTTTGGGTGAGGGTTTGGGTGAGGGTTTGGGTGAGGGGTCGAGGTAACAGTCGGAGAGAGAGTTTGGGTGAGGGCTTGGGTGAGGGTTTGGGTGAGTGGTCCGGATAACGGTCGAAGTGAGGGTTTGGGTGAGGGTTTGATTGGGGGTCAGGGTGAGGGTCGGAGTGATGGTTTGGGTGAGGGTTTGAGTGATGGTGAGGGTTTGGGTGAGGGTTTGGGTGAGAGTCAGAGTGAGGGTTTGATGAGGGTTTGAGTGATGGGTTGAGTGAGGGTCAGGGTGAGGATTCGGGTGAGGGACGGGGTGAGGGTCGGAGTGAAGGTTTGGTGAGGGTTTGTGAGGGTTTGGGTGAGGGTTTGGGTGAGGGTGAGGGTGAAGTTTTGAGTGAGGGTCGGTGTGAGGGTTTGGTGAGGTTTTGAGTGAGGGTCAGGCTGAGGGTTTGGCTTAGTGTTTGGGTGAGGGTCGGAGTGAGGGTTTGGTTGAGGGTTGGGGTGAGGGTTTGGTTGAGGATTTGGGTGAGGGTTTAAATGAGAGTTTGAGCGAGTGTTTGAGTGAGGGTTTGAGCGAGGGTTTGAGTGAGGGTTTGGGTGAGGGTTTGCGTGAGGATTTGGTTCACGGTTGGAGTGATGTTTTGGATGAGGGTCAGAGTGAGGGTTTGGGTGAGGGTTTGGTTGAGGGTCGGAGTGAGGTTTTGGGTGAGGATTGGTGTGAGTGTTTGAGTGTGGGTCAGAGTGAGGGCTTGGATGAGGGTCAAGGTGAGGTTTGAGGTGAGGGTTTGGGTGAGAGTGGGAGTGAGGATTTGGGTGAGGGTCGGCATGCGGGTTTGAGTGAGCGTTTGGGTGAGAGATTCAGTGAGGGTCCGAGTGAGGTTTTGGGTGAGGATCGGGGTGAGTGTTTGGTTGAGGGTTTGGTTGAGGGTCAGAGTGAGGGTTTGGGTGAGGATCGGAGTGAGGTTTTTGGTGAGAGTCGGTGTGAGGTTTGGGTGAGGGCTTGTGGGAGGGTCGGAGTGAGCGTTTGTGTGAGGTTCGGAGTGAGGGTGTGGGTGAGAGTTTGTTTGAGGGTCGGATTGAGGTTTTGGGTGAGGTTGGTGTAAGGGTTTGAGTTTGGGTCAGAGTGAGGGTTTGGATGAGGGTCGAGGTGAGGTTTGAGGTGAGAGTTTGGGTGAGGGTTGGAGTGAGTGTTTGGGTGAGGATCGGGGTGAGTGTTTGATTGAGGGTTTGGTTGAGGGTCAGAGTGAGGGTTTGGGTGAGGGTCGGAGTGAGGTTTGGGTGAGGGTTTGGGTGAAAGTGGGAGTGAGAGTTTGGGTGAGGGTTGGAGTGAGGGTTTGGGTGAGGATCAGGGTGAGGGTTTGGTTGAAGGTTTGGTTGAGGTTGGAGTGAGGGTTTGGGTGAGGGTCGGTGTGAGGTTTGGGTAAGGGTTTGGGTGAGGGTCGGAGGCAGGTTTGGGTGAGTGTTGGAGTGAGGTTTTGGGTGAGAGTCGGTGTGTGTTTCGGTGAGGTTCTGGGTGAGTGTTGGAGTGAAGGTTTGGGTGAGGGTTTGGGGTGAGGGTCGGAGTGAGGGTTTGAGTGAGGGTTTGAGTGAGGGTTGGAGTGAGGTTTTGAGTGAGGGTTTGGGTGAGGGTTGGAGTGAGGGTTTGTGTGAGGGGTCAGGGTAAGGGTCGGAGTGAGGGTTTGGTTGAGGATTTGGGTGAGGGTTTGAGTGAGGCTCAGGGTGAGGGTCGGAGTGAGGGTTTGGGTGAGGGTTTGGGGTGAGGGTTGGAGTGCGGGTATGGGTGAGGGTCGGGGTGAGGGTTGGAGTGAGGGTCGGTGTGAAGGTCGGAATGAGGGTTTGAGTGAGGGTTGGAGTGAGGGTTGGGTTGAGGTTTTGGTGAGGGTTTGAGTGAGGGTCAGGGTGAGGGTTTGAGTGAGGGTCGGGGTGAGGGTTCGGTGAGGGTTTGGGCGACAGTCAGGGTGAGGATTTGAATGAGGGTCGGGGTGAGGATTTGGTGAGGTTTTGAGTGAGGGTCGGCATGAGGGTTTGGCTGAGTGTTTAGGTGAGGGTTGGAGTGAGGGTTGGAGTGAGGGTTGGGGTAAAGGGGTGGGTGAGGATTTGGGTGAGGGTTTGAGTGAGGGTTTGAGTGAGAGTTTGGGTGAGGGTTTGGTTGATGGTTGGAGTGAGGTTTTGGATGAGGGTCGGAGTGAGGGTTTAGGTGAGGATTTGGATGAGGCTTTGGGTGAGGGTTTAGGTGAGGTTTTTGGTGAGGTTTTTGGTGAAGGTGTGGGTGAGGGTCGAGGTGAGGTTTGAGGTGAGGGTTTGGGTGAGAGTGGGAGTGAGTGTTTGGTTGAGGTTTTGGGTGAGAGTCGGGATGCGGGTTTGAGTGAGGGTCTGGGTGAGAGTTTAAGTGAGGGTTGGAGTGAGGGTTTGGGTGAGGATCGGGGTGAGTGTTTGGTTGAGGGTTTGGTTGAGGGTCAGAGTGAGGGTTTGGGTGAGGGTCGGAGTGAGGTTTTTGGTGAGGGTAGGTGTGAGGTTTGGGTGAGAGTCGGATTGAGGGTTTGGGTGAGGGTCGGAGTATGGTTTTGGGTGAGGGTCAGTGTGAGGTTTGGGTGAGGGTTTTGGTGAGGGTCGGAGTGAGGGTTGGGTGAGGGTCGGATTGAAGTTTTGGCCGAGGGTCGGTGTGAGGCTTGGGTGAAGGTTTGGGTGAGGGTCGGAGTGAGGTATTGGGTGAGGGGTTGGGGTGAGGGTTTGAGTGTGGGTTTGGGTGAGGGTTTGTGTGAGGGTTTGGGTGAGGGGTCAGAGTAAGGCTCAGAGTGAGGGTTTGGATGAGGGTTTGAGTGAGGGTCCGGGTGAGGGTTTGAGTGAAGGTCGGGGTGAGGGTTTGTATGAGGGTTTAGGTGAAGGTTTAGTTCAGGGTCGGAGTGAGGTTTTGGATGAGGGTCGGAGAGAAGGTTTGGGTGAGGGTTTGAGTGAGGGTCAGAGTGAGGTTTCGGGTGAGGTTTTGGGTGAGTGTTTGAGTGAGGGTTTGGGTGAGGGTTTGGGTGAGGTTTTGGGTGAGGGTCAGAGTGAGGTTTTGGGTGAGGGTTAGAGTGAGGTTTTGGGTGAGGGTTGGGGTGAGGTTTGAGGTGAGGGTTTGGGTGAGTGTGGGTGTGAGGGTTTGGGTGAGGTTTTGAGTGAGGGTCAAGATGCCGGTTTGGGTGAGGGTTTGGGTTAGAGTTTCAGTGAGAGTTGGAGTGAGGGTTTGGGTGAGGATCGGGGTGTGGGTTCGAGTGAGGGTTTGGTTGAGGGTTTGGTTGAGGTTGGAGTGAGGGTTTGGGTGAGGGTCGGTCTGATATTTTTGATGAGGGTCGGAGTGAGGTTTGGGTGAGGGTCAGAGTGAGGTTTTGGGTGCAGGTCGGTGTGAGGTTTGGGTGAGGGTTTGGGTGAGGGTCAGAGTGAGGGTTTGGGTGAGGGTCGGAGTGAGGTTTTGGGTGAGGGTCGGTGTGTGTTTCAGTGAGGTTCTGGGTGAGTGTTGGAGTGAGGGTTTGGCTGAGGGGTTGGGGTGAGGGTTGGCGTGAGGGTTTGGGTGAGGGTCGGAGTGAGGGTTTGGCTGAGTGTCTGGGTGAGTGTTGGAGTGAGGATTTGGGTGAGGGTTTGGGGTGAGGGTCGGAGTGAGGGTTTGAGTGAGGGTTGGGGTGAGGTTTTGAGTGAGAGTTTGGGTGAGGGTCAGAATGAGGGTTTGGGTGAGGGGTCAGGGTAAGGGTCGGTGTGAGGGTTTGGTTGAGGGTTTGGGTGAGGGTTTGCGTGAGGGTCAGGGTGAGGGTTGTAGTGAGGGTCGGCATGAGGGTTTGAGTGAGGGTCGGGGTGAGGGTTTGAGTGAGGGTTTGGGTGAGGGTTTGGGTGAGGGTCGGGGTGAGGGTTTGGGTGAGGGTTTGAGTGAGGGTCGGGGTGAAGGTCAGAATGAGGGTTTGGGTGAGGTTTGGGGTGAGGATTTGTGTGAGGGTTTGCGTGAGCATCAGAGTTAGGGTTTGGTGAGGGTTTGAGTGAGGGTCGGGGTGAGGGTTTGCGTGAGGGTTTGGGTGACGGTCGGGGTGAGGATTTGAGTGAGGTTTTGAGTGAAGGTCGGCGTGAGGGTTTGGCTGAGTGTTTAGGTGAGTGTTGGAGTGAGGGTTTGGGTGAGGTTGGGGTAAGGGTTTGGGTGAGGATTTGGGTGAGGGTTTGCGTGAGGGTTTGAGTGAGGGTTTGGGTGAGGGTTTGGTTGAGGGTTTGGGTGAGGGTTTGGGTGAGGGTGTGGATGAGGGTCGAGGTGAGGTTTGAAGTGAGGGTTTGGGTTGGAGTGGGAGTGAGGTTTTGGGTGAGGGTCGGGATGCGGGTTTGAGTTAGGGTCTGGGTGAGAGTTTCAGTGAGGGTTGGAGTGAGGGTTTGGGTGAGGATCGGGGTGAGGGTTTGGTTGAGGATTTGGTTGAGGGTTGGAGTGGGCGTTTGGGTGAGGGTCGGAGTGAGGTTTTTGGTGAGCGTAGGTGTGAGGTTTGGGTGAGAGTCGGATTGAGGGTTTGGGTGAGGGTCGGAGTATGGCTTTGGGTGAGGGTCAGTGTGAGGTTTGGGTGAGGGTTTTGGTGAGGGTCGGAGTGAGGGTTGGGTGAGGGTCGGATTGAGGTTTTGGCCGAGGGTTGGTGTGAGGCTTGGGTGAGGGTTTGGGTGAGGGTTTGGGTGAGGGTCGGAGTGAGGTATTGGGTGGGGATCGGGGTGAGGGTGTGGGTGAGGGTTTGAGTGCGGTTTTGAGTGAGAGTTTGGGTGAGGGTTTGGGTGAGGGGTCAGGGTAAGGCTCGGAGTGAGGGTTTTGGTGAGGGTCGGGGTGAGTGTTTGGATGAGGGTTTGGGTGAAGGTTTGGTTCAGGGGCGGAGTGAGGTTTTGGATGAGGGTCGGAGAGAGGGTTTGGGTGAGGGTTTGAGTGAGGGTCGGAGTGAGATTTCGGGTGAGGTTTTGGGTGAGTGTTTGAGTGAGGGTTTGGATGAGGTTTTGAGTGAGGGTCGGAGTGAGGTTTTGGGTGAGGGTTTGTGTGAGGGTTTGGGTTAGGGTCGGAGTGAGGGTTTGGGTGAGGATTTGTGTGAATGTTTGGGTGAGGGTTGGAGTGAGGGTCAGAGTGAGGTTTTGGGTGAGGTTCAGGGTGAGGGTCGGGCTGAGGTTTTTAGTGAGGTTCAGAGTGAGGGTTTGGATGTGGGTCGGAGTGAAGGTTTGCTTGAGGGTCATAGTGAGGGTTTGGGTGAGGGTCGGAGTGAGGATCGGAGTGAGGGTCAGAGTGAGTGTTTGGGGTGAGGGTTGGGGTGAGGGTTTGGGGTGCGGGTCGGGCTGAGGGTCGGAGTGAGGGATGGGTTGAGGGTCGGAGTGAGGGTTTGGGTGAGGGTCGGAGTGAGGGTTTGGGTGAGGGGTCAGGGTAAGTTTTGGGTGAGGGTTTGGTTGAGGGTTTGGGTGAGGGTTTGAGTGAGGGTCAGTGTGATGGTCGGAGCGAGGGTTTGGGTGAGGGTTTGGGTGAGGGATTGGGTGAGGTTTTGGATAAGGGTTTGGGTGAGTGTTGGTGTGAGGGTTGGAGTGAGGGTTTGGGTGAGGGTTTGGGTGAGGGTCGGGGTGAGGGTTTGAGTGAGGGTTTGAGTGAGTGTTTGGGTGAGGGTTTGGGTGAGGGTTTGGGTGATGGTTTGGGTGAGGGTTTGGGTGAGGGTTTGGGTGAGTGTTGGAGCGAGGGTTTCATGGGGGTTTGAGTGAGGGTCGGGGCGAAGGTTTGTGTGAGGGTATGGGTGAGGGTTGGGGTGAAGGTTTGAGTGAGGGTCGGGGTGAGGGTTTGGGTGAGGGTGGAGTGAGGGTTTGGTGAGGGTTTGAGTGAGGGTTTGGGTGAAGGTTTGAGTTAGGGTCGGGTGAGGATTTGGGTGAGGGTTTGGGTGAGGGTTGGAGTGAATGTTTGGGTGAGGATCGGGGTGAGGTTTGGTGTGAGCTTTTGGGTGAGGGTTTTGGTGAGGGTTTGGTGTGTGGGTTTGATTGAGGGTTTGGGTGACGGTTTAGGTGAGCGTTTGGGTGAGTGTTTGATTGAGGGTAGGGGTTAGGGTCGGAGTGAGGGTTGGGTTGAGGGTTTGGTGAGGGTTTGAGTGAGGGTCGGGGTGAAGGTTTGGGTGAGGGTTTGAGTGAGGGTCGGGGTGAAGGTCAGAATCAGGGTTTGGGTGAGGTTCGGGGTGAGGATTTGAATGAGGGTTTGCATGAGGGTCAGAGTTAGGGTTTGGTGAGGGTTTGAGTGAGGGTTGGGGTGAGGGTTTGGGTGATGGTCGGAGTGAGGGTTTGGTGAGGTTTTGAGTGAAGGTCGGCGTGAGGGTTTGGCTGAGTGTTTAGGTGAGGGTTGGAGTGAGGGTTTGGGTGAGGTTGGGGTAAGGGTTTGGGTGAGGATTTGGGTGAGGGTTTGAGTGAGGGTTTGAGTGAGGGTTTGGGTGAGGGTTTGGTTGATGGTTGGAGTGAGGTTTTGGATGAGGGTCGGAGTGAGGGTCTGGGTAAGGATTTGGATGAGGGTTTGGGTGAGGGTTAGGGTGAGGTTTTGGGTGAGGGTGTGGGTGAGAGTCGAGGTGAGGTTTGAGGTGAGGGTTTGGGTGAGAGTGGGAGTGAGGTTTTGGGTGAGAGTCGGGATGCGGGTTTGAGTTAGGGTCTGGGTGAGAGTTTCAGTGAGGGTTGGAGTGAGGGTTTGGTTGAGGATTTGGTTGAGGGTTGGAGTGGGGGTTTGGGTGAGGTGTCGGAGTGAGGTTTTGGGTAAGGGTTTGTGTGAGGGTTTGGGTTAGGGTCGGAGTGAGGGTTTGGGTGAGGATTTGTGTGAATGTTTGGGTGAGGGTTGGAGTGAGTGTCAGAGTGAGGGTTTGGGTGAGGTCCAGGTGAGGGTCAGAGTTATGGTTTGGGTGAGGGTCAGAGTGAGGGTTTGGCTGAGGTTCGGGGTGAGGGTCAGGCTGAGGTTTTGAGTGCGGTTCAGAGTGAGGGTTTGGATGTGGGTCAGAGTAAAGGTTTGCTTGAGGGTCATAGTGAGGGTTTGGGTGAGGGTCAGAGTGAGGATCGGAGTGAGGGTCAGAGTGAGGGTTTGGGGTGAGGGTAAGGGTGAGGGTTTGGGGTGCGGGTTGGGGTGAGGATCGGAGTGAGGGATGGGTTGAGGGTCGGAGTGAGGGTTTGGGTGAGGGTTGGAGTGAGGGTTTGGGTGAGGGGTCAGGGTAAGTTTTGGGTGAGGGTTTGGTTGAGGGTTTGGGTGAGGGTTTGAGTAAGGGTCAGTGTGATGGTCCGAGTGAGGGTTTGGGTGAGGGTTTGGGTGAGGGATTGGGTGAGGGTTTGGATAAGGGTTTGGGTGAGTGTTGGTGTGAGGGTTGGAGTGAGGGTTTGGGTGAGGGTTTGGGTGAGGGTCGGGGTGAGGGTTTGAGTGAGGGTTTGAGTGAGTGTTTGGGTGAGGGTTTGGGTGAGGGTTTGGGTGAGGGTTTGGGTGAGGGTTGGAGCGAGGGTTTCATGAGGGTTTGAGTGAGGGTCGGGGTGAAGGTTTGTGTGAGGGTATGGGTGAGGGTCAGGGTGAAGGTTTGAGTGAGGGTCCGGGTGAGGGTTTGGGTGAGGGTTTGGGTGAGGGTTGGAGTGAGTGTTGGAGTGAGGGTTTGGGTTTGGATCAGCGTGAGTGTTTGAGTGAGGGTCTGAGTGAGGGTTTGGTTGAGGATTTGGGTGAGGGTTTGATTGAGGCTCGGGATGCGGGTCGGAGTGAGGGTTTGGGTGAGGGTTTGGGGTGAGGGTCGGAGTGAGGGTTTGGGTGAGGGTCGGGGTGAGGTTTGGAGTGAGGGTCGGGTGAGGGTTTGGGTGAGGGGTCAGAGTACGGATCCGGGTGAGGGTTTGGTTGAGGGTTTGGGTGAGGATCGGGGTGAGGTTTTGAGTGAAGGTTTGGGTGAGGGTTCTGATAAGCGTTTGGGTGAGTGTCGGAGTGAGGGTTTGGGTGAGGGTCGGGGTGAGGTTTTGAGTGAGGGTTGGTGAGGGTTTGGGTGAGGGTTGGGGTGAGGTTTGGGGTGAGGGTTTGGGTGGGGGTTTGGGTGAGACTTTGGGTGAGGGACAGGGTGAGGGTTGTAGTGAGGGTTTGAATGAGGGTCAGGGTGAGGGTTTGAGTGAGGGTCGGGGTGAGGGTTTGAGTGAGGGCTTGGGTGAGAGTTTGGGTGAGGGTCGGGGGAGGATTGGGGTGAGGGTTTGTGTGAGGGTTTGGGTGAGGGTTTGGGTGAGGGGATGGGGTGCGGGTTTGAGTGAGGGTCGGGGTGAGGGTTTGGGTGAGCGTTTGGGTGAGGGTTTGATTGAGGGTAGGGGTTAGGGTCGGAGTGAGGGTTGGGTTGAGGGTTTGGTGAGGGTTTGAGTGAGGGTCAGGGTGAGGGTTTGGGTGAGGGTTTGAGTGAGGGTCGGGGTGTAGGTCGGAATTAGGGTTTGGGTGAGGGTCGGGGTGAGGATTTGTGAGGGTTTGCGTGAGGGTCAGAGTTAGGGTTTGGTGAGGGTTTGAGTGAGGGTCAGGGGGTGGGTTCGGGTGAGGGTTTGGGTGACTTTCGGGGTGTGGATTTGAGTGAGGGTCGGGATGATGGTTTCGGTGAGGGTCGGGGTGAGGGTTTCAGTGAGGGTTTGGGAGAGGGTCGGGGTGAGGATTTGTGAGGGTTTGCGTGAGGGTCAGAGTTAGGGTTTGGTGAGGGTTTGAGTGAGGGTCGGGGGGTGGGTTCGGGTGAGGGTTTGGGTGACTTTCGGGGTGTGGATTTGAGTGAGGGTCGGGGTGATGGTTTCGGTGAGGGTCGGGGTGAGGGTTTCAATGAGGGTTTGGGAGAGGGTCGGGGTGAGGGTTTGGCTGAGTGTTTAGGCGACGGTCAGAGTGAGGGGTTGGGTGAGGGTTGGGGTAAGGGTTTGGGTGAAGATTTGGGTGAGAGTTTGGTTGACGGTTGGAGTGAGGTTTTGGATGAGGGTCGGAGTGAGTGTTTGGGTGAGGATTTGGATGAGGGTTTGGGTGAGGGTTTGGGTGAGGTTTTGGGTGAGAGTGGGAGTGAGGGTTTGGGTGAGGTTTTGGGTGAGGGTCGTGTTGTGGGTTTGAGTGAGGGTTTGGGTGAGAGTTTCAGTGAGGGTCGGAGTGAGGGTTTGGGTGAGCATCGGGGTGAGTGTTTGAGTGAAGGTTTGGTTGAGGGTTTGTTTGAGGGTCGGAGTGAGGGTTTGGCTGAGTGTCGGAGTGAGGTTTTTGGTGAGGGTAGGTGTGAGGTTTGGGTGAGGATTTGGGTGAGAGTCGAATTGAGGGTTTGGGTGAGGGTCGGAGTGAGGTTTTGGGTGAGGGTCGGTGTGAGGTTTGGGTGAGGGTTTGGGTGAGGGTCAGAGTGAGGGTTGGGTGAGGGTCGGATTGTGGTTTTGGCCGAGGGTCGGTGTGAGGCTTGGGTGAGGTTATGGGTGAGGGTTTGGGTGAGGGTTGGAGTGAGTGTTCGGGTGAGGGGTCGGGGTGAGGGTGTGGGTGAGGGTTTGAGTGCATGTTTGGGTGAGGGTTTGGGTGAGGGTTTGGGTGAGGGTTTGGGTGAGCGTCGGAGTGAGGGTTTGGGTGAGGGGTCGGGGAGAGGGTGTGGGTGAGGGTTTGAGTGCGGGTTTGGGTGAGGGTTTGGGCGAGGGGTCAGGGTAAGGCTTGGAGTGAGGGTTTGGGTGAGGGTCGGGGTGAGTGTTTGGATGAGGGTTTGAGTGAGGGTCGGGGTGAGGGTCGGAGTGAGGGTTTGAGTGAGCGTCAGGGTGAGGGTTTGAGTAAAGGTCGGGGTGAGGGTTTGGATGAGGGTTTGGGTGAAGGTTTGGTTCAGGGTCGGAGTGAGGTTTTGATGAGGGTCGGAGAGAGGGTTTGGGTGAGGGTTTGAGTGAGGGTCGAGTGAGGTTTCGGGTGAGGTTTCGGGTGAGGGTTTGAGTGAGGGTTTGGGTGAGGGTTTGGGTGAGGGTCGGAGTGAGGTTTTGGGTGAGGTTTTGTGTGAGGGTTTGAGTTAGGGTTTGGGTGAGGGTTTGGGTGAGGGTCAGAGTGGGTTTGGGTGAGGTCCGGGTGATTGTCGGAGTGAGGGTTTGGGTGAGGGTCAGAGTGAGGGTTTGGGTGAGGTTCGGGGTGAGGGTCGGGCTGAGATTTTGCGTGAGGGTCATAGTGAGGATTTGGGTGAGCGTCGGAGTGAGGATCGGAATGAGGGTCAGAGTGAGGGTCTGGGGTGAGGGTCTGGGGTGAGGGTTTGGGGTGCGGGTCAGGGTGAGGGTCGGAGTGAGGGATGGGCTGAGGGTCGGAGTGAGGGTTTGGGTGAGGGTCGGAGTGAGGGTTTGGGTGAGGGGTCAGGATAAGGTTTGGGCGAGGGTTTGGTTGAGGGTTTGGGTGAGGGTTTGAGGAGGGTTGGCGTGAGTGTCGGAGTGAGGGTTTGGGTGAGGTTTTGGGTGAGGGTTTGGGTGAGGGTTTGGATGAGGGTTTGGGTGAGTGTTGGGGTGAGGGTCAGAGTGAGGTTTTGGGTGAGGGTCGGGGTGAGGGTTTGAGTGAGGGTTTGAGTGAGGGTTTGGTTGAGGGTTTGGATGAGGGGTCAGGGTAAGGGTCAGAGTGAGGGTTTGGGTGAGGGTTGGGGTGAGGGTTTGGGTGAGTGTTTGGGTGAGGGTTTGGGTGAGGGTTTGGCTGAATGTTTAGGCGAGGGTCGGAGTGAGGGGTCGCGTGAGGGTTGGGGTAAGAGTTTGGGTGAAGATTTGGGTGAGGGTTTGGTTGACGGTTGGAGTGAGGTTTTGGATGAGGGTCGGAGTGAGTGTTTCGGTGAGGATTTGGATGAGGGTTTGGGTGAGCGTTGGGGTGAGGGTCAGAGTGAGGGTTTGGGTGAGGGTCGGAGTGAGAGTTTCGTGAGGATTTGAGTGAGGGTCGGGGCAAATGTTTGGGTGAGGGTATGGGTGAGGGTCGGAGTGAAGGTTTGAGTGAGGGTCATGGTGAGGGTTTGGGTGAGGGTCGGAGTGAGGGTTTGAGTGAGGGTTTGGGTGAAGGTTTGGGTGAGGGTCGGGTTGAAGGTTTGGGTGAGGGTCTGGGTGAGGGTTTGAGTGAGGGTTGGGGTAAGGGTTTGATTGAGGATTTGGCTCAGGGTTTGAATGAGGGTTTGAGTGAGGGTTTGAGCGAGGGTTTGAGCGAGGGTTTGAGTGAGGGTTTGGGTGAGGTTTTGGGTGAGGGTTTTGTTGACGGTTGGAGTGAGGTTTTGGATGAGGGTCGGAGTGAAGGTTTGAGTGAGGGTTTGGTTGAGTGTTGGAGTGAGGTTTTGGGTGAGGGTTTGGGTGAGGGTTTGGGTGAGGGTTTGGGTGAGGGTTTGGTTGAGGGTCAGAATGAGGTTTTGGGTGATGGTTCGGGTGAGGTTTGAGGTGAGGGTTTGGGTGAGTGTGGGTGTGAGGGTTTGGGTGAGGTTTTGGGTGAGGGTCAAGATGCGGTTTTGAGTGAGGGTTTGGGTGAGAGTTTCAGTGAGGGTAGGAGTGAGGGTTTGGGTGAGGATCGGGGTGAGGGTTTGAGTGAGGGTTTGGTTGAGGGTTTGGTTGAGGGTTGGAGTAAGTGTTTGGGTGAGGGTCGGAGTGAGGGTTTGGGTGACGGTCAGAGTGAGGTTTTGGGTGAGGATCAGAGTGAGGTTTTGGGTGAGAGTTTGAGTGAGGGTTTGGGTGAGAGTTTCAGTGAGGGTCGGAGTGAGGGTTTGGTTGAGGGTTTGGTTGAGGGTTGGAATGAGGGTTTGGGTGAGGGTTGGACTGACGTTTTTGTTGAGGGTCGGTGTGAGGTTTGGGTGAGGGTCGGAGTGAGGGTTGAAGTGAGGGTTTGGGTGTGGTCTGGGTGAGGGTCAGAGTGAAGGTTGGAGTGAGGGTTTGGGTGAGTGTTTGGGGTGAGGGTCGGAGTGAGGGTCTGGGTGTGGGTCGAGGTGAGGGTCAGGGTGACGGTCGGTGTGAGGGTTGGAATGAGGGTCGGAGTGAAGGTCTGTGTGAGGGTCTGGGTGAGGGTCTGTGAGGGTCTGGGTGAGGGTCGGTGTGAGGTTCAGGGTGAGGGTCAGGGTGATGGTCGGTGTGAGGGTTTGAGTGAGGGTCAGGGTGAGGGTTTGGGTGAGGGTTTGAGTGAGGGTCGGGGTGAAGGTCGGAATTAGGGTTTGGGTGAGGGTCGGGGTGAGGATTTGTGAGGGTTTGCGTGAGGGTCAGAGTTAGGGTTTGGTGAGGGTTTGAGTGAGGGTCGGGGTGAGGGTTTCAGTGAGGGTTTGGGAGAGGGTCAGGGTGAGGTTTTGGATAAGGGTCGGAGTGAGTGTTTGGGTGAGGATTTGGATGAGGGTTTGGGTGAGGATTTGGGTGAGGTTATGGGTGAGGGTGTGGGTGAGGGTAGAGGTGAGGTTTGAGGTGAGGTTTTGGGTGAGAGTGGGAGTGAGGGTTTGGGTGAGGTTTTGGGTGAGGGTCAGGTTGTGGGTTTGAGTGAGGGTTTGGGTGAGAGTTTCAGTGAGGGTTGGAGTGAGGGTTTGGGTGAGCATCGGGGTGAGTGTTTGAGTGAGGGTTTGGTTGAGGGTTTGTTTGAGGGTCGGAGTGAGGGTTTGGCTGAGTGTCGGAGTGAGGTTTTGGGTGAGGGTCGGTGTGAGGTTTGGGTGAGGGTTTGGGTGAGGGTCGGAGTGAGGGTTTGGGTGAGGGGTCGGGGAGAGGATGTGGGTGAGGGTTTGAGTGCGGGTTTGGGTGAGGGTTTGGGCGAGGTGTCAGGGTAAGTCTCGGAGTGAGGGTTTGGGTGAGGGTCGGCGTGAGTGTTTGGATGAGGGTTTGAGTGAGGGTCAGGGTGAGGGTCGGAGTGAGTGTTTGAGTGAGCGTCAGGGTGAGGGTTTGAGTGAAGTTCGGGCTGAGGGTTTGGACGAGGGTTTGGGTGAATGTTTGGTTCAGGGACGGAGTGAGGTTTTGGATGAGGGTCGGAGAGAGGGTTTGGGTTAGGGTTTGAGTGAGGGTCGGAGTGAGGTTTCGGGTGAGGTTTCGGGTGAGGGTTTGAGTGAGGGTTTAGGTGAGGTTTGGAGTGAGGGTCGGGCTGAGATTTTGCGTGAGGTTCAGTGTGAGGGTTTGGATGTGGGTCGGAGTGAAGGTTTGCTTGAGGGTCATAGTGAGGGTTTGGGTGAGGGTCAGAGTGAGGGTTTGGGTGAGGTTCGGGGTGAGGGTCGGGCTGAGATTTTGCGTGAGGGTCATAGTGAGGGTTTGGGTGAGCGTCGGAGTGAGGATCGGAATGAGGGTCAGAGTGAGGGTCTGGGGTGAGGGTTGGGGTGAGGGTTTGGGGTGCGGGTCGGGGTGAGGGTCGGAGTGAGGGATGGGCTGAGGGTCGGAGTGAGGGTTTGGGTGAGGGTCAGAGTGAGGGTTTGGGTGAGGGGTCAGGATAAGGTTTGGGTGAGTGTTTGGTTGAGGGTTTGGGTGAGGGTCGGAGTGAGGTTTTGGGTGAGGTTTTGTGTGAGGGTTTGAGTTAGGGTTGGGGTGAGGGTTTGGGGTGCGGGTCGGGGTGAGGGTCGGAGTGAGGAATGGGCTGAGTGTCGGAGTGAGGGTTTGGGTGAGGTTTTGGGTGAGGGTTTGGGTGAGGGTTTGGGTGACGGTTTGGATGAGGGTTTGGGTGAGTGTTGGGGTGAGGGTCGGAGTGAGGGTTTGGGTGAGGGTCGGGGTGAGGGTTTGGGTGAGGGTTTGGGTGAGGGGTCAGGGTAAGGATCAGAGTGAGGGTCTGGGTGAGGGTTTGGGTGAGGGTCAGAGTGAGAGTTTCGTGAGGGTTTGAGTGAGGGTCGGGGCAAAGGTTTGGGTGAGGGTATGGGTGAGGGTCGGAGTGAAGGTTTGAGTGAGGGTCGTGGTGAGGGTTTGGGTGAGGGTCGGAGTGAGGGTTTGAATGAGGGTTTGGGTGAGGGTCAGGGTGGGTTTGGGTGAGGGTTGGCGTGAGGGTCTGGGTGAGGGTCTGGGTGAGGGTCTGGGTGAGGGTTGGAGTGAGGGTTGGAGTGAGGGTCGGTGTGAGGGTTGGAGTGAGGGTTGGGGTGAGGGTTGGGGTGAGGGTCGGTGTGAGGGTCTGGGTGAGGGTCTGGGTGAGGGTTGGAGTGAGGGTTGGAGTGAGGGTCGTTGTGAGGGTCTGGGTGAGGGTTGGAGTGAGGGTTGGGGTGAGGGTCAGTGTGAGGGTCTGGGTGAGGGTTGGAGTGAGGGTCGGTGTGATTGTCTGGGTGAGGGTTGGAGTGAGGGTCGGTGTGAGGGTCTGGGTGAGGGTTGGAGTGAGGGTTGGAGTGAGGGTCGTTGTGAGGGTCTGGGGAAGGGTTGGAGTGAGGGTCGGTGTGAGGGTCTGGGTGAGGGTTGGAGTGAGGGTCAGTGTGAGGGTCTGGGTGAGGGTTGGAGTGAGGGTCGGTGTGAGGGTCTGGGTGAGGGTTGGAGTGAGGGTCAGTGTGAGGGTCTGGGTGAGGGTTGGAGTGAGTGTTCGGGTGAGGGGACGGGGTGAGGGTGTGGGTGAGGGTTTGAGTGCGTGTTTGGGTGAGGGTTTGGGTGAGGGTTTGGGTGAGGGTTTGGGTGAGCGTCGGAGTGAGGGTTTGGGTGAGGGGTCGGGGAGAGGGTGTGGGTGAGGGTTTGAGTGCGGGTTTGGGTGAGGGTTTGGGCGAGGGGTCAGGGTAAGGCTTGGAGTGAGGGTTTGGGTGAGGGTCGGGGTGAGTGTTTGGATGAGGGTTTGAGTGAGGGTCGGGGTGAGGGTCGGAGTGAGGGTTTGAGTGAGCGTCAGGGTGAGGGTTTGAGTGAAGGTCGGGGTGAGGGTTTGGATGAGGGTTTGGGTGAAGGTTTGGTTCAGGGTCGGAGTGAGGTTTTGATGAGGGTCGGAGAGAGGGTTTGGGTGAGGGTTTGAGTGAGGGTTGAGTGAGGTTTCGGGTGAGGTTTCGGGTGAGGGTTTGAGTGAGGGTTTGGGTGAGGGTTTGGGTGAGGGTCGGAGTGAGGTTTTGGGTGAGGTTTTGTGTGAGGGTTTGAGTTAGGGTTTGGGTGAGGGTTTGGGTGAGGGTCAGAGTGGGTTTGGGTGAGGTCCGGGTGATTGTCGGAGTGAGGGTTTGGGTGAGGGTCAGAGTGAGGGTTTGGGTGAGGTTCGGGGTGAGGGTCGGGCTGAGATTTTGCGTGAGGGTCATAGTGAGGATTTGGGTGAGCGTCGGAGTGAGGATCGGAATGAGGGTCAGAGTGAGGGTCTGGGGTGAGGGTCTGGGGTGAGGGTTTGGGGTGCGGGTCAGGGTGAGGGTCGGAGTGAGGGATGGGCTGAGGGTCGGAGTGAGGGTTTGGGTGAGGGTCGGAGTGAGGGTTTGGGTGAGGGGTCAGGATAAGGTTTGGGCGAGGGTTTGGTTGAGTGTTTGGGTGAGGGTTTGAGGAGGGTTGGCGTGAGTGTCGGAGTGAGGGTTTGGGTGAGGTTTTGGGTGAGGGTTTGGGTGAGGGTTTGGATGAGGGTTTGGGTGAGTGTTGGGGTGAGGGTCAGAGTGAGGTTTTGGGTGAGGGTCGGGGTGAGGGTTTGAGTGAGGGTTTGAGTGAGGGTTTGGTTGAGGGTTTGGATGAGGGTTCAGGGTAAGGGTCAGAGTGAGGGTTTGGGTGAGGGTTGGGGTGAGGGTTTGGGTGAGTGTTTGGGTGAGGGTTTGGGTGAGGGTTTGGCTGAATGTTTAGGCGAGGGTCGGAGTGAGGGGTCGCGTGAGGGTTGGGGTAAGAGTTTGGGTGAAGATTTGGGTGAGGGTTTGGTTGACGGTTGGAGTGAGGTTTTGGATGAGGGTCGGAGTGAGTGTTTCGGTGAGGATTTGGATGAGGGTTTGGGTGAGTGTTGGGGTGAGGGTCAGAGTGAGGGTTTGGGTGAGGGTCGGAGTGAGAGTTTCGTGAGGATTTGAGTGAGGGTCGGGGCAAATGTTTGGGTGAGGGTATGGGTGAGGGTCGGAGTGAAGGTTTGAGTGAGGGTCATGGTGAGGGTTTGGGTGAGGGTCGGAGTGAGGGTTTGAGTGAGGGTTTGGGTGAAGGTTTGGGTGAGGGTCGGGTTGAAGGTTTGGGTGAGGGTCTGGGTGAGGGTTTGAGTGAGGGTTGGGGTAAGGGTTTGATTGAGGATTTGGCTCAGGGTTTGAATGAGGGTTTGAGTGAGGGTTTGAGCGAGGGTTTGAGCGAGGGTTTGAGTGAGGGTTTGGGTGAGGTTTTGGGTGAGGGTTTTGTTGACGGTTGGAGTGAGGTTTTGGATGAGGGTCGGAGTGAAGGTTTGAGTGAGGGTTTGGTTGAGTGTTGGAGTGAGGTTTTGGGTGAGGGTTTGGGTGAGGGTTTGGGTGAGGGTTTGGGTGAGGGTTTGGTTGAGGGTCAGAATGAGGTTTTGGGTGATGGTTCGGGTGAGGTTTGAGGTGAGGGTTTGGGTGAGTGTGGGTGTGAGGGTTTGGGTGAGGTTTTGGGTGAGGGTCAAGATGCGGTTTTGAGTGAGGGTTTGGGTGAGAGTTTCAGTGAGGGTAGGAGTGAGGGTTTGGGTGAGGATCGGGGTGAGGGTTTGAGTGAGGGTTTGGTTGAGGGTTTGGTTGAGGGTTGGAGTAAGTGTTTGGGTGAGGGTCGGAGTGAGGGTTTGGGTGACGGTCAGAGTGAGGTTTTGGGTGAGGATCAGAGTGAGGTTTTGGGTGAGAGTTTGAGTGAGGGTTTGGGTGAGAGTTTCAGTGAGGGTCGGAGTGAGGGTTTGGTTGAGGGTTTGGTTGAGGGTTGGAATGAGGGTTTGGGTGAGGGTTGGACTGACGTTTTTGTTGAGGGTCGGTGTGAGGTTTGGGTGAGGGTCGGAGTGAGGGTTGAAGTGAGGGTTTGGGTGTGGTCTGGGTGAGGGTCAGAGTGAAGGTTGGAGTGAGGGTTTGGGTGAGTGTTTGGGGTGAGGGTCGGAGTGAGGGTCTGGGTGTGGGTCGAGGTGAGGGTCAGGGTGACGGTCGGTGTGAGGGTTGGAATGAGGGTCGGAGTGAAGGTCTGTGTGAGGGTCTGGGTGAGGGTCTGTGAGGGTCTGGGTGAGGGTCGGTGTGAGGTTCAGGGTGAGGGTCAGGGTGATGGTCGGTGTGAGGGTTTGAGTGAGGGTCAGGGTGAGGGTTTGGGTGAGGGTTTGAGTGAGGGTCGGGGTGAAGGTCGGAATTAGGGTTTGGGTGAGGGTCGGGGTGAGGATTTGTGAGGGTTTGCGTGAGGGTCAGAGTTAGGGTTTGGTGAGGGTTTGAGTGAGGGTTTCAGTGAGGGTTTCAGTGAGGGTTTGGGAGAGGGTCAGGGTGAGGTTTTGGATAAGGGTCGGAGTGAGTGTTTGGGTGAGGATTTGGATGAGGGTTTGGGTGAGGATTTGGGTGAGGTTATGGGTGAGGGTGTGGGTGAGGGTAGAGGTGAGGTTTGAGGTGAGGTTTTGGGTGAGAGTGGGAGTGAGGGTTTGGGTGAGGTTTTGGGTGAGGGTCAGGTTGTGGGTTTGAGTGAGGGTTTGGGTGAGAGTTTCAGTGAGGGTTGGAGTGAGGGTTTGGGTGAGCATCGGGGTGAGTGTTTGAGTGAGGGTTTGGTTGAGGGTTTGTTTGAGGGTCGGAGTGAGGGTTTGGCTGAGTGTCGGAGTGTGGTTTTGGGTGTGGGTCGGTGTGAGGTTTGGGTGAGGGTTTGGGTGAGAGTCGAATTGAGGGTTTGGGTGAGGGGTCGGGGAGAGGATGTGGGTGAGGGTTTGAGTGCGGGTTTGGGTGAGGGTTTGGGCGAGGTGTCAGGGTAAGTCTCGGAGTGAGGGTTTGGGTGAGGGTCGGCGTGAGTGTTTGGATGAGGGTTTGAGTGAGGGTCAGGGTGAGGGTCGGAGTGAGTGTTTGAGTGAGCGTCAGGGTGAGGGTTTGAGTGAAGTTCGGGTTGAGGGTTTGGACGAGGGTTTGGGTGAATGTTTGGTTCAGGGACGGAGTGAGGTTTTGGATGAGGGTCGGAGAGAGGGTTTGGGTTAGGGTTTGAGTGAGGGTCGGAGTGAGGTTTCGGGTGAGGTTTCGGGTGAGGGTTTGAGTGAGGGTTTAGGTGAGGTTTGGAGTGAGGGTCGGGCTGAGATTTTGCGTGAGGTTCAGTGTGAGGGTTTGGATGTGGGTCGGAGTGAAGGTTTGCTTGAGGGTCATAGTGAGGGTTTGGGTTAGGGTCAGAGTGAGGGTTTGGGTGAGGTTCGGGGTGAGGGTCGGGCTGAGATTTTGCGTGAGGGTCATAGTGAGGGTTTGGGTGAGCGTCGGAGTGAGGATCGGAATGAGGGTCAGAGTGAGGGTCTGGGGTGAGGGTTGGGGTGAGGGTTTGGGGTGCGGGTCGGGGTGAGGGTCGGAGTGAGGGATGGGCTGAGGGTCGGAGTGAGGGTTTGGGTGAGGGTCAGAGTGAGGGTTTGGGTGAGGGGTCAGGATAAGGTTTGGGTGAGTGTTTGGTTGAGGGTTTGGGTGAGGGTTTGGGTGAGGGTCGGAGTGAGGTTTTGGGTGAGGTTTTGTGTGAGGGTTTGAGTTAGGGTTGGGGTGAGGGTTTGGGGTGCGGGTCGGGGTGAGGGTCGGAGTGAGGAATGGGCTGAGTGTCGGAGTGAGGGTTTGGGTGAGGTTTTGGGTGAGGGTTTGGGTGAGGGTTTGGGTGACGGTTTGGATGAGGGTTTGGGTGAGTGTTGGGGTGAGGGTCGGAGTGAGGGTTTGGGTGAGGGTCGGGGTGAGGGTTTGGGTGAGGGTTTGGGTGAGGGGTCAGGGTAAGGGTCAGAGTGAGGGTCTGGGTGAGGGTTTGGGTGAGGGTCAGAGTGAGAGTTTCGTGAGGGTTTGAGTGAGGGTCGGGGCAAAGGTTTGGGTGAGGGTATGGGTGAGGGTCGGAGTGAAGGTTTGAGTGAGGGTCGTGGTGAGGGTTTGGGTGAGGGTCGGAGTGAGGGTTTGAATGAGGGTTTGGGTGAGGGTCAGGGTGGGTTTGGGTGAGGGTTGGCGTGAGGGTCTGGGTGAGGGTCTGGGTGAGGGTCTGGGTGAGGGTTGGAGTGAGGGTTGGAGTGAGGGTCGGTGTGAGGGTTGGAGTGAGGGTTGGGGTGAGGGTTGGGGTGAGGGTCGGTGTGAGGGTCTGTGTGAGGGTCTGGGTGAGGGTTGGAGTGAGGGTTGGAGTGAGGGTCGTTGTGAGGGTCTGGGTGAGGGTTGGAGTGAGGGTGGGGGTGAGGGTCAGTGTGAGGGTCTGGGTGAGGGTTGGAGTGAGGGTCGGTGTGATTGTCTGGGTGAGGGTTGGAGTGAGGGTCGGTGTGAGGGTCTGGGTGAGGGTTGGAGTGAGGGTTGGAGTGAGGGTCGTTGTGAGGGTCTGGGGGAGGGTTGGAGTGAGGGTCGGTGTGAGGGTCTGGGTGAGGGTTGGAGTGAGGGTCGGTGTGAGGGTCTGGGTGAGGGTTGGAGTGAGGGTCGGTGTGAGGGTCTGGGTGAGGGTTGGAGTGAGGGTCGGTGTGAGGGTCTGGGTGAGGGTTGGAGTGAGGGTCAGTGTGAGGGTCTGGGTGAGGGTTGGAGTGAGGGTCAGTGTGAGGGTCTGGGTGAGGGTTGGAGTGAGGGTCGGTGTGAGGGTCTGGGTGAGGGTTGGAGTGAGGGTCGGTGTGAGGGTCTGGGTGAGGGTTGGAGTGAGGGTCAGTGTGAGGGTCTGGGTGAGGGTTGGAGTGAGGGTCAGGTGTGAGGGTCTGGGTGAGGGTTGGAGTGAGGGTCAGTGTGAGGGTCTGGGTGAGGGTTGGAGTGAGGGTCAGTGTGAGGGTCTGGGTGAGGGTTGGAGTGAGGGTCGGTGTGAGGGTCTGGGTGAGGGTTGGAGTGAGGGTCAGTGTGAGGGTTGGAGTGAGGGTCGGTGTGAGGGTCGGTGTGAGGGTTGGAGTGAGGGTTGGAGTGAGGGTCGTTGTGAGGGTCTGGGGGAGGGTTGGAGTGAGGGTCAGTGTGAGGGTCTGGGTGAGGTACTGTTCTTTCTAACCATGTCTTTCCCCAGCAGGTAACATTGACTATAGCTGTCCTGCCAGAAACGAGTGTGAAATAACCAAACGCAGGCGGAAATCCTGCCAATCCTGTCGCTTCATGAAATGTCTGAAAGTTGGAATGATGAAAGAAGGTAAATACAATATTTTTATTCAAAAAACTCGCTGCGCACTGTGCACATAATAGGAACTTACAGTAACTCACACACATGGGCCATACAGGAGCCTCTGCTACACACACAGACACATATGTACAAACACATACACACACACACACACACAAACACACACCCTCACACAGACACACATAAACACACAAACACAGACACATATTCACAAACACACAGACACACATAAACACACACACACACTCAGACACACATAAACACACACACACACTCAGACACACATAAACACACACACTCACACACACAGACACACATTCACAAACACAGACACACAGACACACACACAGACACACAAACACAGACACACATTCACAAGCACACAGACACAGACACAAACACACAGACACACACACAGACACACAAACACATACACACATTCACAAACACACAGACACAAACACACAGACACACACGCACAGACACACACACACTCACACAGACACACATAAATACACACTGTCACACACACAGATACATACACGCACACAAACACAGACACACACACACAAACACACAGACACACACGCACAGACACAGACACAGACACACAGACACACATAAATATACATTGTCACACACACAGACACATACACGCACACAAACACAGACACACACACAAACATAGACACTCACACAGAGACACACAGAAACACACACAGATACACAGAAACACACACACGCACATAGACACTCACACATATAGATACACACACAGCCACACAGAGCCACACACACAGACACACAAACACACACAAACACACGCGTACATACTCACAGACACACTCACAGACAAACACACACACACACACACACATACATACACAGGTTGTACAAGGAGTTGACTCTGGGACACACATGCCTGGGGGCAGTATATACTTCCAGGCTTTTTCCCAATTTGTAACGATGGGTAAATGAAGGTTTGGAGCAGTGAGCAGATTGCTGCAGCGCATCCTTGCTGTGCGTATTTAGTAAATGGGATGCAATGAAGATGTGTTTCGCTGGAAGCTGAGCGCTGGTAGGCAAGAGGCCCCTGTGAGACAGGAAGCTAATTAAATTAGCATCCGTGCAGAGTGAGCTGGTCACCTCTCTTCCTGAAGGCGCTGATCTCATTTGGGAAGAAACACATAATTGAATTTGTATTTTCCCAGTGTAACTTCCCAGCTCCCCACGTGCTCTCTTGCACTCAGTCTAACTCACCATGGCTGCTCAAGCAACCTCCAATGCCTGGTGGATTAACACGAATCAGTACCAGGCCTTATAGAAGGCTCTCAACAGAAGACCCCAAAATTCTCAACATGCAGATTCATATGTGAAGAAAATCCTCTTGGTGAAATACATGGCAGGGTTGGCACACGCAGAGCCTGGTATCCCAGAGTTGGCACACGCAGAGCCTCCTATCACAGGGTTAGTACTCACAGAGCCTGGTATCCCAGGGTTGTACTCACAGAGCCTGGTATCCCAGGGTTAGTACTCACAGAGCCTGCTATCCCAGGGTTGTACTCCCAGAGCCTGGTATCCCAGGGTTAGTACTCACAGAGCCTGGTATCCCAGGGTTAGCACACGCAGAGCCTGGTATCGTAAGGTTAGTACTCAGAGAGCCTGGTATCGCAGGGTTAGTACTCACAGAACCTGGTATCGCAGAATTGGCACACGCAGAGCCTGGTATCCCAGGGTTAGTACTCACAGAGCCTGGTATCGCAGGGTTAGTACTCACAGAGCCTGGTATCCCAGGGTTAGTACTCACAGAGCTTGATATCCCAGGGTTGTACTCACAGAGCTTGATATCCCAGGGTTAGTACTCACAGAGCCTGGTATCCCAGGGTTAGTACTCACAGAGCCTGGTATCGCAGGGCTAGTACTCACAGAGCCTGCTATCCCAGGGTTGTACTCACAGAGCCTGGTATCCCAGGGTTAGTACTCACAGAGCCTGCTATCCCAGGGTTGTACTCCCAGAGCCTGGTATCCCAGGGTTAGTACTCACAGAGCCTGGTATCCCAGGGTTAGTACTCACAGAGCCTGGTATCCCAGGGTTAGTACTCACAGAGCCTGGTATCCCAGGGTTAGTACTCACAGAGCCTGGTATCCCAGGGTTAGTACTCACAGAGCCTGGTATCCCAGGGTTAGTACTCCCAGAGCCTGGTATCCCAGGGTTAGTACTCACAGGGCCTGGTATCCCAGGGTTAGTACTCACAGAGCCTGGTATCCCAGGGTTAGTACTCACAGAGCCTGGTATCCCAGGGTTAGTACTCACAGAGCCTGGTATCCCAGGGTTAGCACACGCAGAGCCTGGTATCGTAAGGTTAGTACTCAGAGAGCCTGGTATCGCAGGGTTAGTACTCACAGAACCTGGTATCGCAGAATTGGCACACGCAGAGCCTGGTATCCCAGGGTTAGTACTCACAGAGCCTGGTATCGCAGGGTTAGTACTCACAGAGCCTGGTATCCCAGGGTTAGTACTCACAGAGCTTGATATCCCAGGGTTGTACTCACAGAGCTTGATATCCCAGGGTTAGTACTCACAGAGCCTGGTATCCCAGGGTTAGTACTCACAGAGCCTGGTATCGCAGGGTTAGTACTCACAGAGCCTGCTATCCCAGGGTTGTACTCACAGAGCCTGGTATCCCAGGGTTAGTACTCACAGAGCCTGCTATCCCAGGGTTGTACTCCCAGAGCCTGGTATCCCAGGGTTAGTACTCACAGAGCCTGGTATCCCAGGGTTAGTACTCACAGAGCCTGGTATCCCAGGGTTAGTACTCACAGAGCCTGGTATCCCAGGGTTAGTACTCACAGAGCCTGGTATCCCAGGGTTAGTACTCACAGAGCCTGGTATCCCAGGGTTAGTACTCACAGAGCCTGGTATCCCAGGGTTAGTACTCAAAGAGCTTGATATCCCAAGGTTGGCACACACAGAGCCTGGTATCCCAGGGTTAGTACTCACAGAGCCTGGTATCCCAGGGTTAGTACACACAGAGCCTGGTATCCCAGGGTTAGTACTCACAGAGCCTGGTATCCCAGGGTTAGTACTCACAGAGCCTGGTATCCCAGGGTTAGTACTCACAGGGCCTGGTATCCCAGGGTTAGTACTCACAGAGCCTGGTATCCCAGGGTTAGTACTCACAGAGCCTGGTATCCCAGGGTTAGTACTCACAGAGCTTGATATCCCAGGGTTAGCACACACAGAGCCTGGTATCCCAGGGTTAGTACTCACAGAGCCTGGTATCCCAGGGTTAGTACTCACAGAGCCTGGTATCCCAGGATTAGTACTCACAGAGCCTGGTATCCCAGGGTTGTACTCCCAGAGCCTGGTATCCCAGGGTTAGTACTCACAGAGCTTGATATCCCAAGGTTGGCACACACAGAGCCTGGTATCCCAGGGTTGTACTCACAGAGCCTGGTATCCCAGGGTTAGCACACACAGAGCCTGGTATCCCAGGGTTAGTACTCACAGAGCTTGATATCCCAAGGTTGGCACACACAGAGCCTGGTATCCCAGGTTAGTACTCACAGAGCCTGGTATCCCAGGGTTAGTACTCACAGAGCCTGGTGTCCCAGGGTTAGTACTCACAGAGCCTGGTATCCCAGGGTTAGTACTCACAGAGCTTGATATCCCAAGGTTGGCACACACAGAGCCTGGTATCCCAGGTTAGTACTCACAGAGCCTGGTATCCCAGGGTTAGTACTCACAGAGCCTGGTATCCCAGGGTTAGCACACACAGAGCCTGGTATCGCAGGGTTAGTACTCACAGAGCCTGGTATCCCAGGGTTAGTACTCACAGAGCTTGATATCCCAGGGTTGTACTCACAGAGCCTGGTATCCCAGGGTTAGTACTCACAGAGCCTGGTATCCCAGGGTTAGTACTCACAGAGCTTGATATCCCAGGGTTAGCACACACAGAGCCTGGTATCCCAGGGTTTTACTCACAGAGCCTGGTATCCCAGGGTTAGTACTCACAGAGCCTGGTATCCCAGGGTTAGTACTCACAGAGCCTGGTATCCCAGGGTTGTACTCACAGAGCCTGGTATCCCAGGGTTAGTACTCACAGAGCCTGGTATCCCAGGGTTAGTACTCACAGAGCCTGGAATCCCAAGGTTGGCACACACAGAGCTTGATATCCCAGGGTTAGTACTCACAGAGCCTGGTATCCCAGGGTTAGTACTCACAGAGCCTGGTATCCCAGGGTTAGTACTCACAGAGCTTGATATCCCAGGGTTAGCACACACAGAGCCTGGTATCCCAGGGTTGTACTCACAGAGCCTGGTATCCCAGGGTTAGTACTCACAGAGCCTGGTATCCCAGGGTTAGTACTCACAGAGCATGGTATCCCAGGGTTGTACTCACAGAGCCTGGTATCCCAGGGTTAGTACTCACAGAGCCTGGTATCCCAGGGTTAGTACTCACAGAGCCTGGTATCCCAGGGTTAGTACTCACAGAGCCTGGAATCCCAAGGTTGGCACACACAGAGCTTGATATCCCAGGGTTAGTACTCACAGAGCCTGGTATCCCAGGGTTAGTACTCACAGAGCCTGGTATCCCAGGGTTAGTACTCACAGAGCTTGATATCCCAAGGTTGGCACACACAGAGCCTGGTATCCCAGGGTTAGTACTCACAGAGCCTGGTATCCCAGGGTTAGTACTCACAGAGCCTGGTATCCCAGGGTTGTACTCACAGAGCCTGGTATCCCAGGGTTAGTACTCACAGAGCCTGGTATCCCAGGGTTAGTACTCACAGAGCCTGGTATCCCAGGGTTAGTACTCACAGAGCCTGGAATCCCAAGGTTGGCACACACAGAGCTTGATATCCCAGGGTTAGTACTCACAGAGCCTGGTATCCCAGCGTTAGTACTCACAGAGCCTGGTATCCCAGGGTTAGTACTCACAGAGCTTGATATCCCAAGGTTGGCACACACAGAGCCTGGTATCCCAGGGTTGTACTCACAGAGCCTGGTATCCCAGGGTTAGTACTCACAGAGCCTGGTATCCCAGGGTTAGTACTCACAGAGCCTGGTATCCCAGGGTTGTACTCACAGAGCCTGGTATCCCAGGGTTAGTACTCACAGAGCCTGGTATCCCAGGGTTAGTACTCACAGAGCCTGGTATCCCAGGGTTAGTACTCACAGAGCCTGGAATCCCAAGGTTGGCACACACAGAGCTTGATATCCCAGGGTTAGTACTCACAGAGCCTCGTATCCCAGGGTTAGTACTCACAAAGCCTGGTATCCCAGGGTTAGTACTCACAGAGCCTGGTATCCCTGGGTTGTACTCACAGAGCCTGGTATCCCAGGGTTGTACTCACAGAGCCTGGTTTCCCAGGGTTAGTACTCACAGAGTTTGGTATCCCAGGGTTAGTACTCACAGAGCCTGGAATCCCAAGGTTGGCACAGACAGAGCTTGATATCCCAGGGTTAGTACTCACAGAGCCTGGTATCCCAGGGTTAGTACTCACAGAGTCTGGTATCCCAGGGTTAGTACTCACAGAGCTTGATATCCCAAGGTTGGCACACACAGAGCCTGGTATCACAGGAAAGATTGACATTTTCAGGAAAGGAGGCGGAACATGGAAACTGGGAGATTTAGTGAACCTTTACTGCAGTGCTAACATTGTCATGTTCATATTTCTCTGAATTGTTGATTTATGTTTCTCTGTCTCATGTCTTCCTCCATTCACACTCAGCAGCCACCTTGATTTGGCAGGCTTGAAACACTGAGTCTATTGTCATCAGCTGCCTCTTTCTATTTGGATCATGTATAGCAAAAATGATCATTTCACATTCAGATGAATATGCTAAATAATTGTGTCAGAAGAACTGGAATGTGTCACTGTGATATCTCCTTCAGATTTGACAATTAGAAATCGATTCAACACAGGTAAAGCACAGGTTTAGATACAGAGTAAAGTTCCCTCTACACTGTCCCCATCAAACACTCCCAGGACAGGTACAGCACGGGGTTAGATACAGAGTAAATCTCCCTCTACACTGTCCCCATCAAACACTCCCAGGACAGGTACAGCACGGGGTTAGATGCAGAGTAAAGTTCCCTCTACACTGTCCCCATCAAACACTCCCAGGACAGGTACAGCACGGGGTTAGATACAGAGTAAAGCTCCCTCTACACTGTCCCCATCAAACACTCCCAGGACAGGTATGGGGTTAGATACAGAGTAAAGCTCCCTCTACACTGTCCCCATCAAACACTCCCAGGACAGGTACAGCACGGGGTTAGATACAGAGTAAAGCTCTCTCTACACTGTCCCCATCAAACACTCCCAGGACAGGTACAGCACGGGGTTAGATACAGAGTAAACCTCCCTCTACACTGTCCCCATCAAACACTCCCAGGACAGGTACAGCACGGGGTTAGATACAGAGTAAAGCTCCCTCTACACTGTCCCCATCAAACACTCCCAGGACAGGTACAGCACGGGGTTAGATACAGAGTAAAGCTCTCTCTACACTGTCCCCATCAAACACTCCCAGGACAGCTACAGCACGGGGTTAGATACAGAGTAAATCTCCCTCTACACTGTCCCCATCAAACACTCCCAGGACAGGTACAGCACGGGGTTAGATACAGAGTAAATCTCCCTCTACACTGTCCCCATCAAACACTCCCAGGACAGGTACAGCACGGGGTTAGATACAGAGTAAAGCTCTCTCTACACTGTCCCCATCAAACCCTCCCAGGGCAGCTACAGCACAGGTTTAGATACAGAGTAAAGCTCTCTCTACACTGTCCCCATCAAACACTCCCAGGACAGGTACAGCACGGGGTTAGATACAGAGTAAAGCTCCCTCTACACTGTCCCCATCAAACACTCCCAGGACAGCTACAGCACGGGGTTAGATACAGAGTAAATCTCCCTCTACACTGTCCCCATCAAACACTCCCAGGACAGGTACAGCACGGGGTTAGATACAGAGTAAATCTCCCTCTACACTGTCCCCATCAAACACTCCCAGGACAGGTACAGCACGGGGTTAGATACAGAGTAAAGTTCCCTCTACACTGTCCCCATCAAACACTCCCAGGACAGGTACAGCACGGGGTTAGATACAGAGTAAATCTCCCTCTACACTGTCCCCATCAAACACTCCCAGGACAGGTACAGCACGGGGTTAGATACAGAGTAAAGCTGCCTCTACACTGTCCCCATCAAACACTCCCAGGACAGGTACAGCACGGGGTTAGATACAGAGTAAATCTCCCTCTACACTGTCCCCATCAAACACTCCCAGGACAGGTATAGCACGGGGTTGGATACAGAGTAAATCTCCCTCTACACTGTCCCCATCAAACATTCCCAGGACAGGTACAGCATGGGGTTAGATACAGAGTAAATCTCCCTCTACCCTGGCCCCATCAAACACTCCCAGGACAGGTACAGCATAGGGTTAGATACAGACTAAAGTTCCCTCTACTCTCTCATCATTAGACACTGCTGTACCTTGTTGCTAGCCATGTTACTGATGGGTTCTGGGATCCTGTGTTGTTGAATAATGAGAAGCTGTAAAAGGTCTGAAACCCATTTGGGGATGAGGTTTCCTTTCTGCATCAGTGAATCGACACCCTTTTGCACCTAATAACCCATTATAACTGGCTGCCAAATCCAATCTCCCCTTTAGCTCACAAGAGGAGGTGGTGGTGTGGTGATAATGTCATTGGGCTAGTAATCCAAAGGCCCCAGCTAATGCTTTGGGGTCACAGGTTCAAATATCAGCACAGCATCTGGTGGGGTTTAAATGCAGGTGATTAATTTGGAATTAAAAAGCTAATCTTAGTAATAGTGACCATAAAAACATTGTTGATTGTCATAAAAAACCATCTGGTTCACTAATGCCCTTTGGGGAAGGAAATCTTCCATCCTTACCTGGTCTGGCCTATATTTAATCTCAGTTTCACATGTGGTTGAGTCTGAAATGGCCAAGAATGCCACTCACATGTATCGAACCACTAGAAAGGCCCCAAAATGAATGGAACCAGATGGACCCCCTGGCATCGACCTGGGCACCGGAAACAACAACAGCGAACCCAATCCCACTGCCCCTGCAAATTCCTCCTTTCTAACATCTGGGGGCTAGTGCCAAAATGGAGAGAGCTGTCTCACAGACTAGTCAAGCAACAGCCTGGCATCATCATCCTCATGGAATCACACGTTACAATGTCCCAGACACCACCATCACCACCCCTGGGTATGATGAATCAGTGCTCCTCCTTGTTGAACATCACTTGGAGGAAGCACTGAGGGTGGCGAGGGTGCACAATGTACTCTGTGTGGGAGACTTCAATGTCCATCACCAAGAGTGGCTCAGTGGTACGCTACTGACCGAGCTGGCCAAGTCCTAAAGGACATAGCTGCTGGACTGGGGCAGGTGGTGGGGGAAAACATACTGACCTCGTCCTCACCAACCTGCCTGTCACAGATGCATCTGTCCATGAGTGTGTCGATAGGAGTGACCACTGCACAGTCCTTGTGGAGATGAAGTCCCGCCTTCCCATTGAGGATACCCTCCATCGTGTTGTGTGGCACTGCCACTGTGCTAAATGGGATAGACTTTGAACAGATCTAGCAACACAAGACTGGGCATCCATGAGGTGCTGTGGGCCATCAGCAGCAGCAGAATTGTACTCAAACACAATCTGTAACCTCATGGCCCAGCATATCCCCCACTCTACCATTACCATCAAGCCAGGGGATCAAACCTCGTTTAATGAAGAGTGCAGGAGGACATGCCAGGAGCAGCACCAGGCATACCTAAAAATGAGGTGTCAACCTGGTGAAGCTATAACACAGGATTACTTGAATGCTAAACAGTGTAAGCAAATGATAGACAGAGCTAAGTGATCCCACAACCAACGGATCAGATCTCAGCTCTGCAGTCCTGCCACATCCAGTCGTGAATGGTGGTGGACAATTAAACAACTCACTGGAAGAGGAGGCTTCACAATTATCTCCATCCTCAATGATGGAGGAACCCAGCACATCAGTGCAAAAGATAAGGCTGAAGCATTTGCTACAATCTTCAGCCAGAAGTGCTGAGTGGATGATCCATCTCAGCCTCCTCTGAAGTCCCCAGCATCACAGATGCCTGTCTTCAGACAGTTCCATTCATTCCACATGATTTCAAGAAACAGCTGAAGGCACTGGATACTGCAAAGGCTATGGGCCCTGACAATATTCCAGCAATAGTGCTGAAGACCTGTGCTCCAGAACTTGCCATACCCCTAGCCAAGCTGTTCCAGTACTGCTACAACACTGGCATCTACCCAGTGATGTGGGAAATTGCCCTGGTATGTCCTGTATACAAAAAGCTGGACAAATCCAACCCGGCCAATTACTGCCCCATCAGTCTAGTCTTGATCATCAGTAAAGTAATGGAAGGGATCATCAATAGTGCTATCAAGTGGCACTTGCTTAGCAATAATCTGCTCACTGACGCCCAGTTTGGGTTCCGCCAGGGCCACTCAGCTCCTGACCTCATTACAGACTTGATTCAAACATGGACAAAAGAGCTGAACCCCAGAGGTGAGGTGAGAGTGACTGCCCTTGACATCAAGGCCGCATTTGACTGAGTGTGGCATCAAGGAGCCCTAGCAAAACTGGGGAAACCTCTCTGCTGGTTGGAGTCATGCCCAGCGCAAAGGAAGATGGTTGTGGTTGTTGGAGGTCAATCATCTCAGCTCCAGGACATCACTGCAGGAGTTCCTCAGGGTAGTGTCCTCGGCCCAACCATCTTCAGCTGCTTCATCAATGATTGTTGCAATGAAGAGTGTGGAAGTATATCAGCGTGTTGGGCTTGGCTTAAATAGCCAAGTGGTTATGGTAATGGGCTTGTAACCCCAAGATCAAGAGTACAAATCTCACAATGGCAAACTATGAAACAATGTCACTTCATCTGAAACAGACGGAAATGGGTTTGTACTCAAAAGAGTTATATCAAAGTGTTGCAGTGTGGGGTGTAATAGAGAGTTATAATTAGTAGTTTGGACTACATCAGTGTGTTCCAGTGAGGGGTGTGGTTTGTATCAAGGGGTGTGGGATATGTCAGAGTGCTACAGTGAGAAATGTAGGATATATCAGAGTGTTAGAGTAAGGGGTGCAGATTATACTGTGTGGGAACCGTTAGGGGAATCAACAATATTTGAGTGTTACAGTGAGGGGTATATCAGAGTGTTACAGTGAGGGGTGTGAGGTATATCGGGGTGTGGGGTATAACAGAGTGTAACAGTGAGGAGTGTGGGATATATTAGAGTGTTACAGAGAAAAGCATGGGGTATATTACAGTGAGGGGTGTGGGGAATATCAGAGTGTTACAGTGAGGGGTGTGGGGTATATCAGAGTGTTACAGTGAGGGCTGTGGGGTATATCAGAGTGTTACAGTGAGGGGTGTGGGGTATATCAGAGTGTTACAGTGTGAGGTATATCAGAGTGTAACAGTGAGGAGTGTGGGATATATTAGAGTGTTACAGAGAAGGGTATGGGATATATTAGAGTGAGGGGTGTGTGGTATATCAGAGTGTTACAGTAAGGAGTGTGGGGTATATCAAAGTTTTACTGTGAGGGGTGTGGGATATATCAGAGTGTTACACTGAGGGGTGTGGGGTATATTACAGTGTTAAAGTGAGGGTGTGGGGTATATCAGAGTGTTACAGTGAGGGGTGTGGGATATATTAGAGTGTTACAGTGAGGGGCGTGGGGTATATCAAAGTGTTAGAGAAAAGGGTGTGAGGTATATCAGTGTTAAAGTGAGGGATGTGGGGTATATTAGAGTGTTACAGTGAGGGATGTGGGGTGTATCAAAGTGTTACAGTGAGGGTGTGGGGTATATCAAACTGTTAGAGTAAGGGGTGTAAGGTATATTAGAGTGTTATAGTGAGGGATGTGAGGTATATTAGAGTGTTACAGTGAGGAGTGTGGGATACATTAGAGTGTTACAGAGAAGGGTGTGGGATATATCAGAGTGTTACAGTGAGGGGTGTGGGATATAACAGAGTGTTACAGTAAGGGGTGTGGGATATATTAGAGTGTTACAGTGAGGGGTGTGGGGTATATCAGAGTATTACAGTGAGTGGAGTGGGGTATATCAAAGTGTTACAGTGAGGGTGTGGGGTAAATCAAAGTGATATTGTGAGGGTGTGGGGTATATCAAAGTGTTACAGTGAGGGTGTGGGGTATATCAAAGTGTTAGAGTAAGGGGTGTGAGGTATATCAGTGTTACAGTGAGGGGTGTGGGATATATCAGAGTGTTACAGTGAGGGGTGTGGGGTGTATCAAAGTGTTACAGTGAGGGGTGTGAGGTATATCAGAGTGTTATAGTGAGGGATGTGGGGTATATTAGAGTGTTACAGTGAGCAGTGTGGGATACATTAGAGTGTTACAGAGAAGGGTGTGGGGTATATCAGAGTGTTACAGTGAGGGATGTGGGATATAGCAGAGTGTTACAGTGAGGGATGTGGGATATATTAGAGTGTTACAGTGAGGGGTGTGGGGTATATTAAAGTGTTACAGTTAGGGGTGTGGGATATATCAGAGTGTTACAGTGAGGGGTGTGGGATATATCAGAGTGTTACAGTGAGGTGTGTGGGGTATATTAGAGTGTTACAGTGAGGGGTGTGGCATATATCAGAGTGTTACAGTGAGGGGTGTGGGGTATATCAGGGTGTTACAGTGAGGGGTGTGGGGTATATCAGAGTGTTACAGTGAGGGGTGTGGGGTATATCAGATTGTTACAGTGAGGAGTGTGGGGTATATCAGAGTGTTACAGTGAGGGGTGTGGGGTATAACAGAGTGTTACAGTGAGGGGTGTGGGATATAAAAGAGTGTTACAGTGAGTGGTGCGGGGTATAACAAAGTGGTACAGTGAGGGTGTGGGGTATATCAAAGTGTTACAGTGAGGGTGTGGGGTATATCAAAGTGTTACAGTAAGGGGTGTGAGGTATATCATTGTTACAGTGAGGGGTGTGGGGTATATCAGAATGTTACAGTGAGGGGTGTGGGATATATCAGAGTGTTACAGTGAGAGGTGTGGGGTATATTAGAATGTTAAAGTGAGGGATGTGGGGTATATCAGATTGTTACAGTGAGAAGTGTGGGATATATTAAAGTGTTACATAGAAGATTGTAAGGGTATATTAGAGTGAGGGGGGTGGGGTATATCAGAGTGTTACAGTGAGGGGTGTGGGATATATCAGAGTGTTACAGTGAGGGGTGTGGGATATATTAGAGTTTTACAGTTAGGGGTGTGGGGTATATTAGAGTGTTACAGTGAAGGGTGTGGGGTATATCAGAGTGTTACAATAAGGGATGTGGGGTATATTAGAGTGTTACAGTGAGGGGTGAGGGGTATATCAAGGTGTTACAGTGAGGGGGTGGGGTATATCAAAGTGTTAGAGTAAGATGTGTGAGGTATATCAGAGTGTTATAGAGAGGGATCTGGGCTATATTGGAGTGTTACAGTGAGGAGTGTGGGATATATTAGAGTGTTAGAATGAGGGGTGTGTGGTATATCAGATTGTTACAGTGAGGGGTGTGGGGTATTTCAGAGTGTTACTGTGAGGGGTGTGGGATATATCAAAATGGTACACTGAGGGTGTGGGGTATATTAGAGTGTTAAAGTGAGGGGTGTGAGGTATATCAGAGTGTTACAGTGAGGGGTGTGGGATATATTAGAGAGTTACAGTTAGGGGTGTGGGGTATATCAGAGTGTTACAGTGAGGAGTGTGGGGTATATCAGAGTGTTAGAGTAAGGGGTGTGAGGTATATCAGAGTGTTATAGTGAGGGATGTGGGGTATATTAGAGAGTTACAGTGAGGGGTGTGGGATATATTAGAGTATTACAGAGAAGGGTGTGGGGTATATTAGTGTGAGGGGTGTGGGGTATATCAGAGTGTTACAGTGAGGGGTGTGGGATATATCAGAGTGTCACAGTGAGGGGTGTGGGGTATAGCAGAGTGTTACTGTGAGGGGTGTGGGATATATTAGAGTGTTACAGTGAGGGGTGTGGGATATATCAGTGTTACCGTGAGGGGTGTGGGGTATATCGGAGTTGTACAGTGAGGGGTGTGGGGAATATTAGAGTGTTACAGTGATGGGTGTGGGGTATATCAGAGTGTTACAGTGAAGGGTGTGAGGTATATCAGATTGTTACAGTGAGAAGTGTGGGATATATTAAAGTGTTACATAGAAGATTGTAAGGGTATATTAGAGTGAGGGGTGTGGGGTATATCAGAGTGTTACAGTGAGGGGTGTGGGATATATCAGAGTTTTACAGTGAGGGGTGTGGGATATATTAGAGTTTTACAGTTAGGGGTGTGGGGTATATTAGAGTGTTACAGTGAAGGGTGTGGGGTATATCAGAGTGTTACAATAAGGGATGTGGGGTATATTAGAGTGTTACAGTGAGGGGTGAGGGGTATATCAAGGTGTTACAGTGAGGGGGTGGGGTATATCAAAGTGTTAGAGTAAGATGTGTGAGGTATATCAGAGTGTTATAGAGAGGGATCTGGGCTATATTGGAGTGTTACAGTGAGGAGTGTGGGATATATTAGAGTGTTAGAATGAGGGGTGTGTGGTATATCAGATTGTTACAGTGAGGGGTGTGGGGTATTTCAGAGTGTTACTGTGAGGGGTGTGGGATATATCAAAATGGTACACTGAGGGTGTGGGGTATATTAGAGTGTTAAAGTGAGGGGTGTGAGGTATATCAGAGTGTTACAGTGAGGGGTGTGGGATATATTAGAGAGTTACAGTTAGGGGTGTGGGGTATATCAGAGTGTTACAGTGAGGAGTGTGGGGTATATCAGAGTGTTAGAGTAAGGGGTGTGAGGTATATCAGAGTGTTATAGTGAGGGATGTGGGGTATATTAGAGTGTTACAGTGAGGGGTGTGGGATATATCAGAGTGTTACAGTGTGGGGTGTGGGATATATTAGAGTTTTACAGTTAGGGGTGTGGGGTATATTAGAGTGTTACAGTGAGGGGTGTGGGTTATATCAGAGTGTTACAGTGAGGAATGTGGGGTATATCAGTTTGTTCCAGTGAGGGGTGTGGTTTGTATCAAGGGGTGTGTGATATATCAGAGTGCTACCGTGATGGATGTGGGTTATATCAGGTTGTTCAAGTGAGAAATGTAGGATATATAAGAGTGTTAGAGTAAGGGGTGCAGATTATACTTTGTGGGAACCGTTAGGGGAATCAGCAATATTTGAGTGTTACAGTGAGGGGTATATCAGAGTGTTACAGTGAGGGGTGTGGGGTATATTAGAGTGTTACCGTGAGGGGTGTGGGGTATAACGGAGTGTTACAGTGAGGGGTGTGGGATATAAAAGAGTGTTACAGTGAGGGGTGTGGGGTATATCAGAGTGTTACAGTGAGGGGTGTGGGTATATCAGAGTGTAACTGTAATGGGTGTGGGATATATCAGAGTGTTACAGTGATGGGTGTGGGGTATAAAAAGTGGTACAGTGAGGGTGTGGGGTATATCAAAGTGTTACAATGAGGGATGTGGGGTATATTAGAGTGTTACAGTGAGGGGTGTGGGGTATATCAAAGTGTTACAGTGAGGGTGTGGGGTATATCCAAGTGTTAGAGTAAGATGTGTGAGGTATATCAGAGTGTTATAGAGAGGGATCTGGGGTATATTGGAGTCTTACAGTGAGGAGTGTGGGATATATTAGAGTGTTAGAGTGAGGGGTGTGTGGTATATCCGATTGTTACAGTTAGGGGTGTGGGATATATCAGAGTGTAACAGCGACGGGTGTGGGATATATCAGAGTGTTACAGTGAGGGTGTGGGGTATATCAAAGTGTTAGAGTAAGGGGTGTGAGGTATATCAGTGTTACAGTGAGGGATGTGGGGTATATCAGAGTGTTACAATGAGGGGTGTGGGCTATATCAGAGTGTAACAGTGAGGGGTGTGGGATATATCAGTGTTACAGTGAGGGTGTGGGGTATATCAAAGTGTTAGAGTAAGGGGTGTGAGGTATATCAGAGTGTTATAGTGAGGGATGTGGGGTATATTAGAGAGTTATAGTGAGGAGTGTGGGATATATTAGAGTATTACAGAGAAGGGTGTGGGGTATATTAGAGTGAGGTGTGTGGGGTATATCAGAGTGTTACAGTGAGGGGTGTGGTGTATATCAGAGTGTTACTGTGAGGGGTGTGGGATATATTAGAGTGTTACAGTGAGGGGTGTGGGATATATCATAGTGTTACAGTGAGGGGTGTGGGGTATATCAGAGTTTTACAGTGAGGGGTGTCGGGAATATTAGAGTGTTACAGTGATGAGTGTGGGGTATATCAGAGTGTTACAGTGAAGGGTGTGAGGTATATCAGATTGTTACAGTGAGAAGTGTGGGATATATTAAAGTGTTACATAGAAGATTGTGGGGTATATTAGAGTGAGGGGGGTTGGGTATATCAGAGTGTTACAGTGAGGGGTGTGGGATATATCAGAGTGTTACAGTGAGGGGTGTGGGATTTATTAGAGTTTTACAGTTAGGGGTGTGGGGTATATTAGAGTGTTACAGTGAGGGGTGTGGTTTGTATCAAGGGGTGTGTGATATATCAGAGTGCTACAGTGATGGATGTGGGTTATATCAGGTTGTTCAAGTGAGAAATGTAGGATATATAAGAGTGTTAGAGTAAGGGGTGCAAATTATACTTTGTGGGAACCGTTAGGGGAATCAGCAATATTTGAGTGTTACAGTGAAGGGTATATCAGAGTGTTACAGTGAGGGGTGTGGGGTATTTTAGAGTGTTACCGTGAGGGGTGTCGGATATATCAGAGTGTTACATTGAGGGGTTTGGGGTATATTAGAGTGTTACAGTGAGGGGTGTGGGGTATATCAGAGTGTTACAGTGAGGGGAGTGGGGTACATTAGAGTGTTACAGTGAGGGGTGTGGGGTATATCAGAGTGTTACCGTGAGGGGTGTCGGATATATCAGAGTGTTACATTGAGGGGTTTGGGGTATATTAGAGTTTTACAGTGAGGGGTGTGGGGTATATCAGAGTGTTACAGTGAGGGGAGTGGGGTACATTAGAGTGTTACAGTGAGGGGTGTTGGGTATATCAGAGTGTTACAGTGAGGGGAGTGGGATATATTAGAGTGTTACAGTGACGGGTGTGGGATATATTAGACAGTTACAGTGTGGAGTGTGGGGTATATCAAAGTGTTAAAGTGAGGGGTGTGGGGTATATCAGAGTGTTACAGTGAGGGGTGTGGGGTATATCAGAGTGTTACAGTGAGGGGTGTGGGGTATAACAGAGTGTTACAGTGAGTGGTGTGGGATATAACAAAGTGGTACAGTGAGGGTGTGGGGTACATCAAAGTGTTACAGTGAGGGTGTGGGGTATATCAAAGTGTTACAGTAAGGAGTGTGAGGCATATCATTGTTACAGTGAGGGGTGTGGGGTATATCAGAGTGTTACAGTGAGGTGTGTGGGATATATCAGAGTGTTACAGTGAGGTGTGTGGGGTATATCAGAGTGTTACAGTGAAGGGTGTGGTGTATATCAGAGTGTTACAGTGAGGGGTGTGGTGTATATCAAAGTGTTACAGTGAGGGTGTGGGGTATATCAAAGTGTTAGAGTAAGATGTGTGATGTATATCAGAATGTTATAGAGAGGGATCTGGGGTATATTGGAGTGTTACAGTGAGGCGAGTGGGATATATTAGAGTGTTAGAGTGAGGGGTGTGTGGTAAATCTGATTGTTACAGTGAGGGGTGTAGGATATATCAGAGTGTTACTGTGAGGGGTGTGGGGTATATCAAAGTGTTACAGTGAGGGTGCGGGGTATATCAAAGTGTTACAGTGAGGGTGTGGGGCATATCAAAGTGTTAGAGTAAGTGGTGTGAGGTATATCAGTGTTCAGTGAGGGATGTGGAGTATATTAGAGTGTTACAGTGAGGGGTGTGGGGTGTATCAAAGTGTTACAGTAAGGGTGTGGGGTATATCAAAGTGTTAGAGTAAGGGGTGAGAGGTATATCAGAGTGTTTTAGTGAGGGATGTGGGGTATATTAGAGTGTTACAGTTATGAGTGTGGGGTATATCAGAGAGTTACAGTGAGGTGTGTGGGTTATATCAAAGTGTTAGAGTAAGTGGTGAGAGGTATATCAGAGTGTTTTAGTGAGGGATGTCGGCTATATTAGAGTGTTACAGAGAAGGGTTTGGGGTATATTAGAGTGAGGGATGTGAGGTATATCAGAGTGTTACAGTGAGGTGTGTGGGATATATCAGAGTGTTACAGTGAGGGGTGTGGGATATATTAGAGTGTTACATTGAGGGATGTGGGGTCTATTAGAGTGTTACAGTGAGGGGTGTGGGGTATATCAGAGAGTTACAGTGAGGTGTGTGGGTTATATTAGAGTGTTACATTGAGGGGTGTGGGGTATATCAGGCTGCTACAGTGAGGGATGTGGGGTATATTAGAGTGTTACAGTGAGGGGTGTGTGGTATATCAGAGTGTTACAGTGAGGGGTGTGTGGTATATCAGATTGTTACAATGAGGAGTGTTGGGTACATCAGAGTGTTACAGTGAAGGGTGTGGGATATATCAGAGTGTTACAGTGAGGTGTGTGGGGTATATCAGTGTGTTCCAGTGAGGGGTGTAGTTTGTATCAAAGGGGGTGGGATATATCAGAGTGCTACAGTGAGGGATGTGGGTTATATCAGGTTGTTTCAGTGAGAAATGTAGGATATATCAGAGTGTTAGAGTAAGGGGTGCAGATTATACTTTGTGGGAACCGTTAGGGGAATCAACAATATTTGAGCGTTACAGTGAGGGGTATATCAGATTGTTACAGTGAGGGGTGTGGGGTATAACATAGTGTTACGGTGAGGGGTGTGGGATATATCAGAGTGTTAGAGTGAGGTGTGTGGGGTATATCAGAGTGTTACCGTGAGGAGTGTTGGGTATATCAGAGTGTTACAGTGAGGGGTGTGGGATATATCAAAGTGTTACAGTGAGGGTGTGGGGTATATCAAAGTGTTACAGTGAGTGTGTGGGGTATATCATAGTGTTATAGTAAGTGGTTTGAGGTATATCAGAGTGTTACAGTGAGGGATGTGGGGTATATCAGAGTGTTACTGTGAGGGGTGTGGGGTATATCAGAGTGTAACAGTGAGAGGTGTGGGATATGTCAGAGTGTTACAGTGAGGGTGTGGGGTATATCAAAGTGTTAGAGTAAGGGGTGTGGGGTATATCAGAGTGTTACAGTGAGGGATGTTGGGTATATTAGAGTGTTACAGTGAGGAGTGTGGGATATATTACAGTGTTACAGAGAAGGGTGTGGGGTATATCTGAGTGTTACAGTGAGGTGTGTGGGATATATCAGAGTGTTACAGTGAGGGGTTTGGGATATATTAGAGTGTTACAGTGAGGGGTTTGGGGTATTTTAGAGTTTTATGGTGAGGGGTGTGGGGTATATCAGAGTGTTACAATGAGGGTGTGAGGTATATCAAAGTGTTAGACTAAGGGGTGTGAGGTATTTCAGAGTGTTACAGTGAGGGATGTGGGGTATATCAGAGTGTTACAGTGAGGGGTGTGGGGTATATCAGAGTGTAACAGTGAGGGGTGTGGGATATATCAGAGTGTTACAGTGAGGGTGTGGGGTATATCAAAGTGTTAGAGTAAGGGGTGTGAGGTATATCAGTGTTACAGTGAGGGATGTGGGGTATATTAGAGTGTTACAGTGAGGGGTGTGGGGTGTATCAAAGTGTTAGAGTAAGGGGTGTGAGGTATATCAGAGTGTTATAGTGAGGGATGTGGGGTATATTAGAGAGTTACAGTGAGGAGTGTGGGATATATTAGAGTATTACAGAGAAGGGTGTGGGGTATATTAGAGTGAGGGGTGTGGGGTATATCAGAGTGTTACAGTGAGGGTTGTGGGATATATCAGAGTGTTACAGTGAGGGTTGTGGGGTATATCAGAGTGTTACTGTGAGGGGTGTGGGATATATTAGAGTGTTATAGAGAAGGGTGTGGGGTATATCAGAGTGTTACAGTGAGGTGTGTGGGATATATCAGAGTGTTACAGTGAGGGGTTTGGGATATATTAGAGTGTTACAGTGAGGGGTGTGGGATATATCAGAGTGTTACAGTGAGGGGTGTGGGGAATATTAGAGTGTTACAGTGATTGGTGTGGGGTATATCAGTTTGTTACAGTGAAGGGTGTGATGTATATCAGATTGTTACAGTGAGAAGTGTGGGATATATTAAAGTGTTACATAGAAGATTGTGGGGTATATTAGAGTGAGGGGGTTTGGGTATATCAGAGTGTTACAGTGAGGGGAGTGGGATATATCAGAGTTTTACAGTGAGGTGTGTGGGATATATCAGAGTGTTACAGTGAGGGATTTGGGATATCTAGAGTGTTACAGTGAGGGGTTTGGGGTATTTTAGAGTTTTACAGTGAGGGGTGTGGGGTATATCAGAGTGTTACAATGAGGGTGTGAGGTATATCAAAGTGTTAGACTAAGGGGTGTGAGGTATATCAGAGTGTTACAATGAGGGTGTGAGGTATATCAAAGTGTTAGACTAAGGGCTGTGAGGTATATCAGAGTGTTACAGTGAGGGATGAGGGGTATATCAGAGTGTTACAGTGAGCGGTGTGGGGTATATCAGAGTGTAACAGTGAAGGGTGTGGGATATATCAGAGTGTTACAGTGAGGGTGTGGGATATATCAAAGTGTTAGAGTAAGGGGTGTGAGGTATATCAGAGTGTTATAGTGAGGGATGTGGGGTATATTGGAGAGTTACAGTGAGGAGTGTGGGATATATTAGAGTATTACAGAGAAAGGTGTGGGGTATATTAGAGTGAGGGGTGTGTGGTATATCAGAGTGTTACAGTGAGGGGTGTGGGATATATCAGAGTGTTACAGTGAGGGTTGTGGGGTATATCAGAGTGTTACTGTGAGGGGTGTGGGATATATTAGAGTGTTACAGTGAGGGGTTTGGGATATATTAGAGTGTTACAGTGAGGGGTTTGGGGTATTTTAGAGTTTTATAGTGAGGGGTGTGGGGTATATCAGAGTGTTACAATGAGGGTGTGAGGTATATCAAAGTGTTAGACTAAGGGGTGTGAGGTATTTCAGAGTGTTACAGTGAGGGATGTGGGGTATATCAGAGTGTTACAGTGAGGGGTGTGGGGTATATCAGAGTGTAACAGTGAGGGGTGTGGGATATATCAGAGTGTTACAGTGAGGGTGTGGGGTATATCAAAGTGTTAGAGTAAGGGGTGTGAGGTATATCAGTGTTACAGTGAGGGATGTGGGGTATATTAGAGTGTTACAGTGAGGGGTGTGGGGTGTATCAAAGTGTTAGAGTAAGGGGTGTGAGGTATATCAGAGTGTTATAGTGAGGGATGTGGGGTATATTAGAGAGTTACAGTGAGGAGTGTGGGATATATCAGAGTGTTACAGTGAGGGGTTTGGGATATATTAGAGTGTTACAGTGAGCGGTTTGGGGTATTTTAGAGTTTTACAGTGAGGGGTGTGGGGTATATCAGAGTGGCACAATGAGGGTGTGAGGTTTATCAAAGTGTTAGACTGAGGGGTGTGAGGTATATCAGAGTGTTACAATGAGGGTGTGAGGTTTATCAAAGTGTTAGACTAAGGGGTGTGAGGTATATCAGAGTGTTACAGTGTGGGATGAGGGTTATATCAGAGTGTTACAGTGAGGGGTGTGGGGTATATCAGAGTGTAACAATGAGGGGTGTGGGATATATCAGAGTGTTACAGTGAGGGTGTGGGGTATATCTAAGTGTTAGAGTAAGGGGTGTGAGGTATATCAGAGTGTTATAGTGAGGGATGTCGGTTATATTAGAGAGTTACAGTGAGGAGTGTGGGATATATTAGAGTATTACAGAGAAGGGTGTGGGGTATGTTAGAGTGAGGGGTGTGGGGTATATCAGAGTGTTACAGTGAGGGGTGTGGGATATATCAGAGTGTTACAGTGAGGGTTGTGGGGTATATCAGAGTGTTACTGTGAGGGATGTGGGATATATTAGAGTGTTACAGTGAGGGGTGTGGGATATATCAGAGTGTTACTGTGAGGGGTGTGGGGAATATTAGAGTGTTACAGTGATTGGTGTGGGGTATATCAGTTTGTTACAGTGAAGGGTGTGATGTATATCAGATTGTTACAGTGAGAAGTGTGGGATATATTAAAGTGTTACATAGAAGATTGTGGGGTATATTAGAGTGAGGGGGGTTGGGTATATCAGAGTGTTACAGTGAGGGGTGTGGGATATATCAGAGTGTTACAGTGAGGTGTGTGGGATATATCAGAGTGTTACAGTGAGGGGTTTGGGATATCTAGAGTGTTACAGTGAGGGGTTTGGGGTACTTTAGAGTTTTACAGTGAGGGGTGTGGGGTATATCAGAGTGTTACAATGAGGGTGTGAGGTATATCAAAGTGTTAGACTAAGGGGTGTGAGGTATATCAGAGTGTTACAATGAGGGTGTGAGGTATATCAAAGTGTTAGACTAAGGGGTGTGAGGTATATCAGAGTGTTACAGTGAGGGATGTGGGGTATATCAGAGTGTTACAGTGAGCGGTGTGGGGTATATCAGAGTGTAACAGTGAGGGGTGTGGGATATATCAGAGTGTTAAAGTGAGGGTGTGGGGTATATCAAAGTGTTAGAGTAAGGGGTGTGAGGTATATCAGAGTGTTATAGTGAGGGATGTGGGGTATATTGGAGAGTTACAGTGAGGAGTGTGGGATATATTAGAGTATTACAGAGAAGGGTGTGGGGTATATTAGAGTGAGGGGTGTGTGGTATATCAGAGTGTTACAGTGAGGGGTGTGGGATATATCAGAGTGTTACAGTGAGGGTTGTGGTGTATATCAGAGTGTTACTGTGAGGGGTGTGGGATATATTAGAGTGTTACAGTGAGGGGTGTGGGATATATCAGAGTGTTACAGTGAGGGGTGTGGGGTATATCAGAGTTTTACAGTGAGGGGTGTGGGGAATATTAGAGTGTTACAGTGATTGGTGTGGGGTATATCAGTTTGTTACAGTGAAGGGTGTGATGTATATCAGATTGTTACAGTGAGAAGTGTGGGATATATTAAAGTGTTACATAGAAGATTGTGGGGTATATTAGAGTGAGGGGGGTTGGCTATATCAGAGTGTTACAGTGAGGGGTGTGGGATATATCAGAGTGTTACAGTGAGGTGTGTGGGATATATTAGAGTTTTACAGTTAAGGTTGTGGGGTATATCAGATTGTTACAGTGAGGAGTGTGGGATATATCAGAGTGTTACAGTGAGGTGTGTGGGGTATATCAGTGTGTTCCAGTGAGGGGTGTAGTTTTTATCAAGGGGTGTGTGATATATCATTGTGCTACAGTGAGGGGTGTGGGTTATATCAGTTTGTTTCAGTGAGAATTGTTGGATTTATCAGAGTGTTAGAGTAAGGGGTGCAGATTATACTATGTGGGAACCGTTAGGGGAATCAGCAATATTTGAGTGTTACAGTGAGGGGTATATCAGATTGTTACAGTGAGGGGTGTGGGGGTTATCAGAGTGTTACAGTGAGGGGTGTGGTGTATAACAGAGTGTTACGGTGAGGGGTGTGGGATATATCAGAGTGTTAGAGTGAGGTGTGTGGGGTATATCTGAGTGTTACAGTGAGGGGTGTAGGGTATATCAGAGTGTTACAGTATGGGTTGTGGGATATATCAGAGTGTTACAGTGAGGGGTGTGAGGTATATCAGAGTGTTACAGTGAGGAGTGTGGGGTATAACAGAGTGTAACAGTGAGGGGTGTGGGATATATCAGAGTGTTACAGTGAGGGGTGTGGAATATATTAGAGTGTTACAATGAGGGTTGTGGGGTATATTAGAGTGTTACAGTGAGGGGTGTGGGGTATATTAGAGTGTTACAGTGAGGGGTGTGCGATATATCAAAGTGTTACTGTGAGGGGTGTGGGGTAAATGCATAGTGTTACAGTGAATGTGTGGGGTATATCAAAGTGTTACAGTGAGTGTGTGGGGTATATCAAAGTGTTATAGTAAGGGGTTTGAGGTATATCAGAGTGTTACAGTGAGGTATGTGGGGTATATTAGAGTGTTACAGTGAGGAGTGTGGGATATATTAGAGTGTTACAGAGAAGGGTGTGGGTTATATTAGAGTGCGGGGTGTGGGGTATTTCAGAGTCTTACAGTGAGGGGTGTGAGGTATATCAGAGTGTTACAGTGAGGAGTGTGGGGTATATCAGAGTGTTACTGTGAGGGATGTGGGGTATATTAGAGTGTTACAGTGAGGTGTGTGGGATATATTAGAGCGTTACAGTGAGGGGTGTGAGATATATTATAGTGTTACAGTGAGGGATGTGCGGTATTTTAGAATTTTACAGTGAGGGGTGTTGTGTATATCTCAGTGTTACAGTGAAGCGTGTGGGGTATATCAGAGTGTTACAATGAGGGTGTGAGGAATATCAAAGTGTTAGTCTAAGGGGTGTGAGGTATATCAGAGTGTTACAGTGAGGAGTGTGGGGTATATCAGAGTGTTACAGTGAGTGCTGTGGGGTATATTAGAGTGTTAAACTGAGGGGTGTGGGATATATTAGAGTTTTACAGTGAGGGGTGTGGGGTATATTAGCGTGTTACAGTGAGTGGTGTGGGATATATCAAAGTGTTACAGTGAGGGGTGTGGGTTATATCAAAGTGTTACAGTGAGAGTGTGGGGTATATCAAAGTGTTACAGTGAGGGTGTGGGGTATATCAAAGTGTTAGAGTAAGGGGAGTGAGGTATATCAGTGTTTCAGTGAGGGATGTGGGGTATTTTAGATTGTTACAGTGAGGGGTGTGGGGTATATCAAAGTGTTACAGTGAGGGGTGTGGGGTGTATCAAAGTGTTAGGGTAAAGGGTGTGAGGTATATCAGTGTTACAGTGAGGGATGTGGGGTATATTAGAGTGTTACAGTGAGGGGTGTGGGGTGTATCAAAGTGTTAGAGTAAGGAGTGTGAGGTATATCAGAGTGTTATAGTGAGGGATGTGGGGTATATTAGAGAGTTACAGTGAGTAGTGTGGGATATATTAGAGTATTACAGAGAAGGGTGTGGGGTATATTAGAGTGAGGGGTGTGGGGTATATCAGAGTGTTACAGTGAGGGGTGTGGGATATATCAGAGTGTTACAGTGAGGGTTGTGGGGTATATCAGAGTGTTACTGTGAGGGGTGTGGGATATATTAGAGTGTTACAGTGAGGGGTGTGGGATATATCAGAGTGTTACAGTGAGGGGTGTGGGGTATATCAGGGTTTTACAGTGAGGGGTGTGGGGAGTATTAGAGTGTTACAGTGAGGGGGGTGGGGTATATCAGAGTGTTACAGTGAGGGGTGTGGGGTATATCAGGGTTTTACAGTGAGGGGTGTGGGGAATATTAGAGTGTTACAGTGAGGGGTGTGGGGAATATTAGAGTGTTACAGTGAGGGGTGTGGGGAATATTAGAGTGTTACAGTGATTGGTGTGGGGTATATCAGTTTGTTACAGTGAAGGGTGTGATGTATATCAGATTGTTACAGTGAGAAGTGTGGGATATATTAAAGTGTTACATAGAAGATTGTGGGGTATATTAGAGTGAGGGGGGTTGGGTATATCAGAGTGTTACAGTGAGGGGTGTGGGATATATCAGAGTGTTGCCGTGAGGGGTGTGGGGTATATCAGAGTGTTACAGTGAGGGGAGTGGGGTATATTAGAGTGTTACAGTGAGGGGTGTGGGGTATATTAGAGTGTTACAGTGAGGGGTGTGCGATATATCAAAGTGTTACTGTGAGGGGTGTGGGGTATATCAAAGTGTTACAGTGAGTGTTTGGGGTATATCAAAGTGTTACAGTGAGAGTGTGGGGTATATCAAAGTGTTATAGTAAGGGGTTTGAGGTATATCAGAGTGTTACAGTGAGGAGTGTGGGATATATTAGAGTGTTACAGAGAAGAGTGTGGGGTATATTACAGTGCGGGGTGTGGGGTATTTCAGAGTCTTACAGTGAGGAGTGTGGTATATATTAGAGTGTTACCGTGAGGGATGTGGGGTATATTAGAGTGTTACAGTGAGGGGTGTGGGATATATTAGAGCGTTACAGTGAGGGGTGTGGGGTATATCAGAGTGTTACAGTGATGGATGTTGGGTATATTAGAGTGTTACAGTGAGGAGTGTGGTATGTATTAGAGTGTTACAGAGAAGGGTGTGGGGTATATTAGCGTGAGGGGTGTGGGGTATATTAGAGTGTTACAGTGAGGTGTGTGGGATATATCAGAGTTTTACAGTGAGGGGTGTGGGATATATCAGAGTGTTACAGTGAGGGGTGTGGGATATATTAGAGTTTTACAGTTAGGGGTGTGGGGTATATTAGAGTGTTACAGTGAGGGTTGTGGAGTATATCAGTTTGTTCCAGTGACGGGTGTGTTTTGTATCAAGGGGTGTGTGATATATCAGATTGCTACAGTGATGGATGTGGGTTATATCAGGTTGTTCAAGTGAGAAATGTAGGATATATAAGAGTGTTAGAGTAAGGGGTGCAGATTATACTTTGTGGGAACCGTTAGGGGAATCAGCAATATTTGAATGTTACAGTGAGGGGTGTATCAGAGTGTTACAGTGAGGGGTGTGGGGTATATTAGAGTGTTACCGTGAGGGGTGTCGGATATATCAGAGTGTTACAGTGAGGGGTGTGGGATATATTAGTGTGTTACAGTGAGGGGTGTGGGGTATATCAGAGTGTTACAGTGAGGGGTGTGGGGTACATTAGAGTGTTACAGTGAGGGGTGTGGGGTATATCAGTTTGTTACAGTGATGGGTGTGGGATATATCAGAGTGTTACAGTGAGGGGTGTGGGATATATTAGACAGTTACAGTGAGGGGTGTGGGGTATATTAGGGTGTTACAAAGAGGGGTGTGGGGTATATTAGATAGTTACAGTGAGGAGTGTGGGGTATATTAGATTGTTACAGTGAGGTGTGTGGGATATATCAGAGTGTTACTGTGAGGGGTGTGAGGTATATCAAAGTGTTACAGTGAGGGTGTGGGGTATATCAAAGTGTTACAGTGAGGGTGTGGGGTATATCAAAGTGTTACAGTGAGGGTGTGGGGTATATCAAAGTGTTAGAGTAAGGGGTGAGAGGTATATCAGAGTGTTATAGTGAGGGATGTGGGGTATATTAGAGTGTTATAGAGAAGGTTTTGGGGTATATTAGAGTGAGGTGTGTGAGGTATATCAGAGTGTTACAGTGAGGGGTGTGGGATATATCAGAGTGTTACAGTGAGGGGTGTGGGATATATTAGAGTGTTACATTGAGGGATGTGGGGTATATTAGAGTGTTACTGTGAGGGGAGTGGGGTATATCAGAGTGTTACAGTGAGGAGTTTGGGTTATATTAGAGTGTTACATTGAGGGGTGTGGGGTATATCAGGCTGTTACAGTGAGGGATGTGGGGTATATTAGAGTGTTACATTGAGGGGTGTGGGGTATATCAGGGTGTTACAGTGAGGGGTGTGGGGTATATCAGAGTGTTACAGTGAGGGGTGTGGGGTATATCAGATTGTTACAGTGAGGATTGTGGGATATATCAGAGTGTTACAGTGAGGTGTGTGGGGTATATCAGTGTGTTCCAGTGAGGGGTGTAGTTTTTATCACAGTGCTACAGTGAGGGATGTTGGTTATATCAGTTTGTTTCAGTGAGAAATGTAGGTTTTATCAGAGTGTTAGAGTAAGGGGTGCAGATTATACTATGTGGGAACCGTTAGGGGAATCAGCAATATTTGAGCGTTACAGTGAAGGGTATATCAGAATGTTACAGTGAGGGGGGTGGGGGTTATCAGAGTGTTACAGTGAGGGGTGTGGGGTATAACAGAGTGTTACGGTGAGGGGTGTGGGATATATCAGAGTGTTACAGTGAGGGGTGTGGGATATATCAGAGTGTTACAGTGAGGGGTGTGGAATATATTAGAGTGTTACAATGAGGGGTGTGGGGTATATTAGAGTGTTACAGTGAGGGGTGTGGGGTATATCAGAGTGTTACAGTGAGGGGAGTGGGGTATATTAGAGTGTTACAGTGAGGGGTGTGGGGTATATTAGAGTGTTACAGTGAGGGGTGTGGGGTATATTATAGTGTTACAGTGAGGGGTGTGCGATATATCAAAGTGTTACTGTGAGGGGTGTGGGGTATATCAAAGTGTTACAGTGAGTGTGTGGGGTATATCAAAGTGTTACAGTGAGTGTGAGGGGTATATCAAAGTGTTATAGTAAGGGGTTTGAGGTATATCAGAGTGTTACAGTGAGGGATGTGGGGTATATTAGAGTGTTACAGTGAGGAGTGTGGGATATATTAGAGTGTTACAGAGAAGGGTGTGGGTTATATTAGAGTGCGGGGTGTGGGGTATTTCAGAGTCTTACAGTGAGGGGTGTGGTATATATTAGAGTGTTACCGTGAGGGATGTGGGGTATATTAGAGTGTTACAGTGAGGGGTGTGAGATATATTAGAGCGTTACAGTGAGGGGTGTGGGGTATATTAGAGTGTTACAGTGAGGAGTGTGGGATGTATTAGAGTGTTACAGAGAGTGATACAGTGAGGGATGTGGGATATATTAGAGTGTTACAGTGAGGGATGTGGGGTATAGTAGAGTTACATTTAGGGGTGTTGGATACATCAGAGTGTTTCGGTGAGCGGTGTGGAGTATCTTAGAGTTTTACAGTGAGGGGCGTGTGGTATATCAGAGTGTTACCGAGAAGGGTGTGGGGTATATCAAAGTGTTAGATTAAGGGGAGTGAGGTATATCAGAGTGTTACAGTGAGGGATGTGGTGTATATTAGAGTGTTACAGTGAGTGGTGCGGGGTATATCAAAGTGTTACAGTGAGGGATGTGGGTTATATTAGAGTGTTACAGTGAGGGGTGTGGGGTATATTAGAGTGTTACAGTGAGGAGTGTGGGATATATTAGAGTGTTACAGTGAGGGATTTGGGGTATATTAGAGTGTTACAGAGAAGGGTGTGGGATATATTAGAGTGTTACAGTTAGGGGTGTGGGATATATTAGAGTGTTACAGTGAGGGGTGTGGGATATTTTAGACTGTTACAGTGAGGGATGTGGGGTATATTAAAGAGTTACAGTGAGGGGTGTGGGATATATCAGAGTGTTACACTGAGGGGTGTGGGGTATATTAGATTGTTACAGTGAGGGTATGGGGTATATCAGAGTGTTACAGTGAGGGTTTGGGGTATATCAAAGTGTTAGATTAAGGGGTGTGAGGTATATCAATGTGTTACAGTGATGGATGTGGGGTATATTAGGGTGTTACAGTGAGGGGTGTTGGGTACATCAAAGTATTACAGCGAGCAGTGTGGGATATATTAGAGTGTTCCAGAGAGGGATGTGGGGTATATTAGAGTGTTACAGTGAGGGGTGTGGGATATATTAGGGTGTTACAGTCAGGGGTGTGGCGTATATTAGAGTGTTACAGTGAGGGTTGTGGTGTATATCAGAGTGTTACAGTGAGGGTGTGGGGTATATCGAAGTGTTAGAGTAAGGGGTGTGAGGTATATCAGAGTGTTACAGTGAGGGATGTGGGGTATATTAGAGTTTTACAGTGAGGGGTGTGGGGTATATCAGTGTGTTACAGCGATGAGTGTGGTATATATTAGAGTGTTACCGTGAGGGGTGTGGGGTTTATCAGATTGTTACAGTGAGGGGTGTGTGGTATATTAGAGTTTTACAGTCAGCGGTGTGGGATATATTAGAGTGATACAGTGAGGGATGTGGGATATATTAGAGTGTTACAGTGAGGGATGTGGGGTATATTAGAGTGTTACAGTGAGGAGTGTGGGATATATTAGAGTGTTATAGAGAAGGGTGTGGGGTATATTAGAGTGTGGGGTGTGGGGTATTTCAGAGTCTTACAGTGAGGGGTGTGGTATATATTAGAGTGTTGCCGTGAGGGATGTGGGGTATATTAGAGTGTTACAGTGAGGGGTGTGGGATATATTAGAGCGTTACAGTGAGGGGTGTGGGGTATATCAGAGTGTTACAGTGATGGATGTTGGGTATATTAGAGTGTTACAGTGAGGAGTGTGGGATGTATTAGAGTGTTACAGAGAAGGGTGTGGGGTATATTAGAGTGAGGGGTGTGGGGTATATTAGAGTGTTACAGTGAGGTGTGTGGGGTATATCAGAGTGTTACAGTGAGGGGTGTGGGATATATCAGAGTGCTACTGTGAGGGGTGTGAGATATATTATAGTGTTACAGTGAGGGATGTGGGGTATTTTAGAATTTTACAGTGAGGGGTGTTGGGTATATCTCAGTGTTACAGTGAAGCATGTGGGGTATATCAGAGTGTTACAATGAGGGTGTGAGGAATATCAAAGTGTTAGTCTAAGGGGTGTGAGGTATATCAGAGTGTTACAGTGAGGGATGTGGGGTATATTACAGTGTTAGAGTGAGGGGTGTGGGATATATCAACGTGTTACAGTGAGGGGTGTGGGGTATATCAGAGTGTTACAGTGTGGGGTGTGGGATATATTAGAGTGTTACAGTGAGGTGTGTGAGTTATATCAGAGTGTTACAGTGAGGAGTGTGGGGTATATCAGAGTGTTACAGTGAGTGCTGTGGGGTATATTAGAGTGTTAAACTGAGGGGTGTGGGATATATTAGAGTGTTACAGTGAGGGGTGTGGGGTATATTAGCGTGTTACAGTGAGTGGTGTGGGATATATCAAAGTGTTACAGTGAGGGGTGTGGGTTATATCAAAGTGTTACAGTGAGGGGTGTGGGCTATATCAGAGTGTTACAGTGAGGAATGTGGGGTAAATTAGAGTGTTGCAGTGAGGAGTGTGGGATATATTAGAGTGTTACAGGGAAGGGTGTGAGGTATATCAGAGTGTTACAGTGAGGGCTGTGGTGTATATCAGAGTGTTACAGTGAGGGTGTGGGGTATATCAAAGTGTTAGAGTAAGGGGTGTGAGATATATCATAGTGTTACAGTGAGTAGTGTGGTATATATTAGAGTGCTACGGTGAGGGGTGTGGGGTATATCAGAGTGTTACAGTGAGGGATGTGGGGTATATTAGAGTGTTACAGTGAGGAGTGTGGGATATATTAGAATGTTACAGATAAGGGTGTGGGGTATATTAGAGTGAGGGGTTTCGGGTATTTCAGAGTGTTACAGTGAGGGGTGTGGGATATATCAGAATGTTACATTGAGGGGTGTGAGATATATTAGAGTGTTACAGTGAGGGGTGTGGGGCATATCACAGTGTTACTTTGAGGGGTGTGGGGTATATCAGAGTGTTACAGTGAGGGGTGTGTGGTATATTAGAGTGTTACAGTGAGGGGTGTGGGGTATATCAGCGTGTTACAGTGAGGGGTATGGGATATATCAGAGTGTTACAGTGAGGGGTGTGGGATATATAAGGGTGTTACAGTGTGGAGTGTGGGGTATATTACAGTGTTACAGTGAGGGTTGTGGTGTATATCAGAGTGTTACAGTGAGGGTGTGGGTTATATCGAAGTGTTAGTGTAAGCGGTGTGAGGTATATCAGTGTGTTACAGTGAGGGATGTGGGGTATATTAGAGTTTTACAGTGAGGGGTGTGGGGTATATCAGTGTGTTACAGCGATGAGTGTGGTATATATTTGAGTGTTACCGTGAGGGGTGTGGGGTCTATCGGAGTGTTACAGTGAGGGGTGTGTGCTCTATCAGAGTGTTACAGTGAGGAATGTGGGGTAAATTAGAGTGTTGCAGTGAGGAGTGTGGGATATATTAGAGTGTTACAGGGAAGGGTGTGAGGTATATCAGAGTTTTACAGTGAGGGCTGTGGTGTATATCAGAGTGTTACAGTGAGGGTGTGGGGTATATCAAAGTGTTAGAGTAAGGAGTGTGAGATATATCAGAGTGTTACAGTGAGTAGTGTGGTATATATTAGAGTGTTACGGTGAGGGGTGTGGGGTATATCAGAGTGTTACAGTGAGGGATGTGGGATATATTAGTGTGTTACAGTGAGGGATGTGTGGTATATCAGAGTGTTAGAGTAAGAGGTGTGAGCTAGGTGTTGCAGTGAGTGGAATTGGGAATATTTGATGTCATTGAGTGTTGTGGGGTATATCACAGTGTTACGGTGATGGCTGTGCTGTTTAGCTGTGTTATAGCGATGGGCGGAGTGTTAAATTAACTCCCTGCCTACCTATTTGTTGCATGTGAAATGTCCCATGAAAAAAATAGTTATGTGTTGACAGTGTGTGGGTCAAAATTTCTCCTGTTTATGGCATCAGCAACAATAGGTAAACTGATGATTAAATGACTTTACAGTTGGTGGGATCTTGCTGTGCATTTATTGGCTGTGGTGTCTGTTGTTTTCTTGCCCCAAAGGTGTGCGCCTGGATCGTGTGAGGGGTGGTCGACAGAAGTACAAGCGACGGTTTGAGGAGGCAGGTGGTGGATACCTGAACTCACAGTGTTGTCAACCTGGCAAAAAATCAGGTAGTGCTCAAGGCTCCAGATTGCTCAGCCCATTTCTGTTAGTCCTGTGAAGGAACTGTGCGAGGTGATTGGTGAAATCTCTCTATCAGCATTGTGCAAGGGCAGGAGTCACTGCATTCACCAAATTCAATACTGCCTGGAGTGGAAATGTGCTCAGAGGAGGTTTTCTGCTGAATGGTCTTTGAAATATACAGGCACCGCAGCAGGAGGCCTTTCAGCCCAGCATCTCTGTGCTGGCTCTTTATTGAAGCACTCCGAAGCTAATCCCGCTGCACTGCTCTCTCCTCACACTTTCCTTAACTTGGCATATTTGTTGAATTTTCCAATGAAAGAAGCAACCAGCTCAAACAACGCTCTGATAAAAAAAACATTTCATAAAGGGAATTGAAATAATGCTTCTGGGCAAATAGTTAATTCACAGGGAGACATGAGGTCAGGGGAGAAAGGGGGGTCAGGTGAGTCGCAGGGTTGGGCGGTTGAGGGAGGGTCTGAATATTGTGAGGACCAGGGTATGGTGAGGGTCAGAGGGCAGTGAGGGTCAAAGGGCAGTGGCGGTCGGAGGGCGGTGACAGTCAACAGGCAGTGAAGGTCGGAGGACACTAAGGGTCAAAGGGCGGCGAAAGTTAGAGGGCAGTGAGAGTCAGTGTGCAGTGAGGATCAGAGGGTGGTGAGGGTTGGAAGGTGGTGAGGATTGGAGAGGGTGAGGGTCTGAAGGTGGCGAGGGTCGAAGGGCAGTGAGGGTTGAAGGGTAATGAGGGTAATCCGACAGGTTATGAGCTTTCTTTGGTACCTGACTGAGCTAATGACTATCCATCAATCAGAGTCACTGGGAGGCTGCTCATCATTTCAAAACTTTATTTTTTCTTCCAGGGAATAAAATTGTCTCCCATCTCCTGTTGGTGGAACCAGACAAGCTCTTCGCTATAGCTGACCCAACAACCCCTGAGAGTGATGTCAAAGTCCTCACAACACTCTGTGACCTGGCAGACAGAGAACTAGTCGTTATCATTAGCTGGGCGAAACATATCCCAGGTACCAATAACCCCACTGAATGGAAATCTTGGGGGTCACCATGAACCTCCCACATCTTTAAGCATGTGTGAGTGTGATCAAGTATGTGCCCATTTGTGTGTGTGTGTGTGTGTGTGAGTGCGTGAGTGTGTGAGCAAGTGTGAATGTGAGCGAGTGTGAGTGTGAACAAGTATGTGCCCGTTTGTGTGAGTGTGAGTGAGTGTGTGAGCAAGTGTGAATGTGAGCGAGTGTGTGTGTAAGCGTGTGTGAGTGTGAACAATTGTGAATGTGTAAACATGTGTAAATGTGAGCGAGTAAGTGTAAGTGTTGGTGTTGTTCTAGATTTAACTGTTCTGATACACTCTTGGCTGGTCTTCCTCTTTCTAACGTCTATAAACTGGAAATCATCCATAACTTTGCTGACCATGTCCCATCTTGTGCAAAGCCCCATTCCCCTATCACCCCTGTGCTCGCTGACCTACATTGGCTCCTGGTCAGACAAGACCTCGATTCTAAATCTGCCCATCTTTTCAAATCTGTCCATGGTCTTGATCCTCCCTATCTCTGTAATCTCCTCCAGCCTCGGTCACTATCCTCCGATATAGCTACACTGCTCTAATTCTGGCCTCTTGTGCATCCCCGGTTTTAATCTATCCACCATTGGCAGCCATGCCTTCTGTTGCCTGGGCCCCAGGCTCTGGAATTCCCTCCCTAAATCTCTTTGCCTCTCTATCTTTTCTCCTTTAAGAAAATACTTTTACCCAGGTACCAATAACCCCACTGAATGGAAATCTTGGGGGTCACCATGAACCTCCCACATCTTTAAGCAAGTGTGAGTGTGAACAAGTATGTGCCCATTTGTGTGTGTGTGTGTGTGTGTTTAAGTGTGTGAGTGTGTGAGCAAGTGTGAATGTGAGCGAGTGTGAGTGTGAACAAGTTTTGACCAAGCTTTTGGTCATCTGAGCTAATATCTCTTATGTGGCTCAGTGTCATCCTTTATTTTACTGTACTCCTGTGAAGTCCTTTGGGACATTGTAGTATGTTAAAGGTGCTATATTTTGCTGTTGTGTGTGTGTGTTAGAGTTTGTGTGTGTGTGTGTGTCAATGTGTCTGTATGTGTCAGTGTGTTTAAGTGTCAGTGAGTGTGTGTGTTTGCTTGAGTGTGTGTATTTGCATCGTTTACTTGTGAGTCTATGCGTGAGAATGCATGTAAATGTGTTTACGTATGAGTGTGTGTGAGTTCCACGTGAGTGTTTGTGGGATATTGCATAGGGAATTAAACAAAGTGATAAGTCAGACTATGAAATGTAATCAATTGGCCTCCCAACTCACCAATAAATTATTGCCATCAGAAGAATGTTTCTCCACAGTCATTGCACAAATATTGAAGAAATGTTGGGAATCAGTTCAAACCCTGGGGTGTTGGGAGAGAGGGAATTAACGAGTACAAACCGGCTTTTTAAAAATTTGTTTTTGGGATGTGAGGGTCTCTGGCTAGGCCAGCATTTATTGCACATCCCTGATTGTCTGTATGAAGGTGGTGGTGAGCTGCCTTCTTGAACTGCTGCAGTCCATCTGCTGCAGGTACACCCACAGTGCTATTGGGGAGGGAGTTCCAGCATTTTGACCCAGCGACAGTGAAGGAACGGTGATATATTTCCAAGTCAGGATGGTGTGTGGCTTGGAGGGGAATTTGCAGGTGGTGGTGTTCCCATCTATCTGCTGCCCTTGTTCTTCTAGGAGGTAGAGGTTGCAGATTTGGAAGGTACTGTTGAAGGAGGTTTAGTGAGTTGCTGCAGTGCATCTTGTAGATGGTACACACACTGCTGACCTATATGTCAGTGCTGGATGGGGTGCCAATCAAGTGGGCTGCTTTGTCCTGGATTGTATCAAGTTTCTTGAGTGTTGTGGGAGCTGCACTCATCCAGGCAAGTGGGGAGTATTCCATCAGACTCCTGACTTGTGCCTTGTGGATGGTGGGCAGACTTTGGGGAGTCAGGAGTTGAGTTACTCACTCAGAATTTCCACTTTCAGACCTATTCTTGTAGCTACCGTGTTTATATGGCTAGTCCAGTTCAGTTTCGGGTCAATGGTAACCCCCAGGGTGTTGATAGTGGGGGATTCAGCAATGGTAATGCTATTGAATGTCAAAGGGAGATATTCATATTTCCTGCATTGTGTGTTTCACAAATTAGTCCTGTAAATCTTAAACAGCTAACATGTTCTAGATTTTCTTTTTAATTTTCTTTTCTGCTTTGAGGGTGTCCTTGAAACGTTTCCTCTGTCTTCTTGGACCTCGCTTGCTGTGTCAAGTAGAGTGTTCATTTCAGTAGTCTTGTGTCAGGCATGTGGATGATGTGACCCGCCCAGTGGAGCTGATCTAGTGTGGTCAATGCTTCAATGCTGGGGATGTTGGCCTGAGTGAGAACACTGACCTTGGTGCACCTATCCTGCCAGTGGGTTTGCAGGATCTTGCGGAGACAGTGCTGGTGGTACTTCTCCGGAGTTTTGAGGTGCCTGCTGCACTTATTTCTCTGAGCCATATAGGAGGGTGTGCATCACTAAAACTCTGTAGACCATGAGCTTGGTGGTTTGAGTTCCTGGTCTTCAAATACTCTCTTCCTCAGGCAGCTGAAGGCTTTGCTGGCACACTGAAGGCGGTGTTGAAGCTTGTCATCAGTGTGTGCCCTTATTGACAGTGGGCAAGGTACAGAAATTGGTCTACGTTTACCAAGGCCTCGTTGTGGAATTTGATAACTGGGGATGGGGTGGTGGGTGGTGAGACAGCAGTGCAGTGTGGAGTGGGCAGGTCAGCAGAGAACCTTTGTTTTATGGATGTTTAGTGCAAGGCCCATACTCTCATAAACTTCGGCGAAGGTGTTGACGATGGCTTGGAGCTCGGTCTCTGAGTGTGCGCAGACACAAGCATCCTCTGCATCCTGTAGTTCAATGACAGAGGATGGGACGACTAGCAACAATCCATGGAATTAGTTGGACATCACAAGGCAGATCAACCTCAGAAATTACTCTTATTGCCTCGGTTCATGTTCTAACATTGAAATATCTAGACTGTTTTGACAAAATTGGCAGTTTCAAGGGAGCTGCAATGTTGCACTTGCAGGAGATTGCAAGTCCATCAACTGATCTGGTACAATTTGCACTAGGCAAATGCCAGCAGCTACAAGGAGAAATGGCAAAAGATTCCACACTACAGAAATTGTGGAAAACTATCACTGAAGGATGGCCTGATTCAATTCAGCGAACGTGTGAGACAATTTTGGTTTTACCAGGACGAGCTAGGCATCTCCCAGGGAGTAATTTTTAAAGCAGACAGGTCATCATACCGGAATATTCATGACCTGATATTCTTCAACAACTTCATTACTCACACATGGGCACAGTTTGGATGAGAAGACTCGCAAGGGAGACAGTCTATTGGCCAGGTATGAACAATGACATTGAAGATGTTGTCAAGAGGTGTGAGGCACTTGACATATGTCAAGAACATACGCCAAGTCAGCACAAAGAACCATTGATTCTGCATGAAGTTCCTACCCATCCTTGGTCCAAAATTACATCCAACCTCTTTCATGTCCATTGCACAGACTCATCATCATTATTGATTACTTTACCAAGTACCCTATTATCTGACAATTGCGCAAAATGTCAGGCGCACTCTAAGTATTATTTTCAGTTTATTTGGTGGGTCTAGGGGAGGTCGTTACAGATAATGGTCTGCAATTTATTCGTAAGCCGTTTCAGGATATATGTGAGAAGTGGTATCTTGATCACACCACTTCTTCTTCTCATTATCCCAGATCTAACGGTCTAGCTGAATGAATGATATGCATTGTGAAATCCCTAATTCTCAAATGTGAACAGACCAAGCAAGATCCACATTGCAATGTTACATCTGAGAGTAACACCTTTAACTGCAACTATTGCATCACTGGCATAGCTCATGTTTGTCAGACCAGTGCATACCAAAACAGGTATGCACCTAATCTTACCCATTCTACTCTCTCAGAAACTTGTGAGTGTGACAGTGTGTGAGTCTGTGTTTGTGGGTGAAAGTGTGTGTATCTGTTTGTGTGTCACAGTATGTCCATGTGCATGTGTGTGTGTACGTGACACTGTGTGTGTGTGTGTGTGTGTGTGTGTGTGTGTATGTGACACTGTGTGTTTGTGTGTATGAAACACTCTGTGTGTGTGTGTGTGTGTGTGTGTATGTGACACTGTGTGTGTGTGTGTGTGTGTGTGTGTGTGTACGTGACACTGTGCGTGTGTGCACGTGACACTGTGCGTGTGTGTATGTGACACTGTGTGTGTGTGTGCACGTGGCACTGCATGGGCGTGTGTATGTGACACTGTGTGTTTGTGTGTATGTGAAACTGTGTGAGTATGTGTGACACTAAGTGAGTGTTTCTGAGTGTGTGTATACGTGTGTGTGTGTGTGTGACACTGTGTGAGTGTTTCTGACTGTGTGTATATGTGTGTTTGTGACACTGTCTGTGTTTCTGAGTGTGTGTATACGTGTGTGTGTGACACTGTCTGTGTTTCTGAGTGTGTGTATATGTGTGTGTGTGTGTGATACTGTCTGTGTTTCTGAGTGTGTGTATACGTGTGTGTGCGTGTGACACTGTGTGAGTGTTTCTGAGTGTGTGTGACACTGTGTGAGTGTTTCTGAGTGTGTGTATACGTGTGTGTGTGTGACACTGTCTGTGTTTCTGAGTGTGCGTATATGTGTGACACTGTCTGTGTTTCTGAGTGTGTACACGTGTGTGTGTGTGACACTGTCTGTGTTTCTGAGTGTCTGTATACGTGTGTGTGTGATACTGTCTGTGTTTCTGAGTGTGTGTATACATGTGTGTGTGTGACACTGTGTGAGTGTTTCTCAGAGTGCGCTTACATGTGTGTAAGTGACACTGTGTGAGTGTTTCTGAGTGTGTGTATACGTGTGTGTGTGTGACACTGTCTGTGTTTCTGAGTGTGTGTATATGTGTGTGTGTGACACTGTCTGTGTTTCTGAGTGTGTGTATATGTGTCTGTGTGTGTGATACTGTCTGTGTTTCTGAGTGTGTTTATCTGTGTGTGATACTGTCTGTGTTTCTGAGTGTATGTATACGTGTGTGTGTGTGTGACACTGTGTGAGTGTTTCTGAGTGTGTGTATACGTGTGTGTGACACTGTGTGAGTGTTTCTGAGTGTGTGTATACGTGTGTGTGACACTGTGTGAGTGTTTCTGAGTGTGTGTATATGTGTGGGTGTGTGACACTGTCTGTGTTTCTGAGTGTCTGTATACGTGTGTGCGTGATACTGTCTGTGTTTCTGAGTGTGTGTATACATGTGTGTGTGTGACACTGTGTGAGTGTTTCTCAGTGTGAGCTTACATGTGTGTGAGAGACAATGTGTGAGTGTTTCTGAGTGTGTGTATACGTGTGTGTGTAACACTGTCTGTGTTTCTGAGTGTGTGTATACGTGTGTGTGATACTATCTGTGTTTCTGAGTGTATGTATATGTGTGTGTGACACTGTGTGAGTGTTTCTGAGAGTGCGTATACATGTGTGTGTGTGACACTGCGTGAGTGTTTCTGAGTGTGTGTATACGTGTGTGTGTGACACTGTCTGTGTTTCTGAGTGTGTGTATACGTGTGTGTGATACTATCTGTGTTTCTGAGTGTATGTATATGTGTGTGTGACACGGTGTGAGTGTTTCTGAGTGTGCGTATACATGTGTGTGTGTGACACTGTGTGAGTGTTTCTGAGTGTGTGTATACATGTGTGTGTGTGTGACACTGTCTGTGTTTCTGAGTGTGTGTATATGTGTGTGTGTGACACTGTCTGTGTTTCTGAGTGTGTGTATATATGTGTGTGTGTGACATTGTCTGTGTTTCTGAGTGTGTGTATATATGTGTGTGTGTGACACTGTCTGTGTTTCTGAGTGTGGGTATATATGTGTGTGTGTGACACTGTGTGAGTGTTTCTGAGTGTGTGTATATGTGTGTGTGACACGGTCTGTGTTTCTGAGTGTGTGTATACGTGTGTGTGGGACACTGTGTGAGTGTTTCACAGTGTGCGCTTACATGTGTGTGAGTGACACTGTGTGAGTGTTTCTGAGTGTGTGTATACGTGTGTGTGTGACACTGTCTATGTTTCTGAGTGTGTGTATATGTGTGTGTGTGACACTGTCTATGTTTCTGAGTGTGTGTATATGTGTGTGTGTGACACTGTCTGTGTTTCTGAGTGTGTGCATACATGTGTGTGTGACACTGTCTATGTTTCTGAGTGTGTGTATACGTGTGTGTGTGATACTATCTGTGTTTCTGAGTGTATGTATATGTGTGTGTGTGACACTGTGTGAGTGTTTCTGAGTGTGTGTATACGTGTGTGTGTGTGTGACACTGTGTGAGTGTTTCTGAGTGTGTGTTTGTGTGTGTGGGTGTGTGTGACACTGTGTGAGTGTTTCTGAGTGTGTGTATACGTGTGTGTGTGTGACACTGTGTGTGTTTCTGAGCGTGTGTATATATGTGTGTGTGTGACACTGTGAGTGTTCCTGAGTGTGTGTATACGTGTGTGTGTGTATGACACTGTGTGAGTGTTTCTGAGTGTGAGTATACGTGTGTGTGTGTGACACTGTGCGAGTGTTTCTGAGTGTCTGTATACATGTGTGTGTGTGACACTGTGTGAGTGTTTCACAGTGTGCGCTTACATGTGTGTGAGTGACACTGTGTGAGTGTTTCTGAGTGTGTGTATACATGTGTGTGTGTGTGACACTGTCTGTGTTTCTGAGTGTGTGTATATGTGTGTGTGACACGGTCTGTGTTTCTGAGTGTGTGTATACGTGTGTGTGTGACACTGCCTGTGTTTCTGAGTGTGTGTATACGTGTGTGTGTGATACTATCTGTGTTTCTGAGTGTATGTATATGTGTGTGTGTGACACGGTGTGAGTGTTTCTGAGTGTGTGTATACGTGTGTGTGTGTGTGACACTGCGTGAGTGTTTCTGAGTGTGTGTATGTGTGTGTGTGACACTGTGTGAGTGTTTCTGAGTGTGTGTATACATGTGTGTGTGACACTGTCTATGTTTCTGAGTGTGTGTATACGTGTGTGTGTGATACTATATGTGTTTCTGAGTGTATGTATATGTGTATGTGTGACACTGTGTGCGTGTTTCTGAGTGTGTGTATATGTGTGTGTTGTGACACTGCGTGAGTGTTTCTGAGTGTGTGTGTGTGTGTGTGTGTGTGACACTGTGTGAGTGTTTCTGAGTGTGTGTATGTGTGTGTGGGCGTGTGTGACACTGTGTGAGTGTTTCTGAGTGTGTGTATACGTGTGTGTGTGTGACACTGTGTGAGTGTTTCTGAGTGTGTGTATACATGTGTGTGTGTGACACTGAGTGTTTCTGAGTGTGTGTAGATGTGTGTGTGTGTATGACACTGTGTGAGTGTTTCTGAGTGTGTGTATACGTGTGTGTGTGTGTGACACTGTGCGAGTGTTTCTGAGAGTCTGTATACATGTGTGTGTGTGACACTGTGTGAGTGTTTCACAGTGTGCACTTACATGTGTGTGTGTGACATTGTGTGAGTGTTTCTGAGTGTGTGTATACATGTGTGTGTGACACTGTCTGTGTTTCTGAGTGTGTGTATATGTGTGTGTGTGACACGGTCTGTGTTTCTGAATGTGTGTATACATGTGTGTGTGATACTATCTGTGTTTATGAGTGTATGTATATGTGTGTGTGTGACACGGTGTGAGTGTTTCTGAGTGAGAGTATACGTGTGTGTGTGTGACACTGCGTGAGTGTTTCTGAGTGTGTGTATGTGTGTGTGTGTGACACTGTGTGAGTGTTTCTGAGTGTGTATATATGTGTGTGTGTGTGACACTGTATGAGTGTTTCTGAGTGTGTGTGTGTGTGTGTGTGAGACACTGTGTGAGTGTTTCTGAGTGTGTTTATATATGTGTGTGTGTGACACTGTGTGAGTGTTTCTGAGAGTGTATATACGTGTGTGTGTGTGTGACACTGTGTGAGTGTTTCTGAGTGTGTGTATACGTGTGTGTGTGTGACACTGTGTGAGTGTTTCTGAGTGTGTGTATATATGTGTGTGTGTGTGTGTGTGTGACACTGTGTGAGTGTTTCTGATTGTCTGTATATATGTGTGTGTGTGACACTGTCTGTGTTTCTGAGTGTGTGTATATATGTGTGTGTGTGACACTGTCTGTGTTTCTGAGTGTGCGTATATATGTGTGTGTGAATGACACTGTGTGAGTGTTTCTGAGTGTCTGTATATATGTGCGTGTGTGACACTGTCTGTGTTTCTGAGTGTGTGTATATATGTGTGTGTGTGACACTGTCTGTGTTTCTGAGTGTGTGTATATATGTGTGTGTGTGACACTGTGTGAGTGTTTCTGAGTGTGTGTATACATGTGTGTGCGTGACACTGTGTGTGTTTCTGATTGTGTGGATACGTGTGTGTGTGAGTGATACTGTCTGTGTTTCTGAGTATGTGTATATATGTGTGTGTGTGACACTGTGTGAGTGTTCCTGAATGTGTGTATACATGTGTTTGTGACACTGGCTGTGTTTCTGAGTGTGTGTATACGTGTGTGTGTGACACTGTCTGTGTTTCTGAGTGTGTGTATATATGTGTGTGTGACACTGTGTGAATGTTACTGAGTGTGTGTATGTGTGTGTGTGTGTGACATTGTGTGAGTGATTCTGAGTGTGTGTATAAGTGTGTGTGTGTGAGACTGTGTGTGACTGTTTCTGAGTTTGTGTATACGTGTGTGTGTGTGACACTGTGTGAGTGTTTCTGAATGTGTGTGTATGTGTGACACTGTGTGAGTGTTTCTGAGTGTGTGTATATGTGTGCGTGTGTGATACTGTGTGAGTTTTTCTGAGTGTCTGTATATATGTGTGTGTGTGTGACACTGTCTGTGTTTCTGAGTGTGTGTATATATGTGTGTGTGTGTGACACTGTCTGTGTTTCTGAGTGTGTGTATATATGTGTGTGTGTGTGACACTGTGTGAGTGTTTCTGAGTGTCTGTATACTTGTGTGTGTGTGACACTGTCTGTGTTTCTGAGTGTGTGTATATATGTGTGTGTGTGACAATGTCTGTGTTTCTGAGTGTGTGTATATATGTGTGTGTGTGACACTGTGTGAGTGTTTCTGAGTGTGTGTATACATGTGTGTGTGTGACACTGTGTGAGTGTTTCACAGTGTGCGCTTACATGTGTTTGAGTGACACTGTGTGAGTGTTTCTGAGTGTGTGTATATGTGTGTGTGTGACACTGTCTATGTTTCTGAGTGTGTGTATATGTGTGTGTGTGACACTGTCTATGTTTCTGAGTGTGTGTATATGTGTGTGTGTGACACTGTCTGTGTTTCTGAGTGTGTGTATACATGTGTGTGTGACACTGTGTAAGTTTCTGAGTGTGTGTATACGTGTGTGTGTGATACTATCTGTGTTTCTGAGTGTATGTATATGTGTGTGTGTGACACTGTGTGAGTGTTTCTGAGTGTGTGTTTGTGTGTGTGTGTGTGACACTGTGTGAGTGTTTCTGAGTGTGTGTATGTGTGTGTGGGTGTGTGTGACACTGTGTGAGTGTTTCTGAGTGTGTGTATACGTGTGTGTGTGTGACACTGTGTGAGTGTTTCTGAGCGTGTGTATATATGTGTGTGTGTGACACTGTGAGTGTTTCTGAGTGTGTGTATACGTGTGTGTGTGTGTATGACACCGTGTGAGTGTTTCTGAGTGTGTGTATACGTGTGTGTGTGTGACACTGTGCAAGTGTTTCTGAGTGTCTGTATACATGTGTGTGTGTGAAACTGTGTGAGTGTTTCACAGTGTGCGCTTACATGTGTGTGAGTGACACTGTGTGAGTGTTTCTGAGTGTGTGTATACATGTGTGTGTGTGTGACACTGTCTGTGTTTCTGAGTGTGTGTATACGTGTGTGTGTGATACTATCTGTGTTTCTGAGTGTGTGTATACGTGTGTGTGTGTGACACTGTGTGAGTGTTTCTGAGTGTGTGTATGTGTGTGTGTGACACTGTGTGAGTGTTTCTGAGTGTGTGTATGCATGTGTGTGTGACACTGTCTATGTTTCTGAGTGTGTGTATACGTGTGTGTGTGATACTATCTGTGTTTCTGAGTGTATGTATATGTGTGTGTGTGACACTGTGTGCGTGTTTCTGAGTGTGTGTATACGTGTGTGTGTGTGACACTGCGTGAGTGTTTCTGAGTGTGTGTATGTGTGTGTGAGTGTGACACTGTGTGAGTGTTTCTGAGTGTGTGTATACGTGTGTGTGTGTGACACTGTGTGAGTGTTTCTGAGTGTGTGTATGTGTGTGTGGGTGTGTGTGACACTGTGTGAGTGTTTCTGAGTGTGTGTATACGTGTGTGTGTGACACTGTGTGAGTGTTTCTGAGTGTGTGTATATATGTGTGTGTGTGACACTGTGAGTGTTTCTGAGTGTGTGTAGATGTGTGTGTGTGTATGACACTGTGTGAGTGTTTCTGAGTGTGTGTATACGTGTGTGTGTGTGTGACACTGTGCGAGTTTTTCTGAGAGTCTGTATACATGTGTGTGTGTGACACTGTGTGAGTGTTTCACAGTGTGCGCTTACATGTGTGTGTGTGACATTGTGTGAGTGTTTCTGAGTGTGTGTATACATGTGTGTGTGTGACACTGTCTGTGTTTCTGAGTGTGTGTATATGTGTGTGTGTGACACGGTCTGTGTTTCTGAATGTGTGTATACATGTGTGTGTGATACTATCTGTGTTTATGAGTGTATGTATATGTGTGTGTGTGACACGGTGTGAGTGTTTCTGAGTGAGAGTATACGTGTGTGTGTTTGACACTGTGTGAGTGTTTCTGAGTGTGTATATATGTGTGTGTGTGTGACACTGTATGAGTGTTTCTGAGTGTTTGTGTGTGTGTGTGTGTGACACTGTATGAGTGTTTCTGAGTATGTTTATATATGTGTGTGTGTGACACTGTGTGAGTGTTTCTGAGAGTGTATATACGTGTGTGTGTGTGTGACACTGTGTGAGTGTTTCTGAGTGTGTGTATACGTGTGTGTGTGTGACACTGTGTGAGTGTTTCTGAGTGTGTGTATATATGTGTGTGTGTGTGTGTGTGACACTGTGTGAGTGTTTCTGATTGTCTGTATATATGTGTGTGTGTGACACTGTCTGTGTTTCTGAGTGTGTGTATATATGTGTGTGTGTGACACTGTCTGTGTTTCTGAGTGTGCGTATATATGTGTGTGTGAATGACACTGTGTGAGTGTTTCTGAGTGTCTGTATATATGTGCGTGTGTGACACTGTGTGTGTTTCTGAGTGTGTGTATATATATGTGTGTGTGTGACACTGTCTGTGTTTCTGAGTGTGTGTATATATGTGTGTGCGTGACACTGTGTGTGTTTCTGATTGTGTGAATACGTGTGTGTGTGAGTGATACTGTCTGTGTTTCTGAGTATGTGTATATATGTGTGTGTGTGACACTGTGTGAGTGTTCCTGAATGTGTGTATACATGTGTTTGTGACACTGGCTGTGTTTCTGAGTGTGTGTATACGTGTGTGTGTGACACTGTCTGTGTTTCTGAGTGTGTGTATATATGTGTGTGTGACACTGTGTGAATGTTACTGAGTGTGTGTATGTGTGTGTGTGTGTGACACTGTGTGAGTGATTCTGAGTGTGTGTATAAGTGTGTGTGTGTGAGACAGTGTGTGACTGTTTCTGAGTTTGTGTATACGTGTGTGTGTGACACTGTGTGAGTGTTTCTGAATGTGTGTGTATGTGTGACACTGTGTGAGTGTTTCTGAGTGTGTGTATATGTGTGCGTGTGTGATACTGTGTGAGTTTTTCTGAGTGTCTGTATATATGTGTGTGTGTGTGACACTGTCTGTGTTTCTGAGTGTGTGTATATATGTGTGTGTGTGAAACTGTCTGTGTTTCTGAGTGTGTGTATATATGTGTGTGTGTGTGACACTGTGTGAGTGTTTCTAAGTGTCTGTATACTTGTGTGTGTGTGACACTGTCTGTGTTTCTGAGTGTGTGTATATATGTGTGTGTGTGACAATGTCTGTGTTTCTGAGTGTGTGTATATATGTGTGTGTGTGACACTGTGTGAGTGTTTCTGAGTGTGTGTATACATGTGTGTGTGTGACACTGTGTGAGTGTTTCACAGTGTGCGCTTACATGTGTTTGAGTGACACTGTGTGTGTGTTTCTGAGTGTGTGTATATGTGTGTGTGTGACACTGTCTATGTTTCTGAGTGTGTGTATATGTGTGTGTGTGACACTGTCTATGTTTCTGAGTGTGTGTATATGTGTGTGTGTGACACTGTCTGTGTTTCTGAGTGTGTGTATACATGTGTGTGTGACACTGTCTAAGTTTCTGAGTGTGTGTATACGTGTGTGTGTGATACTATCTGTGTTTCTGAGTGTATGTATATGTGTGTGTGTGACACTGTGTGAGTGTTTCTGAGTGTGTGTATACGTGTGTGTGTGTGACACTGTGTGAGTGTTTCTGAGTGTGTGTATGTGTGTGTGGGTGTGTGTGACACTGTGTGAGTGTTTCTGAGTGTGTGTATACGTGTGTGTGTGTGACACTATATGAGTGTTTCTGAGCGTGTGTATATATGTGTGTGTGTGACACTGTGAGTGTTTCTGAGTGTGTGTATACGTGTGTGTGTGTGTATGACACCGTGTGAGTGTTTCTGAGTGTGTGTATACGTGTGTGTGTGTGACACTGTGCGAGTGTTTCTGAGTGTCTGTATACATGTGTGTGTGTGAAACTGTGTGAGTGTTTCACAGTGTGCGCTTACATGTGTGTGAGTGACACTGTGTGAGTGTTTCTGAGTGTGTGTATACATGTGTGTGTGTGTGACACTGTCTGTGTTTCTGAGTGTGTGTATACGTGTGTGTGTGATACTATCTGTGTTTCTGAGTGTATGTATATGTGTGTGTGTGACATGGTCTGTGTTTCTGAGTGTGTGTATACGTGTGTGTGTGATACTATCTGTGTTTCTGAGTGTATGTATATGTGTGTGTGTGACACGTTGTGCGTGTTTCTGAGTGTGTGTATACGTGTGTGTGTGTGACACTGTGTGAGTGTTTCTGAGTGTGTGTATGTGTGTGTGTGACACTGTGTGAGTGTTTCTGAGTGTGTGTATACATGTGTGTGTGACACTGTCTATGTTTCTGAGTGTGTGTATACGTGTGTGTGTGATACTATCTGTGTTTCTGAGTGTATGTATATGTGTGTGTGTGACACTGTGTGCGTGTTTCTGAGTGTGTGTATACGTGTGTGCGTGTGACACTGCGTGAGTGTTTCTGAGTGTGTGTATGTGTGTGTGAGTGTGACACTGTGTGAGTGTTTCTGAGTGTGTGTATACGTGTGTGTGTGTGACACTGTGTGAGTGTTTCTGAGTGTGTGTATGTGTGTGAGGGTGTGTGTGACACTGTGTGAGTGTTTCTGAGTGTGTGTATACGTGTGTGTGTGACACTGTGTGAGTGTTTCTGAGTGTGTGTATATATGTGTGTGTGTGTGACACTGTGAGTGTTTCTGAGTGTGTGTAGATGTGTGTGTGTGTATGACACTGTGTGAGTGTTTCTGAGTGTGTGTATAGGTGTGTGTGTGTGACACTGTGCGAGTGTTTCTGAGTGTCTGTATACATGTGTGTGTGTGACACTGTGTGAGTGTTTCACAGTGTGCGCTTACATGTGTGTGAGCGACATTGTGTGAGTGTTTCTGAGTGTATGTATACATGTGTGTGTGTGACACTGTCTGTGTTTCTGAGTGTGTGTATATGTGTGTGTGTGACACGGTCTGTGTTTCTGAATGTGTGTATACGTGTGTGTGTGACACTGTCTGTGTTTCTGAGTGTGTGTATACGTGCGTGTGTGATAATATCTGTGTTTATGAGTGTATGTATATGTGTGTGTGTGACACGGTGTGAGTGTTTCTGAGTGTGTGTATACGTGTGTGTGTGTGACACTGCGTGAGTGTTTCTGAGTGTGTGTATGTGTGTGTGTGTGACACTGTGTGAGTGTTTCTGAGTGTGTATATATGTGTGTGTGTGTGTGAGTCACTGTATGAGTGTTTCTGAGTGTGTGTGTGACACTGTGTGAGTGTTTCTGAGTGTGTGTATATATGTGTGTGTGTGTGACACTGTGTGAGTGTTTCTGAGAGTGTGTATACGTGTGTGTGTGTGTGACACTGTGTGAGTGTTTCTGAGTGTGTGTATACGTGTGTGTGTGTGACACTGTGTGAGTGTTTCTGAGTGTGTGTATATATGTGTGTGTGTGTGTGTGTGTGTGACACTGTGTGAGTGTTTCTGATTGTCTGTATATATCTGTTTGTGTGACACTGTCTGTGTTTCTGAGTGTGTGTATATATGTGTGTGTGTGTGACACTGTGTGAGTGTTTCACAGTGTCTGTATATATGTGCGTGTGTGACACTGTCTGTGTTTCTGAGTGTGTGTATATATATGTGTGTGTGTGACACTGTCTGTGTTTCTGAGTGTGTGTATATATGTGTGTGTGTGACACTGTGTGTGTTTCTGATTGTGTGGATACGTGTGTGTGTGAGTGACACTGTCTGTGTTTCTGAGTGTGTGTATATATGTGTGTGTGTGTGACACTGTGTGAGTGTTTCTGAATGTGTGTATACATGTGTTTGTGACACTGTCTGTGTTTCTGAGTGTGTGTATACGTGTGTGTGTGACACTGTCTGTGTTTCTGAGTGTGTGTATACGTGTGTGTGACACGGTTTGTGTTTCTGAGAGTGTGTATACGTGTGTGTGTGTGTGACACTGTGTGAGTGTTTCTGAGTGTGTGTATACGTGTGTGTGTGTGACACTGTGTAAGTGTTTCTGAGTGTGTGTATATATGTGTGTGTGTGTGTGTGACACTGTGTGAGTGTTTCTGATTGTCTGTATATATGTGTTTGTGTGACACTGTCTGTGTTTCTGAGTGTGTGTATATATGTGTGTGTGTGACACTGTCTGTGTTTCTGAGTGTGTGTATATATGTGTGTGTGTGTGACACTGTGTGAGTGTTTCTGAGTATCTGTATACATGTGTGTGTGTGACACTGTGTGTGTTTCTGAGTGTGTGTATATATGTGTGTGTGTGACACTGGCTGTGTTTCTGAGTGTGTGTATATATGTGTGTGTGTGACACTGTGTGAGTGTTTCTGAGTGTGTGTATACATGTTTGTGTGTGACACTGTGTGAGTGTTTCACAGAGTGCGCTTACATGTGTGTGAGTGACACTGTGTGAGTGTTTCTGAGTGCGTGTATACGTGTGTGTGTGACACTGTCTATGTTTCTGAGTGTGTGTATATGTGTGTGTGTGACAGTGTCTATGTTTCTGAGTGTGTGTATATGTGTGTGTGTCACACTGTCTGTGTTTCTGAGTGTGTGTATTATTGTGTGTGTGACACTGTCTATGTTTCTGAGTCTGTGTATACGTGTGTGTGTGATACTATCTGTGTTTCTGAGTGTATGTATATGTGTGTGTGTGACACTGTGTGAGTGTTTCTGAGTGTGTGTATGTGTGTGTGTGTGTGACACTGTGTGAGTGTTTCTGAGTGTGTGTATACGTGTGTGTGTGTGACACTGTGTGAGTGTTTCTGAGTGTGTGTATACGTGTGTGTGTGTGACACTGTGTGAGTGTTTCTGAGCGTGTGTATATATGTGTGTGTGTGACACTGTGAGTGTTTCTGAGTGTGTGTATACGTGTGTGTTTGTATGACACTGTGTGAGTGTTTCTGAGTGTGTGTATACGTGTGTGTGTGTGACACTGTGCGAGTGTTTCTGAGTGTCTGTATACATGTGTGTGTGTGAAACTGTGTGAGTGTTTCACAGTGTGCGCTTACATGTGTGTGAGTGACACTGTGTGAGTGTTTCTGAGTGTGTGTATACATGTGTGTGTGTGTGACACTGTCTGTGTTTCTGAGTGTGTGTATATGTGTGTGTGACACGGTCTGTGTTTCTGAATGTGTGTATACGTGTGTGTGTGACACTGTCTGTGTTTCTGAGTGTGTGTATACGTGCGTGTGTGATAATATCTGTGTTTATGAGTGTATGTATATGTGTGTGTGTGACACGGTGTGAGTGTTTCTGAGTGTGTGTATACGTGTGCGTGTGTGACACTGCGTGAGTGTTTCTGAGTGTGTGTATGTGTGTGTGTGTGACACTGTGTGAGTGTTTCTGAGTGTGTATATATGTGTGTGTGTGTGTGAGTCACTGTATGAGTGTTTCTGAGTGTGTGTGTGACACTGTGTGAGTGTTTCTGAGTGTGTGTATATATGTGTGTGTGTGTGACACTGTCTATGTTTCTGAGTGTGTGTATATGTGTGTGTGTGACAGTGTCTATGTTTCTGAGTGTGTGTATATGTGTGTGTGTGACACTGTCTGTGTTTCTGAGTGTGTGTATTATTGTGTGTGTGACACTGTCTATGTTTCTGAGTGTGTGTATACGTGTGTGTGTGATACTATCTGTGTTTCTGAGTGTATGTATATGTGTGTGTGTGACACTGTGTGAGTGTTTCTGAGTGTGTGTATGTGTGTGTGTGTGTGACACTGTGTGAGTGTTTCTGAGTGTGTGTATACGTGTGTGTGTGTGACACTGTGTGAGTGTTTCTGAGTGTGTGTATACGTGTGTGTGTGTGACACTGTGTGAGTGTTTCTGAGCGTGTGTATATATGTGTGTGTGTGACACTGTGAGTGTTTCTGAGTGTGTGTATACGTGTGTGTTTGTATGACACTGTGTGAGTGTTTCTGAGTGTGTGTATACGTGTGTGTGTGTGACACTGTGCGAGTGTTTCTGAGTGTCTGTATACATGTGTGTGTGTGAAACTGTGTGAGTGTTTCACAGTGTGCGCTTACATGTGTGTGAGTGACACTGTGTGAGTGTTTCTGAGTGTGTGTATACATGTGTGTGTGTGACACTGTCTGTGTTTCTGAGTGTGTGTATATGTGTGTGTGACACGGTCTGTGTTTCTGAATGTGTGTATACGTGTGTGTGTGACACTGTCTGTGTTTCTGAGTGTGTGTATACGTGCGTGTGTGATAATATCTGTGTTTATGAGTGTATGTATATGTGTGTGTGTGACACGGTGTGAGTGTTTCTGAGTGTGTGTATACGTGTGCGTGTGTGACACTGCGTGAGTGTTTCTGAGTGTGTGTATGTGTGTGTGTGTGACACTGTGTGAGTGTTTCTGAGTGTGTATATATGTGTGTGTGTGTGTGAGTCACTGTATGAGTGTTTCTGAGTGTGTGTGTGACACTGTGTGAGTGTTTCTGAGTGTGTGTATATATGTGTGTGTGTGTGACACTGTGTGAGTGTTTCTGAGAGTGTGTATACGTGTGTGTGTGTGTGACACTGTGTGAGTGTTTCTGAGTGTGTGTATACGTGTGTGTGTGTGACACTGTGTGAGTGTTTCTGAGTGTGTGTATATATGTGTGTGTGTGTGTGTGTGTGTGACACTGTGTGAGTGTTTCTGATTGTCTGTATATATGTGTTTGTGTGACACTGTCTGTGTTTCTGAGTGTGTGTATATATGTGTGTGTGTGTGACACTGTGTGAGTGTTTCACAGTGTCTGTATATATGTGCGTGTGTGACACTGTCTGTGTTTCTGAGTGTGTGTATATATATGTGTGTGTGTGACACTGTCTGTGTTTCTGAGTGTGTGTATATATGTGTGTGTGTGACACTGTGTGTGTTTCTGATTGTGTGGATACGTGTGTGTGTGAGTGACACTGTCTGTGTTTCTGAGTGTGTGTATATATGTGTGTGTGTGTGACACTGTGTGAGTGTTTCTGAATGTGTGTATACATGTGTTTGTGACACTGTCTGTGTTTCTGAGTGTGTGTATACGTGTGTGTGTGACACTGTCTGTGTTTCTGAGTGTGTGTATACGTGTGTGTGACACGGTTTGTGTTTCTGAGAGTGTGTATACGTGTGTGTGTGTGTGACACTGTGTGAGTGTTTCTGAGTGTCTGTATACGTGTGTGTGTGTGACACTGTGTAAGTGTTTCTGAGTGTCTGTATACATGTGTGTGTGTGACACTGTGTGTGTTTCTGAGTGTGTGTATATATGTGTGTGTGTGACACTGGCTGTGTTTCTGAGTGTGTGTATATATGTGTGTGTGTGACACTGTGTGAGTGTTTCTGAGTGTGTGTATACATGTTTGTGTGTGACACTGTGTGAGTGTTTCACAGAGTGCGCTTACATGTGTGTGAGTGACACTGTGTGAGTGTTTCTGAGTGCGTGTATACGTGTGTGTGTGACACTGTCTATGTTTCTGAGTGTGTGTATATGTGTGTGTGTGACAGTGTCTATGTTTCTGAGTGTGTGTATATGTGTGTGTGTGACACTGTCTGTGTTTCTGAGTGTGTGTATTATTGTGTGTGTGACACTGTCTATGTTTCTGAGTGTGTGTATACGTGTGTGTGTGATACTATCTGTGTTTCTGAGTGTATGTATATGTGTGTGTGTGACACTGTGTGAGTGTTTCTGAGTGTGTGTATGTGTGTGTGTGTGTGACACTGTGTGAGTGTTTCTGAGTGTGTGTATACGTGTGTGTGTGTGACACTGTGTGAGTGTTTCTGAGTGTGTGTATACGTGTGTGTGTGTGACACTGTGTGAGTGTTTCTGAGCGTGTGTATATATGTGTGTGTGTGACACTGTGAGTGTTTCTGAGTGTGTGTATACGTGTGTGTTTGTATGACACTGTGTGAGTGTTTCTGAGTGTGTGTATACGTGTGTGTGTGTGACACTGTGCGAGTGTTTCTGAGTGTCTGTATACATGTGTGTGTGTGAAACTGTGTGAGTGTTTCACAGTGTGCGCTTACATGTGTGTGAGTGACACTGTGTGAGTGTTTCTGAGTGTGTGTATACATGTGTGTGTGTGTGACACTGTCTGTGTTTCTGAGTGTGTGTATATGTGTGTGTGACACGGTCTGTGTTCCTGAGTGTGTGTATACGTGTGTATGTGACACTGTCTGTGTTTCTGAGTGTGTGTATACGTGTGTGTGTGATACTATCTGTGTTTCTGAGTGTATGTATATGTGTGTGTGTGACACAGTCTGTGTTTCTGAGTGTGTGTATACGTGTGTGTGTGATACTATCTGTGTTTCTGAGTGTATGTATATGTGTGTGTGTGACACGTTGTGAGTGTTTCTGAGTGTGTGTATACGTGTGTGTGTGTGACACTGTGTGAGTGTTTCTGAGTGTGTGTATGTGTGTGTGTGACACTGTGTGAGTGTTTCTGAGTGTGTGTATACATGTATGTGTGACACTGTCTATGTTTCTGAGTGTGTGTATACGTGTGTGTGTGATACTATCTGTGTTTCTGAGTGTATGTATATGTGTGTGTGTGACACTGTGTGCGTGTTTCTGAGTGTGTGTATACGTGTGTGTGTGTGACACTGCGTGAGTGTTTCTGAGTGTGTGTATGTGTGTGTGAGTGTGACACTGTGTGAGTGTTTCTGAGTGTGTGTATACGTGTGTGTGTGTGACACTGTGTGAGTGTTTCTGAGTGTGTGTATGTGTGTGTGGGTGTGTGTGACACTGTGTGAGTGTTTCTGAGTGTGTGTATACGTGTGTGTGTGTGACACTGTGTGAGTGTTTCTGAGTGTGTGTATATATGTGTGTGTGTGACACTGTGAGTGTTTCTGAGTGTGTGTAGATGTGTGTGTGTGTATGACACTGTGTGAGTGTTTCTGAGTGTGTGTATACGTGTGTGTGTGTGACACTGTGCAAGTGTTTCTGAGTGTCTGTATACATGTGTGTGTGTGACACTGTGTGAGTGTTTCACAGTGTGCGCTTACATGTGTGTGAGCGACATTGTGTGAGTGTTTCTGAGTGTGTGTATACATGTGTGTGTGTGACACTGTCTGTGTTTCTGAGTGTGTGTATATGTGTGTGTGTGACACGGTCTGTGTTTCTGAATGTGTGTATACGTGTGTGTGTGACACTGTCTGTGTTTCTGAGTGTGTGTATATGTGCGTGTGTGATAATATCTGTGTTTATGAGTGTATGTATATGTGTGTGTGTGACACGGTGTGAGTGTTTCTGAGTTTGTGTATACGTGTGTGTGTGTGACACTGCGTGAGTGTTTCTGAGTGTGTGTATGTGTGTGTGTGTGTGACACTGTGTGAGTGTTTCTGAGTGTGTATATATGTGTGTGTTTGTGTGAGACACTGTATGAGTGTTTCTGAGTGTGTGTGTGTGTGTGTGGGACACTGTGTGAGTGTTTCTGAGTGTGTGTATATATGTGTGTGTGTGACACTGTGTGAGTGTTTCTGAGAGTGTGTATACGTGTGTGTGTGTGACACTGTGTGAGTGTTTCTGAGTGTGTGTATACGTGTGTGTGTGTGACACTGTGTGAGTGTTTCTGAGTGTGTGTATATATGTGTGTGTGTGTGTGACACTGTGTGAGTGTTTCTGATTGTCTGTATATATGTGTTTGTGTGACACTGTCTGTGTTTCTGAGTGTGTGTATATATGTGTGTGTGGGACACTGTCTGTGTTTCTGAGTGTGCGTATATATGTGTGTGTGTGTGACACTGTGTGAGTGTTTCTGAGTGTCTGTATATATGTGCGTGTGTGACACTGTCTGTGTTTCTGTGTGTGTGTATATATATGTGTGTGTGTGACACTGTCTGTGTTTCTGAGTGTGTGTATATATGTGTGTGTGTGACACTGTGTGTGTTTCTGATTGTGTGGATACGTGTGTGTGTGAGTGACACTGTCTGTGTTTCTGAGTGTGTGTATATATGTGTGTGTGTGTGACACTGTGTGAGTGTTTCTGAATGTGTGTATACATGTGTTTGTGACACTGTCTGTGTTTCTGAGTGTGTGTATACGTGTGTGTGTGACACTGTCTGTGTTTCTGAGTGTGTGTATACGTGTGTGTGACACGGTTTGTGTTTCTGAGAGTGTGTATACGTGTGTGTGTGTGTTTGACACTGTGTGAGTGTTTCTGAGTGTGTGTATACGTGTGTGTGTGACACTGTCTATGTTTCTGAGTGTGTGTATATGTGTGTGTGTGACAGTGTCTATGTTTCTGAGTGTGTGTATATGTGTGTGTGTGACACTGTCTGTGTTTCTGAGTGTGTGTATTATTGTGTGTGTGACACTGTCTATGTTTCTGAGTGTGTGTATACGTGTGTGTGTGATACTATCTGTGTTTCTGAGTGTATGTATATGTGTGTGTGTGACACTGTGTGAGTGTTTCTGAGTGTGTGTATGTGTGTGTGTGTGTGACACTGTGTGAGTGTTTCTGAGTGTGTGTATACGTGTGTGTGTGTGACACTGTGTGAGTGTTTCTGAGTGTGTGTATACGTGTGTGTGTGTGACACTGTGTGAGTGTTTCTGAGCGTGTGTATATATGTGTGTGTGTGACACTGTGAGTGTTTCTGAGTGTGTGTATACGTGTGTGTTTGTATGACACTGTGTGAGTGTTTCTGAGTGTGTGTATACGTGTGTGTGTGTGACACTGTGCGAGTGTTTCTGAGTGTCTGTATACATGTGTGTGTGTGAAACTGTGTGAGTGTTTCACAGTGTGCGCTTACATGTGTGTGAGTGACACTGTGTGAGTGTTTCTGAGTGTGTGTATACATGTGTGTGTGTGTGACACTGTCTGTGTTTCTGAGTGTGTGTATATGTGTGTGTGACACGGTCTGTGTTCCTGAGTGTGTGTATACGTGTGTATGTGACACTGTCTGTGTTTCTGAGTGTGTGTATACGTGTGTGTGTGATACTATCTGTGTTTCTGAGTGTATGTATATGTGTGTGTGTGACACAGTCTGTGTTTCTGAGTGTGTGTATACGTGTGTGTGTGATACTATCTGTGTTTCTGAGTGTATGTATATGTGTGTGTGTGACAAGTTGTGAGTGTTTCTGAGTGTGTGTATATGTGTGTGTGTGTGACACTGTGTGAGTGTTTCTGAGTGTGTGTATGTGTGTGTGTGACACTGTGTGAGTGTTTCTGAGTGTGTGTATACATGTATGTGTGACACTGTCTATGTTTCTGAGTGTGTGTATACGTATGTGTGTGATACTATCTGTGTTTCTGAGTGTATGTATATGTGTGTGTGTGACACTGTGTGCGTGTTTCTGAGTGTGTGTATACGTGTGTGTGTGTGACACTGCGTGAGTGTTTCTGAGTGTGTGTATGTGTGTGTGAGTGTGACACTGTGTGAGTGTTTCTGAGTGTGTGTATACGTGTGTGTGTGTGACACTGTGTGAGTGTTTCTGAGTGTGTGTATGTGTGTGTGGGTGTGTGTGACACTGTGTGAGTGTTTCTGAGTGTGTGTATACGTGTGTGTGTGTGACACTGTGTGAGTGTTTCTGAGTGTGTGTATATATGTGTGTGTGTGACACTGTGAGTGTTTCTGAGTGTGTGTAGATGTGTGTGTGTGTATGACACTGTGTGAGTGTTTCTGAGTGTGTGTATACGTGTGTGTGTGTGACACTGTGCAAGTGTTTCTGAGTGTCTGTATACATGTGTGTGTGTGACACTGTGTGAGTGTTTCACAGTGTGCGCTTACATGTGTGTGAGCGACATTGTGTGAGTGTTTCTGAGTGTGTGTATACATGTGTGTGTGTGACACTGTCTGTGTTTCTGAGTGTGTGTATATGTGTGTGTGTGACACGGTCTGTGTTTCTGAATGTGTGTATACGTGTGTGTGTGACACTGTCTGTGTTTCTGAGTGTGTGTATATGTGCGTGTGTGATAATATCTGTGTTTATGAGTGTATGTATATGTGTGTGTGTGACACGGTGTGAGTGTTTCTGAGTTTGTGTATACGTGTGTGTGTGTGACACTGCGTGAGTGTTTCTGAGTGTGTGTATGTGTGTGTGTGTGTGACACTGTGTGAGTGTTTCTGAGTGTGTATATATGTGTGTGTGTGTGTGAGACACTGTATGAGTGTTTCTGAGTGTGTGTGTGTGTGTGTGACACTGTGTGAGTGTTTCTGAGTGTGTGTATATATGTGTGTGTGTGACACTGTGTGAGTGTTTCTGAGAGTGTGTATACGTGTGTGTGTGTGACACTGTGTGAGTGTTTCTGAGTGTGTGTATACGTGTGTGTGTGTGACACTGTGTGAGTGTTTCTGAGTGTGTGTATATATGTGTGTGTGTGTGTGACACTGTGTGAGTGTTTCTGATTGTCTGTATATATGTGTTTGTGTGACACTGTCTGTGTTTCTGAGTGTGTGTATATATGTGTGTGTGGGACACTGTCTGTGTTTCTGAGTGTGCGTATATATGTGTGTGTGTGACACTGTGTGAGTGTTTCTGAATGTGTGTATACATGTGTTTGTGACACTGTCTGTGTTTCTGAGTGTGTGTATACGTGTGTGTGTGACACTGTCTGTGTTTCTGAGTGTGTGTATACGTGTGTGTGACACGGTTTGTGTTTCTGAGAGTGTGTATACGTGTGTGTGTGTGTTTGACACTGTGTGAGTGTTTCTGAGTGTGTGTATACGTGTGTGTGTGTGTGACACTGTGTGAGTGTTTCTGAGTGTGTGTATATATGTGTGTGTGTGTGTGTGTGACACTGTGTGAGTGTTTCTGATTGTCTGTATATATGTGTTTGTGTGACACTGTCTGTGTTTCTGAGTGTGTGTATATATGTGTGTGTGTGTGACACTGTCTGTGTTTCTGAGTGTGTGTATATATGTGTGTGTGTGTGAAACTGTGTGAGTGTTTCTGAGTGTCTGTATACATGTGTGTGTGTGAAACTGTGTGAGTGTTTCACAGTGTGCGCTTCCATGTGTGTGAGTGACACTGTGTGAGTGTTTCTGAGTGTGTGTATACATGTGTGTGTGTGTGACACTGTCTGTGTTTCTGAGTGTGTGTATATGTGTGTGTGACACGGTCTGTGTTTCTGAGTGTGTGTATACGTGTGTGTGTGACACTGTCTGTGTTTCTGAGTGTATGTATATGTGTGTGTGTGACACGTTGTGAGTGTTTCTGAGTGTGTGTATACGTGTGTGTGTGTGACACTGTGTGAGTGTTTCTGAGTGTGTGTATACGTGTGTGTGTGTGACACTGTGTGAGTGTTTCTGAGTGTGTGTATATATGTGTGTGTGACACTGTGAGTGTTTCTGAGTGTGTGTAGATGTGTGTGTGTGTATGACACTGTGTGAGTGTTTCTGAGTGTGTGTATACGTGTGTGTGTGTGACACTGTGTGAGTGTTTCTGAGTGTGTGTATATATGTGTGTGTGTGACACTGTGTGAGTGTTTCTGAGAGTGTGTATACGTGTGTGTGTGTGTGACACTGTGTGAGTGTTTCTGAGTGTGTGTATACGTGTGTGTGTGTGACACTGTGTGAGTGTTTCTGAGTGTGTGTATATATGTGTGTGTGTGTGTGACACTGTGTGAGTGTTTCTGATTGTCTGTATATATGTGTTTGTGTGACACTGTCTGTGTTTCTGAGTGTGTGTATATATGTGTGTGTGTATATATGTGTGTGTGTGACACTGTCTGTGTTTCTGAGTGTGCGTATATATGTGTGTGTGTGTGACACTGTGTGAGTGTTTCTGAGTGTCTGTATATATGTGCGTGTGTGACACTGTCTGTGTTTCTGAGTGTGTGTATATATATGTGTGTGTGTGACACTGTCTGTGTTTCTGAGTGTGAGTATATATGTGTGTGTGTATATATGTGTGTGTGTGACACTGTGTGTGTTTCTGACTGTGTGGATACGTGTGTGTGTGAGTGACACTGTCTGTGTTTCTGAGTGTGTGTATATATGTGTGTGTGCGACACTGTGTGAGTGTTTCTGAATGTGTGTATACATGTGTTTGTGACACTGTCTGTGTTTCTGAGTGTGTGTATACGTGTGTGTGTGACACTGTCTGTGTTTCTGAGTGTGTGTATACGTGTGTGTGACACGGTTTGTGTTTCTGAGAGTTTGTATACGTGTGTGTGTGTGTGACACTGTGTGAGTGTTTCTGAGTGTGTGTATACGTGTGTGTGTGTGACACTGTGTGAGTGTTTCTGAGCGTGTGTATATATGTGTGTGTGTGTGTGTGACACTGTGTGAGTGTTTCTGATTGTCTGTATATATGTGTTTGTGTGACACTGTCTGTGTTTCTGAGTGTGTGTATATATGTGTGTGTGTGAAACTGTCTGTGTTTCTGAGTGTGTGTATATATGTGTGTGTGTGTGACACTGTGTGAGTTTTTCTGAGTGTCTGTATACATGTGTGTGTGTGACACTGTGTGTGTTTCTGAGTGTGTGTATATATGTGTGTGTGTGACACTGTCTGTGGTTCTGAGTGTGTGTATATATGTGTGTGTGTGACACTGTGTGAGTGTTTCTGAGTGTGTGTATACATGTGTGTGTATGTGACACTGTGTGAGTGTTTCACAGTGTGCGCTTACATGTGTGTGAGCGACATTGTGTGAGTGTTTCTGAGTGTGTGTATACATGTGTGTGTGTGACACTGTCTGTGTTTCTGAGTGTGTGTATATGTGTGTGTGTGACACGGTCTGTGTTTCTGAATGTGTGTATACGTGTGTGTGACACTGTCTGTGTTTCTGAGTGTGTGTATATGTGCGTGTGTGATAATATCTGTGTTTATGAGTGTATGTATATGTGTGTGTGTGACACGGTGTGAGTGTTTCTGAGTGTGTGTATACGTGTGTGTGTGTGACACTGCGTGAGTGTTTCTGAGTGTGTGTATGTGTGTGTGTGTGTGACACTGTGTGAGTGATTCTGAGTGTGTATATATGTGTGTGTGTGTGTGAGACACTGTATGAGTGTTTCTGAGTGTGTGTGTGTGTGTGTGTGACACTGTGTGAGTGTTTCTGAGTGTGTGTATATATGTGTGTGTGTGACACTGTGTGAGTGTTTCTGAGAGTGTGTATACGTGTGTGTGTGTGACACTGTGTGAGTGTTTCTGAGTGTGTGTATACGTGTGTGTGTGTGACACTGTGTGAGTGTTTCTGAGTGTGTGTATATATGTGTGTGTGTGTGTGACACTGTGTGAGTGTTTCTGATTGTCTGTATATATGTGTTTGTGTGACACTGTCTGTGTTTCTGAGTGTGTGTATATATGTGTGTGTGGGACACTGTCTGTGTTTCTGAGTGTGCGTATATATGTGTGTGTGTGTGACACTGTGTGAGTGTTTCTGAGTGTCTGTATATATGTGCGTGTGTGACACTGTCTGTGTTTCTGTGTGTGTGTATATATATGTGTGTGTGTGACACTGTCTGTGTTTCTGAGTGTGTGTATATATGTGTGTGTGTGACACTGTGTGTGTTTCTGATTGTGTGGATACGTGTGTGTGTGAGTGACACTGTCTGTGTTTCTGAGTGTGTGTATATATGTGTGTGTGTGTGACACTGTGTGAGTGTTTCTGAATGTGTGTATACATGTGTTTGTGACACTGTCTGTGTTTCTGAGTGTGTGTATACGTGTGTGTGTGACACTGTCTGTGTTTCTGAGTGTGTGTATACGTGTGTGTGACACGGTTTGTGTTTCTGAGAGTGTGTATACGTGTGTGTGTGTGTTTGACACTGTGTGAGTGTTTCTGAGTGTGTGTATACGTGTGTGTGTGTGTGACACTGTGTGAGTGTTTCTGAGTGTGTGTATATATGTGTGTGTGTGTGTGTGACACTGTGTGAGTGTTTCTGATTGTCTGTATATATGTGTTTGTGTGACACTGTCTGTGTTTCTGAGTGTGTGTATATATGTGTGTGTGTGTGACACTGTCTGTGTTTCTGAGTGTGTGTATACGTGTTTGTGTGACACTGTGTGAGTGTTTCTGAGTGTGTGTATATATGTGTGTGTGTGTGTGTGACACTGTGTGAGTGTTTCTGATTGTCTGTATATATGTGTTTGTGTGACACTGTCTGTGTTTCTGAGTGTGTGTATATATGTGTGTGTGTATATATGTGTGTGTGTGACACTGTCTGTGTTTCTGAGTGTGCGTATATATGTGTGTGTGTGTGACACTGTGTGAGTGTTTCTGAGTGTCTGTATATATGTGCGTGTGTGACACTGTCTGTGTTTCTGAGTGTGTGTATATATATGTGTGTGTGTGACACTGTCTGTGTTTCTGAGTGTGAGTACATATGTGTGTGTGTATATATGTGTGTGTGTGACACTGTGTGTGTTTCTGATTGTGTGGATACGTGTGTGTGTGAGTGACACTGTCTGTGTTTCTGAGTGTGTGTATATATGTGTGTGTGCGACACTGTGTGAGTGTTTCTGAATGTGTGTATACATGTGTTTGTGAGACTGTCTGTGTTTCTGAGTGTGTGTATACGTGTGTGTGTGACACTGTCTGTGTTTCTGAGTGTGTGTATACGTGTGTGTGACACGGTTTGTGTTTCTGAGAGTTTGTATACGTGTGTGTGTGTGTGACACTGTGTGAGTGTTTCTGAGTGTGTGTATACGTGTGTGTGTGTGACACTGTGTGAGTGTTTCTGAGCGTGTGTATATATGTGTGTGTGTGTGTGTGACACTGTGTGAGTGTTTCTGATTGTCTGTATATATGTGTTTGTGTGACACTGTCTGTGTTTCTGAGTGTGTGTATATATGTGTGTGTGTGAAACTGTCTGTGTTTCTGAGTGTGTGTATATATGTGTGTGTGTGTGACACTGTGTGAGTGTTTCTGAGTGTCTGTACACATGTGTGTGTGTGACACTGTGTGTGTTTCTGAGTGTGTGTATATATGTGTGTGTGTGACACTGTCTGTGGTTCTGAGTGTGTGTATATATGTGTGTGTGTGACACTGTGTGAGTGTTTCTGAGTGTGTGTATACATGTGTGTGTGTGTGACACTGCGTGAGTGTTTCACAGTGTGTGCTTACATGTGCATGAGTGACACTGTGTGAGTGTTTCTGAGTGTGTGTATACGTGTGTGTGTGACATGGTCTGTGTTTCTGAGTGTGTGTATACGTGTGTGTGTGACACTGTCTGTGTTTCTGAGTGTGTGTATACGTGTGTGTGACACGGTTTGTGTTTCTGAGAGTGTGTATACGTGTGTGTGTGTGTTTGACACTGTGTGAGTGTTTCTGAGTGTGTGTATACGTGTGTGTGTGTGTGACACTGTGTGAGTGTTTCTGAGTGTGTGTATATATGTGTGTGTGTGTGTGTGACACTGTGTGAGTGTTTCTGATTGTCTGTATATATGTGTTTGTGTGACACTGTCTGTGTTTCTGAGTGTGTGTATATATGTGTGTGTGTGTGACACTGTCTGTGTTTCTGAGTGTGTGTATACGTGTGTGTGTGACACTGTGTGAGTGTTTCTGAGTGTGTGTATATATGTGTGTGTGTGTGTGTGACACTGTGTGAGTGTTTCTGATTGTCTGTATATATGTGTTTGTGTGACACTGTCTGTGTTTCTGAGTGTGTGTATATATGTGTGTGTGTATATATGTGTGTGTGTGACACTGTCTGTGTTTCTGAGTGTGCGTATATATGTGTGTGTGTGTGACACTGTGTGAGTGTTTCTGAGTGTCTGTATATATGTGCGTGTGTGACACTGTCTGTGTTTCTGAGTGTGTGTATATATATGTGTGTGTGTGACACTGTCTGTGTTTCTGAGTGTGAGTACATATGTGTGTGTGTATATATGTGTGTGTGTGACACTGTGTGTGTTTCTGATTGTGTGGATACGTGTGTGTGTGAGTGACACTGTCTGTGTTTCTGAGTGTGTGTATATATGTGTGTGTGCGACACTGTGTGAGTGTTTCTGAATGTGTGTATACATGTGTTTGTGAGACTGTCTGTGTTTCTGAGTGTGTGTATATATGTGTGTGTGTGTGTGACACTGTGTGAGTGTTTCTGATTGTCTGTATATATGTGTTTGTGTGACACTGTCTGTGTTTCTGAGTGTGTGTATATATGTGTGTGTGGGACACTGTCTGTGTTTCTGAGTGTGCGTATATATGTGTGTGTGTGTGACACTGTGTGAGTGTTTCTGAGTGTCTGTATATATGTGCGTGTGTGACACTGTCTGTGTTTCTGTGTGTGTGTATATATATGTGTGTGTGTGACACTGTCTGTGTTTCTGAGTGTGTGTATATATGTGTGTGTGTGACACTGTGTGTGTTTCTGATTGTGTGGATACGTGTGTGTGTGAGTGACACTGTCTGTGTTTCTGAGTGTGTGTATATATGTGTGTGTGTGTGACACTGTGTGAGTGTTTCTGAATGTGTGTATACATGTGTTTGTGACACTGTCTGTGTTTCTGAGTGTGTGTATACGTGTGTGTGTGACACTGTCTGTGTTTCTGAGTGTGTGTATACGTGTGTGTGACACGGTTTGTGTTTCTGAGAGTGTGTATACGTGTGTGTGTGTGTTTGACACTGTGTGAGTGTTTCTGAGTGTGTGTATACGTGTGTGTGTGTGTGACACTGTGTGAGTGTTTCTGAGTGTGTGTATATATGTGTGTGTGTGTGTGTGACACTGTGTGAGTGTTTCTGATTGTCTGTATATATGTGTTTGTGTGACACTGTCTGTGTTTCTGAGTGTGTGTATATATGTGTGTGTGTGTGACACTGTCTGTGTTTCTGAGTGTGTGTATACGTGTGTGTGTGACACTGTGTGAGTGTTTCTGAGTGTGTGTATATATGTGTGTGTGTGTGTGTGACACTGTGTGAGTGTTTCTGATTGTCTGTATATATGTGTTTGTGTGACACTGTCTGTGTTTCTGAGTGTGTGTATATATGTGTGTGTGTATATATGTGTGTGTGTGACACTGTCTGTGTTTCTGAGTGTGCGTATATATGTGTGTGTGTGTGACACTGTGTGAGTGTTTCTGAGTGTCTGTATATATGTGCGTGTGTGACACTGTCTGTGTTTCTGAGTGTGTGTATATATATGTGTGTGTGTGACACTGTCTGTGTTTCTGAGTGTGAGTACATATGTGTGTGTGTATATATGTGTGTGTGTGACACTGTGTGTGTTTCTGATTGTGTGGATACGTGTGTGTGTGAGTGACACTGTCTGTGTTTCTGAGTGTGTGTATATATGTGTGTGTGCGACACTGTGTGAGTGTTTCTGAATGTGTGTATACATGTGTTTGTGAGACTGTCTGTGTTTCTGAGTGTGTGTATACGTGTGTGTGTGACACTGTCTGTGTTTCTGAGTGTGTGTATACGTGTGTGTGACACGGTTTGTGTTTCTGAGAGTTTGTATACGTGTGTGTGTGTGTGACACTGTGTGAGTGTTTCTGAGTGTGTGTATACGTGTGTGTGTGTGACACTGTGTGAGTGTTTCTGAGCGTGTGTATATATGTGTGTGTGTGTGTGTGACACTGTGTGAGTGTTTCTGATTGTCTGTATATATGTGTTTGTGTGACACTGTCTGTGTTTCTGAGTGTGTGTATATATGTGTGTGTGTGAAACTGTCTGTGTTTCTGAGTGTGTGTATATATGTGTGTGTGTGTGACACTGTGTGAGTGTTTCTGAGTGTCTGTATACATGTGTGTGTGTGACACTGTGTGTGTTTCTGAGTGTGTGTATATATGTGTGTGTGTGACACTGTCTGTGGTTCTGAGTGTGTGTATATATGTGTGTGTGTGACACTGTGTGAGTGTTTCTGAGTGTGTGTATACATGTGTGTGTGTGTGACACTGCGTGAGTGTTTCACAGTGTGTGCTTACATGTGCGTGAGTGACACTGTGTGAGTGTTTCTGAGTGTGTGTATACGTGTGTGTGTGACATGGTCTGTGTTTCTGAGTGTGTGTATACGTGTGTGTGTGACACTGTCTGTGTTTCTGAGTGTGTGTATACGTGTGTGTGACACGGTTTGTGTTTCTGAGAGTGTGTATACGTGTGTGTGTGTGTTTGACACTGTGTGAGTGTTTCTGAGTGTGTGTATACGTGTGTGTGTGTGTGACACTGTGTGAGTGTTTCTGAGTGTGTGTATATATGTGTGTGTGTGTGTGTGACACTGTGTGAGTGTTTCTGATTGTCTGTATATATGTGTTTGTGTGACACTGTCTGTGTTTCTGAGTGTGTGTATATATGTGTGTGTGTGTGACACTGTCTGTGTTTCTGAGTGTGTGTATACGTGTGTGTGTGACACTGTGTGAGTGTTTCTGAGTGTGTGTATATATGTGTGTGTGTGTGTGTGACACTGTGTGAGTGTTTCTGATTGTCTGTATATATGTGTTTGTGTGACACTGTCTGTGTTTCTGAGTGTGTGTATATATGTGTGTGTGTATATATGTGTGTGTGTGACACTGTCTGTGTTTCTGAGTGTGCGTATATATGTGTGTGTGTGTGACACTGTGTGAGTGTTTCTGAGTGTCTGTATATATGTGCGTGTGTGACACTGTCTGTGTTTCTGAGTGTGTGTATATATATGTGTGTGTGTGACACTGTCTGTGTTTCTGAGTGTGAGTACATATGTGTGTGTGTATATATGTGTGTGTGTGACACTGTGTGTGTTTCTGATTGTGTGGATACGTGTGTGTGTGAGTGACACTGTCTGTGTTTCTGAGTGTGTGTATATATGTGTGTGTGCGACACTGTGTGAGTGTTTCTGAATGTGTGTATACATGTGTTTGTGAGACTGTCTGTGTTTCTGAGTGTGTGTATACGTGTGTGTGTGACACTGTCTGTGTTTCTGAGTGTGTGTATACGTGTGTGTGACACGGTTTGTGTTTCTGAGAGTTTGTATACGTGTGTGTGTGTGTGACACTGTGTGAGTGTTTCTGAGTGTGTGTATACGTGTGTGTGTGTGACACTGTGTGAGTGTTTCTGAGCGTGTGTATATATGTGTGTGTGTGTGTGTGACACTGTGTGAGTGTTTCTGATTGTCTGTATATATGTGTTTGTGTGACACTGTCTGTGTTTCTGAGTGTGTGTATATATGTGTGTGTGTGAAACTGTCTGTGTTTCTGAGTGTGTGTATATATGTGTGTGTGTGTGACACTGTGTGAGTGTTTCTGAGTGTCTGTATACATGTGTGTGTGTGACACTGTGTGTGTTTCTGAGTGTGTGTATATATGTGTGTGTGTGACACTGTCTGTGGTTCTGAGTGTGTGTATATATGTGTGTGTGTGACACTGTGTGAGTGTTTCTGAGTGTGTGTATACATGTGTGTGTGTGTGACACTGCGTGAGTGTTTCACAGTGTGTGCTTACATGTGCGTGAGTGACACTGTGTGAGTGTTTCTGAGTGTGTGTATACGTGTGTGTGTGACATGGTCTGTGTTTCTGAGTGTGTGTATACGTGTGTGTGTGATACTATCTGTGTTTCTGAGTGTATGTATATGTGTGTGTGTGACACGTTGTGCGTGTTTCTGAGTGTGTGTATACGTGTGTGTGTGTGACACTGTGTGAGTGTTTCTGAGTGTGTGTATGTGTGTGTGTGACACTGTGTGAGTGTTTCTGAGTGTGTGTATACATGTGTGTGTGACACTGTCTATGTTTCTGAGTGTGTGTATACGTGTGTGTGTGATACTATCTGTGTTTCTGAGTGTATGTATATGTGTGTGTGTGACACTGTGTGCGTGTTTCTGAGTGTGTGTATACGTGTGTGCGTGTGACACTGCGTGAGTGTTTCTGAGTGTGTGTATGTGTGTGTGAGTGTGACACTGTGTGAGTGTTTCTGAGTGTGTGTATACGTGTGTGTGTGTGACACTGTGTGAGTGTTTCTGAGTGTGTGTATATATGTGTGTGTGTGTGTGTGACACTGTGTGAGTGTTTCTGATTGTCTGTATATATGTGTTTGTGTGACACTGTCTGTGTTTCTGAGTGTGTGTATATATGTGTGTGTGTGACACTGTCTGTGTTTCTGAGTGTGCGTATATATGTGTGTGTGTGTGACACTGTGTGAGTGTTTCTGAATGTGTGTATACATGTGTTTGTGACACTGTCTGTGTTTCTGAGTGTGTGTATACGTGTGTGTGTGACACTGTCTGTGTTTCTGAGTGTGTGTATACGTGTGTGTGACACGGTTTGTGTTTCTGAGAGTGTGTATACGTGTGTGTGTGTGTTTGACACTGTGTGAGTGTTTCTGAGTGTGTGTATACGTGTGTGTGTGTGTGACACTGTGTGAGTGTTTCTGAGTGTGTGTATATATGTGTGTGTGTGTGTGTGACACTGTGTGAGTGTTTCTGATTGTCTGTATATATGTGTTTGTGTGACACTGTCTGTGTTTCTGAGTGTGTGTATATATGTGTGTGTGTGTGACACTGTCTGTGTTTCTGAGTGTGTGTATATATGTGTGTGTGTGTGAAACTGTGTGAGTGTTTCTGAGTGTCTGTATACATGTGTGTGTGTGAAACTGTGTGAGTGTTTCACAGTGTGCGCTTCCATGTGTGTGAGTGACACTGTTTGAGTGTTTCTGAGTGTGTGTATACATGTGTGTGTGTGTGACACTGTCTGTGTTTCTGAGTGTGTGTATATGTGTGTGTGACACGGTCTGTGTTTCTGAGTGTGTGTATACGTGTGTGTGTGACACTGTCTGTGTTTCTGAGTGTATGTATATGTGTGTGTGTGACACGTTGTGAGTGTTTCTGAGTGTGTGTATACGTGTGTGTGTGTGACACTGTGTGAGTGTTTCTGAGTGTGTGTATACGTGTGTGTGTGTGACACTGTGTGAGTGTTTCTGAGTGTGTGTACATATGTGTGTGTGACACTGTGAGTGTTTCTGAGTGTGTGTAGATGTGTGTGTGTGTATGACACTGTGTGAGTGTTTCTGAGTGTGTGTATACGTGTGTGTGTGTGACACTGTGTGAGTGTTTCTGAGTGTGTGTATATATGTGTGTGTGTGACACTGTGTGAGTGTTTCTGAGAGTGTGTATACGTGTGTGTGTGTGTGACACTGTGTGAGTGTTTCTGAGTGTGTGTATACGTGTGTGTGTGTGACACTGTGTGAGTGTTTCTGAGTGTGTGTATATATGTGTGTGTGTGTGTGTGACACTGTGTGAGTGTTTCTGATTGTCTGTATATATGTGTTTGTGTGACACTGTCTGTGTTTCTGAGTGTGTGTATATATGTGTGTGTGTATATATGTGTGTGTGTGACACTGTCTGTGTTTCTGAGTGTGCGTATATATGTGTGTGTGTGTGACACTGTGTGAGTGTTTCTGAGTGTCTGTATATATGTGCGTGTGTGACACTGTCTGTGTTTCTGAGTGTGTGTATATATATGTGTGTGTGTGACACTGTCTGTGTTTCTGAGTGTGAGTACATATGTGTGTGTGTATATATGTGTGTGTGTGACACTGTGTGTGTTTCTGATTGTGTGGATACGTGTGTGTGTGAGTGACACTGTCTGTGTTTCTGAGTGTGTGTATATATGCGTGTGTGCGACACTGTGTGAGTGTTTCTGAATGTGTGTATACATGTGTTTGTGACACTGTCTGTGTTTCTGAGTGTGTGTATACGTGTGTGTGTGACACTGTCTGTGTTTCTGAGTGTGTGTATACGTGTGTGTGACACGGTTTGTGTTTCTGAGATTTTGTATACGTGTGTGTGTGTGTGACACTGTGTGAGTGTTTCTGAGTGTGTGTATACGTGTGTGTGTGTGACAATGTGTGAGTGTTTCTGAGCGTGTGTATATATGTGTGTGTGTGTGTGTGACACTGTGTGAGTGTTTCTGATTGTCTGTATATATGTGTTTGTGTGACACTGTCTGTGGTTCTGAGTGTGTGTATATATGTGTGTGTGTGACACTGTGTGAGTGTTTCTGAGTGTGTGTATACATGTGTGTGTGTGTGACACTGTGTGAGTGTTTCACAGTGTGTGCTTACATGTGCGTGAGTGACACTGTGTGAGTGTTTCTGAGTGTGTGTATACGTGTGTGTGTGACATGGTCTGTGTTTCTGAGTGTGTGTATACGTGTGTGTGTGATACTATCTGTGTTTCTGAGTGTATGTATATGTGTGTGTGTGACACGTTGTGCGTGTTTCTGAGTGTGTGTATACGTGTGTGTGTGTGACACTGTGTGAGTGTTTCTGAGTGTGTGTATGTGTGTGTGTGACACTGTGTGAGTGTTTCTGAGTGTGTGTATACATGTGTGTGTGACACTGTCTATGTTTCTGAGTGTGTGTATACGTGTGTGTGTGATACTATCTGTGTTTCTGAGTGTATGTATATGTGTGTGTGTGACACTGTGTGCGTGTTTCTGAGTGTGTGTATACGTGTGTGCGTGTGACACTGCGTGAGTGTTTCTGAGTGTGTGTATGTGTGTGTGAGTGTGACACTGTGTGAGTGTTTCTGAGTGTGTGTATACGTGTGTGTGTGTGACACTGTGTGAGTGTTTCTGAGTGTGTGTATGTGTGTGTGGGTGTGTGTGACACTGTGTGAGTGTTTCTGAGTGTGTGTATACGTGTGTGTGTGACACTGTGTGAGTGTTTCTGAGTGTGTGCATATATGTGTGTGTGTGTGACACTGTGAGTGTTTCTGAGTGTGTGTAGATGTGTGTGTGTGTATGACACTGTGTGAGTGTTTCTGAGTGTGTGTATAGGTGTGTGTGTGTGACACTGTGCGAGTGTTTCTGAGTGTCTGTATACATGTGTGTGTGTGACACTGTGTGAGTGTTTCACAGTGTGCGCTTACATGTGTGTGAGTGACATTGTGTGAGTGTTTCTGAGTGTATGTATACATGTGTGTGTGTGACACTGTCTGTGTTTCTGAGTGTGTATATATGTGTGTGTGTGACACGGTCTGTGTTTCTGAATGTGTGTATACGTGTGTGTGTGACACTGTCTGTGTTTCTGAGTGTGTGTATACGTGCGTGTGTGATAATATCTGTGTTTATGAGTGTATGTATATGTGTGTGTGTGACACGGTGTGAGTGTTTCTGAGTGTGTGTATACGTGTGTGTGTGTGACACTGCGTGAGTGTTTCTGAGTGTGTGTATGTGTGTGTGTGTGACACTGTGTGAGTGTTTCTGAGTGTGTATATATGTGTGTGTGTGTGTGAGTCACTGTATGAGTGTTTCTGAGTGTGTGTGTGACACTGTGTGAGTGTTTCTGAGTGTGTGTATATATGTGTGTGTGTGACACTGTGTGAGTGTTTCTGAGAGTGTGTATACGTGTGTGTGTGTGTGACACTGTGTGAGTGTTTCTGAGTGTGTGTATACGTGTGTGTGTGTGACACTGTGTGAGTGTTTCTGAGTGTGTGTATATATGTGTGTGTGTGTGTGTGTGTGTGACACTGTGTGAGTGTTTCTGATTGTCTGTATATATGTGTTTGTGTGACACTGTCTGTGTTTCTGAGTGTGTGTATATATGTGTGTGTGTGTGACACTGTGTGAGTGTTTCACAGTGTCTGTATATATGTGCGTGTGTGACACTGTCTGTGTTTCTGAGTGTGTGTATATATATGTGTGTGTGTGACACTGTCTGTGTTTCTGAGTGTGTGTATATATGTGTGTGTGTGACACTGTGTGTGTTTCTGATTGTGTGGATACGTGTGTGTGTGAGTGACACTGTCTGTGTTTCTGAGTGTGTGTATATATGTGTGTGTGTGACACTGTGTGAGTGTTTCTGAATGTGTGTATACATGTGTTTGTGACACTGTCTGTGTGTCTGAGTGTGTGTATACGTGTGTGTGTGACACTGTCTGTGTTTCTGAGTGTGTGTATACGTGTGTGTGACACGGTTTGTGTTTCTGAGAGTGTGTATACGTGTGTGTGTGTGTGACACTGTGTGAGTGTTTCTGAGTGTGTGTATACGTGTGTGTGTGTGACACTGTGTGAGTGTTTCTGATTGTCTGTATATATGTGTTTGTGTGACACTGTCTGTGTTTCTGAGTGTGTGTATATATGTGTGTGTGTGACACTGTCTGTGTTTCTGAGTGTGTGTATATATGTGTGTGTGTGTGACACTGTGTGAGTGTTTCTGAGTGTCTGTATACATGTGTGTGTGTGACACTGTGTGTGTTTCTGAGTGTGTGTATATATGTGTGTGTGTGACACTGGCTGTGTTTCTGAGTGTGTGTATATATGTGTGTGTGTGACACTGTGTGAGTGTTTCTGAGTGTGTGTATACATGTGTGTGTGTGACACTGTGTGAGTGTTTCACAGAGTGCGCTTACATGTGTGTGAGTGACACTGTGTGAGTGTTTCTGAGTGCGTGTATACGTGTGTGTGTGACACTGTCTATGTTTCTGAGTGTGTGTATATGTGTGTGTGTGACAGTGTCTATGTTTCTGAGTGTGTGTATATGTGTGTGTGTGACACTGTCTGTGTTTCTGAGTGTGTGTATTATTGTGTGTGTGACACTGTCTATGTTTCTGAGTGTGTGTATACGTGTGTGTGTGATACTATCTGTGTTTCTGAGTGTATGTATATGTGTGTGTGTGACACTGTGTGAGTGTTTCTGAGTGTGTGTATGTGTGTGTGTGTGTGACACTGTGTGAGTGTTTCTGAGTGTGTGTATACGTGTGTGTGTGTGACACTGTGTGAGTGTTTCTGAGTGTGTGTATACGTGTGTGTGTGTGACACTGTGTGAGTGTTTCTGAGCGTGTGTATATATGTGTGTGTGTGACACTGTGAGTGTTTCTGAGTGTGTGTATACGTGTGTGTTTGTATGACACTGTGTGAGTGTTTCTGAGTGTGTGTATACGTGTTTGTGTGTGACACTGTGCGAGTGTTTCTGAGTGTCTGTATACATGTGTGTGTGTGAAACTGTGTGAGTGTTTCACAGTGTGCGCTTACATGTGTGTGAGTGACACTGTGTGAGTGTTTCTGAGTGTGTGTATACATGTGTGTGTGTGTGACACTGTCTGTGTTTCTGAGTGTGTGTATATGTGTGTGTGACACGGTCTGTGTTCCTGAGTGTGTGTATACGTGTGTATGTGACACTGTCTGTGTTTCTGAGTGTGTGTATACGTGTGTGTGTGATACTATCTGTGTTTCTGAGTGTATGTATATGTGTGTGTGTGACACAGTCTGTGTTTCTGAGTGTGTGTATACGTGTGTGTGTGATACTATCTGTGTTTCTGAGTGTATGTATATGTGTGTGTGTGACACGTTGTGAGTGTTTCTGAGTGTGTGTATACGTGTGTGTGTGTGACACTGTGTGAGTGTTTCTGAGTGTGTGTATGTGTGTGTGTGACACTGTGTGAGTGTTTCTGAGTGTGTGTATACATGTATGAGTGACACTGTCTATGTTTCTGAGTGTGTGTATACGTGTGTGTGTGATACTATCTGTGTTTCTGAGTGTATGTATATTTGTGTGTGTGACACTGTGTGCGTGTTTCTGAGTGTGTGTATACGTGTGTGTGTGTGACACTGCGTGAGTGTTTCTGAGTGTGTGTATGTGTGTGTGAGTGTGACACTGTGTGAGTGTTTCTGAGTGTGTGTATACGTGTGTGTCTGTGACACTGTGTGAGTGTTTCTGAGTGTGTGTATGTGTGTGTGGGTGTGTGTGACACTGTGTGAGTGTTTCTGAGTGTGTGTATACGTGTGTGTGTGTGACACTGTGTGAGTGTTTCTGAGTGTGTGTATATATGTGTGTGTGTGACACTGTGAGTGTTTCTGAGTGTGTGTAGATGTGTGTGTGTGTATGACACTGTGTGAGTGTTTCTGAGTGTGTGTATACGTGTGTGTGTGTGACACTGTGCAAGTGTTTCTGAGTGTCTGTATACATGTGTGTGTGTGACACTGTGTGAGTGTTTCACAGTGTGCGCTTACATGTGTGTGAGCGACATTGTGTGAGTGTTTCTGAGTGTGTGTATACATGTGTGTGTGTGACACTGTCTGTGTTTCTGAGTGTGTGTATATGTGTGTGTGTGACACGGTCTGTGTTTCTGAATGTGTGTATACGTGTGTGTGTGACACTGTCTGTGTTTCTGAGTGTGTGTATATGTGCGTGTGTGATAATATCTGTGTTTATGAGTGTATGTATATGTGTGTGTGTGACACGGTGTGAGTGTTTCTGAGTGTGTGTATACGTGTGTGTGTGTGACACTGCGTGAGTGTTTCTGAGTGTGTGTATGTGTGTGTGTGTGTGACACTGTGTGAGTGTTTCTGAGTGTGTATATATGTGTGTGTGTGTGTGAGACACTGTATGAGTGTTTCTGAGTGTGTGTGTGTGTGTGTGTGACACTGTGTGAGTGTTTCTGAGTGTGTGTATATATGTGTGTGTGTGACACTGTGTGAGTGTTTCTGAGAGTGTGTATACGTGTGTGTGTGTGACACTGTGTGAGTGTTTCTGAGTGTGTGTATACGTGTGTGTGTGTGACACTGTGTGAGTGTTTCTGAGTGTGTGTATATATGTGTGTGTGTGTGTGACACTGTGTGAGTGTTTCTGATTGTCTGTATATATGTGTTTGTGTGACACTGTCTGTGTTTCTGAGTGTGTGTATATATGTGTGTGTGGGACACTGTCTGTGTTTCTTAGTGTGCGTATATATGTGTGTGTGTGTGACACTGTGTGAGTGTTTCTGAGTGTCTGTATATATGTGCGTGTGTGACACTGTCTGTGTTTCTGTGTGTGTGTATATATATGTGTGTGTGTGACACTGTCTGTGTTTCTGAGTGTGTGTATATATGTGTGTGTGTGACACTGTGTGTGTTTCTGATTGTGTGGATACGTGTATGTGTGAGTGACACTGTCTGTGTTTCTGAGTGTGTGTATATATGTGTGTGTGTGTGACACTGTGTGAGTGTTTCTGAATGTGTGTATACATGTGTTTATGACACTGTCTGTGTTTCTGAGTGTGTGTATACGTGTGTGTGTGACACTGTCTGTGTTTCTGAGTGTGTGTATACGTGTGTGTGACACGGTTTGTGTTTCTGAGAGTGTGTATACGTGTGTGTGTGTGTTTGACACTGTGTGAGTGTTTCTGAGTGTGTGTATACGTGTGTGTGTGTGTGACACTGTGTGAGTGTTTCTGAGTGTGTGTATATATGCGTGTGTGTGTGTGTGACACTGTGTGAGTGTTTCTGATTGTCTGTATATATGTGTTTGTGTGACACTGTCTGTGTTTCTGAGTGTGTGTATATATGTGTGTGTGTGTGACACTGTCTGTGTTTCTGAGTGTGTGTATATATGTGTGTGTGTGTGAAACTGTGTGAGTGTTTCTGAGTGTCTGTATACATGTGTGTGTGTGAAACTGTGTGAGTGTTTCACAGTGTGCGCTTCCATGTGTGTGAGTGACACTGTGTGAGTGTTTCTGAGTGTGTGTATACATGTGAGTGTGTGTGACACTGTCTGTGTTTCTGAGTGTGTGTATATGTGTGTGTGACACGGTCTGTGTTTCTGAGTGTGTGTATACGTGTGTGTGTGACACTGTCTGTGTTTCTGAGTGTATGTATATGTGTGTGTGTGACACGTTGTGAGTGTTTCTGAGTGTGTGTATACGTGTGTGTGTGTGACACTGTGTGAGTGTTTCTGAGTGTGTGTATACGTGTGTGTGTGTGACACTGTGTGAGTGTTTCTGAGTGTGTGTATATATGTGTGTGTGACACTGTGAGTGTTTCTGAGTGTGTGTAGATGTGTGTGTGTGTATGACACTGTGTGAGTGTTTCTGAGTGTGTGTATACGTGTGTGTGTGTGACACTGTGCGAGTGTTTCTGAGTGTCTGTATACATGTGTGTGTGTGACACTGTGTGAGTGTTTCACAGTGTGCGCTTACATGTGTGTGAGCGACATTGTGTGAGTGTTTCTGAGTGTGTGTATACATGTGTGTGTGTGACACTGTCTGTGTTTCTGAGTGTGTGTATATGTGTGTGTGTGACACGGTCTGTGTTTCTGAATGTGTGTATACGTGTGTGTGTGACATTGTCTGTGTTTCTGAGTGTGTGTATACGTGCGTGTGTGATAATATCTGTGTTTATGAGTGTATGTATATGTGTGTGTGTGACACGGTGTGAGTGTTTCTGAGTGTGTGTATACGTGTGTGTGTGTGACACTGCGTGAGTGTTTCTGAGTGTGTGTATGTGTGTGTGTGTGACACTGTGTGAGTGTTTCTGAGTGTGTATATATGTGTGTGTGTGTGTGAGACACTGTATGAGTGTTTCTGAGTGTGTGTATACGTGTGTGTGTGTGACACTGTGTGAGTGTTTCTGAGTGTGTGTATATATGTGTGTGTGTGACACTGTGTGAGTGTTTCTGAGAGTGTGTATACGTGTGTGTGTGTGTGACACTGTGTGAGTGTTTCTGAGTGTGTGTATACGTGTGTGTGTGTGACACTGTGTGAGTGTTTCTGAGTGTGTGTATATATGTGTGTTTGTGTGTGTGACACTGTGTGAGTGTTTCTGATTGTCTGTATATATGTGTTTGTGTGACACTGTCTGTGTTTCTGAGTGTGTGTATATATGTGTGTGTGTATATATGTGTGTGTGTGACACTGTCTGTGTTTCTGAGTGTGCGTATATATGTGTGTGTGTGTGACACTGTGTGAGTGTTTCTGAGTGTCTGTATATATGTGCGTGTGTGACACTGTCTGTGTTTCTGATTGTGTGTATATATATGTGTGTGTGTGACACTGTCTGTGTTTCTGAGTGTGAGTATATATGTGTGTGTGTATATATGTGTGTGTGTGACACTGTGTGTGTTTCTGATTGTGTGGATACGTGTGTGTGTGAGTGACACTGTCTGTGTTTCTGAGTGTGTGTATATATGTGTGTGTGCGACACTGTGTGGGTGTTTCTGAATGTGTGTATACATGTGTTTGTGACACTGTCTGTGTTTCTGAGTGTGTGTATACGTGTGTGTGTGACACTGTCTGTGTTTCTGAGTGTGTGTATACGTGTGTGTGACACGGTTTGTGTTTCTGAGAGTTGGTATACGTGTGTGTGTGTGTGACACTGTGTGAGTGTTTCTGAGTGTGTGTATACGTGTGTGTGTGTGACACTGTGTGAGTGTTTCTGAGCGTGTGTATATATGTGTGTGTGTGTGTGTGACACTGTGTGAGTGTTTCTGATTGTCTGTATGTATGTGTTTGTGTGACACTGTCTGTGTTTCTGAGTGTGTGTATATATGTGTGTGTGTGAAACTGTCTGTGTTTCTGAGTGTGTGTATATATGTGTGTGTGTGTGACACTGTGTGAGTGTTTCTGAGTGTCTGTATACATGTGTGTGTGTGACACTGTGTGTGTTTCTGAGTGTGTGTATATATGTGTGTGTGTGACACTGTCTGTGGTTCTGAGTGTGTGTATATATGTGTGTGTGTGACACTGTGTGAGTGTTTCTGAGTGTGTGTATACATGTGTGTGTGTGTGACACTGTGTGAGTGTTTCACAGTGTGTGCTTACATGTGCATGAGTGACACTGTGTGAGTGTTTCTGAGTGTGTGTATATGTGTGTGTGTGACACTGTCTGTGTTTCTGAGTGTGTGTATACATGTGTGTGTGACACTGTCTATGTTTCTGAGTGTGTGTATTCGTGTGTGTGTGTGACACTGTGTGAGTGTTTCTGAGTGTGTGTATGTGTGTGTGGGTGTGTGTGACACTGTGTGAGTGTTTCTGAGTGTGTGTATACGTGTGTGTGTGTGACACTGTGTGAGTGTTTCTGAGCGTGTGTATATATGTTTGTGTGTGACACTGTGAGTGTTTCTGAGTGTGTGTATACGTGTGTGTGTGTATGACACTGTGTGAGTGTTTCTGAGTGTGTGTATACGTGTGTGTGTGTGACACTGTGCGAGTGTTTCTGAGTGTCTGTATACATGTGTGTGTGTGAAACTGTGTGAGTGTTTCACAGTGTGCGCTTACATGTGTGTGAGTGACACTGTGTGAGTGTTTCTGAGTGTGTGTATACATGTGTGTGTGTGTGACACTGTCTGTGTTTCTGAGTGTGTGTATATGTGTGTGTGACACGGTCTGTGTTTATGAGTGTGTGTATACGCGTGTGTGACACTGTCTGTGTTTCTGAGTGTGTGTATACGTGTGTGTGTGATACTATCTGTGTTTCTGAGTGTATGTATATGTGTGTGTGTGACACGTTGTGAGTGTTTCTGAGTGTGTGTATACGTGTGTGTGTGTGACACTGTGTGAGTGTTTCTGAGCGTGTGTATATGTGTGTGTGTGTGACACTGTGAGTGTTTCTGAGTGTGTGTATACGTGTGTGTGTGTATGACACCGTGTGAGTGTTTCTGAGTGTGTGTATACGTGTGTGTGTGTGACACTGTGCGAGTGTTTCTGAGTGTCTGTATACATGTGTGTGTGAAACTGTGTGAGTGTTTCACAGTGTGCGCTTACATGTGTGTGAGTGACACTGTGTGAGTGTTTCTGAGTGTGTGTATACATGTGTGTGTGTGTGACACTGTCTGTGTTTCTGAGTGTGTGTATGCGTGTGTGTGTGATACTATCTGTGATTCTGAGTGTATGTATATGTTTGTGTTTGACACGGTCTGTGTTTCTGAGTGTGTGTATACGTGTGTGTGTGATACTATCTGTGTTTCTGAGTGTATGTATATGTGTGTGTGTGACACGTTGTGAGTGTTTCTGAGTGTGTGTATACGTGTGTGTGTGTGACACTGTGTGAGTGTTTCTGAGTGTGTGTATGTGTGTGTGTGACACTGTGTGAGTGTTTCTGAGTGTGTGTATACATGTGTGTGTGACACTGTCTATGTTTCTGAGTGTGTGTATACGTGTGTGTGTGATACTATCTGTGTTTCTGAGTGTATGTATATGTGTGTGTGTGAAACTGTGTGCGTGTTTCTGAGTGTGTGTATACGTGTGTGTGTGTGACACTGCGTGAGTGTTTCTGAGTGTGTGTATGTGTGTGTGAGTGTGACACTGTGTGAGTGTTTCTGAGTGTGTGTATACGTGTGTGTGTGTGACACTGTGTGAGTGTTTCTGAGTATGTGTATGTGTGTGTGGGTGTGTGTGACACTGTGTGAGTGTTTCTCAGTGTGTGTATACGTGTGTGTGTGTGACACTGTGTGAGTGTTTCTGAGTGTGTGTATATCTGTGTGTGTGTGACACTGTGAGTGTTTCTGAGTGTGTGTAGATGTGTGTGTGTGTATGACACTGTGTGAGTGTTTCTGAGTGTGTGTATACGTGTGTGTGTGTGACACTGTGCGAGTGTTTCTGAGTGTCTGTATACATGTGTGTGTGTGACACTTTGTGAGTTTTTCACAGTGTGCGCTTACATGTGTGTGAGCGACATTGTGTGAGTGTTTCTGTGTGTGTGTATACATGTGTGTGTGTGACACTGTCTGTGTTTCTGAGTGTGTGTATATGTGTGTGTGTGACACGGTCTGTGTTTCTGAATGTGTGTATACGTGTGTGTGACACTGTCTGTGTTTCTGAGTGTGTGTATACGTGCGTGTGTGATAATATCTGTGTTTATGAGTGTATGTATATGTGTGTGTGTGACACGGTGTGAGTGTTTCTGAGTGTGTGTATATATGTGTGTGTGTGACACTGCGTGAGTGTATCTGAGTGTGTGTATGTGTGTGTGTGTGACACTGTGTGAGTGTTTCTGAGTGTGTATATATGTGTGTGTGTGTGTGAGTCACTGTATGAGTGTTTCTGAGTGTGTGTGTGTGTGTGACACTGTGTGAGTGTTTCTGAGTGTGTGTATATATGTGTGTGTGTGACACTGTGTGAGTGTTTCTGAGAGTGTGTATACGTGTGTGTGTGTGTGACACTGTGTGAGTGTTTCTGCGTGTGTGTATACGTGGGGGTGTGTGACACTGTGTGAGTGTTTCTGAGTGTGTGTATATATGTGTGTGTGTGTGTGACACTGTGTGAGTGTTTCTGATTGTCTGTATATATGTGTTTGTGTGACACTGTCTGTGTTTCTGAGTGTATGTATATATGTGTGTGTGTGACACTGTCTGTGTTTCTGAGTGTGCGTATATATGTGTGTGTGTGTGACACTGTGTGAGTGTTTCTGAGTGTCTGTATATATGTGCGTGTGTGACACTGTCTGTGTTTCTGAGTGTGTGTATATATATGTGTGTGTGTGACACTGTCTGTGTTTCTGAGTGTGTGTATATATGTGTGTGTGTGACACTGTGTGTGTTTCTGAATGTGTGGATACGTGTGTGTGTGAGTGACACTATCTGTGTTTATGAGTATGTGTATATATGTGTGTGTGTGACACTGTGTGAGTGTTTCTGAATGTGTGTATACATGTGTTTGTGACACTGTATGTGTTTCTGAGTGTGTGTATACGTGTGTGTGTGACACTGTCTGTGTTTCTGAGTGTGTGTATACGTGTGTGTGTGACACTGTGTGAGTGTTTCTGAGTGTGTGTATACGTGTGTGTGTGTGACACTGTGTGAGTGTTTCTGAGTGTGTGTATATATGTGTGTGTGTGTGTGTGAGACTGTGTGAGTGTTTCTGATTGTCTGTATATATGTGTTTGTGTGACACTGTCTGTGTTTCTGAGTGTGTGTATATATGTGTGTGTGTGACACTGTCTGTGTTTCTGAGTGTGTGTATATATGTGTGTGTGTGTGACACTGTGTGAGTGTTTCTGAGTGTCTGTATACATGTGTGTGTGTGACACTGTCTGTGTTTCTGAGTGTGTGTATATATGTGTGTGTGTGACACTGTCTGTGTTTCTGAGTGTGTGTATATATGTGTGCGTGTGACACTATGTGAGTGTTTCTGAGTGTGTGTATACATGTGTGTGTGTGACACTGTGTGAGTGTTTCTGAGTGTGTGTATACGTGTGTGTGTGACACTGTCTATGTTTCTGAGTGTGTGTATATGTGTGTGTGTGACACTGTCTATGTTTCTGAGTGTGTGTATATGTATGTGTGTGACACTGTCTGTGTTTCTGAGTGTGTGTATACATGTGTGTGTGACACTGTCTATGTTTCTGAGTGTGTGTATACGTGTGTGTGTGATACTATCTGTGTTTCTGAGTGTATGTATATGTGTGTGTGTGACACTGTGTGAGTGTTTCTGAGTGTGTGTATGTGTGTGTGTGTGTGACACTGTGTGAGTGTTTGTGAGTGTGTGTATACGTGTGTGTGTGTGACACTGTGTGAGTGTTTCTGAGTGTGTGTATGTGTGTGTGGGTGTGTGTGACACTGTGTGAGTGTTTCTGAGTGTGTGTATACGTGTGTGTGTGTGACACTGTGTGAGTGTTTCTGAGCTTGTGTATATATGTGTGTGTGTGACACTGTGAGTGTTTGAGTGTGTGTATACGTGTGTGTGTGTATGACACTGTGTGAGTGTTTCTGAGTGTGTGTATACGTTTGTGTGTGTGACACTGTGCGAGTGTTTCTGAGTGTCTGTATACATGTGTGTGTGTGAAACTGTCTGAGTGTTTCACAGTGTGCGCTTACATGTGTGTGAGTGACACTGTGTGAGTGTTTCTGAGTGTGTGTATACATGTGTGTGTGTGTGACACTGTCTGTGTTTCTGAGTGTGTGTATATGTGTGTGTGACACGGTCTGTGTTTCTGAGTGTGTGTATACGTGTGTGTGTGACACTGTCTGTGTTTCTGAGTGTGTGTATACGTGTGTGTGTGTGATACTATCTGTGTTTCTGAGTGTGTGTGTGTGTGTGTGTGACACTGTGTGAGTGTTTCTGAGTGTGTGTATACATGTGTGTGTGACACTGTCTATTTTTCAGAGTGTGTGTATACGTGTTTGTGTGATACTATCTGTGTTACTGAGTGTATGTATGTGTGTGTGTGACACTGTGTGCGTGTTTCTGAGTGTGTGTATACGGATGTGTGCGACACTGTGTGTTTCTGAGTGTGTGTATACGTGTGTGTGACACGGTTTGTGTTTCTGAGAGTGTGTATACGTGTGTGTGTGTGTGACACTGTGTGAGTGTTTCTGAGTGTGTGTATACGTGTGTGTGTGTGTGACACTGTGTGAGTGTTTCTGAGTGTGTGTATATATGTGTGTGTGTGTGTGTGACACTGTGTGAGTGTTTCTGATTGTCTGTATATATGTGTTTGTGTGACACTGTCTGTGTTTCTGAGTGTGTGTATATATGTGTGTGTGTGACACTGTCTGTGTTTCTGAGTGTGTGTATATATGTGTGTGTGTGTGAAACTGTGTGAGTGTTTCTGAGTGTCTGTATACATGTGTGTGTGTGAAACTGTGTGAGTGTTTCACAGTGTGCGCTTACATGTGTGTGAGTGACACTGTGTGACTGTTTCTGAGTGTGTGTATACATGTGTGTGTGTGTGACACTGTCTGTGTTTCTGAGTGTGTGTATATGTGTGTGTGACACGGTCTGTGTTTCTGAGTGTGTTTATACGTGTGTGTGTGACACTGTCTGTGTTTCTGAGTGTGTGTATACGTGTGTGTGTGATACTATCTGTGTTTCTGAGTGTATGTATATGTGTGTGTGACACTGTGTGCGTGTTTCTGAGTGTGTGTATACGTGTGTGTGTGTGACACTGCGTGAGTGTTTCTGAGTGTGTGTATGTGTGTGTGTGTGTGACACTGTGTGAGTGTTTCTGAGTATGTGTATACGTGTGTGTGTGTGACACTGTGTGAGTGTTTCTGAGTGTGTGTATTTATGTCTGGGTGTGTGTGACACTGTGTGAGTGTTTCTGAGTGTGTGTATACGCGTGTGTGTGTGACACTGTGTGAGTGTTTCTGAGTGTGTGTATATATGTGTGTGTGTGACACTGTGAGTGTTTCTGAATGTGTGTAGATGTGTGTGTGTGTATGACACTGTGTGAGTGTTTCTGAGTGTGTGTATACGTGTGTGTGTGTGACACTGTGTGAGTGTTTCTGAGTGTGTGTATATATGTGTGTGTGTGTGTGTGACACTGTGTGAGTGTTTCTGATTGTCTGTATATATGTGTTTGTGTGACACTGTCTGTGTTTCTGAGTGTGTGTATATATGTGTGTGTGTGACACTGTCTGTGTTTCTGAGTGTGTGTATATATGTGTGTGTGTGACACTGTGTGTGTTTCTGATTGTGTGGATACGTGTGTGTGTGTGTGACACTGTGTGAGTGTTTCTGAATGTGTGTATACATGTGTTTGTGACACTGTCTGTGTTTCTGAGTGTGTGTATACGTGTGTGTGCGACACTGTGTGTTTCTGAGTGTGTGTATACGTGTGTGTGACACGGTTTGTGTTTCTGAGAGTGTGTATACGTGTGTGTGTGTGTGACACTGTGTGAGTGTTTCTGAGTGTGTGTATACGTGTGTGTGTGTGTGTGACACTGTGTGAGTGTTTCTGAGTGTGTGTATATATGTGTGTGTGTGTGTGTGACACTGTGTGAGTGTTTCTGATTGTCTGTATATATGTGTTTGTGTGACACTGTCTGTGTTTCTGAGTGTGTGTATATATGTGTGTGTGTGACACTGTCTGTGTTTCTGAGTGTGTGTATATATGTGTGTGTGTGTGAAACTGTGTGAGTGTTTCTGAGTGTCTGTATACATGTGTGTGTGTGAAACTGTGTGAGTGTTTCACAGTGTGCGCTTACATGTGTGTGAGTGACACTGTGTGACTGTTTCTGAGTGTGTGTATACATGTGTGTGTGTGTGACACTGTCTGTGTTTCTGAGTGTGTGTATATGTGTGTGTGACACGGTCTGTGTTTCTGAGTGTGTGTATACGTGTGTGTGTGACACTGTCTGTGTTTCTGAGTGTGTGTATACGTGTGTGTGTGATACTTTCTGTGTTTCTGAGTGTATGTATATGTGTGTGTGTGACACGTTGTGAGTGTTTCTGAGTGTGTGTATACGTGTGTGTGTGTGACACTGTGTGAGTGTTTCTGAGTGTGTGTATGTGTGTGAGTGTGACACTGTGTGAGTGTTTCTGAGTGTGTATATATGTGTGTGTGTGTGTGTGTGAGTCCCTGTATGAGTGTTTCTGAGTGTGTGTGTGACACTGTGTGAGTGTTTCTGAGTGTGTGTATATATGTGTGTGTGTGTGTGACACTGTGTGAGTGTTTCTGATTGTCTGTATATATGTGTTTGTGTGACACTGTCTGTGTTTCTGTGTGTGTGTATATATATGTGTGTGTGTGACACTGTCTGTGTTTCTGAGTGTGTGTATATATGTGTGTGTGTGACACTGTGTGTGTTTCTGATTGTGTGGATACGTGTGTGTGTGAGTGACACTGTCTGTGTGTCTGAGTGTGTGTATATATGTGTGTGTGTGTGACACTGTGTGAGTGTTTCTGAATGTGTGTATACATGTGTTTGTGACACTGTCTGTGTTTCTGAGTGTGTGTATACGTGTGTGTGTGACACTGTCTGTGTTTCTGAGTGTGTGTATACGTGTGTGTGACACGGTTTGTGTTTCTGAGTGTGTGTATACGTGTGTGTGTGACACTGTCTGTGTTTCTGAGTGTATGTATATGTGTGTGTGTGACACGTTGTGAGTGTTTCTGAATGTGTGTATACGTGTGTGTGTGTGACACTGTGTGAGTGTTTCTGAGTGTGTGTATGTGTGTGTGTGTGACACTGTGTGAGTGTTTCTGAGTGTGTGTATGTGTGTGTGGGTGTGTGTGACACTGTGTGAGTGTTTCTGAGTGTGTGTATACGTGTGTGTGTGTGACACTGTGTGAGTGTTTCTGAGTGTGTGTATATATGTGTGTGTGACACTGTGAGTGTTTCTGAGTGTGTGTAGATGTGTGTGTGTGTATGACACTGTGTGAGTGTTTCAGAGTGTGTGTATATGTGTGTGTGTGTGACACTGTGCGAGTGTTTCTGAGTGTCTGTATACATGTGTGTGTGTGACACTGTGTGAGTGTTTCACAGTGTGCGCTTACATGTGTGTGAGCGACATTGTGTGAGTGTTTCTGAGTGTGTGTATATATATGTGTGTGTGTGACACTGTCTGTGTTTCTGAGTGTGGGTATATGTGTGTGTGTGACACGGTCTGTGTTTCTGAATGTGTGTATACGTGTGTGTGTGACACTGTCTGTGTTTCTGAGTGTGTGTATACGTGCGTGTGTGATAATATCTGTGTTTATGAGTGTATGTATATGTGTGTGTGTGACACGGTGTGAGTGTTTCTGAGTGTGTGTATACGTGTGTGTGTGTGACACTGCGTGAGTGTTTCTGAGTGTGTGTATGTGTGTGTGTGTGACACTGTGTGAGTGTTTCTGAGTGTGTATATATGTGTGTGTGTGTGTGAGACACTGTATGAGTGTTTCTGAGTGTGTGTGTGTGTGTGTGTGACACAGTGTGAGTGTTTCTGAGTGTGTGTATATATGAGTGTGTGTGACACTGTGTGAGTGTTTCTGAGAGTGTGTATACGTGTGTGTGTGTGTGACACTGTGTGAGTGTTTCTGAGTGTGTGTATACGTGTGTGTGTGTGACACAGTGTGAGTGTTTCTGAGTGTGTGTATATATGTGTGTGTGTGTGTGTGACACTGTGTGCGTGTTTCTGATTGTCTGTATATATGTGTTTGTGTGACACTGTCTGTGTTTCTGAGTGTGTGTATATATGTGTGTGTGTATATATGTGTGTGTGTGACACTGTCTGTGTTTCTGAGTGTGCGTACATATGTGTGTGTGTGTGACACTGTGTGAGTGTTTCTGAGTGTCTGTATATATGTGCGTGTGTGACACTGTCTGTGTTTCTGAGTGTGTGTATATATATGTGTGTGTGTGACACTGTCTGTGTTTCTGAGTGTGAGTATATATGTGTGTGTGTATATATGTGTGTGTGTGACACTGTGTGTGTTTCTGATTGTGTGGATACGTGTGTGTGTGAGTGACACTGTCTGTGTTTCTGAGTGTGTGTATATATGTGTGTGTGCGACACTGTGTGAGTGTTTCTGAATGTGTGTATACATGTGTTTGTGACACTGTCTGTGTTTCTGAGTGTGTGTATACGTGTGTGTGTGACACTGTCTGTGTTTCTGAGTGTGTGTATACGTGTGTGTGACACGGTTTGTGTTTCTGAGAGTTTGTATACGTGTGTGTGTGTGTGACACTGTGTGAGTGTTTCTGAGTGTGTGTAAAGGTGTGTGTGTGTGAGACTGTGTGAGTGTTTATGAGCGTGTGTATATATGTGTGTGTGTGTGACACTGTGTGAGTGTTTCTGATTGTCTGTATATATGTGTTTGTGTGACACTGTCTGTGTTTCTGAGTGTGTGTATATATGTGTGTGTGTGAAACTGTCTGTGTTTCTGAGTGTGTGTATATATGTGTGTGTGTGTGACACTGTGTGAGTGTTTCTGAGTGTCTGTATACATGTGTGATGGTGACACTGTGTGTGTTTCTGAGTGTGTGTATATATGTGTGTGTGTGACACTGTCTGTGGTTCTGAGTGTGTGTATATATGTGTGTGTGTGACACTGTGTGAGTGTTTCTGAGTGTGTGTATACATGTGTGTGTGTGACACTGTCTGTGTTTCTGAGTGTGTGTATATGTGTGTGTGACACGGTCTGTGTTTATGAGTGTGTGTATACGCGTGTGTGACACTGTCTGTGTTTCTGAGTGTGTGTATACGTCTGTGTGTGATACTATCTGTGTTTCTGAGTGTATGTATATGTGTGTGTGTGACACGTTGTGAGTGTTTCTGAGTGTGTGTATACGTGTGTGTGTGTGACACTGTGTGAGTGTTTCTGAGCGTGTGTATATGTGTGTGTGTGTGACACTGTGAGTGTTTCTGAGTGTGTGTATACGTGTGTGTGTGTATGACACCGTGTGAGTGTTTCTGAGTGTGTGTATACGTGTGTGTGTGTGACACTGTGCGAGTGTTTCTGAGTGTCTGTATACATGTGTGTGTGAAACTGTGTGAGTGTTTCACAGTGTGCGCTTACATGTGTGTGAGTGACACTGTGTGAGTGTTTCTGAGTGTGTGTATACATGTGTGTGTGTGTGACACTGTCTGTGTTTCTGAGTGTGTGTATGCGTGTGTGTGTGATACTATCTGTGTTTCTGAGTGTATGTATATGTTTGTGTTTGACACGGTCTGTGTTTCTGAGTGTATGTATATGTGTGTGTGTGACACGTTGTGAGTGTTTCTGAGTGTGTGTATACGTGTGTGTGTGTGACACTGTGTGAGTGTTTCTGAGTGTGTGTATGTGTGTGTGTGACACTGTGTGAGTGTTTCTGAGTGTGTGTATACATGTGTGTGTGACACTGTCTATGTTTCTGAGTGTGTGTATACGTGTGTGTGTGATACTATCTGTGTTTCTGAGTGTATGTATATGTGTGTGTGTGACACTGTGTGCGTGTTTCTGAGTGTGTGTATACGTGTGTGTGCGTGACACTGCGTGAGTGTTTCTGAGTGTGTGTATGTGTGTGTGAGTGTGACACTGTGTGAGTGTTTCTGAGTGTGTGTATACGTGTGTGTGTGTGACACTGTGTGAGTGTTTCTGAGTATGTGTATGTGTGTGTGGGTGTGTGTGACACTGTGTGAGTGTTTCTGAGTGTGTGTATACGTGTGTGTGTGTGACACTGTCTGTGTTTCTGAGTGTGTGTATATATGTGTGTGTGTGACACTGTGTGTGTTTCTGATTGTGTGGATACGTGTGTGTGTGAGTGACACTGTCTGTGTGTCTGAGTGTGTGTATATATGTGTGTGTGTGTGACACTGTGTGAGTGTTTCTGAATGTGTGTATACATGTGTTTGTGACACTGTCTGTGTTTCTGAGTGTGTGTATACGTGTGTGTGTGACACTGTCTGTGTTTCTGAGTGTGTGTATACGTGTGTGTGACACGGTTTGTGTTTCTGAGAGTGTGTATACGTGTGTGTGTGTGTTTGACACTGTGTGAGTGTTTCTGAGTGTGTGTATACGTGTGTGTGTGTGTGACACTGTGTGAGTGTTTCTGAGTGTGTGTATATATGTGTGTGTGTGTGTGTGACACTGTGTGAGTGTTTCTGATTGTCTGTATATATGTGTTTGTGTGACACTGTCTGTGTTTCTGAGTGTGTGTATATATGTGTGTGTGTGACACTGTCTGTGTTTCTGAGTGTGTGTATATATGTGTGTGTGTGTGAAACTGTGTGAGTGTTTCTGAGTGTCTGTATACATGTGTGTGTGTGAAACTGTGTGAGTGTTTCACAGTGTGCGCTTACATGTGTGTGAGTGACACTGTGTGAGTGTTTCTGAGTGTGTGTATACATGTGTGTGTGTGTGACACTGTCTGTGTTTCTGAGTGTGTGTATATGTTTGTGTGACACGGTCTGTGTTTCTGAGTGTGTGTATACGTGTGTGTGTGACACTGTCTGTGTTTCTGAGTGTATGTATATGTGTGTGTGTGACACGTTGTGAGTGTTTCTGAGTGTGTGTATACGTGTGTGTGTGTGACACTGTGTGAGTGTTTCTGAGTGTGTGTATGTGTGTGTGTGTGACACTGTGTGAGTGTTTCTGAGTGTGTGTATGTGTGTGTGGGTGTGTGTGACACTGTGTGAGTGTTTCTGAGTGTGTGTATACGTGTGTGTGTGTGACACTGTGTGAGTGTTTCTGAGTGTGTGTATATATGTGTGTGTGACACTGTGAGTGTTTCTGAGTGTGTGTATATGTGTGTGTGTGTATGACACTGTGTGAGTGTTTCAGAGTGTGTGTATATGTGTGTGTGTGTGACACTGTGCGAGTGTTTCTGAGTGTCTGTATACATGTGTGTGTGTGACACTGTGTGAGTGTTTCACAGTGTGCGCTTACATGTGTGTGAGCGACATTGTGTGAGTGTTTCTGAGTGTGTGTATACATGTGTGTGTGTGACACTGTCTGTGTTTCTGAGTGTGTGTATATGTGTGTGTGTGACACGGTCTGTGTTTCTGAATGTGTGTATACGTGTGTGTGTGATACTATCTGTGTTTCTGAGTGTATGTATATGTGTGTGTGTGACACGTTGTGAGTGTTTCTGAGTGTGTGTATACGTGTGTGTGTGTGACACTGTGTGAGTGTTTCTGAGCGTGTGTATATGTGTGTGTGTGTGACACTGTGAGTGTTTCTGAGTGTGTGTATACGTGTGTGTGTGTATGACACCGTGTGAGTGTTTCTGAGTGTGTGTATACGTGTGTGTGTGTGACACTGTGCGAGTGTTTCTGAGTGTCTGTATACATGTGTGTGTGAAACTGTGTGAGTGTTTCTGAGTGTGTGTATATATGTGTGTGTGTGTGTGTGACACTGTGTGAGTGTTTCTGATTGTCTGTATATATGTGTTTGTTTGACACTGTCTGTGTTTCTGAGTGTGTGTATATATGTGTGTGTGTGACACTGTCTGTGTTTCTGAGTGTGTGTATATATGTGTGTGTGTGACACTGTGTGTGTTTCTGATTGTGTGGATACGTGTGTGTGTGTGTGACACTGTGTGAGTGTTTCTGAATGTGTGTATACATGTGTTTGTGACACTGTCTGTGTTTCTGAGTGTGTGTATACGTGTGTGTGCGACACTGTGTGTTTCTGAGTGTGTGTATACGTGTGTGTGACACGGTTTGTGTTTCTGAGAGTGTGTATACGTGTGTGTGTGTGTGACACTGTGTGAGTGTTTCTGAGTGTGTGTATACGTGTGTGTGTGTGTGACACTGTGTGAGTGTTTCTGAGTGTGTGTATATATGTGTGTGTGTGTGTGACACTGTGTGAGTGTTTCTGATTGTCTGTATATATGTGTTTGTGTGACACTGTCTGTGTTTCTGAGTGTGTGTATATATGTGTGTGTGTGACACTGTCTGTGTTTCTGAGTGTGTGTATATATGTGTGTGTGTGTGAAACTGTGTGAGTGTTTCTGAGTGTCTGTATACATGTGTGTGTGTGAAACTGTGTGAGTGTTTCACAGTGTGCGCTTACATGTGTGTGAGTGACACTGTGTGAGTGTTTCTGAGTGTGTGTATACATGTGTGTGTGTGTGACACTGTCTGTGTTTCTGAGTGTGTGTATATGTGTGTGTGACACGGTCTGTGTTTCTGAGTGTGTGTATACGTGTGTGTGTGACACTGTCTGTGTTTCTGAGTGTGTGTATACGTGTGTGTGTGATACTATCTGTGTTTCTGAGTGTATGTATATGTGTGTGTGTGACACGTTGTGAGTGTTTCTGAGTGTGTGTATACGTGTGTGTGTGTGACACTGTGTGAGTGTTTCTGAGTGTGTGTATGTGTGTGAGTGTGACACTGTGTGAGTGTTTCTGAGTGTGTATATATGTGTGTGTGTGTGTGAGTCACTGTATGAGTGTTTCTGAGTGTGTGTGTGACACTGTGTGAGTGTTTCTGAGGGTGTGTATATATGTGTGTGTGTGTGTGACACTGTGTGAGTGTTTCTGATTGTCTGTATATATGTGTTTGTGTGACACTGTCTGTGTTTCTGAGTGTGTGTATATATCTGTGTGTGGGACACTGTCTGTGTTTCTGAGTGTGCGTATATATGTGTGTGTGTGTGACACTGTGTGAGTGTTTCTGAGTGTCGGTATATATGTGCGTGTGTGACACTGTCTGTGTTTCTGTGTGTGTGTATATATATGTGTGTGTGTGATACTGTCTGTGTTTCTGAGTGTGTGTATATATGTGTGTGTGTGACACTGTGTGTGTTTCTGATTGTGTGGATACGTGTGTGTGTGAGTGACACTGTCTGTGTGTCTGAGTGTGTGTATATATGTGTGTGTGTGTGACACTGTGTGAGTGTTTCTGAATGTGTGTATACATGTGTTTGTGACACTGTCTGTGTTTCTGAGTGTGTGTATACGTGTGTGTGTGACACTGTCTGTGTTTCTGAGTGTGTGTATACGTGTGTGTGACACGGTTTGTGTTTCTGAGAGTGTGTATACGTGTGTGTGTGTGTTTGACACTGTGTGAGTGTTTCTGAGTGTGTGTATACGTGTGTGTGTGTGTGACACTGTGTGAGTGTTTCTGAGTGTGTGTATATATGTGTGTGTGTGTGTGTGACACTGTGTGAGTGTTTCTGATTGTCTGTATATATGTGTTTGTGTGACACTGTCTGTGTTTCTGAGTGTGTGTATATATGTGTGTGTGTGTGACACTGTCTGTGTTTCTGAGTGTGTGTATATATGTGTGTGTGTGTGAAACTGTGTGAGTGTTTCTGAGTGTCTGTATACATGTGTGTGTGTGAAACTGTGTGAGTGTTTCACAGTGTGCGCTTACATGTGTGTGAGTGACACTGTGTGAGTGTTTCTGAGTGTGTGTATACATGTGTGTGTGTGTGACACTGTCTGTGTTTCTGAGTGTGTGTATATGTTTGTGTGACACGGTCTGTGTTTCTGAGTGTGTGTATACGTGTGTGTGTGACACTGTCTGTGTTTCTGAGTGTATGTATATGTGTGTGTGTGACACGTTGTGAGTGTTTCTGAGTGTGTGTATACGTGTGTGTGTGTGACACTGTGTGAGTGTTTCTGAGTGTGTGTATGTGTGTGTGTGTGACACTGTGTGAGTGTTTCAGAGTGTGTGTATGTGTGTGTGGGTGTGTGTGACACTGTGTGAGTGTTTCTGAGTGTGTGTATACGTGTGTGTGTGTGACACTGTGTGAGTGTTTCTGAGTGTGTGTATATATGTGTGTGTGACACTGTGAGTGTTTCTGAGTGTGTGTAGATGTGTGTGTGTGTATGACACTGTGTGAGTGTTTCAGAGTGTGTGTATATGTGTGTGTGTGTGACACTGTGCGAGTGTTTCTGAGTGTCTGTATACATGTGTGTGTGTGACACTGTGTGAGTGTTTCACAGTGTGCGCTTACATGTGTGTGAGCGACATTGTGTGAGTGTTTCTGAGTGTGTGTATACATGTGTGTGTGTGACACTGTCTGTGTTTCTGAGTGTGGGTATATGTGTGTGTGTGACACGGTCTGTGTTTCTGAATGTGTGTATACGTGTGTGTGTGACACTGTCTGTGTTTCTGAGTGTGTGTATACGTGCGTGTGTGATAATATCTGTGTTTATGAGTGTATGTATATGTGTGTGTGTGACACGGTGTGAGTGTTTCTGAGTGTGTGTATACGTGTGTGTGTGTGACACTGCGTGAGTGTTTCTGAGTGTGTGTATGTGTGTGTGTGTGACACTGTGTGAGTGTTTCTGAGTGTGTATATATGTGTGTGTGTGTGTGAGACACTGTATGAGTGTTTCTGAGTGTGTGTGTGTGTGTGTGTGACACTGTGTGAGTGTTTCTGAGTGTGTGTATATATGAGTGTGTGTGACACTGTGTGAGTGTTTCTGAGAGTGTGTATACGTGTGTGTGTGTGTGACACTGTGTGAGTGTTTCTGAGTGTGTGTATACGTGTGTGTGTGTGACACAGTGTGAGTGTTTCTGAGTGTGTGTATATATGTGTGTGTGTGTGTGTGACACTGTGTGAGTGTTTCTGATTGTCTGTATATATGTGTTTGTGTGACACTGTCTGTGTTTCTGAGTGTGTGTATATATGTGTGTGTGTATATATGTGTGTGTGTGACACTGTCTGTGTTTCTGAGTGTGCGTATATATGTGTGTGTGTGTGACACTGTGTGAGTGTTTCTGAGTGTCTGTATATATGTGCGTGTGTGACACTGTCTGTGTTTCTGAGTGTGTGTATATATATGTGTGTGTGTGACACTGTCTGTGTTTCTGAGTGTGAGTATATATGTGTGTGTGTATATATGTGTGTGTGTGACACTGTGTGTGTTTCTGATTGTGTGGATACGTGTGTGTGTGAGTGACACTGTCTGTGTTTCTGAGTGTGTGTATATATGTGTGTGTGCGACACTGTGTGAGTGTTTCTGAATGTGTGTATACATGTGTTTGTGACACTGTCTGTGTTTCTGAGTGTGTGTATACGTGTGTGTGTGACACTGTCTGTGTTTCTGAGTGTGTGTATACGTGTGTGTGACACGGTTTGTGTTTCTGAGAGTTTGTATACGTGTGTGTGTGTGTGACACTGTGTGAGTGTTTCTGAGTGTGTGTATACGTGTGTGTGTGTGACACTGTGTGAGTGTTTATGAGCGTGTGTATATATGTGTGTGTGTGTGTGTGACACTGTGTGAGTGTTTCTGATTGTCTGTATATATGTGTTTGTGTGACACTGTCTGTGTTTCTGAGTGTGTGTATATATGTGTGTGTGTGAAACTGTCTGTGTTTCTGAGTGTGTGTATATATGTGTGTGTGTGTGACACTGTGTGAGTGTTTCTGAGTGTCTGTATACATGTGTGTGTGTGACACTGTGTGTGTTTCTGAGTGTGTGTATATATGTGTGTGTGTGACACTGTGTGAGTGTTTCTGAGTGTGTGTATACATGTGTGTGTGTGACACTGTCTGTGTTTCTGAGTGTGTGTATATGTGTGTGTGACACGGTCTGTGTTTATGAGTGTGTGTATACGCGTGTGTGACACTGTCTGTGTTTCTGAGTGTGTGTATACGTGTGTGTGTGATACTATCTGTGTTTCTGAGTGTATGTATATGTGTGTGTGTGACACGTTGTGAGTGTTTCTGAGTGTGTGTATACGTGTGTGTGTGTGACACTGTGTGAGTGTTTCTGAGCGTGTGTATATGTGTGTGTGTGTGACACTGTGAGTGTTTCTGAGTGTGTGTATACGGGTGTGTGTGTGTATGACACCGTGTGAGTGTTTCTGAGTGTGTGTATACGTGTGTGTGTGTGACACTGTGCGAGTGTTTCTGAATGTCTGTATACATGTGTGTGTGAAACTGTGTGAGTGTTTCACAGTGTGCGCTTACATGTGTGTGAGTGACACTGTGTGAGTGTTTCTGAGTGTGTGTATACATGTGTGTGTGTGTGACACTGTCTGTGTTTCTGAGTGTGTGTATGCGTGTGTGTGTGATACTATCTGTGTTTCTGAGTGTATGTATATGTTTGTGTTTGACACGGTCTGTGTTTCTGAGTGTATGTATATGTGTGTGTGTGACACGTTGTGAGTGTTTCTGAGTGTGTGTATACGTGTGTGTGTGTGACACTGTGTGAGCGTTTCTGAGTGTGTGTATGTGTGTGTGTGACACTGTGTGAGTGTTTCTGAGTGTGTGTATACATGTGTGTGTGACACTGTCTATGTTTCTGAGTGTGTGTATACGTGTGCGTGTGATACTATCTGTGTTTCTGAGTGTATGTATATGTGTGTGTGTGACACTGTGTGCGTGTTTCTGAGTGTGTGTATACGTGTGTGTGTGTGACACTGCGTGAGTGTTTCTGAGTGTGTGTATGTGTGTGTGAGTGTGACACTGTGTGAGTGTTTCTGAGTGTGTGTATACGTGTGTGTGTGTGACACTGTGTGAGTGTTTCTGAGTATGTGTATGTGTGTGTGGGTGTGTGTGACACTGTGTGAGTGTTTCTGAGTGTGTGTATACGTGTGTGTGTGTGACACTGTGTGAGTGTTTCTGAGTGTGTGTATATATGTGTGTGTGTGACACTGTGAGTGTTTCTGAGTGTGTGTAGATGTGTGTGTGTGTATGACACTGTGTGAGTGTTTCTGAGTGTGTGTATACGTGTGTGTGTGTGACACTGTGCGAATGTTTCTGAGTGTCTGTATACATGTGTGTGTGTGACACTGTGTGAGTGTTTCACAGTGTGCGCTTACATGTGTGTGAGCGACATTGTGTGAGTGTTTCTGAGTGTGTGTATACATGTGTGTGTGTGACACTGTCTGTGTTTCTGAGTGTGTGTATATGTGTGTGTGTGACACGGTCTGTGTTTCTGAATGTGTGTATACGTGTGTGTGACACTGTCTGTGTTTCTGAGTGTGTGTATACGTGCGTGTGTGATAATATCTGTGTTTATGAGTGTATGTATATGTGTGTGTGTGACACGGTGTGAGTGTTTCTGAGTGTGTGTATATATGTGTGTGTGTGACACTGCGTGAGTGTATCTGAGTGTGTGTATGTGTGTGTGTGTGACACTGTGTGAGTGTTTCTGAGTGTGTATATATGTGTGTGTGTGTGTCAGTCACTGTATGAGTGTTTCTGAGAGTGTGTGTGTGTGACACTGTGTGAGTGTTTCTGAGTGTGTATATATATGTGTGTGTGTGACACTGTGTGAGTGTTTCTGAGAGTGTGTATACGTGTGTGTGTGTGTGTGTGACACTGTGTGAGTGTTTCTGAGTGTGTGTATACGTGTGTGTGTGTGACACTGTGTGAGTGTTTCTGAGTGTGTGTATGTGTGTGAGTGTGACACTGTGTGAGTGTTTCTGAGTGTGTATATATGTGTGTGTGTGTGTGAGTCACTGTATGAGTGTTTCTGAGTGTGTGTGTGACACTGTGTGAGTGTTTCTGAGGGTGTGTATATATGTGTGTGTGTGTGTGACACTGTGTGAGTGTTTCTGATTGTCTGTATATATGTGTTTGTGTGACACTGTCTGTGTTCTGAGTGTGTGTATATATCTGTGTGTGGGACACTGTCTGTGTTTCTGAGTGTGCGTATATATGTGTGTGTGCGTGACACTGTGTGAGTGTTTCTGAGTGTCTGTATATATGTGCGTGTGTGACACTGTCTGTGTTTCTGTGTGTGTGTATATATATGTGTGTGTGTGATACTGTCTGTGTTTCTGAGTGTGTGTATATATGTGTGTGTGTGACACTGTGTGTGTTTCTGATTGTGTGGATACGTGTGTGTGTGAGTGACACTGTCTGTGTGTCTGAGTGTGTGTATATATGTGTGTGTGTGTGACACTGTGTGAGTGTTTCTGAATGTGTGTATACATGTGTTTGTGACACTGTCTGTGTTTCTGAGTGTGTGTATACGTGTGTGTGTGACACTGTCTGTGTTTCTGAGTGTGTGTATACGTGTGTGTGACACGGTTTGTGTTTCTGAGAGTGTGTATACGTGTGTGTGTGTGTTTGACACTGTGTGAGTGTTTCTGAGTGTGTGTATACGTGTGTGTGTGTGTGACACTGTGTGAGTGTTTCTGAGTGTGTGTATATATGTGTGTGTGTGTGTGTGACACTGTGTGAGTGTTTCTGATTGTCTGTATATATGTGTTTGTGTGACACTGTCTGTGTTTCTGAGTGTGTGTATATATGTGTGTGTGTGTGACACTGTCTGTGTTTCTGAGTGTGTGTATATATGTGTGTGTGTGTGAAACTGTGTGAGTGTTTCTGAGTGTCTGTATACATGTGTGTGTGTGAAACTGTGTGAGTGTTTCACAGTGTGCGCTTACATGTGTGTGAGTGACACTGTGTGAGTGTTTCTGAGTGTGTGTATACATGTGTGTGTGTGTGACACTGTCTGTGTTTCTGAGTGTGTGTATATGTTTGTGTGACACGGTCTGTGTTTCTGAGTGTGTGTATACGTGTGTGTGTGACACTGTCTGTGTTTCTGAGTGTATGTATATGTGTGTGTGTGACACGTTGTGAGTGTTTCTGAGTGTGTGTATACGTGTGTGTGTGTGACACTGTGTGAGTGTTTCTGAGTGTGTGTATGTGTGTGTGTGTGACACTGTGTGAGTGTTTCTGAGTGTGTGTATGTGTGTGTGGGTGTGTGTGACACTGTGTGAGTGTTTCTGAGTGTGTGTATACGTGTGTGTGTGTGACACTGTGTGAGTGTTTCTGAGTGTGTGTATATATGTGTGTGTGACACTGTGAGTGTTTCTGAGTGTGTGTAGATGTGTGTGTGTGTATGACACTGTGTGAGTGTTTCAGAGTGTGTGTATATGTGTGTGTGTGTGACACTGTGCGAGTGTTTCTGAGTGTCTGTATACATGTGTGTGTGTGACACTGTGTGAGTGTTTCACAGTGTGCGCTTACATGTGTGTGAGCGACATTGTGTGAGTGTTTCTGAGTGTGTGTATACATGTGTGTGTGTGACACTGTCTGTGTTTCTGAGTGTGTGTATATGTGTGTGTGTGACACGGTCTGTGTTTCTGAATGTGTGTATACGTGTGTGTGTGACACTGTCTGTGTTTCTGAGTGTGTGTATACGTGCGTGTGTGATAATATCTGTGTTTATGAGTGTATGTATATGTGTGTGTGTGACACGGTGTGAGTGTTTCTGAGTGTGTGTATACGTGTGTGTGTGTGACACTGCGTGAGTGTTTCTGAGTGTGTGTATGTGTGTGTGTGTGACACTGTGTGAGTGTTTCTGAGTGTGTATCTATGTGTGTGTGTGTGTGAGACACTGTATGAGTGTTTCTGAGTGTGTGTGTGTGTGTGTGTGACACTGTGTGAGTGTTTCTGAGTGTGTGTATATATGAGTGTGTGTGACACTGTGTGAGTGTTTCTGAGAGTGTGTATACGTGTGTGTGTGTGTGACACTGTGTGAGTGTTTCTGAGTGTGTGTATACGTGTGTGTGTGTGACACAGTGTGAGTGTTTCTGAGTGTGTGTATATATGTGTGTGTGTGTGTGTGACACTGTGTGAGTGTTTCTGATTGTCTGTATATATGTGTTTGTGTGACACTGTCTGTGTTTCTGAGTGTGTGTATATATGTGTGTGTGTATATATGTGTGTGTGTGACACTGTCTGTGTTTCTGAGTGTGCGTATATATGTGTGTGTGTGTGACACTGTGTGAGTGTTTCTGAGTGTCTGTATATATGTGCGTGTGTGACACTGTCTGTGTTTCTGAGTGTGTGTATATATATGTGTGTGTGTGACACTGTCTGTGTTTCTGAGTGTGAGTATATATGTGTGTGTGTATATATGTGTGTGTGTGACACTGTGTGTGTTTCTGATTGTGTGGATACGTGTGTGTGTGAGTGACACTGTCTGTGTTTCTGAGTGTGTGTATATATGTGTGTGTGCGACACTGTGTGAGTGTTTCTGAATGTGTGTATACATGTGTTTGTGACACTGTCTGTGTTTCTGAGTGTGTGTATACGTGTGTGTGTGACACTGTCTGTGTTTCTGAGTGTGTGTATACGTGTGTGTGACACGGTTTGTGTTTCTGAGAGTTTGTATACGTGTGTGTGTGTGTGACACTGTGTGAGTGTTTCTGAGTGTGTGTATACGTGTGTGTGTGTGACACTGTGTGAGTGTTTATGAGCGTGTGTATATATGTGTGTGTGTGTGTGTGACACTGTGTGAGTGTTTCTGATTGTCTGTATATATGTGTTTGTGTGACACTGTCTGTGTTTCTGAGTGTGTGTATATATGTGTGTGTGTGAAACTGTCTGTGTTTCTGAGTGTGTGTATATATGTGTGTGTGTGTGACACTGTGTGAGTGTTTCTGAGTGTCTGTATACATGTGTGTGTGTGACACTGTGTGTGTTTCTGAGTGTGTGTATATATGTGTGTGTGTGACACTGTCTGTGGTTCTGAGTGTGTGTATATATGTGTGTGTGTGACACTGTGTGAGTGTTTCTGAGTGTGTGTATACATGTGTGTGTGTGACACTGTCTGTGTTTCTGAGTGTGTGTATATGTGTGTGTGACACGGTCTGTGTTTATGAGTGTGTGTATACGCGTGTGTGACACTGTCTGTGTTTCTGAGTGTGTGTATACGTGTGTGTGTGATACTATCTGTGTTTCTGAGTGTATGTATATGAGTGTGTGTGACACGTTGTGAGTGTTTCTGAGTGTGTGTATACGTGTGTGTGTGTGACACTGTGTGAGTGTTTCTGAGCGTGTGTATATGTGTGTGTGTGTGACACTGTGAGTGTTTCTGAGTGTGTGTATACGTGTGTGTGTGTATGACACCGTGTGAGTGTTTCTGAGTGTGTGTATACGTGTGTGTGTGTGACACTGTGCGAGTGTTTCTGAGTGTCTGTATACATGTGTGTGTGAAACTGTGTGAGTGTTTCACAGTGTGCGCTTACATGTGTGTGAGTGACACTGTGTGAGTGTTTCTGAGTGTGTGTATACATGTGTGTGTGTGTGACACTGTCTGTGTTTCTGAGTGTGTGTATGCGTGTGTGTGTGATACTATCTGTGTTTCTGAGTGTATGTATATGTTTGTGTTTGACACGGTCTGTGTTTCTGAGTGTATGTATATGTGTGTGTGTGACACGTTGTGAGTGTTTCTGAGTGTGTGTATACGTGTGTGTGTGTGACACTGTGTGAGTGTTTCTGAGTGTGTGTATGTGTGTGTGTGACACTGTGTGAGTGTTTCTGAGTGTGTGTATACATGTGTGTGTGACACTGTCTATGTTTCTGAGTGTGTGTATACGTGTGTGTGTGATACTATCTGTGTTTCTGAGTGTACGTATATGTGTGTGTGTGACACTGTGTGCGTGTTTCTGAGTGTGTGTATACGTGTGTGTGTGTGACACTGCGTGAGTGTTTCTGAGTGTGTGTATGTGTGTGTGAGTGTGACACTGTGTGAGTGTTTCTGAGTGTGTGTATACGTGTGTGTGTGTGACACTGTGTGAGTGTTTCTGAGTATGTGTATGTGTGTGTGGGTGTGTGTGACACTGTGTGAGTGTTTCTGAGTGTGTGTATACGTGTGCGTGTGTGACACTGTGTGAGTGTTTCTGAGTGTGTGTATATATGTGTGTGTGTGACACTGTGAGTGTTTCTAAGTGTGTGTAGATGTGTGTGTGTGTATGACACTGTGTGAGTGTTTCTGAGTGTGTGTATAGGTGTGTGTGTGTGACACTGTGCGAATGTTTCTGAGTGTCTGTATACATGTGTGTGTGTGACACTGTGTGAGTGTTTCACAGTGTGCGCTTACATGTGTGTGAGCGACATTGTGTGAGTGTTTCTGAGTGTGTGTATACATGTATGTGTGTGACACTGTCTGTGTTTCTGAGTGTGTGTATATGTGTGTGTGTGACACGGTCTGTGTTTCTGAATGTGTGTATACGTGTGTGTGACACTGTCTGTGTTTCTGAGTGTGTGTATACGTGCGTGTGTGATAATATCTGTGTTTATGAGTGTATGTATATGTGTGTGTGTGACACGGTGTGAGTGTTTCTGAGTGTGTGTATATATGTGTGTGTGTGACACTGCGTGAGTGTATCTGAGTGTGTGTATGTGTGTGTGTGTGACACTGTGTGAGTGTTTCTGAGTGTGTATATATGTGTGTGTGTGTGAGTCACTGTATGAGTGTTTCTGAGAGAGTGTGTGTGTGTGACACTGTGTGAGTGTTTCTGAGTGTGTATATATATGTGTGTGTGTGACACTGTGTGAGTGTTTCTGAGAGTGTGTATACGTGTGTGTGTGTGTGACACTGTGTGAGTGTTTCTGAGTGTGTGTATACGTGTGTGTGTGTGACACTGTGTGAGTGTTTCTGAGTGTGTGTATATATGTGTGTGTGTGTGTGTGACACTGTGTGAGTGTTTCTGATTGTCTGTATATATGTGTTTGTGTGACACTGTCTGTGTTTCTGAGTGTATGTATATATGTGTGTGTGTGACACTGTCTGTGTTTCTGAGTGTGCGTATATATGTGTGTGTGTGTGACACTGTGTGAGTGTTTCTGAGTGTCTGTATATATGTGCGTGTGTGACACTGTCTGTGTTTCTGAGTGTGTGTATATATATGTGTGTGTGTGACACTGTCTGTGTTTCTGAGTGTGTGTATATATTTGTGTGTGTGACACTGTGTGTGTTTCTGATTGTGTGGATACGTGTGTGTGTGATTGACACTATCTGTGTTTCTGAGTGTGTGTATATATGTGTGTGTGTGACACTGTGTGAGTGTTTCTGAATGTGTGTATACATGTGTTTGTGACACTGTATGTGTTTCTGAGTGTGTGTATACGTGTGTGTGTGACACTGTCTGTGTTTCTGAGTGTGTGTATACGTGTGTGTGTGACACTGTGTGAGTGTTTCTGAGTGTGTGTATATATGTGTGTGTGTGTGTGTGACACTGTGTGAGTGTTTCTGATTGTCTGTATATATGTGTTTGTGTGACACTGTCTGTGTTTCTGAGTGTGTGTATATATGAGTGTGTGTGTGACACTGTCTGTGTTTCTGAGTGTGTGTATATATGTGTGTGTGTGTGACACTGTGTGAGTGTTTCTGAGTGTCTGTATACATGTGTGTGTGTGACACTGTCTGTGTTTCTGAGTGTGTGTATATATGTGTGTGTGTGACACTGTCTGTGTTTCTGAGTGTGTGTATACATGTGTGTGTGTGACACTGTGTGAATGTTTCACAGAGTGCGCTTACATGTGTGTGAGTGACACTGTGTGAGTGTTTCTGAGTGTGTGTATACGTGTGTGTTTGACACTGTCTATGTTTCTGAGTGTGTGTATATGTGTGTGTGTGACACTTTCTATGTTTCTGAGTGTGTGTATATGTATGTGTGTGACACTGTCTGTGTTTCTGAGTGTGTGTATACATGTGTGTGTGACACTGTCTATGTTTCTGATTGTGTGTATACGTGTGTGTGTGATACTACCTGTGTTTCTGAGTGTATGTATATGTGTGTGTGTGACACTGTGTGAGTGTTTCTGAGTGTGTGTATGTGTGTGTGTGTGTGACACTGTGTGAGTGTTTCTGAGTGTGTGTATACGTGTGTGTGTGTGACACTGTGTGAGTGTTTCTGAGTGTGTGTATGTGTGTGTGGGTGTGTGTGACACTGTGTGAGTGTTTCTGAGTGTGTGTATACGTGTGTGTGTGTGACACTGTGTGAGTGTTTCTGAGCTTGTGTATATATGTGTGTGTGTGACACTGTGAGTGTTTCTGAGTGTGTGTATACGTGTGTGTGTGTATGACACTGTGTGAGTGTTTCTGAGTGTGTGTATACGTTTGTGTGTGTGACACTGTGCGAGTGTTTCTGATTGTCTGTATACATGTGTGTGTGTGAAACTGTCTGAGTGTTTCACAGTGTGCGCTTACATGTGTGTGAGTGACACTGTGTGAGTGTTTCTGAGTGTGTGTATACATGTGTGTGTGTGTGACACTGTCTGTGTTTCTGAGTGTGTGTATATGTGTGTGTGACACGGTCTGTGTTTCTGAGTGTGTGTATACGTGTGTGTGTGACACTGTCTGTGTTTCTGAGTGTGTGTATACGTGTGTGTGTGTGATACTATCTGTGTTTCTGAGTGTGTGTGTGTGTGTGTGTGTGACACTGTGTGAGTGTTTCTGAGTGTGTGTATACATGTGTGTGTGACACTGTCTATGTTTCTGAGTGTGTGTATACGTGTTTGTGTGATACTATCTGTGTTACTGAGTGTATGTATGTGTGTGTGTGACACTGTGTGCGTGTTTCTGAGTGTGTGTATACGTGTGTGTGTGTGACACTGCGTGAGTGTTTCTGAGTGTGTATATGTGTGTGTGTGTGTGACACTGTGTGAGTGTTTCTGAGTATGTGTATACGTGTGTGTGTGTGACACTGTGTGAGTGTTTCTGAGTGTGTGTATTTATGTATGGGTGTGTGTGACACTGTGTGAGTGTTTCTGAGTGTGTGTATACGCGTGTGTGTGTGACACTGTGTGAGTGTTTCTGAGTGTGTGTATATATGTGTGTGTGTGACACTGTGAGTGTTTCTGAATGTGTGTAGATGTGTGTGTGTGTATGACACTGTGTGAGTGTTTCTGAGTGTGTGTATACGTGTGTGTGTGTGACACTGTGTGAGTGTTTCTGAATGTGTGTATATATGTGTGTGTGTGTGTGTGACACTGTGTGAGTGTTTCTGATTGTCTGTATATATGTGTTTGTGTGACACTGTCTGTGTTTCTGAGTGTGTGTATATATGTGTGTGTGTGACACTGTCTGTGTTTCTGAGTGTGTGTATATATGTGTGTGTGTGACACTGTGTGTGTTTCTGATTGTGTGGATACGTGTGTGTGTGAGTGACACTGTCTGTGTTTCTGAGTGTGTGTATATATGTGTGTGTGTGTGACACTGTGTGAGTGTTTCTGAATGTGTGTATACATGTGTTTGTGACACTGTCTGCGTTTCTGAGTGTGTGTATACGTGTGTGTGCGACACTGTGTGTTTCTGAGTGTGTGTACACGTGTGTGTGACACGGTTTGTGTTTCTGAGAGTGTGTATACGTGTGTGTGTGTGACACTGTGTGAGTGTTTCTGAGTGTGTGTATACGTGTGTGTGAGTGTGACTCTGTGTGAGTGTTTCTGAGTGTTTGTATATATGTGTGTGTGTGTGTGTGACACTGTGTGAGTGTTTCTGATTGTCTGTATATATGTGTTTGTGTGACACTGTCTGTGTTTCTGAGTGTGTGTATATATGTGTGTGTGTGACACTGTCTGTGTTTCTGAGTGTGTGTATATATGTGTGTGTGTGTGAAACTGTGTGAGTGTTTCTGAGTGTCTGTATACATGTGTGTGTGTGAAACTGTGTGAGTGTTTCACAGTGTGCGCTTACATGTGTGTGAGTGACACTGTGTGACTGTTTCTGAGTGTGTGTATACATGTGTGTGTGTGTGACACTGTCTGTGTTTCTGAGTGTGTGTATATGTGTGTGTGACACGGTCTGTGTTTCTGAGTGTGTGTATACGTGTGTGTGTGACACTGTCTGTGTTTCTGAGTGTGTGTATACGTGTGTGTGTGATACTATCGGTGTTTCTGAGTGTATGTATATGTGTGTGTGTGACACGTTGTGAGTGTTTCTGAGTGTGTGTATACGTGTGTGTGTGTGACACTGTGTGAGTGTTTCTGAGTGTGTGTATGTGTGTGTGTGTGACACTGTGTGAGTGTTTCTGAGTGTGTGTATGTGTGTGTGGGTGTGTGTGACACTGTGTGAGTGTTTCTGAGTGTGTGTATACGTGTGTGTGTGTGACACTGTGTGAGTGTTTCTGAGTGTGTGTATATATGTGTGTGTTGGGCACTGTGAGTGTTTCTGAGTGTGTGTAGATGTGTGTGTTTGTATGACACTGTGTGAGTGTTTCTGAGTGTGTGTATACGTGTGTGTGTGTGACACTGTGCGAGTGTTTCTGAGTGTCTGTATACATGTGTGTGTGTGACACTGTGTGAGTGTTTCACAGTGTGCGCTTACATGTGTGTGAGCGACATTGTGTGAGTGTTTCTGAGTGTGTGCATACATGTGTGTGTGTGACACTGTCTGTGTTTCTGAGTGTGTGTATATGTGTGTGTGTGACACGGTCTGTGTTTCTGAATGTGTGTATACGTGTGTGTGTGACACTGTCTGTGTTTCTGAGTGTGTGTATACGTGCGTGTGTGATACTATCTGTGTTTATGAGTGTATGTATATGTGTGTGTGTGACACGGTGTGAGTGTTTCTGAGTGTGTGTATACGTGTGTGTGTGTGACACTGCGTGAGTGTTTCTGAGTGTGTGTATGTGTGTGTGTGTGACACTGTGGGTGTGTTTCTGAGTGTGTATATATGTATGTGTGTGTGTGAGACACTGTATGAGTGTTTCTGAGTGTGTGTGTGCGTGTGTGTGAGACACTGTGTGAGTGTTTCTGAGTGTGTGTATATATGTGTGTGTGTGACACTGTGTGAGTGCTTCTGAGAGTGTGTATATATGTGTGTGTGTGTGTGAGACACTGTGTGAGTGTTTCTGATTGTCTGTATATATGTGTTTGTGTGACACTGTCTGTGTTTCTGAGTGTGTGTATATATGTGTGTGTGTGACACTGTCTGTGTTTCTGAGTGTGCGTATATATGTGTGTGTGTGTGACACTGTGTGAGTGTTTCTGAGTGTCTGTATATATGTGCGTGTGTGACACTGTCTGTGTTTCTGAGTGTGTTTATATATATGTGTGTGTGTGACACTGTCTGTGTTTCTGAGTGTGTGTATATATCTGTGTGTGTGACACTGTGTGTGTTTCTGATTGTGTGGATACGTGTGTGTGTGAGTGACACTGTCTGTGTTTCTGAGTGTGTGTATATATGTGTGTGTGTGACACTGTGTGAGTGTTTCTGAATGAGTGTATACATGTGTTTGTGACACTGTCTGTGTTTCTGAGTGTGTGTATACGTGTGTGTGTGACACTGTCTGTGTTTCTGAGTGTGTGTATACGTGTGTGTGACACGGTTTGTGTTTCTGAGAGTGTGTATACATGTGTGTGTGTGTGACACTGTGTGAGTGTTTCTGAGTGTGTGAATACGTGTGTGTGTGTGACACTGTGCGAGTGTTTCTGAGTGTCTGTATACATGTGTGTGTGTGACACTGTGTGAGTGTTTCTGAGTGTGTGTATATATGTGTGTGTGTGACACTGTCTGTGTTTCTGAGTGTGTGTATACGTGTGTGTGACACGGTTTGTGTTTCTGAGAGTGTGTATACATGTGTGTGTGTGTGACACTGTGTGAGTGTTTCTGAGTTTTTGAATACGTGTGTGTGTGTGACACTGTGCGAGTGTTTCTGAGTGTCTGTATACATGTGTGTGTGTGACACTGTGTGAGTGTTTCTGAGTGTGTGAATACGTGTGTGTGTGTGACACTGTGCGAGTGTTTCTGAGTGTCTGTATACATGTGTGTGTGTGACACTGTGTGAGTGTTTCTGAGTGTGTATATATGTGTGTGTGTGTGTGAGTCACTGTATGAGTGTTTCTGAGTGTGTGTGTGTGTGTGTGACACTGTGTGATTGTTTCTGAGAGTGTGTATATATGTGTGTGTGTGACACTGTGTGAGTGTTTCTGAGAGTGTGTATATGTGTGTGTGTGTGTGACACTGTGTGAGTGTTTCTGAGTGTGTGTATACTTGTGTGTGTGTGACACTGTGTGAGTGTTTCTGAGTGTGTGTATATATGTGTGTGTGTGTGTGTGACACTGTGTGAGTGTTTCTGATTGTCTGTATATATGTGTTTGTGTGACACTGTCTGTGATTCTGAGTGTATGTATATATGTGTGTGTGTGACACTGTCTGTGTTTCTGAGTGTGCGTATATATGTGTGTGTGTGTGACACTGTGTGAGTGTTTCTGAGTGTCTGTATATATGTGCGTGTGTGACACTGTCTGTGTTTCTGAGTGTGTGTATATATATGTGTGTGTGTGACACTGTCTGTGTTTCTGAGTGTGTGTATATATGTGTGTGTGTGACACTGTGTGAGTGTTTCTGAATGTGTGTATACATGTGTTTGTGACACTGTATGTGTTTCTGAGTGTGTGTATACGTGTGTGTGTGACACTGTCTGTGTTTCTAAGTGTGTGTATACGTGTGTGTGTGTGACACTGTGTGAGTGTTTCTGAGTGTGTGTATACGTGTGTGTGTGTGACACTGTGTGAGTGTTTCTGAGTGTGTGTATATATGTGTGTGTGTGTGTGTGACACTGTGTGAGTGTTTCTGATTGTCTGTATATATGTGTTTGTGTGACACTGTCTGTGTTTCTGAGTCTGTGTATATATGTGTGTGTGTGACACAGTCTGTGTTTCTGAGTGTGTGTATATATGTGTGTGTGTGTGACACTGTGTGATTGTTTCTGAGTGTCTGTATACATGTGTGTGTGTGACACTGTCTGTGTTTCTGAGTGTGTGTATATATGTGTGTGTGTGACACTGTCTGTGTTTCTGAGTGTGTGTATATATGTGTGCGTGTGACACTGTGTGAGTGTTTCTGAGTGTGTGTATACATGTGTGTGTGTGACACTGTGTGAATGTTTCACAGAGTGCGCTTACATGTGTGTGAGTGACACTGTGTGAGTGTTTCTGAGTGTGTGTATACGTGTGTGTGTGACACTGTCTATGTTTCTGAGTGTGTGTATATGTGTGTGTGTGACACTGTCTATGTTTCTGAGTGTGTGTATATGTCTGTGTGTGACACTGTCTGTGTTTCTGAGTGTGTGTATACATGTGTGTGTGACACTGTCTATGTTTCTGAGTGTGTGTATACGTGTGTGTGTGATACTATCTGTGTTTCTGAGTGTATGTATATGTGTGTGTGTGACACTGTGTGAGTGTTTCTGAGTGTGTGTATGTGTGTGTGTGTGTGACACTGTGTGAGTGTTTCTGAGTGTGTGTATATGTGTGTGTGTGTGACACTGTGTGAGTGTTTCTGAGTGTGTGTATGTGTGTGTGGGTGTGTGTGAAACTGTGTGAGTGTTTCTGAGTGTGTGTATACATGTGTGTGTGACACTGTCTATGTTTCTGAGTGTGTGTATACGTGTTTGTGTGATACTATCTGTGTTTCTGAGTGTATGTATGTGTGTGTGTGACACTGTGTGCGTGTTTCTGAGTGTGTGTATACGTGTGTGTGTGTGAGACACTGCGTGAGTGTTTCTGAGTGTGTGTATGTGTGTGTGTGTGTGACACTGTGTGAGTGTTTCTGAGTAAGTGTATACATGTGTGTGTGTGACACTGTGTGAGTGTTTCTGAGTGTGTTTATGTATGTGTGGGTGTGTGTGACACTGTGTGAGTGTTTCTGAGTGTGTGTATACGAGTGTGTGTGTGACACTGTGTGAGTGTTTCTGAGTGTGTGTATATATGTGTGTGTGTGACACTGTGAGTGTTCCTGAGTGTGTGTAGATGTGTGTGTGTGTATGACACTGTGTGAGTGTTTCTGAGTGTGTGTATACGTGTGTGTGTGTGACACTGTGCGAGTGTTTCTGAGTGTCTGTATACATGTGTGTGTGTGACACTGTGTGAGTGTTTCACAGTGTGTGCTTACATGTGTGTGAGCGACATTGTGTGAGTGTTTCTGAGTGTGTGTATATATGTGTGTGTGTGTGACACTGTCTGTGTTTCTGAGTGTGTGTATATGTGTGTGTGTGACACGGTCTGTGTTTCTGAATGTGTGTATACGTGTGTGTTTGACACTGTCTGTGTTTCTGAGTGTGTGTATACGTGCGTGTGTGATACTATCTGTGTTTATGAGTGTATGTATATGTGTGTGTGTGACACGGTGTGAGTTTTTCTGAGTTTGTGTATACGTGTGTGTGTGTGACACTGCGTGAGTGTTTCTGAGTGTGTGTATGTGTGTGTGTGTGACACTGTGTGAGTGTTTCTGAGTGTGTATATATGTGTGTGTGTGTGAGACACTGTATGAGGGTTTCTGAGTGTGTGTGTGTGTGTGTGTGTGACACTGTGTGAGTGTTTCTGAGTGTGTGTATATATATGTGTGTGTGACACTGTGTGAGTGTTTCTGAGAGTGTGCATACGTGTGTGTGTGTGTGACACTGTGTGAGTGTTTCTGAGTGTGTGTATACGTGTGTGTGTGTGTGACACTGTGTGAGTGTTTCTGAGTGTGTGTATATATGTGTGTGTGTGTGTGTGACACTGTGTGAGTGTTTCTGATTGTCTGTATATATGTGTTTGTGTGACACTGTCTGTGTTTCTTAGTGTGTGTATATATGTGTGTGTGTGACACTGTCTGTGTTTCTGAGTGTGTGTATATATGTGTGTGTGTGACACTGTGTGTGTTTCTGATTGTGTGGATACGTGTGTGTGTGAGTGACACTGTCTGTGTTTCTGAGTGTGTCTATATATGTGTGTGTGTGTGACACTGTGTGAGTGTTTCTGAATGTGTGTATACATGTGTTTGTGACACTGTCTGTGTTTCTGAGTGTGTGTATACGTGTGTGTGTGACACTGTGTGTTTCTGAGTGTGTATATACGTGTGTGTGACACGGTTTGTGTTTCTGAGAGTGTGTATACGTGTGTGTGTGTGTGACACTGTGTGAGTGTTTCTGAGTGTGTGTATACGTGTGTGTGTGTGTGACACTGTGTGAGTGTTTCTGAGTGTGTGTATATATGTGCGTGTGTGTGTGTGACACTGTGTGAGTGTTTCTGATTGTCTGTATATATGTGTTTGTGTGACACTGTCTGTGTTTCTGAGTGTGTGTATATATGTGTGTGTGTGACACTGTCTGTGTTTCTGAGTGTGTGTATATATGTGTGTGTGTGTGAAACTGTGTGAGTGTTTCTGAGTGTCTGTATACATGTGTGTGTGTGAAACTGTGTGAGTGTTTCACAGTGTGCGCTTACATGTGTGTGAGTGACACTGTGTGAGTGTTTCTGAGTGTGTGTATACATGTGTGTGTGTGTGACACTGTGTGAGTGTTTCTGAGTGTGTGTATATATGTGCGTGTGTGTGTGTGACACTGTGTGAGTGTTTCTGATTGTCTGTATATATGTGTTTGTGTGACACTGTCTGTGTTTCTGAGTGTGTGTATATATGTGTGTGTGTGACACTGTCTGTGTTTCTGAGTGTGTGTATATATGTGTGTGTGTGTGAAACTGTGTGAGTGTTTCTGAGTGTCTGTATACATGTGTGTGTGTGAAACTGTGTGAGTGTTTCACAGTGTGCGCTTACATGTGTGTGAGTGACACTGTGTGAGTGTTTCTGAGTGTGTGTATACATGTGTGTGTGTGTGACACTGTCTGTGTTTCTGAGTGTGTGTATATGTGTGTGTGACACGGTCTGTGTTTCTGAGTGTGTGTATACGTGTGTGTGTGACACTGTCTGTGTTTCTGAGTGTGTGTATACGTGTGTGTGTGATACTATCTGTGTTTCTGAGTGTATGTATATGTGTGTGTGTGACACTGTGTGAGTGTTTCTGAGTGTGTGTATACGTGTGTGTGTGTGACACTGTGTGAGTGTTTCTGAGTGTGTGTATGTGTGTGTGTGTGACACTGTGTGAGTGTTTCTGAGTGTGTGTATACGTGTGTGTGTGTGACACTGTGTGAGTGTTTCTGAGTGTGTGTATGTGTGTGTGGGTGTGTGTGACACTGTGTGAGTGTTTCTGAGTGTCTGTATACGTGTGTGTGTGTGACACTGTGTGAGTGTTTCTGAGTGTGTGTATACGTGTGTGTGTGTGACACTGTGTGAGTGTTTCTGAGTGTGTGTATATATGTGTGTGTGTGACACTGTGAGTGTTTCTGAGTGTGTGTAGATGTGTGTGTGTGTATGACACTGTGTGAGTGTTTCTGAGTGTGTGTATACGTGTGTGTGTGTGTGACACTGTGCGAGTGTTTCTGAGTGTCTGTATGCATGTGTGTGTGTGACACTGTGTGAGTGTTTCACAGTGTGCGCTTACATGTGTGTGAGCGACGTTGTGTGAGTGTTTCTGAGTGTGTGTATACATGTGTGTGTGTGACACTGTCTGTGTTTCTGAGTGTGTGTATATGTGTGTGTGTGACACGGTCTGTGTTTCTGAATGTGTGTATACATGTGTGTGTGACACTGTCTGTGTTTCTGAGTGTGTGTATACGTGCGTGTGTGATACTATCTGTTTTTATGAGTGTATGTATATGTGTGTGTGTGACACGGTGTGAGTGTTTCTGAGTGTGTGTATACGTGTGTGTGTGTGACACTGCGTGAGTGTTTCTGAGTGTGTGTATGTGTGTGTGTGTGACACAGTGTGAGTGTTTCTGAGTGTGTATATATGTGTGTGTGTGTGTGAGTCACTGTATGAGTGTTTCTGAGTGTGTGTGTGTGTGTGTGTGACACTGTGTGATTGTTTCTGAGTGTGTGTATATATGTGTGTGTGTGACACTGTGTGAGTGTTTCTGAGAGTGTGTATACGTGTGTGTGTGTGTGACACTGTGTGAGTGTTTCTGAGTGTGTGTATACGTGTGTGTGTGTGACACTGTGTGAGTGTTTCTGAGTGTGTGTATATATGTGTGTGTGTGTGTGTGTGACACTGTGTGAGTGTTTCTGATTGTGTATATATATATGTGTTTGTGTGACACTGTCTGTTTTTCTGAGTGTGTGTATATATGTGTGTGTGTGACACTGTCTGTGTTTCTGAGTGTGCGTATATATGTGTGTGTGTGTGACACTGTGTGAGTGTTTCTGAGTGTCTGTATATATGTGCGTGTGTGACACTGTCTGTGTTTCTGAGTGTGTGTATATATATGTGTGTGTGTGACACTGTCTGTGTTTCTGAGTGTGTGTATATATGTGTGTGTGTGACACTGTGTGGGTGTTTCTGAGTGTGTGTATACATGTGTGTGTGTGACACTGTGTGAGTGTTTCTGAGTGTGTGTATATATGTGTGTGTGTGACACTGTGTGAGTGTTTCTGAGTGTGTGTATACGTGTGTGTGTGACACTGTCTATGTTTCTGAGTGTGTGTATATGTGTGTGTGTGACACTGTCTATGTTTCTGAGTGTCTGTATATGTGTGTGTGTGACACTGTCTGTGTTTCTGAGTGTGTGTATACATGTGTGTGTGACACTGTCTATGTTTCTGAGTGTGTGTATACGTGTGTGTGTGTGACACTGTGTGAGAGATTCTGAGTGTGTGTATGTGTGTGTGGGTGTGTGTGACACTGTGTGAGTGTTTCTGAGTGTGTGTATACGTGTGTGTGTGTGTGACACTGTGTGAGTGTTTCTGAGCGTGTGTATATATGTGTGTGTGTGACACAGTGATTGTTTCTGAGTGTGTGTATACGTGTGTGTGTGTATGACACTGTGTGAGTGTTTCTGAGTGTGTGTATACGTGTGTGTGTGTGACACTGTGCGAGTGTTTCTGAGTGTCTGTATACATGTGTGTGTGTGAAACTGTGTGAGTGTTTCTGAGTGTGTGTATACATTTGTGAGTGTGTGACACTGTCTGTGTTTCTGAGTGTGTGTATATGTGTGTGTGACACGGTCTGTGTTTCTGAGTGTGTGTATACGTGTGTGTGTGACACTGTGTTTCTGAGTGTGTGTATACGTGTGTGTGTGATACTATCTGTGTTTCTGAGTGTATGTATATGTGTGTGTGACACGTTGTGAGTGTTTCTGAGTGTGTGTATACGTGTGTGTGTGTGAAACTGTGTGAGTGTTTCTGAGTGTGTGTATGTGTGTGTGTGACACTGTGTGAGTGTTTCTGAGTCTGTGTATACGTGTGTGTGACACTGTCTATGTTTCTGAGTGTGTGTATACGTGTGTGTGTGACACTGTGTGCGTGTCTCTGAGTGTGTGTATACGTGTGTGTGTGTGACACTGCGTGAGTTTTTCTGAGTGTGTGTATGTGTGTGTGTGTGTGACACTGTGTGAGTGTTTCACAGTGTGCGATTACATGTGTGTGAGTGACACTGTGTGAGTGTTTCTGAGTGTGTGTATACATGTGTGTGTGTGTGACACTGTCTGTGTTTCTGAGTGTGTGTATATGTGTGTGTGACACGGTCTGTGTTTCTGAGTGTGTGTATACGTGTGTGTGTGACACTGTGTTTCTGAGTGTGTGTATACGTGTGTGTGTGATACTATCTGTGTTTCTGAGTGTATGTATATGTGTGTGTGTGACACTGTGTGAGTGTTTCTGAGTGTGTGTATGTGTGTGTGTGTGACACTGTGTGAGTGTTTCTGAGTGTGTGTATACATGTGTGTGTGTGACACTGTGTGAGTGTTTCTGAGTGTGTGTATGTGTGTGTGGGTGTGTGTGACACTGTGTGAGTGTTTCTGAGTGTGTGTATACGTGTGTGTGTGTGACACTGTGTGAGTGTTTCTGAGTGTGTGTATATATGTGTGTGTGTGACACTGTGAGTGTTTCTGAGTGTCTGTAGATGTGTGTGTGTGTATGACACTGTGTGAGTGTTTCTGAGTGTGTGTATACGTGTGTGTGTGTGACACTGTGCGAGTGTTTCTGAGTGTGTGTATACATGTGTGTGTGACACTGTCTATGTTTCTGAGTGTGTGTATACGTGTGTGTGTGATACTATCTGTGTTTCTGAGTGTATGTATATGTGTGTGTGTGACACTGTGTGCGTGTTTCTGAGTGTGTGTATACGTGTGTGTGTGTGACACTGCGTGAGTGTTTCTGAGTGTGTATATGTGTGTGTGTGTGTGACACTGTGTGAGTGTTTCTGAGTGTGTGTATACGTGTGTGTGTGTGACACTGTGTGAGTGTTTCTGAGTGTGTGTATGTGTGTGTGGGTGTGTGTGACACTGTGTGAGTGTTTCTGAGTGTGTGTATACGTGTGTGTGTGTGACACTGTGTGAGTGTTTCTGAGTGTGTGTATATATGTGTGTGTGTGACACTGTGAGTGTTTCTGAGTGTGTGTAGATGTGTGTGTGTGTATGACACTGTGTGAGCGTTTCTGAGTGTGTGTATACGTGTGTGTGTGTGACACTGTGCGAGTGTTTCTGAGTGTCTGTATACATGTGTGTGTGTGACACTGTGTGAGTGTTTCACAGTGTGCGCTTACATGTGTGTGAGCGACATTGTGTGAGTGTTTCTGAGTGTGTGTATTCATGTGTGTTTGTGACACTGTCTGTGTTTCTGAGTGTGTGTATATGTGTGTGTGTGACACTGTCTGTGTTTCTGAGTGTGTGTATACGTGCGTGTGTGATACTATCTGTGTTTATGAGTGTATGTATATGTGTGTGTGTGACACGGTGTGAGTGTTTCTGAGTAAGTGTATACGTGTGTGTGTGTGACACTGCGTGAGTGTTTCTGAGTGTGTGTATGTGTGTGTGTGTGACACTGTGTGAGTGTTTCTGAGTGTGTATATATGTGTGTGTGTTTGTGAGACACTGTATGAGGGTTTCTGAGTGTGTGTGTGTGTGTGTGTGACACTGTGTGAGTGTTTCTGAGTGTGTGTATATATGTGTGTGTGTGACACTGTGTGAGTGTTTCTGAGAGTGTGTATACGTGTGTGTGTGTGTGACACTGTGTGAGTGTTTCTGAGTGTGTGTATACGTGTGTGTGTGTGACACTGTGTGAGTGTTTCTGAGCGTGTGTATATATGTGTGTGTGTGACACTGTGAGTGTTTCTGAGTGTGTGTATACGTGTGTGTGTGTATGACACTGTGTGAGTGTTTCTGAGTGTGTGTATATATGTGTGTGTGTGACACTGAGTGAGTGTTTCTGAATGTGTGTATACATGTGTTTGTGACACTGTCTGTGTTTCTGAGTGAGTGTGTATACGTCTGTGTGTGACACTGTCTGCGTTTCTGAGTGTGTGTATACGTCTGTGTGACACGGTTTGTGTTTCTGAGAGTGTGTATACGTGTGTGTGTGTGTGTGTGTGACACTGTGTGAGTGTTTCTGAGTGTGTGTATACGTGTGTGTGTGTGTGACACTGTGTGAGTGTTTCTGAGTGTGTGTATATATGTGTGTGTGTGTTTGAGTGACACTGTCTGTGTTTCTGAGTGTGTGTATATATGTGTGTGTGTGACACTGTCTGTGTTTCTGAGTGTGTGTATATATGTGTGTGTGTGTGAAACTGTGTGAGTGTTTCTGAGTGTCTGTGTACATGTGTGTGTGTGAAACTGTGTGAGTGTTTCACAGTGTGCGCTTACATGTGTGTGAGTGACACTGTGTGAGTGTTTCTGAGTGTGTGTATACATGTGTGTGTGTGTGACACTGTCTGTGTTTCTGAGTGTGTGTATATGTGTGTGTGACACGGTCTGTGTTTCTGAGTGTGTGTATACGTGTGTGTGTGACACTGTCTGTGTTTCTGAGTGTCTGTATATATGTGCGTGTGTGACACTGTCTGTGTTTCTGAGTTTGTGTATATGTGTGTGTGTGTGACACTGTGTGAGTGTTTCTGAGTGTGTGTATGTGTGTGTGTGACACTGTGTGAGTGTTTCTGAGTGTGTGTATGTGTGTGTGTGTGACACTGTGTGAGTGTTTCTGAGTGTGTGTATACGTGTGTGTGTGTGACACTGTGTGAGTGTTTCTGAGTGTGTGTATGTGTGTGTGGGAGTGTGTGACACTGTGTGAGTGTTTCTGAGTGTGTGTATACGTGTGTGTGTGTGACACTGTGTGAGTGTTTCTGAGTGTGTGTATATATGTGTGTGTGACACTGTGAGTTTTTCTGAGTGTGTGTAGATGTGTGTGTGTATGACACTGTGTGAGTGTTTCTGAGTGTGTGTATACGTGTGTGTGTGTGACACTGTGTGAGTGTTTCACAGTGTGCGCTTACATGTGTGTGAGCGACATTGTGTGAGTGTTTCTGAGTGTGTGTATACATGTGTGTGTGTGACACTGTCTGTGTTTCTGAGTGTGTGTATATGTGTGTGTGTGACACGGTCTGTGTTTCTGAATGTGTGTATACGTGTGTGTGTGACACTGTCTGTGTTTCTGAGTGTGTGTATACGTGCGTGTGTGATAATATCTGTGTTTATGAGTGTATGTATATGTGTGTGTGTGACACGGTGTGAGTGTTTCTGAGTGTGTGTATACGTGTGTGTGTGTGACACTGCGTGAGTGTTTCTGAGTGTGTGTATGTGTGTGTGTGTGACACTGTGTGAGTGTTTCTGAGTGTGTATATATTTGTGTGTGTGTGAGACACTGTATGAGTGTTTCTGAGTGTGTGTGTGTGTGTGTGTGTGACACTGTGTGAGTGTTTCTGAGTGTGTGTATATATGTGTGTGTGTGACACTGTGTGAGTGTTTCTGAGAGTGTGTATACGTGTGTGTGTGTGTGACACTGTGTGAGTGTTTCTGAGTGTGTGTATACGTGTGTGTGTGTGACACTGTGTGAGTGTTTCTGAGTGTGTGTATATATGTGTGTGTGTGTGTGTGTGTGACACTGTGTGAGTGTTTCTGATTGTCTGTATATATGTGTTTGTGTGACACTGTCTGTGTTTCTGAGTGTGTGTATATATGTGTGTGTGTGACACTGTCTGTGTTTCTGAGTGCGCGTATATATGTGTGTGTGTGTGTGACACTGTGTGAGTGTTTCTGAGTGTCTGTATATATGTGCGTGTGTGACACTGTCTGTGTTTCTGAGTGTGTGTATATATATGTGTGTGTGTGACACTCTCTGTGTTTCTGAGTGTGTGTATATATGTGTGTGTGTGACACTGTGTGTGTTTCTGATTGTGTATATACGTGTGTGTGTGAGTGACACTGTCTGTGTTTCTGAGTGTGTGTATATATGTGTGTGTGCGACACTGTGTGAGTGTTTCTGAATGTGTGTATACATGTGTTTGTGACACTGTCTGTGTTTCTGAGTGTGTGTATACGTGTGTGTGTGACACTGTCTATATTTCTGAGTGTGTGTATACGTGTGTGTGACACGGTTTGTGTTTCTGAGAGTGTGTATACGTGTGTGTGTGTGTGACACTGTGTGAGTGTTTCTGAGTGTGTGTATACGCGTGTGTGTGTGACACTGTGTGAGTGTTTCTGAGTGTGTGTATATATGTGTGTGTGTGTGTGTGTGACACTGTGTGAGTGTTCTGATTGTCTGTATATATGTGTTTGTGTGACACTGTCTGTGTTTCTGAGTGTGTGTATATATGTGTGTGTGTGACACTGTCTGTGTTTCTGAGTGTGCGTATATATGTGTGTGTGTGTGACACTGTGTGAGTGTTTCTGAGTGTCTGTATATATGTGCGTGTGTGACACTGTCTGTGTTTCTGAGTGTATGTATATATATGTGTGTGTGTGACACTGTCTGTGTTTCTGAGTGTGTGTATATGTGTGTGTGTGACACGGTCTGTGTTTCTGAATGTGTGTATACGTGTGTGTGTGACACTGTCTGTGTTTCTGAGTGTGTGTATACGTGCGTGTGTGATACTATCTGTGTTTATGAGTGTATGTATATGTGTGTGTGTGACACGGTGTGAGTGTTTCTGAGTGTGTGTATACGTGTGTGTGTGTGACACTGCGTGAGTGTTTCTGAGTGTGTGTATGTGTGTGTGTGTGACACTGTGTGAGTATTTCTGAGTGTGTATATATGTGTGTGTGTGAGTCACTGTATGATTGTTTCTGAGTGTGTGTGTGTGTGTGTGTGTGACACTGTGTGAGTGTTTCTGAGTGTGTGTATATATGTGTGTGTGTGACACTGTGTGAGTGTTTCTGAGACTGTGTATACGTGTGTGTGTGTGTGACACTGTGTGAGTGTTTCTGAGTGTGTGTATACGTGTGTGTGTGTGACACTGTGTGAGTGTTTCTGAGTGTGTGTATATATGTGTGTGTGTGTGTGTGACACTGTGTGAGTGTTTCTGATTGTCTATATATATGTGTTTGTGTGACACTGTCTGTGTTTCTGAGTGTGTGTATATATGTGCGTGTGTGACACTGTCTGTGTTTCTGAGTGTGCGTATATATGTGTGTGTGTGTGACACTGTGTGAGTGTTTCTGAGTGTCTGTATATATGTGCGTGTGTGACACTGTCTGTGTTTCTGAGTGTGTGTATATATATGTGTGTGTGTGACACTGTCTGTGTTTCTGAGTGTGTGTATATATGTGTGTGTGACACTGTGTGAGTGTTTCTGAGTGTGTGTATACATGTGTGTGTGTGACACTGTGTGAGTGTTTCTGAGTGTGTGTATATATGTGTGTGTGTGACACTGTGTGAGTGTTTCTGAGTGTGTGTATACGTGTGTGTGTGACACTGTCTATGTTTCTGAGTGTGTGTATATGTGTGTGACACTGTCTATGTTTCTGAGTGTCTGTATATGTGTGTGTGTGACACTGTCTGTGTTTCTGAGTGTGTGTATACATGTGTGTGTGACACTGTCTATGTTTCTGAGTGTGTGTATACGTGTGTGTGTGTGACACTGTGTGAGTGTTTCTGAGTGTGTGTATGTGTGTGTGGGTGTGTGTGACACTGTGTGAGTGTTTCTGAGTGTGTGTATACGTGTGTGTGTGTGTGACACTGTGTGAGTGTTTCTGAGCGTGTGTATATATGTGTGTGTGTGACACAGTGAGTGTTTCTGAGTGTGTGTATACGTGTGTGTGTGTATGATACTGTGTGAGTGTTTCTGAGTGTGTGTATACGTGTGTGTGTGTGACACTGTGCGAGTCTTTCTGAGTGTCTGTATACATGTGTGTGTGTGAAACTGTGTGAGTGTTTCACAGTGTGCGCTTACATGTGTGTGAGTGACACTGTGTGAGTGTTTCTGAGTGTGTGTATACATGTGTGTGTGTGTGACACTGTCTGTGTTTCTGAGTGTGTGTATATGTGTGTGTGACACGGTCTGTGTTTCTGAGTGTGTGTATACGTGTGTGTGTGACACTGTCTGTGTTTCTGAGTGTGTGTATACGTGTGTGTGTGATACTATCTGTGTTTCTGAGTGTATGTATATGTGTGTGTGACACGTTGTGAGTGTTTCTGAGTGTGTGTATACGTGTGTGTGTGTGAAACTGTGTGAGTGTTTCTGAGTGTGTGTATGTGTGTGTGTGACACTGTGTGAGTGTTTCTGAGTCTGTGTATACGTGTGTGTGACACTGTCTATGTTTCTGAGTGTGTGTATACATGTGTGCGTGACACTGTGTGCGTGTCTCTGAGTGTGTGTATACGTGTGTGTGTGTGACACTGCGTGAGTGTTTCTGAGTGTGTGTATGTGTGTGTGTGTTTGACACTGTGTGAGTGTTTCTGAGTGTGTGTATACATGTGTGTGTGTGACACTGTGTGAGTGTTTCTGAGTGTGTGTATGTGTGTGTGGGTGTGTGTGACACTGTGTGAGTGTTTCTGAGTGTGTGTATACGTGTGTGTGTGTGACACTGTGTGAGTGTTTCTGAGTGTGTGTATATATGTGTGTGTGTGACACTGTGAGTGTTTCTGAGTGTGTGTAGATGTGTGTGTGTGTATGACACTGTGTGAGTGTTTCTGAGTTTGTGTATACGTGTGTGTGTGTGACACTGTGCGAGTGTTTCTGAGTGTGTGTATACATGTGTGTGTGACACTGTCTATGTTTCTGAGTGTGTGTATACGTGTGTGTGTGATACTATCTGTGTTTCTGAGTGTATGTATATGTGTGTGTGTGACACTGTGTGCGTGTTTCTGAGTGTGTGTATATATGTGTGTGTGTGACACTGTGAGTGTTTCTGAGTGTGTGTAGATGTGTGTGTGTGTATGACACTGTGTGAGTGTTTCTGAGTGTGTGTATACGTGTGTGTGTGTGACACTGCGTGAGTGTTTCTGAGTGTGTGTATGTGTGTGTGTGTGTGACACTGTGTGAGTGTTTCTGAGTGTGTGCATACGTGTGTGTGTGTGACACTGTGTGAGTGTTTCTGAGTGTGTGTATGTGTGTGTGGGTGTGTGTGACACTGTGTGAGTGTTTCTGAGTGTGTGTATACGTGTGTGTGTGTGACACTGTGTGAGTGTTTCTGAGTGTGTGTATATATGTGTGTGTGTGACACTGTGAGTGTTTCTGAGTGTGTGTAGATGTGTGTGTGTGTATGACACTGTGTGAGTGTTTCTGAGTTTGTGTATACGTGTGTGTGTGTGACACTGTGCGAGTGTTTCTGAGTGTCTGTATACATGTGTGTGTGTGACACTGTGTGAGTGTTTCACAGTGTGCGCTTACATTTGTGTGAGCGACATTGTGTGAATGTTTCTGAGTGTGTGTATTCATGTGTGTTTGTGACACTGTCTGTGTTTCTGAGTGTGTGTATATGTCTGTGTGTGACACGGTCTGTGTTTCTGAATGTGTGTATACGTGTGTGTGTGACACTGTCTGTGTTTCTGAGTGTGTGTATATGTGTGTGTGTGACACTGTCTGTGTTTCTGAGTGTGTGTATACATGTGTGTGTGACACTGTCTATGTTTCTGAGTGTGTGTATACGTGTGTGTGTGTGACACTGTGCGAGTGTTTCTGAGTGTCTGTATACATGTGTGTGTGTGAAACTGTGTGAGTGTTTCACAGTGTGCGCTTACATGTGTGTGAGTGACACTGTGTGAGTGTTTCTGAGTGTGTGTATACATGTGTGTGTGTGTGACACTGTCTGTGTTTCTGAGTGTGTGTATATGTGTGTGTGACACGGTCTGTGTTTCTGAGTGTGTGTATACGTGTGTGTGTGACACTGTCTGTGTTTCTGAGTGTGTGTATACGTGTGTGTGTGATACTATCTGTGTTTCTGAGTGTATGTATATGTGTGTGTGACACGTTGTGAGTGTTTCTGAGTGTGTGTATACGTGTGTGTGTGTGAAACTGTGTGAGTGTTTCTGAGTGTGTGTATGTGTGTGTGTGACACTGTGTGAGTGTTTCTGAGTCTGTGTATACGTGTGTGTGACACTGTCTATGTTTCTGAGTGTGTGTATACGTGTGTGTGTGACACTGTGTGCGTGTCTCTGAGTGTGTGTATACATGTGTGTGTGTGACACTGCGTGAGTGTTTCTGAGTGTGTGTATGTGTGTGTGTGTGTGACACTGTGTGAGTGTTTCTGAGTGTGTGTATACATGTGTGTGTGTGACACTGTGTGAGTGTTTCTGAGTGTGTGTATGTGTGTGTGGGTGTGTGTGACACTGTGTGAGTGTTTCTGAGTGTGTGTATGCGTGTGTGTGTGTGACACTGTGTGAGTGTTTCTGAGTGTGTGTATATATGTGTGTGTGTGACACTGTGAGTGTTTCTGAGTGTGTGTAGATGTGTGTGTGTGTATGACACTGTGTGAGTGTTTCTGAGTGTGTGTATACGTGTGTGTGTGTGACACTGTGCGAGTGTTTCTGAGTGTGTGTATACATGTGTGTGTGACACTGTCTATGTTTCTGAGTGTGTGTATACGTGTGTGTGTGATACTATCTGTGTTTCTGAGTGTATGTATATGTGTGTGTGTGACACTGTGTGCGTGTTTCTGAGTGTGTGTATATATGTGTGTGTGTGACACTGTGAGTGTTTCTGAGTGTGTGTAGATGTGTGTGTGTGTATGACACTGTGTGAGTGTTTCTGAGTGTGTGTATACGTGTGTGTGTGTGACACTGCGTGAGTGTTTCTGAGTGTGTGTATGTGTGTGTGTGTGTGACACTGTGTGAGTGTTTCTGAGTGTGTGCATACGTGTGTGTGTGTGACACTGTGTGAGTGTTTCTGAGTGTGTGTATGTGTGTGTGGGTGTGTGTGACACTGTGTGAGTGTTTCTGAGTGTGTGTATACGTGTGTGTGTGTGACACTGTGTGAGTGTTTCTGAGTGTGTGTATATATGTGTGTGTGTGACACTGTGAGTGTTTCTGAGTGTGTGTAGATGTGTGTGTGTGTATGACACTGTGTGAGTGTTTCTGAGTGTGTGTATACGTGTGTGTGTGTGACACTGTGCGAGTGTTTCTGAGTGTCTGTATACATGTGTGTGTGTGACACTGTGTGAGTGTTTCACAGTGTGCGCTTACATTTGTGTGAGCGACATTGTGTGAATGTTTCTGAGTGTGTGTATTCATGTGTGTTTGTGACACTGTCTGTGTTTCTGAGTGTGTGTATATGTGTGTGTGTGACACGGTCTGTGTTTCTGAATGTGTGTATACGTGTGTGTGTGACACTGTCTGTGTTTCTGAGTGTGTGTATACGTGCGTGTGTGATACTATCTGTGTTTATGAGTGTATGTATATGTGTGTGTGTGACACGGTGTGAGTGTTTCTGAGTGTGTGTATACGTGTGGGTGTGTGACACTGCGTGAGTGTTTCTGAGTGTGTGTATGTGTGTGTGTGTGACACTGTGTGAGTGTTTCTGAGTGTGTATATATGTGTGTGTGTTTGTGAGACACTGTATGAGGGTTTCTGAGTGTGTGTGTGTGTGACACTGTGAGTTTTTCTGAGTGTGTGTATACGTGTGTGTGTGTATGACACTGTGTGAGTGTTTCTGAGTGTGTGTATATATGTGCGTGTGTGACACTGTGTGAGTGTTTCTGAATGTGTGTATACATGTGTTTGTGACACTGTCTGTGTTTCTGAGTGTGTGTATACGTGTGTGTGTGACACTGTCTGTGTTTCTGAGTGTGTGTATACGTGTGTGTGACACGGTTTGTGTTTCTGAGAGTGTGTATACGTGTGTGTGTGTGTGACACTGTGTGAGTGTTTCTGAGAGTGTGTATACGTGTTTGTGTGTGATACTGTGTGAGTGTTTCTGAGTGTGTGTATATATGTGTGTGTGTGTGTGTGTGACACTGTGTGAGTGTTCTGATTGTCTGTATATATGTGTTTGTGTGACACTGTCTGTGTTTCTGAGTGTGTGTATATATGTGTGTGTGTGACACTGTCTGTGTTTCTGAGTGTGCGTATATATGTGTGTGTGTGTGACACTGTGTGAGTGTTTCTGAGTGTCTGTATATATGTGCGTGTGTGACACTGTCTGTGTTTCTGAGTGTATTTATATATATGTGTGTGTGTGACACTGTCTGTGTTTCTGAGTGTGTGTATACATGTGTGTGTGTGACACTGTCTGTGTTTCTGAGTGTGTGTATATGTGTGTGTGTGACACGGTCTGTGTTTCTGAGTGTGTGTATACGTGCGTGTGTGATACTATCTGTGTTTATGAGTGTATGTATATGTGTGTGTGTGACACGGTGTGAGTGTTTCTGAGTGTGTGTATACGTGTGTGTGTGTGACACTGCGTGAGTGTTTCTGAGTGTGTGTATGTGTGTGTGTGTGACACTGTGTGAGTGTTTCTGAGTGTGTATATATGTGTGTGTGTGTGTGAGTAACTGTATGAGTGTTTCTGAGTGTGTGTGTGTGTGTGTGTGTGACACTGTGTGAGTGTTTCTGAGTTTGTGTATACGTGTGTGTGTGTGACACTGTGCGAGTGTTTCTGAGTGTGTGTATACATGTGTGTGTGACACTGTCTATGTTTCTGAGTGTGTGTATACGTGTGTGTGTGATACTATCTGTGTTTCTGAGTGTATGTATATGTGTGTGTGTGACACTGTGTGCGTGTTTCTGAGTGTGTGTATATATGTGTGTGTGTGACACTGTGAGTGTTTCTGAGTGTGTGTAGATGTGTGTGTGTGTATGACACTGTGTGAGTGTTTCTGAGTGTGTGTATACGTGTGTGTGTGTGACACTGCGTGAGTGTTTCTGAGTGTGTGTATGTGTGTGTGTGTGTGACACTGTGTGAGTGTTTCTGAGTGTGTGCATACGTGTGTGTGTGTGACACTGTGTGAGTGTTTCTGAGTGTGTGTATGTGTGTGTGGGTGTGTGTGACACTGTGTGAGTGTTTCTGAGTGTGTGTATACGTGTGTGTGTGTGACACTGTGTGAGTGTTTCTGAGTGTGTGTATATATGTGTGTGTGTGACACTGTGAGTGTTTCTGAGTGTGTGTAGATGTGTGTGTGTGTATGACACTGTGTGAGTGTTTCTGAGTTTGTGTATACGTGTGTGTGTGTGACACTGTGCGAGTGTTTCTGAGTGTCTGTATACATGTGTGTGTGTGACACTGTGTGAGTGTTTCACAGTGTGCGCTTACATTTGTGTGAGCGACATTGTGTGAATGTTTCTGAGTGTGTGTATTCATGTGTGTTTGTGACACTGTCTGTGTTTCTGAGTGTGTGTATATGTCTGTGTGTGACACGGTCTGTGTTTCTGAATGTGTGTATACGTGTGTGTGTGACACTGTCTGTGTTTCTGAGTGTGTGTATATGTGTGTGTGTGACACTGTCTGTGTTTCTGAGTGTGTGTATACATGTGTGTGTGACACTGTCTATGTTTCTGAGTGTGTGTATACGTGTGTGTGTGTGACACTGTGCGAGTGTTTCTGAGTGTCTGTATACATGTGTGTGTGTGAAACTGTGTGAGTGTTTCACAGTGTGCGCTTACATGTGTGTGAGTGACACTGTGTGAGTGTTTCTGAGTGTGTGTATACATGTGTGTGTGTGTGACACTGTCTGTGTTTCTGAGTGTGTGTATATGTGTGTGTGACACGGTCTGTGTTTCTGAGTGTGTGTATACGTGTGTGTGTGACACTGTCTGTGTTTCTGAGTGTGTGTATACGTGTGTGTGTGATACTATCTGTGTTTCTGAGTGTATGTATATGTGTGTGTGACACGTTGTGAGTGTTTCTGAGTGTGTGTATACGTGTGTGTGTGTGAAACTGTGTGAGTGTTTCTGAGTGTGTGTATGTGTGTGTGTGACACTGTGTGAGTGTTTCTGAGTCTGTGTATATGTGTGTGTGACACTGTCTATGTTTCTGAGTGTGTGTATACGTGTGTGTGTGACACTGTGTGCGTGTCTCTGAGTGTGTGTATACATGTGTGTGTGTGACACTGCGTGAGTGTTTCTGAGTGTGTGTATGTGTGTGTGTGTGTGACACTGTGTGAGTGTTTCTGAGTGTGTGTATACATGTGTGTGTGTGACACTGTGTGAGTGTTTCTGAGTGTGTGTATGTGTGTGTGGGTGTGTGTGACACTGTGTGAGTGTTTCTGAGTGTGTGTATACGTGTGTGTGTGTGACACTGTGTGAGTGTTTCTGAGTGTGTGTATATATGTGTGTGTGTGACACTGTGAGTGTTTCTGAGTGTGTGTAGATGTGTGTGTGTGTATGACACTGTGTGAGTGTTTCTGAGTGTGTGTATACGTGTGTGTGTGTGACACTGTGCGAGTGTTTCTGAGTGTGTGTATACATGTGTGTGTGACACTGTCTATGTTTCTGAGTGTGTGTATACGTGTGTGTGTGATACTATCTGTGTTTCTGAGTGTATGTATATGTGTGTGTGTGACACTGTGTGCGTGTTTCTGAGTGTGTGTATATATGTGTGTGTGTGACACTGTGAGTGTTTCTGAGTGTGTGTAGATGTGTGTGTGTGTATGACACTGTGTGAGTGTTTCTGAGTGTGTGTATACGTGTGTGTGTGTGACACTGCGTGAGTGTTTCTGAGTGTGTGTATGTGTGTGTGTGTGTGACACTGTGTGAGTGTTTCTGAGTGTGTGCATACGTGTGTGTGTGTGACACTGTGTGAGTGTTTCTGAGTGTGTGTATGTGTGTGTGGGTGTGTGTGACACTGTGTGAGTGTTTCTGAGTGTGTGTATACGTGTGTGTGTGTGACACTGTGTGAGTGTTTGTGAGTGTGTGTATATATGTGTGTGTGTGACACTGTGAGTGTTTCTGAGTGTGTGTAGATGTGTGTGTGTGTATGACACTGTGTGAGTGTTTCTGAGTGTGTGTATACGTGTGTGTGTGTGACACTGTGCGAGTGTTTCTGAGTGTCTGTATACATGTGTGTGTGTGACACTGTGTGAGTGTTTCACAGTGTGCGCTTACATTTGTGTGAGCGACATTGTGTGAATGTTTCTGAGTGTGTGTATTCATGTGTGTTTGTGACACTGTCTGTGTTTCTGAGTGTGTGTATATGTGTGTGTGTGACACGGTCTGTGTTTCTGAATGTGTGTATACGTGTGTGTGTGACACTGTCTGTGTTTCTGAGTGTGTGTATACGTGCGTGTGTGATACTATCTGTGTTTATGAGTGTATGTATATGTGTGTGTGTGACACAGTGTGAGTGTTTCTGAGTGTGTGTATACGTGTGTGTGTGTGACACTGCGTGAGTGTTTCTGAGTGTGTGTATGTGTGTGTGTGTGACACTGTGTGAGTGTTTCTGAGTGTGTATATATGTGTGTGTGTTTGTGAGACACTGTATGAGGGTTTCTGAGTGTGTGTGTGTGTGACACTGTGAGTTTTTCTGAGTGGGTGTATACGTGTGTGTGTGTATGACACTGTGTGAGTGTTTCTGAGTGTGTGTATATATGTGTGTGTGTGACACTTTGTGAGTGTTTCTGAATGTGTGTATACATGTGTTTGTGACACTGTCTGTGTTTCTGAGTGTGTGTATACGTGTGTGTGTGACACTGTCTGTGTTTCTGAGTGTGTGTATACGTGTGTGTGACACGGTTTGTGTTTCTGAGAGTGTGTATACGTGTGTGTGTGTGTGACACTGTGTGAGTGTTTCTGAGAGTGTGTATACGTGTTTGTGTGTGATACTGTGTGAGTGTTTCTGAGTGTGTGTATATATGTGTGTGTGACACTGTGTGAGTGTTCTGATTGTCTGTATATATGTGTTTGTGTGACACTGTCTGTGTTTCTGAGTGTGTGTATATATGTGTGTGTGTGACACTGTCTGTGTTTCTGAGTGTGCGTATATATGTGTGTGTGTGTGACACTGTGTGAGTGTTTCTGAGTGTCTGTATATATGTGCGTGTGTGACACTGTCTGTGTTTCTGAGTGTATTTATATATATGTGTGTGTGTGACACTGTCTGTGTTTCTGAGTGTGTGTATACATGTGTGTGTGTGACACTGTCTGTGTTTCTGAGTGTGTGTATATGTGTGTGTGTGACACGGTCTGTGTTTCTGAGTGTGTGTATACGTGCGTGTGTGATACTATCTGTGTTTATGAGTCTATGTATATGTGTGTGTGTGACACGGTGTGAGTGTTTCTGAGTGTGTGTATACGTGTGTGTGTGTGACACTGCGTGAGTGTTTCTGAGTGTGTGTATGTGTGTGTGTGTGACACTGTGTGAGTGTTTCTGAGTGTGTATATATGTGTGTGTGTGTGTGAGTAACTGTATGAGTGTTTCTGAGTGTGTGTGTGTGTGTGTGTGTGACACTGTGTGAGTGTTTCTGAGTGTGTGTATATATGTGTGTGTGTGACACTGTGTGAGTGTTTCTGAGAGTGTGTATACGTGTGTGTGTGTGTGACACTGTGGGAGTGTTTCTGAGTGTGTGTATACGTGTGTGTGTGTGACACTGTGTGAGTGTTTCTGAGTGTGTGTATATATGTGTGTGTGTGTGTGTGACACTGTGTGAGTGTTTCTGATTGTCTATATATATGTGTTTGTGTGACACTGTCTGTGTTTCTGAGTGTGTGTATATATGTGTGTGTGTGACACTGTCTGTGTTTCTGAGTGTGCGTATATATGTGTGTGTGTGTGACACTGTGTGAGTGTTTCTGAGTGTCTGTATATATGTGCGTGTGTGACACTGTCTGTGTTTCTGAGTGTGTGTATATATATGTGTGTGTGTGACACTGTCTGTGTTTCTGAGTGTGTGTATATATGTGTGTGTGTGACACTGTGTGAGTGTTTCTGAGTGTGTGTATACATGTGTGTGTGTGACACTGTGTGAGTGTTTCTGAGTGTGTGTATATATGTGTGTGTGTGACACTGTGTGAGTGTTTCTGAGTGTGTGTATACGTGTGTGTGTGACACTGTCTATGTTTCTGAGTGTGTGTATATGTGTGTGTGTGACACTGTCTATGTTTCTGAGTGTCTGTATATGTGTGTGTGTGACACTGTCTGTGTTTCTGAGTGTGTGTATACGTGTGTGTGTGTGACACTGTGTGAGTGTTTCTGAGTGTGTGTATGTGTGTGTGGGTGTGTGTGACACTGTGTGAGTGTTTCTGAGTGTGTGTATGTGTGTGTGGGTGTGTGTGACACTGTGTGAGTGTTTCTGAGTGTGTGTATACGTGTGTGTGTGTGACACTGTGTGAGTGTTTCTGAGCGTGTGTATATATGTGTGTGTGTGACACAGTGAGTGTTTCTGAGTGTGTGTATACGTGTGTGTGTGTATTACACTGTGTGAGTGTTTCTGAGTGTGTGTATACGTGTGTGTGTGTGACACTGTGCGAGTGTTTCTGAGTGTCTGTATACATGTGTGTGTGTGAAACTGTGTGAGTGTTTCACAGTGTGCGCTTACATGTGTGTGAGTGACACTGTGTGAGTGTTTCTGAGTGTGTGTATACATGTGTGTGTGTGTGACACTGTCTGTGTTTCTGAGTGTGTGTATATGTGTGTGTGACAAGGTCTGTGTTTCTGAGTGTGTGTAATCGTGTGTGTGTGACACTGTCTGTGTTTCTGAGTGTGTGTATACGTGTGTGTGTGATACTATCTGTGTTTCTGAGTGTATGTATATGTGTGTGTGACACTGTGTGAGTGTTTCTGAGTGTGTGTATGTGTGTGTGTGTGAAACTGTGTGAGTGTTTCTGAGTGTGTGTATGTGTGTGTGTGACACTGTGTGAGTGTTTCTGAGTCTGTGTATACGTGTGTGTGACACTGTCTATGTTTCTGAGTGTGTGTATACATGTGTGTGTGACACTGTGTGCGTGTCTCTGAGTGTGTGTATACGTGTGTGTGTGTGTGACACTGCGTGAGTGTTTCTGAGAGTGTGTATGTGTGTGTGTGTGTGACACTGTGTGAGTGTTTCTGAGTGTGTGTATACATGTGTGTGTGTGACACTGTGTGAGTGTTTCTGAGTGTGTGTATGTGTGTGTGGGTGTGTGTGACACTGTGTGAGTGTTTCTGAGTGTGTGTATACGTGTGTGTGTGTGACACTGTGTGAGTGTTTCTGAGTGTGTGTATATATGTGTGTGTGTGACACTGTGAGTGTTTCTGAGTGTCTGTAGATGTGTGTGTGTGTATGACACTGTGTGAGTGTTTCTGAGTGTGTGTATACGTGTGTGTGTGTGACACTGTGCGAGTGTTTCTGAGTGTGTGTATACATGTGTGTGTGACACTGTCTATGTTTCTGAGTGTGTGTATACGTGTGTGTGTGATACTATCTGTGTTTCTGAGTGTATGTATATGTGTGTGTGTGACACTGTGTGCCTGTTTCTGAGTGTGTGTATACGTGTGTGTGTGTGACACTGCGTGAGTGTTTCTGAGTGTGTGTATGTGTGTGTGTGTGTGACACTGTGTGAGTGTTTCTGAGTGTGTGTATACGTGTGTGTGTGTGACACTGTGTGAGTGTTTCTGAGTGTTTGTATGTGTGTGTGGGTGTGTGTGACACTGTGTGAGTGTTTCTGAGTGTGTGTATACGTGTGTGTGTGTGACACTGTGTGAGTGTTTCTGAGTGTGTGTATATATGTGTGTGTGTGACACTGTGAGTGTTTCTGAGTGTGTGTAGATGTGTGTGTGTGTATGACACTGTGTGAGTGTTTCTGAGTGTGTGTATACGTGTGTGTGTGTGACACTGTGCGAGTGTTTCTGAGTGTCTGTATACATGTGTGTGTGTGACACTGTGTGAGTGTTTCACAGTGTGCGCTTACATTTGTGTGAGCGACATTGTGTGAGTGTTTCTGAGTGTGTGTATTCATGTGTGTTTGTGACACTGTCTGTGTTTCTGAGTGTGTGTATATGTGTGTGTGTGACACGGTCTGTGTTTCTGAATGTGTGTATACGTGTGTGTGTGACACTGTCTGTGTTTCTGAGTGTGTGTATACGTGCGTGTGTGATACTATCTGTGTTTATGAGTGTATGTATATGTGTGTGTGTGACACGGTGTGAGTGTTTCTGAGTGTGTGTATACGTGTGTGTGTGTGACACTGCGTGAGTGTTTCTGAGTGTGTGTATGTGTGTGTATGTGACACTGTGTGAGTGTTTCTGAGTGTGTATATATGTGTGTGTGTTTGTGAGACACTGTATGAGGGTTTCTGAGTGTGTGTGTGTGTGTGTGTGACACTGTGAGTGTTTCTGAGTGTGTGTATACGTGTGTGTGTGTATGGCACTGTGTGAGTGTTTCTGAGTGTGTGTATATATGTGTGTGTGTGACACTGTGTGAGTGTTTCTGAATGTGTGTATACATGTGTTTGTGACACTGTCTGTGTTTCTGAGTGTGTGTGTATACGTGTGTGTGTGACACTGTCTGCGTTTCTGAGTGTGTGTATCCGTCTGTGTGACACGGTTTGTGTTTTTGAGAGTGCGTATACGTGCGTGTGTGTGTGTGTGTGACACTGTGTGAGTGTTTCTGAGTGTGTGTATACGTGTGTGTGTGTGTGACACTGTGTGAGTGTTTCTGAGTGTGTGTATATATGTTTGTGTGTGTGTGTGTGTGACACTGTGTGAGTGTTTCTGATTGTCTGTATATATGTGTTTGAGTGACACTGTCTGTGTTTCTGAGTGTGTGTATATATGTGTGTGTGTGACACTGTCTGTGTTTCTGAGTGTGTGTATATATGTGTGTGTGTGTGAAACTGTGTGAGTGTTTCTGAGTGTCTGTATACATGTGTGTGTGTGAAACTGTGTGAGTGTTTCACAGTGTGCGCTTACATGTGTGTGAGTGACACTGTGTGAGTGTTTCTGAGTGTGTGTATACATGTGTGTGTGTGTGACACTGTCTGTGTTTCTGAGTGTGTGTATATGTGTGTGTGACACGGTCTGTGTTTCTGAGTGTGTGTATACGTGTGTGTGTGACACTGTCTGTGTTTCTGAGTGTATGTATATGTGTGTGTGTGACACTGTGTGAGTGTTTCTGAGTGTGTGTATACGTGTGTGTGTGTGACACTGTGTGAGTGTTTCTGAGTGTGTGTATGTGTGTGTGGGAGTGTGTGACACTGTGTGAGTGTTTCTGAGTGTGTGTATACGTTTGTGTGTGTGACACTGTGTGAGTGTTTCTGAGTGTGTGTATATATGTGTGTGTGACACTGTGAGTGTTTCTGAGTGTGTGTAGATGTGTGTGTGTGTATGACACTGTGTGAGTGTTTCTGAGTGTGTGTATACGTGTGTGTGTGTGACACTGTGTGAGTGTTTCACAGTGTGCGCTTACATGTGTGTGAGCAACATTGTGTGAGTGTTTCTGAGTGTGTGTATACATGTGTGTGTGTGACACTGTCTGTGTTTCTGAGTGTGTGTATATGTGTGTGTGTGACACGGTCTGTGTTTCTGAATGTGTGTATACGTGTGTGTGTGACACTGTCTGTGTTTCTGAGTATGAGTATACGTGCGTGTGTGATAATATCTGTGTTTATGAGTGTATGTATATGTGTGTGTGTGACACGGTGTGAGTGTTTCTGAGTGTGTGTATACGTGTGTGTGTGTTACACTGCGTGAGTGTTTCTGAGTGTGTGTATGTGTGTGTGTGTGACACTGTGTGAGTGTTTCTGAGTGTTTATATATGTGTGTGTGTGTGTGTGAGACACTGTATGAGTGTTTCTGAGTGTGTGTGTGTGTGTGTGTGACACTGTGTGAGTGTTTCTGAGTGTGTGTATATATGTGTTTGTGTGACACTGTGTGAGTGTTTCTGAGAGTGTGTATACATGTGTGTGTGTGTGACACTGTGTGAGTGTTTCTGAGTGTGTGTATACGTGTGTGTGTGTGTGTGACACTGTGTGAGTGTTTCTGAGTTTGTGTATATATGTGTGTGTGTGTGTGTGACACTGTGTGAGTGTTTCTGATTGTCTGTATATATGTGTTTGTGTGACACTGTCTGTGTTTCTGAGTGTGTGTATATATGTGTGTGTGTGACACTGTCTGTGTTTCTGAGTGTGCGTATATATGTGTGTGTGTGTGTGACACTGTGTGAGTGTTTCTGAGTGTCTGTATATATGTGCGTGTGTGACACTGTCTGTGTTTCTGAGTGTGTGTATATATATGTGTGTGTGTGACACTGTCTGTGTTTCTGAGTGTGTGTATATATGTGTGTGTGTGACACTGTGTGTGTTTCTGATTGTGTGGATACGTGTGTGTGTGAGTGACACTGTCTGTGTTTCTGAGAGTGTGTATATATGTGTGTGTGCGACACTGTGTGAGTGTTTCTGAATGTGTGTATACATGTGTTTGTGACACTGTCTGTGTTTCTGAGTGTGTGTATACGTGTGTGTGTGACACTGTCTGTGTTTCTGAGTGTGTGTATACGTGTGTGTGACACGGTTTGTGTTTCTGAGTGTGTGTATACGTGTGTGTGTGTGTGACACTGTTTGAGTGTTTCTGAGTGTGTGTATACGTGTGTGTGTGTGACACTGTGTGAGTGTTTCTGAGCGTGTGTATATATGGGTGTGTGTGTGTGTGACACTGTGTGAGTGTTTCTGACTGTCTGTATATATGTGTTTGTGTGACACTGTCTGTGTTTCTGAGTGTGTGTATATATGTGTGTGGGTGACACTGTCTGTGTTTCTGAGTGTGTGTATATATGTGTGTGTGTGTGACACTGTTTGAGTGTTTCTGAGTGTCTGTATACATGTGTGTGTGTGACACTGTGTGTGTTTCTGAGTGTGTGTATATATGTGTGTGTGTGACACTGTCTGTGGTTCTGAGTGTGTTTATATATGTGTGTGTGTGACACTGTGTGAGTGTTTCTGAGTGTGTGTATACATGTGTGTGTGTGACACTGTGTGAGTGTTTCACAGTGTGCGCTTACATGTGCATGAGTGACACTGTGTGAGTGTTTCTGAGTGTGTGTATACGTGTGTGTGTGACACTGTCTATGTTTCTGAGTGTGTGTATATGTGTGTGTGTGACACTGTCTATGTTTCTGAGTGTGTGTATATGTGTGTGTGTGACACTGTCTTTGTTTCTGAGTGTGTGTATACATGTGTGTGTGACACTGTCTATGTTTCTGAGTGTGTGTATTCGTGTGTGTGTGTGACACTGTGTGAGTGTTTCTGAGTGTGTGTATGTGTGTGTGGGTGTGTGTGAAACTGTGTGAGTGTTTCCGAGTGTGTGTATACGTGTGTGTGTGTGACACTGTGTGAGTGTTTCTGAGCGTGTGTATATATGTGTGTGTGTGACACTGTGAGTGTTTCTGAGTGTGTGTATACGTGTGTGTGTGTATGACACTGTGTGAGTGTTTCTGAGTGTGTGTATATATGTGTGTGTGTGACACTTTGTGAGTGTTTCTGAGAGTGTGTATACGTGTGTGTGTGTGTGACACTGTGTGAGTGTTTCTGAGTGTGTGTATACGTGTGTGTGTGTGACACTGTGTGAGTGTTTCTGAGTGTGTGTATATATGTGTGTGTGTGTGTGTGACACTGTGTGAGTGTTTCTGATTGTCTATATATATGTGTTTGTGTGACACTGTCTGTGTTTCTGAGTGTGTGTATATATGTGTGTGTGTGACACTGTCTGTGTTTCTGAGTGTGCGTATATATGTGTGTGTGTGTGACACTGTGTGAGTGTTTCTGAGTGTCTGTATATATGTGCGTGTGTGACACTGTCTGTGTTTCTGAGTGTGTGTATATATATGTGTGTGTGTGACACTGTCTGTGTTTCTGAGTGTGTGTATATATGTGTGTGTGTGACACTGTGTGAGTGTTTCTGTGTGTCTGTATATATGTGCGTGTGTGACACTGTCTGTGTTTCTGAGTGTGTTTATATATATGTGTGTGTGTGACACTGTCTGTGTTTCTGAGTGTTTGTATATATGTGTGTGTGTGACACTGTGTGTGTTTCTGATTGTGTGGATACGTGTGTGTGTGAGTGACACTGTCTGTGTTTCTGAGTGTGTGTATATATGTGTGTGTGCGACACTGTGTGAGTGTTTCTGAATGTGTGTATACATGTGTTTGTGACACTGTCTGTGTTTGAGTGTGTGTATACGTGTGTGTGTGACACTGTCTGTGTTTCTGAGTGTGTGTATACGTGTGTGTGACACGGTTTGTGTTTCTGAGAGTGTGTATACGTGTGTGTGTGTGTGACACTGTGTGAGTGTTTCTGAGTGTGTGTATACGTGTGTGTGTGTGACACTGTGTGAGTGTTTCTGAGCGTGTGTATATATGTGTGTGTGTGTGTGACACTGTGTGAGTGTTTCAGATTGTCTGTATATATGTGTTTGTGTGACACTGTCTGTGTATCTGAGTGTGTGTATATATGTGTGTGTGTTACACTGTCTGTGTTTCTGAGTGTGTGTATATATGTGTGTGTGTGTGACACTGTTTGAGTGTTTCTGAGTGTCTGTATACATGTGTGTGTGTGACACTGTGTGTGTTTCTGAGTGTGTGTATATATGTGTGTGTGTGACACTGTCTGTGGTTCTGAGTGTGTTTATATATGTGTGTGTGTGACACTGTGTGAGTGTTTCTGAGTGTGTGTATACATGTGTGTGTGTGACACTGTGTGAGTGTTTCACAGTGTGCGCTTACATGTGCGTGAGTGACACTGTGTGAGTGTTTCTGAGTGTGTGTATACGTGTGTGTGTGACACTGTCTATGTTTCTGAGTGTGTGTATATGTGTGTGTGTGACACTGTCTATGTTTCTGAGTGTGTGTATATGTGTGTGTGTGACACTGTCTGTGTTTCTGAGTGTGTGTATACATGTGTGTGTGACACTGTCTATGTTTCTGAGTGTGTGTATTCGTGTGTGTGTGTGACACTGTGTGAGTGTTTCTGAGTGTGTGTATGTGTGTGTGGGTGTGTGTGACACTGTGTGAGTGTTTCCGAGTGTGTGTATACGTGTGTGTGTGTGACACTGTGTGAGTGTTTCTGAGCGTGTGTATATATGTGTGTGTGTGACACTGTGAGTGTTTCTGAGTGTGTGTATACGTGTGTGTGTGTATGACACTGTGTGAGTGTTTCTGAGTGTGTGTATATATGTGTGTGTGTGACACTGTGTGAGTGTTTCTGAGAGTGTGTATACGTGTGTGTGTGTGTGACACTGTGTGAGTGTTTGTGAGTGTGTGTATACGTGTGTGTGTGTGACACTGTGTGAGTGTTTCTGAGTGTGTGTATATATGTGTGTGTGTGACACTGTCTGTGTTTCTGAGTGTGCGTATATATGTGTGTGTGTGTGACACTGTGTGAGTGTTTCTGAGTGTCTGTATATATGTGCGTGTGTGACACTGTCTGTGTTTCTGAGTGTGTGTATATATATGTGTGTGTGTGACACTGTCTGTGTTTCTGAGTGTGTGTATATATGTGTGTGTGTGACACTGTGTGAGTGTTTCTGAGTGTGTTTATACGTGTGTGTGTGACACTGTCTATGTTTCTGAGTGTGTGTATATGTGTGTGTGTGACACTGTCTATGTTTCTGAGTGTCTGTATATGTGTGTGTGTGACACTGTCTGTGTTTCTGAGTGTGTGTATACATGTGTGTGTGACACTGCCTATGTTTCTGAGTGTGTGTATACGTGTGTGTGTGTGACACTGTGTGAGTGTTTCTGAGTGTGTGTATGTGTGTGTGGGTGTGTGTGACACTGTGTGAGTGTTTCTGAGTGTGTGTATACGTGTGTGTGTGTGTGACACTGTGTGAGTGTTTCTGAGCGTGTGTATATATGTGTGTGTGTGACACAGTGAGTGTTTCTGAGTGTGTGTATACGTGTGTGTGTGTATGACACTGTGTGAGTGTTTCTGAGTGTGTGTATACGTGTGTGTGTGTGACACTGTGCGAGTGTTTCTGAGTGTCTGTATACATGTGTGTGTGTGAAACTGTGTGAGTGTTTCACAGTGTGCGCTTACATGTGTGTGAGTGACACTGTGTGAGTGTTTCTGAGTGTGTGTATACATGTGTGTGTGTGTGACACTGTCTGTGTTTCTGAGTGTGTGTATATGTGTGTGTGACACGGTCTGTGTTTCTGAGTGTGTGTATACATGTGTGTGTGACACTGTCTGTGTTTCTGAGTGTGTGTATACGTGTGTGTGTGATACTATCTGTGTTTCTGAGTGTATGTATATGTGTGTATGACACGTTGTGAGTGTTTCTGAGTGTGTGTATACGTTTGTGTGTGTGAAACTGTGTGAGTGTTTCTGAGTGTGTGTATGTGTGTGTGTGACACTGTGTGAGTGTTTCTGAGTCTGTGTATACGTGTGTGTGACACTGTCTATGTTTCTGAGTGTGTGTATACGTGTGTGTGTGACACTGTGTGCGTGTCTCTGACTGTTTGTATACGTGTGTGTGTGTGACACTGCGTGAGTGTTTCTGAGAGTGTGTATGTGTGTGTGTGTGTGACACTGTGTGAGTGTTTCTGAGTGTGTGTATGTGTGTGTGGGTGTGTGTGACACTGTGTGAGTGTTTCTGAGTGTGTGTATACGTGTGTGTGTGTGACACTGTGTGAGTGTTTCTGAGTGTGTGTATATATGTGTGTGTGTGACACTGTGAGTGTTTCTGAGTGTCTGTAGATGTGTGTGTGTGTATGACACTGTGTGAGTGTTTCTGAGTGTGTGTATACGTGTGTGTGTGTGACACTGTGCGAGTGTTTCTGAGTGTGTGTATACATGTGTGTGTGACACTGTCTATGTTTCTGAGTGTGTGTATACGTGTGTGTGTGATACTATCTGTGTTTCTGAGTGTATGTATATGTGTGTGTGTGACACTGTGTGCGTGTTTCTGAGTGTGTGTATACGTGTGTGTGTGTGACACTGCGTGAGTGTTTCTGAGTGTGTGTATGTGTGTGTGTGTGTGACACTGTGTGAGTGTTTCTGATTGTGTGTATACGTGTGTGTGTGTGACACTGTGTGAATGTTTCTGAGTGTATGTATATATGTGTGTGTGTGACACTGTGAGTGTTTCTGAGTGTGTGTAGATGTGTGTGTGTGTATGACACTGTGTGAGTGTTTCTGAGTGTGAGTATACGTGTGTGTGTGTGTGTGACACTGTGCGAGTGTTTCTGAGTGTCTGTATACATGTGTGTGTGTGACACTGTGTGAGTGTTTCACAGTGTGCGCTTACATTTGTGTGAGCGACATTGTGTGAGTGTTTCTGAGTGTGTGTATTCATGTGTGTTTGTGACAATGTCTGTGATTCTGAGTGTGTGTATATGTGAGTGTGTGACACGGTCTGTTTTTCTGAATGTGTGTATACGTGTGTGTGTGACACTGTCTGTGTTTCTGAGTGTGTGTATACGTGCGTGTGTGATACTATCTGTGTTTATGAGTGTATGTATATGTGTGTGTGTGACGCGGTGTGAGTGTTTCTGAGTGTGTGTATACGTGTGTGTGTGTGACACTGCGTGAGTGTTTCTGAGTGTGTGTATGTGTGTGTGTGTGACACTGTGTGAGTGTTTCTGAGTGTGTATATATGTGTGTGTGTTTGTGAGACACTGTATGAGGGTTTCTGAGTGTGTGTGTGTGTGTGTGTGACACTGTGTGAGTGTTTCTGAGTGTGTGTATATATGTGTGTGTGTGACACTGTGTGAGTGTTTCTGAGAGTGTGTATACGTGTGTGTGTGTGTGACACTGTGTGAGTGTTTCTGAGTGTGTGTATACGTGTGTGTGTGTGACACTGTGTGAGTGTTTCTGAGCGTGTGTATATATGTGTGTGTGTGACACTGTGAGTGTTTCTGAGTGTGTGTATACGTGTGTGTGTGTATGACACTGTGTGAGTGTTTCTGAGTGTGTGTATATATGTGTGTGTGTGACACTGTGTGAGTGTTTCTGAATGTGTGTATACATGTGTTTGTGACACTGTCTGTGTTTCTGAGTGTGTGTGTATACGTGTGTGTGTGACACTGTCTGCGTTTCTGAGTGTGTGTATACGTCTGTGTGACACGGTTTGTGTTTCTGAGAGTGTGTATACGTGTGTGTGTGTGACACTGTGTGAGTGTTTCTGAGTCTGTGTATACGTGTGTGTGTGTGACACTGTGTGAGTGTTTCTGAGTGTGTGTATATATGTGTGTGTGTGTGTGTGTGACACTGTGTGAGTGTTTCTGATTGTCTGTATATATGTTTTTGAGTGACACTGTCTGTGTTTCTGAGTGTGTGTATATATGTGTGTGTGTGACACTGTCTGTGTTTCTGAGTGTGTGTATATATGTGTGTGTGTGTGAAACTGTGTGAGTGTTTCTGATTGTCTGTATACATGTGTGTGTGTGAAACTGTGTGAGTGTTTCACAGTGTGCGCTTACATGTGTGTGAGTGACACTGTGTGAGTGTTTCTGAGTGTGTGTATACATGTGTGTGTGTGTGACACTGTCTGTGTTTCTGAGTGTGTGTATATGTGTGTGTGACACGGTCTGTGTTTCTGAGTGTGTGTATACGTGTGTGTGTGACACTGTCTGTGTTTCTGAGTGTATGTATATGTGTGTGTGTGACACGTTGTGAGTGTTTCTGAGTTTGTGTATATGTGTGTGTGTGTGACACTGTGTGAGTGTTTCTGAGTGTGTGTATGTGTGTGTGTGACACTGTGTGAGTGTTTCTGAGTGTGTGTATGTGTGTGTGTGACACTGTGTGAGTGTTTCTGAGTGTGTGTATACGTGTGTGTGTGTGACACTGTGTGAGTGTTTCTGAGTGTGTGTATGTGTGTGTGGGAGTGTGTGACACTGTGTGAGTGTTTCTGAGTGTGTGTATACGTGTGTGTGTGTGACACTGTGTGAGTGTTTCTGAGTGTGTGTATATATGTGTGTGTGACACTGTGAGTGTTTCTGAGTGTGTGTAGATGTGTGTGTGTGTATGACACTGTGTGAGTGTTTCTGAGTGTGTGTATACGTGTGTGTGTGTGACACTGTGTGAATGTTTCACAGTGTGCGCTTACATGTGTGTGAGCGACATTGTGTGAGTGTTTCTGAGTGTGTGAATACATGTGTGTGTGTGACACTGTCTGTGTTTCTGAGTGTGTGGAGATGTGTGTGTGTGACACGGTCTGTGTTTCTGAATGTGTGTATACGTGTGTGTGTGACACTGTCTGTGTTTCTGAGTGTGTGTATACGTGCGTGTGTGATAATATCTGTGTTTATGAGTGTATATATATGTGTGTGTGTGACACGGTGTGAGTGTTTCTGAGTGTGTGTATACGTGTGTGTGTGTGACACTGCGTGAGTGTTTCTGAGTGTGTGTATGTGTGTGTGTGTGACACTGTGTGAGTGTTTCTGAGTGTGTATATATGTGTGTGTGTGTGTGAGACACTGTATGAGTGTTTCTGAGTGTGTGTGTGAGTGTGTGTGTGACACTGTGTGAGTGTTTCTGAGTGTGTGTATATATGTGTGTGTGTGACACTGTGTGAGTGTTTCTGAGAGTGTGTATACGTGTGTGTGTGTGTGACACTGTGTGAGTGTTTCTGAATGTGTGTATACATGTGTTTGTGACACTGTCTGTGTTTCTGAGTGTGTGTATACGTGTGTGTGTGACACTGTCTGTGTTTCTGAGTGTGTGTATACGTGTGTGTGACACGGTTTGTGTTTCTGAGAGTGTGTATACGTGTGTGTGTGTGTGACACTGTGTGAGTGTTTCTGAGTGTGTGTATACGTGTGTGTGTGTGACACTGTGTGAGTGTTTCTGAGCGTGTGTATATATGTGTGTGTGTGTGTGACACTGTGTGAGTGTTTCTGATTGTCTGTATATATGTGTTTGTGTGACACTGTCTGTGTTTCTGAGTATGTGTATATATGTGTGTGTGTGACACTGTTTGAGTGTTTCTGAGTGTCTGTATACAATTGTGTGTGTGACACTGTGTGTGTTTCTGAGTGTGTGTATATATGTGTGTGTGTGACACTGTCTGTGGTTCTGAGTGTGTTTATATATGTGTGTGTGTGACACTGTGTGAGTGTTTCTGAGTGTGTGTATACATGTGTGTGTGTGACACTGTGTGAGTGTTTCACAGTGTGCGTTTACATGTGCGTGAGTGACACTGTGTGAGTGTTTCTGAGTGTGTGTATACGTGAGTGTGTGACACTGTCTATGTTTCTGAGTGTGTGTATATGTGTGTGTGTGACACTGTCTATGTTTCTGAGTGTGTGTATATGTGTGTGTGTGACACTGTCTGTGTTTCTGAGTGTGTGTATACATGTGTGTGTGACACTGTCTATGTTTCTGAGTGTGTGTATTCGTGTGTGTGTGTGACACTGTGTGAGTGTTTCTGAGTGTGTGTATGTGTGTGTGGGTGTGTGTGACACTGTGTGAGTGTTTCCGAGTGTGTGTATACGTGTGTGTGTGTGACACTGTGTGAGTGTTTCTGAGCGTGTGTATATATGTGTGTGTGTGACACTGTGAGTGTTTCTGAGTGTGTGTATACGTGTGTGTGTGTATGACACTGTGTGAGTGTTTCTGAGTGTGTGTATACGTGTGTGTGTGTGACACTGTGCGAGTGTTTCTGAGTGTCTGTATACATGTGTGTGTGAAACTGTGTGAGTGTTTCACAGTGTGCGCTTACATGTGTGTGAGTGACACTGTAGGAGTGTTTCTGAGTGTGTGTATACATGTGTGTGTGTGTGACACTGTCTGTGTTTCTGAGTGTGTGTATACGTGTGTGTGTGATACTATCTGTGTTTCTGAGTGTTTGTATATGTGTGTGTGTGACACTGTCTGTGTTTCTGAGTGTGTGTATACGTGTGTGTGTGATACTATCTGTGTTTCTGAGTGTATGTATATGTGTGTGTTTGACACGTTGTGAGTGTTTTTGAGTGTGTGTATACGTGTGTGTGTGTGACACTGTGTGAGTGTTTCTGAGTGTGTGTATGTGTGTGTGTGACACTGTGTGAGTGTTTCTGAGTGTGTGTATACATGTGTGTGTGACACTGTCTATGTTTCTGAGTGTGTGTATACGTGTTTGTGTGTGACACTGCGTGAGTGTTTCTGAGTGTGTGTATGTGTGTGTGAGTGTGACACTGTGTGAGTGTTTCTGAGTGTGTGTTTACGTGTGTGTGTGTGACACTGTGTGAGTGTTTCTGAGTGTGTGTATGTGTGTGTGGGTGTGTGTGACACTGTGTGAGTGTTTCTGAGTGTGTGTATACGTGTGTGTGTGTGACACTGTGTGAGTGTTTCTGAGTGTGAGTATATATGTGTGTGTGTGACACTGTGAGTGTTTCTGAGTGTGTGTAGATGTGTGTGTGTGTATGACACTGTGTGAGTGTTTCTGAGTGTGTGTATACGTGTGTGTGTGTGACACTGTGCGAGTGTTTCTGAGTGTCTGTATACATGTGTGTGTGTGACACTGTGTGAGTGTTTCACAGTGTGCGCTTACATGTGTGTGAGCGACATTGTGTGAGTGTTTCTGAGTGTGTGTATACATGTGTGTGTGTGACACTGTCTGTGTTTCTGAGTGTGTGTATATGTGTGTGTGTGACACGGTCTGTGTTTCTGAGTGTGTGTATACGTGTGTGTGTGACACTGTCTGTGTTTCTGAGTGTGTGTATACGTGCGTGTGTGATAATATCTGTGTTTATGCGTGTATGTATATGTGTGTGTGTGACACGGTCTGTGTTTCTGAATGTGTGTATACGTGTGTGTGTGACACTGTCTGTGTTTCTGAGTGTGTGTATACGTGCGTGTGTGATACTATCTGTGTTTATGAGTGTATGTATATGTGTGTGTGTGACACGGTGTGAGTGTTTCTGAGTGTGTGTATACGTGTGTGTGTGTGACACTGCGTGAGTGTTTCTGAGTGTTTCTGAGTGTATGTGTGTGTTTGTGACATTGTGTGAGTGTTTCTGAGTGTGTATATATGTGTGTGTGTGTGTGAGACACTGTATGAGGGTTTCTGAGTGTGTGTGTGTGTGTGACACTGTGTGAGTGTTTCTGAGTGTGTGTATATATGTGTGAGTGTGACACTGTGTGAGTGTTTCTGAGAGTGTGTATACGTGTGTGTGTGTGTGACACTGTGTGAGTGTTTCTGAGTGTGTGTATACGTGTGTGTGTGTGACACTGTGTGAGTGTTTCTGAGCGTGTGTATATATGTGTGTGTGTGACACTGTGAGTGTTTCTGAGTGTGTGTATACGTGTGTGTGTGTATGACACTGTGTGAGTGTTTCTGAGTGTGTGTATATATGTGTGTGTGTGACACTGTGTGAGTGTTTCTGAATGTGTGTATACATGTGTTTGTGACACTGTCTGTGTTTCTGAGTGTGTGTGTATACGTGTGTGTGTGACACTGTCTGCGTTTATGAGTGTGTGTATACGTCTGTGTGACACGGTTTGTGTTTCTGAGAGTGTGTATACGTGTGTGTGTGTGTGTGACACTGTGTGAGTGTTTCTGAGTGTGTGTATACGTGTGTGAGTGTGTGACACTGTGTGAGTGTTTCTGAGTGTGTGTATATATGTGTGTGTGTGTGTGTGTGACACTGTGTGAGTGTTTCTGATTGTCTGTATATATGTGTTTGAGTGACACTGTCTGTGTTTCTGAGTGTGTGTATATATGTGTGTGTGTGACACTGTCTGTGTTTCTGAGTGTGTGTATATATGTGTGTGTGTGTGAAACTGTGTGAGTGTTTCTGAGTGTCTGTATACATGTGTGTGTGTGAAACTGTGTGAGTGTTTCACAGTGTGCGCTTACATGTGTGTGAGTGACACTGTGTGAGTGTTTCTGAGTGTGTGTATACATGTGTGTGTGTGTGACACTGTCTGTGTTTCTGAGTGTGTGTATATGTGTGTGTGACACGGTCTGTGTTTCTGAGTGTGTGTATACGTGTGTGTGTGACACTGTCTGTGTTTCTGAGTGTATGTATATGTGTGTGTGTGACACGTTGTGAGTGTTTCTGAGTTTGTGTATACGTGTGTGTGTGTGACACTGTGTGAGTGTTTCTGAGTGTGTGTATGTGTGTGTGTGACACTGTGTGAGTGTTTCTGAGTGTGTGTATATGTGTGTGTGTGACACTGTGTGAGTGTTTCTGAGTGTGTGTATACGTGTGTGTGTGTGACACTGTGTGAGTGTTTCTGAGTGTGTGTATGTGTGTGTGGGAGTGTGTGACACTGTGTGAGTGTTTCTGAGTGTGTGTATATGTGTGTGTGTGTGACACTGTGTGAGTGTTTCTGAGTGTGTGTATATATGTGTGTGTGACACTGTGAGTGTTTCTGAGTGTGTGTAGATGTGTGTGTGTGTATGACACTGTGTGAGTGTTTCTGAGTGTGTGTATACGTGTGTGTGTGTGACACTGTGCGAGTGTTTCTGAGTGTCTGTATACATGTGTGTGTGTGACACTGTGTGAGTGTTTCACAGTGTGCGCTTACATGTGTGTGAGCGACATTGTGTGAGTGTTTCTGAGTGTGTGTATACATGTGTGTGTGTGACACTGTCTGTGTTTCTGAGTGTGTGTATATGTGCGTGTGTGACACGGTCTGTGTTTCTGAATGTGTGTATACGTGTGTGTGTGACACTGTCAGTGTTTCTGAGTGTGTGTATACGTGCGTGTGTGATAATATCTGTGTTTATGAGTGTATGTATATGTGTGTGTGTGACACGGTGTGAGTGTTTCTGAGTGTGTGTATACGTGTGTGTGTGTGACACTGCGTGAGTGTTTCTGAGTGTGTGTATGTGTGTGTGTGTGACACTGTGTGAGTGTTTCTGAGTGTGTATATATGTGTGTTTGTGTGTGAGACACTGTATGAGTGTTTCTGAGAGTGTGTGTGTGTGTGTGACACTGTGTGAGTGTTTCTGAGTGTGTGTATATATGTGTGTGTGTGACACTGTGTGAGTGTTTCTGAGAGTGTGTATACGTGTGTGTGTGTGTGACACTGTGTGAGTGTTTCTGAGTGTGTGTATACGTGTGTGTGTGTGACACTGTGTGAGGGTTTCTGAGTGTGTGTATATATGTGTGTGTGTGTGTGTGTGTGACACTGTGTGAGTGTTTCTGATTGTCTGTATATATGTGTTTGTGTGACACTGTCTGTGTTTCTGAGTGTGTGTATATATGTGTGTGTGTGACACTGTCTGTGTTTCTGAGTGTGCGTATATATGTGTGTGTGTGTGACACTGTGTGAGTGTTTCTGAGTGTCTGTATATAAATGCGTGTGTGACACTGTCTGTGTTTCTGAGTGTGTGTATATATATGTGTGTGTGTGACACTGTCTGTGTTTCTGAGTGTGTGTATATATGTGTGTGTGTGACACTGTGTGTGTTTCTGATTGTGTGGATACGTTTGTCTGTGAGTGACACTGTCTGTGTTTCTGAGTGTGTGTATATATGTGTGTGTGCGACACTGTGTGAGTGTTTCTGAATGTGTGTATACATGTGTTTGTGACACTGTCTGTGTTTCTGAGTGTGTGTATACGTGTGTGTGTGACACTGTCTGTGTTTCTGAGTGTGTGTATACGTGTGTGTGACACGGTTTGTGTTTCTGAGAGTGTGTATACGTGTGTGTGTGTGTGACACTGTGTGAGTGTTTCTGAGTGTGTGTATACGTGTGTGTGTGTGACACTGTGTGAGTGTTTCTGAGCGTGTGTATATATGTGTGTGTGTGTGTGTGACACTGTGTGAGTGTTTCTGATTGTCTGTATATATGTGTTTGTGTGACACTGTCTGTGTTTCTGAGTGTGTGTATATATGTGTGTGTGTGACACTGTCTGTGTTTCTGAGTGTGTGTATATATGTGTGTTTGTGTGACACTGTTTGAGTGTTTCTGAGTGTCTGTATACATGTGTGTGTGTGACACTGTGTGTGTTTCTGAGTGTGTGTATATATGTGTGTGTGTGACACTGTCTGTGGTTCTGAGTGTGTTTATATATGTGTGTGTGTGAGACTGTGTGAGTGTTTCTGAGTGTGTGTATACATGTGTGTGTGTGACACTGTGTGAGTGTTTCACAGTGTGCGCTTACATGTGCGTGAGGGACACTGTGTGAGTGTTTCTGAGTGTGTGTATACGTGTGTGTGTGACACTGTCTATGTTTCTGAGTGTGTGTATATGTGTGTGTGTGACACTGTCTATGTTTCTGAGTGTGTGTATATGTGTGTGTGTGACACTGTCTGTGTTTCTGAGTCTGTGTATACATGTGTGTGTGACACTGTCTATATTTCTGAGTGTGTGTATTCGTGTGTGTGTGTGACACTGTGTGAGTGTTTCTGAGTGTGTGTATGTGTGTGTGGGTGTGTGTGACACTGTGTGAGTGTTTCTGAGTGTGTGTATACGTGTGTGTGTGTGACACTGTGTGAGTGTTTCTGAGCGTGTGTATATATGTGTGTGTGTGACACTGTGAGTGTTTCTGAGTGTGTGTATACGTGTGTGTGTGTATGACACTGTGTGAGTGTTTCTGAGTGTGTGTATACGTGTGTGTGTGTGACACTGTGCGAGTGTTTCTGAGTGTCTGTATACATGTGTGTGTGAAACTGTGTGAGTGTTTCACAGTGTGCGCTTACATGTGTGTGAGTGACACTGTGGGAGTGTTTCTGAGTGTGTGTATACATGTGTGTGTGTGTGACACTGTCTGTGTTTCTGAGTGTGTGTATACGTGTGTGTGTGATACTATCTGTGTTTCTGAGTGTATGTATATGTGTGTGTGTGACACGGTCTGTGTTTCTGAGTGTGTGTATACGTGTGTGTGTGATACTATCTGTGTTTCTGAGTGTATGTATATGTGTGTGTGTGACACGTTGTGAATGTTTCTGAGTGTGTGTATACGTGTGTGTGTGTGACACTGTGTGAGTGTTTCTGAGTGTGTGTATGTGTGTGTGTGACACTGTGTGAGAGTTTCTGAGTGTGTGTATACATGTGTATGTGACACTGTCTATGTTTCTGAGTGTGTGTATACGTGTGTGTGTGATACTATCTGTGTTTCTGAGTGTATGTATATGTGTGTGTGTGACACTGTGTGCGTGTTTCTGAGTGTGTGTATACGTGTTTGTGTGTGACACTGCGTGAGTGTTTCTGAGTGTGTGTATGTGTGTGTGAGTGTGACACTGTGTGAGTGCTTCTGAGTGTGTGTTTACGTGTGTGTGTGTGACACTGTGTGAGTGTTTCTGAGTGTGTATATGTGTGTGTGGGTGTGTGTGACACTGTGTGAGTGTTTCTGAGTATGTGTATACGTGTGTGTGTGTGACACTGTGTGAGTGTTTCTGAGTGTGTGTATATATGTGTGTGTGTGACACTGTGAGTGTTTCTGAGTGTGTGTAGATGTGTGTGTGTGTATGACACTGTGTGAGTGTTTCTGAGTGTGTGTATACGTGTGTGTGTGTGACACTGTGCGAGTGTTTCTGAGTGTGTGTATGTGTGTGTGAGTGTGACACTGTGTGAGTGTTTCTGAGTGTGTGTATATATGTGTGTGTGTGACACTGTGTGAGTGTTTCTGAGTGTGTGTATGTGTGTGTGGGTGTGTGTGACACTGTGTGAGTGTTTCTGAGTGTGTGTATACGTGTGTGTGTGTGACACTGTGTGAGTGTTTCTGAGTGTGTGTATATATGTGTGTGTGTGACACTGTGAGTGCTTCTGAGTGTGTGTAGATGTGTGTGTGTGTATGACACTGTGTGAGTGTTTCTGAGTGTGTGTATACGTGTGTGTGTGTGACACTGTGCGAGTGTTTCTGAGTGTCTGTATACATGTTTGTGTGTGACACTGTGTGAGTGTTTCACAGTGTGCGCTTACATGTGTGTGAGCGACATTGTGTGAGTGTTTCTGAGTGTGTGTATACATGTGTGTGTGTGACGCTGTCTGTGTTTCTGAGTGTGTGTATATGTGTGTGTGTGACACGGTCTGTGTTTCTGAATGTGTGTATACGTGTGTGTGTGACACTGTCTGTGTTTCTGAGTGTGTGTATGTGTGTGTGACACTGTGTGAGTGTTTCTGAGTGTGTATATATGTGTGTGTGTGTGTGAGTCACTGTATGAGTGTTTCTGAGTGTGTGTGTGTGTGTGACACTGTGTGAGTGTTTCTGAGTGTGTGTATATATGTGTGTGTGTGACACTGTGTGAGTGTTTCTGAGAGTGTGTATACGTGTGTGTGTGTGTGACACTGTGTGAGTGTTTCTGAGTGTGTGTATACGTGTGTGTGTGTGACACTGTGTGAGTGTTTCTGAGTGTGTGTATATATGTGTGTGTGTGTGTGTGACACTGTGTGAGTGTTTCTGATTGTCTGTATATATGTGTTTGTGTGACACTGTCTGTGTTTCTGAGTGTGTGTATATATGTGTGTGTGTGACACAGTCTGGGTTTCTGAGTGTGCGTATATATGTGTGTGTTTGTGACACCGTGTGAGTGTTTCTGAGTGTCTGTATATATGTGCGTGTGTGACACTGTCTGTGTTTCTGAGTGTGTGTATATATATGTGTGTGTGTGACACTGTCTGTGTTTCTGAGTGTGTGTATATATGTGTGTGTGTGACACTGTGTGTGTTTCTGATTGTGTGTATACGTGTGTGTGTGACACTGTCTGTGTTTCTGAGTGTGTGTATATGTGTGTGTGACACGGTTTGTTTTTCTGAGAGTGTGTATACGTGTGTGTGTGTGTGACACTGTGTGAGTGTTTCTGAGTGTGTGTATACGTGTGTGTGTGTGACACTGTGTGAGTGTTTCTGAGTGTGTGTATATATGTGTGTGTGTGTGTGTGACACTGTGTGAGTGTTTCTGATTGTCTGTATATATGTGTTTGTGTGACACTGTCTGTGTTTCTGAGTGTGTGTATATATGTGTGTGTGTGACACTGTCTGTGTTTCTGAGTGTGTGTATATATGTGTGTGTGTGTGACACTGTGTGAGTGTTTCTGAGTGTCTGTATACATGTGTGTGTGTGACACTGTCTGTGTTTCTGAGTGTGTGTATATATGTGTGTGTGTGACACTGTCTGTGTTTCTGAGTGTGTGTATATATGTGTGCGTGTGACACTGTGTGAGTGTTTCTGAGTGTGTGTATACATGTGTGTGTGTGACACTGTGTGAGTGTTTCACAGAGTGCGCTTACATGTGTGTGATTGACACTGTGTGAGTGTTTCTGAGTGTGTATACGTGTGTGTGTGACACTGTCTATGTTTCTGAGTGTGTGTATATGTGTGTGTGTGACAGTGTCTATGTTTCTGAGTGTGTGTATATGTGTGTGTGTGATACTGTCTGTGTTTCTGAGTGTGTGTATACATGTGTGTGTGACACTGTCTATGTTTCTGAGTGTGTGCATACGTGTGTGTTTGATACTATCTGTGTTTCTGAGTGTATGTATATGTGTGTGTGTGACACTGTGTGAGTGTTTCTGCGTGTGTGTATGTGTGTGTGTGTGTGACACTGTGTGAGTGTTTCTGAGTGTGTGTATACGTGTGTGTGTGTGACACTGTGTGAGTGTTTCTGAGTGTGTTTATGTGTGTGTGGGTGTGACACTGTGTGAGTGTTTCTGAGTGTGTGTATACGTGTGTGTGTGTGACAATGTGTGAGAGTTTCTGAGCGTGTGTATATATGTGTGTGTGTGACACTGTGAGTGTTTCTGAGTGTGTGTATACGTGTGTGTGTGTATGACACTGTGTGAGTGTTTCTGAGTGTGTGTATACGTGTGCGTGTGTGACACTGTGCGAGTGTTTCTGAGTGTCTGTATACATGTGTGTGTGTGAAACTGTGTGAGTGTTTCACAGTGTGCGCTTACATGTGTGTGAGTGACACTGTGTGACTGTTTCTGAGTGTGTGTATACATGTGTGTGTGTGTGTGACACTGTCTGTGTTTCTGAGTGTGTGTATATGTGTGTGTGACACGGTCTGTGTTTCTGAGTGTGTGTATACGTGTGTGTGTGACACTGTCTGTGTTTCAGAGTGTGTGTATACGTGTGTGTGTGATACTATCTGTGTTTCTGAGTGTATGTATATGTGTGTGTGTGACACTGTGTGAGTGTTTCTGAGTGTGTGTATACGTGTGTGTGTGTGACAAAGTGTGAGTGTTTCTGAGTGTGTGTATGTGTGTGTGTGACACTGTGTGAGTGTTTCTGAGTGTGTGTATACATGTGTGTGTGACACTGTCTATGTTTCTGAGTGTGTGTATACGTGTTTGTGTGATACTATCTGTGTTTCTGAGTGTATGTATGTGTGTGTGTGACACTGTGTGCGTGTTTCTGAGTGTGTGTATACGTGTGTGTGTGTGACACTGCGTGAGTGTTTCTGAGTGTGTGTATGTGTGTGTGTGTGTGACACTGTGTGAGTGTTTCTGAGTATGTGTATACGTGTGTGTGTGTGACACTGTGTGACTGTTTCTGAGTGTGTGTATGTATGTGTGGGTGTGTGTGACACTGTGTGAGTGTTTCTGAGTGTGTGTATACGTGTGTGTGTGTGACACTGTGTGAGTGTTTCTGAGTGTGTGTATATATGTGTGTGTGTGACACTGTGAGTGTTTCTGAGTGTGTGTATACGTGTGTGTGTGTATGACACTGTGTGAGTGTTTCTGAGTGTGTGTATACGTGTGTGTGTGTGACACTGTGCGAGTGTTTCTGAGTGTCTGTATACATGTGTGTGTGTGAAACTGTGTGAGTGTTTCACAGTGTGCGCTTGCATGTGTGTGAGTGACACTGTGTGAGTGTTTCTGAGTGTGTGTATACATGTGTGTGTGTGTGACACTGTCTGTGTTTCTGAGTGTGTGTATATGTGTGTGTGACACGGTCTGTGTATCTGAGTGTGTGTATACGTGTGTGTGTGACACTGTCCGTGTTTCAGAGTGTGTGTATACGTGTGTGTGTGATACTATCTGTGCTTCTGAGTGTATGTATATGTGTGTGTGTGACACGTTGTGAGTGTTTCTGAGTGTGTGTATACGTGTGTGTGTGTGACACTGTGTGAGTGTTTCTGAGCGTGTGTATATATGTGTGTGTGTGACACTGTGAGTGTTTCTGAGTGTGTGTAGATGTGTGTGTGTGTATGACACCGTGTGAGTGTTTCTGAGTGTGTGTATACGTGTGTGTGTGTGTGTGACACTGTGCGAGTGTTTCTGAGTGTCTGTATACATGTGTGTGTGAAACTGTGTGAGTGTTTCACAGTGTGCGCTTACATGTGTGTGAGTGACACTGTGTGAGTGTTCCTGAGTGTGTGTATACATGTGTGTGTGTGTGACACTGTCTGTGTTTCTGAGTGTGTGTATACGTGTGTGTGTGATACTATCTGTGTTTCTGAGTGTATGTATATGTGTGTGTGTGACACGGTCTGTGTTTCTGAGTGTGTGTATACGTGTGTGTGTGATACTATCTGTGTTTCTGAGTGCATGTATATGTGTGTGTGTGACACGTTGTGAGTGTTTCTGAGTGTGTGTATACGTGTGTGTGTGTGACTCTGTGTGAGTGTTTCTGAGTGTGTGTATGTGTGTGTGTGACACTGTGTGAGTGTTTCTGAGTGTGTGTATACATGTGTGTGTGACACTGTCTATGTTTCTGAGTGTGTGTATACGTGTGTGTGTGATACTATCTGTGTTTCTGAGTGTATGTAAATGTGTGTGTGTGACACTGTGTGCGTGTTTCTGAGTGTGTGTATACGTGTGTGTGTGTGACACTGCGTGAGTGTTTCTGAGTGTGTGTATGTGTGTGTGAGTGTGACACTGTGTGAGTGTTTCTGAGTATGTGTTTATGTGTGTGTGTGTGACACTGTGTGAGATTTTCTGAGCGTGTGTATATATGTGTGTGTGTGACACTGTGAGTGTTTCTGAGTGTGTGTATATGTGTGTGTGTGTATGACACTGTGTGAGTGTTTCTGAGTGTGTGTATACGTGTGTGTGTGTGACACTGTGCGAGTGTATCTGAGTGTCTGTATACATGTGTGTGTGTGAAACTGTGTGAGTGTTTCACAGTGTGCGCTTACATGTGTGTGAGTGACACAGTGTGAGTGTTTCTGAGTGTGTGTATACATGTGTGTGTGTGTGTGACACTGTCTGTGTTTCTGAGTGTGTGTATATGTGTGTGTGACACGGTCTGTGTTTCTGAGTGTGTGTATACGTGTGTGTGTGACACTGTCTGTGTTTCTGAGTGTGTGTATACATGTGTGTGTGATACTATCTGTGTTTCTGAGTGTATGTATATGTGTGTGTGTGACACTGTGTGAGTGTTTCTGAGTGTGTGTATACGTGTGTGTGTGTGACACTGTGTGAGTGTTTCTGAGTGTGTGTATGTGTGTGTGTGACACTGTGTGAGTGTTTCTGAGTGTGTGTATACATGTGTGTGTGACACTGTCTATGTTTCTGAGTGTGTGTATACGTGTTTGTGTGATACTATCTGTGTTACTGAGTGTATGTATGTGTTTGTGTGACACTGTATGCGTGTTTCTGAGTGTGTGTATACGTGTGTGTGTGTGACACTGCGTGAGTGTTTCTGAGTGTGTGTATGTGTGTGTGTGTGTGACTCTGTGTGAGTGTTTCTGAGTATGTGTATACGTGTGTGTGTGTGACACTGTGTGACTGTTTCTGAGTGTGTGTATGTATGTGTGGGTGTGTGTGACACTGTGTGAGTGTTTCTGAGTGTGTGTATACGTGTGTGTGTGTGACACTGTGTGAGTGTTTCTGAGTGTGTGTATATATGTGTGTTTGTGACACTGTGAGTGTTTCTGAGTGTGTGTATACGTGTGTGTGTATGACAATGTGTGAGTGTTTCTGAGTGTATGTATACGTGTGTGTGTGTGACACTGTGCGAGTGTTTCTGAGTGTCTGTATACATGTGTGTGTGTGAAACTGTGTGAGTGTTTCACAGTGTGCGCTTACATGTGTGTGAGTGACACTGTGTGAGTGTTTCTGAGTGTGTGTATACATGTGTGTGTGTGTGACACTGTCTGTGTTTCTGAGTGTGTGTATATGTGTGTGTGACACGGTCTGTGTTTCTGAGTGTGTGTATACGTGTGTGTGTGACACTGTCTGTGTTTCTGAGTGTGTGTATACGTGTGTGTGTGATACTATCTGTGTTTCTGAGTGTATGTATATGTGTGTGTGTGACACGTTGTGTGTGTTTCTGAGTGTGTGTATACGTGTGTGTGTGTGACACTGTGTGAGACTTTCTGAGCGTGTGTATATATGTGTGTGTGTGACACTGTGAGTGTTTCTGAGTGTGTGTATACGTGTGTGTGTGTATGAAACCGTGTGAGTGTTTCTGAGTGTGTGTATACGTGTGTGTGTGTGACACTGTGCGAGTGTTTCTGAGTGTCTGTATACATGTGTGTGTGAAACTGTGTGAGTGTTTCACAGTGTGCGCTTACATGTGTGTGAGTGACACTGTGTGAGTGTTTCTGAGTGTGTGTATACACGTGTGTGTGTGTGACACTGTCTGTGTTTCTGAGTGTGTGTATACGTGTGTGTGTGATACTATCTGTGTTTCTGAGTGTATGTATATGTGTGTGTGTGACACGGTCTGTGTTTCTGAGTGTGTGTATACGTGTGTGTGTGATACTATCTGTGTTTCTGAGTGTATGTATATGTGTGTGTGTGACACGTTGTGACTGTTTCTGAGTGTGTGTATACGTGTGTGTGTGTGACACTGTGTGAGTGTTTCTGAGTGTGTGTATGTGTGTGTGTGACACTGTGTGAGTGTTTCTGAGTGTGTGTATACATGTCTGTGTGACACTGTCTATGTTTCTGAGTGTGTGTATACGTGTGTGTGATACTATCTGTGTTTCTGAGTGTATGTAAATGTGTGTGTGTGACACTGTGTGCGTGTTTCTGAGTGTGTGTATACGTGTGTGTGTGTGACACTGCGTGAGTGTTTCTGAGTGTGTGTATGTGTGTGTGAGTGTGACACTGTGTGAGTGTTTCTGAGTGTGTGTTTACGTGTGTGTGTGTGACACTGTGTGAGTGTTTCTGAGTGTGTGTATGTGTGTGTGGGTGTGTGTGACACTGTGTGAGTGTTTCTGAGTGTGTGTATACGTGTGTGTGTGTGACACTGTGTGAGTGTTTCTGAGTGTGTGTATATATGTGTGTGTGTGACACTGTGAGTGTTTCTGAGTGTGTGTAGATGTGTGCGTGTGTATGACACTGTGTGAGTGTTTCTGAGTGTGTGTATACGTGTGTGTGTGTGACACTGTGCGAGTGTTTCTGAGTGTCTGTATACATGTGTGTGTGTGACACTGTGTGAGTGTTTCACAGTGTGCGCTTACATGTGTGTGAGCGACATTGTGTGATTGTTTCTGAGTGTGTGTATACATGTGTGTGTGTGAAACTGTCTGTGTTTCTGAGTGTGTGTATATGTGTGTGTGTGACACGGTCTGTGTTTCTGAATGTGTGTATACGTGTGTGTGTGACACTGTCTGTGTTTCTGAGTGTGTGTATACGTGCGTGTGTGATAATATCTGTGTTTATGAGTGTATGTATATGTGTGTTTGTGACACGGTGTGAGTGTTTCTGAGTGTGTGTATAAGTGTGTTTGTGTGACACTGCGTGAGTGTTTCTGAGTGTTTGTATGTGTGTGTGTGTGACACTGTGTGAGTGTTTCTGAGTGTGTGTATATGTGTGTGTGTGTGAGAGTCACTGTATGAGTGTTTCTGAGTGTGTGTGTGTGTGTGACACTGTGTGAGTGTTTCTAAGTGTGTGTATATATGTGTGTGTGTGACACTGTGTGAGTGTTTCTGAGAGTGTGTATACGTGTGTGTGTGTGTGACACTGTGTGAGTGTTTCTGAGTGTGTGTATACGTGTGTCTGTGTGACACTGTGTGAGTGTTTCTGAGTGTGTGTATATATGTGTGTGTTTGTGTGTGACACTGTGTGAGTGTTTCTGATTGTCTGTATATATGTGTTTGTGTGACACTGTCTGTGTTTCTGAGTGTGTGTATATATGTGTGTGTGTGACACTGTCTGTGTTTCTGAGTGTGCGTATATATGTGTGTGTGTGTGTGACACTGTGAGTGTTTCTGAGTGTCTGTATATATGTGCGTGTGTGACACTGTCTGTGTTTCTGAGTGTGTGTATATATATGTGTGTGTGTGACACTATCTGTGTTTCTGAGTGTGTGTATATATGTGTGTGTGTGACACTGTGTGAGTGTTTGTGAATGTGTGTATACATGTGTTTGTGACACTGTCTGTGTTTCTGAGTGTGTGTATACGTGTGTGTGTGACACTGTCTGTGTTTCTGAGTGTGTGTATACGTGTGTGTGACACGGTTTGTTTTTCTGAGAGTGTGTATACGTGTGTGTGTGTGTGACACTGTGTGAGTGTTTCTGAGTGTGTGTATACGTGTGTGTGTGCGACACTGTGTGAGTCTTTCTGAGTGTGTGTATATATGTGTGTGTGTGTGTGTGACACTGTGTGAGTGTTTCTGATTGTCTGTATATATGTGTTTGTGTGACACTGTCTGTGTTTCTGAGTGTGTGTATATATGTGTGTGTGTGACACTGTCTGTGTTTCTGAGTGTGTGTATATATGTGTGTGTGTGTGACACTGTGTGAGTGTTTCTGAGTGTCTGTATACATGTGTGTGTGTGACACTGTGTGTGTTTCTGAGTGTGTGTATATATGTGTGTGTGTGACACTGTCTGTGTTTCTGAGTGTGTGTATATATGTGTGTGTGTGACACTGTGTGAGTGTTTCTGAGTGTGTGTATACATGTGTGTGTGTGACACTGTGTGAGTGTTTCACAGAGTGCGCTTACATGTGTGTGTGTGACACTGTGTGAGTGTTTCTGAGTGTGTGTATATGTGTGTGTGTGACAATGTCTATGTTTCTGAGTGTGTGTATATGTGTGTGTGTGACACTGTCTATGTTTCTGAGTGTGTGTATATGTGTGTGTGTGACACTGTCTGTGTTTCTGAGTGTGTGTATACATGTGTGTGTGACACTGTCTATGTTTCTGAGTGTGTGTATACGTGTGTGTGTGATACTATCTGTGTTTCTGAGTGTATGTATATGTGTGTGTGTGACACTGTGTGAGTGTTTCTGAGTGTGTTTATGTGTGTGTGTGTGTGACACTGTGTGAGTGTTTATGAGTGTGTGTATACGTGTGTGTGTGTGACACTGTGTGAGTGTTTCTGAGTGTGTGTATGTGTGTGTGGTTGTGTGTGACACTGTGTGAGTGTTTCTGAGTGTGTGTATACGCGTGTGTGTGTGACACTGTGTGAGTGTTTCTGAGTGTGTGTATATATGTGTGTGTGTGTGTGTGACACTGTGTGAGTGTTTCTGATTGTCTGTATATATGTGTTTGTGTGACACTGTCTGTGTTTCTGAGTGTGTGTATATATGTGTGTGTGTGACACTGTCTGTGTTTCTGAGTGTGTGTATATATGTGTGTGTGTGTGACACTGTGTGAGTGTTTCTGAGTGTCTGTATACATGTGTGTGTGACACTGTGTGTGTTTCTGAGTGTGTGTATATATGTGTGTGTGTGACACTGTCTGTGTTTCTGAGTGTGTGTATATATATGTGTGTGTGTGACACTGTGTGAGTGTTTCTGAGTGTGTGTATACATGTGTGTGTGTGACACTGTGTGAGTGTTTCACAGAGTGCGCTTACATGTGTGTGAGTGACACTGTGTGAGTGTTTCTGAGTGTGTGTATATGTGTGTGTGTGACACTGTCTATGTTTCTGAGTGTGTGTATATGTGTGTGTGTGACACTGTCTATGTTTCTGAGTGTGTGTATATGTGTGTGTGTGACACTGTCTGTGTTTCTGAGTGTGTGTATACATGTGTGTGTGACACTGTCTATGTTTCTGAGTGTGTGTATACGTGTGTGTGTGATACTATCTGTGTTTCTGAGTGTATGTATATGTGTGTGTGTGACACTGTGTGAGTGTTTCTGAGTGTGTTTATGTGTGTGTGTGTGTGACACTGTGTGAGTGTTTATGAGTGTGTGTATACGTGTGTGTGTGTGACACTGTGTGAGTGTTTCTGAGTGTGTGTATGTGTGTGTGGGTGTGTGTGACACTGTGTGAGTGTTTCTGAGTGTGTGTATACGTGTGTGTGTGTGACACTGTGTGAGTGATTCTGAGCGTGTGTATATATGTGTGTGTGTGACACTGTGAGTGTTTCTGAGTGTGTGTATACGTGTGTGTGTGTATGACACTGTGTGAGTGTTTCTGAGTGTGTGTATACGTGTGTGTGTGTGACACTGTGCGAGTGTTTCTGAGTGTCTGTATACATGTGTGTGTGTGAAACTGTGTGAGTGATTCACAGTGTGCGTTTACATGTGTGTGAGTGACACTGTGTGAGTGTTTCTGAGTGTGTGTATACATGTGTGTGTGTGTGTGACACTGTCTGTGTTTCTGAGTGTGTGTATATGTGTGTGTGACACGGTCTGTGTTTCTGAGTGTGTGTATATGTGTGTGTGACACGGTCTGTGTTTCTGAGTGTGTGTATACGTGTGTGTGTGACACTGTCTGTGTTTCAGAGTGTGTGTATACGTGTGTGTGTGATACTATCTGTGTTTCTGAGTGTATGTATATGTGTGTGTGTGACACTGTGTGAGTGTTTCTGAGTGTGTGTATACGTGTGTGTGTGTGACACTGTGTGAGTGTTTCTGAGTGTGTTTATGTGTGTGTGTGACACTGTGTGAGTGTTTCTGAGTGTGTGTATACATGTGTGTGTGACACTGTCTATGTTTCTGAGTGTGTGTATACGTGTTTGTGTGATACTATCTGTGTTTCTGAGTGTATGTATGTGTGTGTGTGACACTGTGTGCGTGTTTCTGAGTGTGTGTATACGTGTGTGTGTGTGACACTGCGTGAGTGTTTCTGAGCGTGTGTATGTGTGTGTGTGTGTGACACTGTGTGAGTGTTTCTGAGTATGTGTATACGTGTGTGTGTGTGACACTGTGTGACTGTTTCTGAGTGTGTGTATGTATGTGTGGGTGTGTGTGACACTGTGTGAGTGTTTCTGAGTGTGTGTATACGTGTGTGTGTGTGACACTGTGTGAGTGTTTCTGAGTGTGTGTATATATGTGTGTGTGTGACACTGTGAGTGTTTCTGAGTGTGTGTATACGTGTGTGTGTGAATGACACTGTGTGAGTGTTTCTGAGTGTGTGTATATGTGTGTGTGTGTGACACTGTGCGAGTGTTTCTGAGTGTCTGTATACATGTGTGTGTGTGAAACTGTGTGAGTGTTTCACAGTGTGCGCTTACATGTGTGTGAGTGACACTGTGTGAGTGTTTCTGAGTGTGTGTATACATGTGTGTGTGTGTGACACTGTCTGTGTTTCTGAGTGTGTGTATATGTGTGTGTGACACGGTCTGTGTATCTGAGTGTGTGTATACGTGTGTGTGTGACACTGTCTGTGTTTCAGAGTGTGTGTATACGTGTGTGTGTGATACTATCTGTGTTTCTGAGTGTATGTATATGTGTGTGTGTGACACGTTGTGAGTGTTTCTGAGTGTGTGTATACGTGTGTGTGTGTGACACTGTGTGAATGTTTCTGAGCGTGTGTATATATGTGTGTGTGTGACACTGTGAGTGTTTCTGAGTGTGTGTAGATGTGTGTGTGTGTATGACACCGTGTGAGTGTTTCTGAGTGTGTGTATACGTGTGTGTGTGTGTGACACTGTGCGAGTGTTTCTGAGTGTCTGTATACATGTGTGTGTGAAACTGTGTGAGTGTTTCACAGTGTGCGCTTACATGTGTGTGAGTGACACTGTGTGAGTGTTCCTGAGTGTGTGTATACATGTGTGTGTGTGTGACACTGTCTGTGTTTCTGAGTGTGTGTATACGTGTGTGCGTGATACTATCTGTGTTTCTGAGTGTATGTATATGTGTGTGAGTGACACGGTCTGTGTTTCTGAGTGTGTGTATACGTGTGTGTGTGATACTATCTGTGTTTCTGAGTGCATGTATATGTGTGTGTGTGACACGTTGTGAGTGTTTCTGAGTGTGTGTATACGTGTGTGTGTGTGACTCTGTGTGAGTGTTTCTGAGTGTGTGTATGTGTGTGTGTGACACTGTGTGAGTGTTTCTGAGTTTGTGTATACATGTGTGTGTGACACTGTCTATGTTTCTGAGTGTGTGTATACGTGTGTGTGTGATACTATCTGTGTTTCTGAGTGTATGTAAATGTGTGTGTGTGACACTGTGTGCGTGTTTCTGAGTGTGTGTATACGTGTGTGTGTGTGACACTGCGTGAGTGTTTCTGAGTGTGTGTATGTGTGTGTGAGTGTGACACTGTGTGAGTGTTTCTGAGTGTGTGTATACGTGTGTGTGTGTGACACTGTGCGAGTGTTTCTGAGTGTCTGTATACATGTGTGTGTGTGAAACTGTGTGAGTGATTCACAGTGTGCGTTTACATGTGTGTGAGTGACACTGTGTGAGTGTTTCTGAGTGTGTGTATACATGTGTGTGTGTGTGTGACACTGTCTGTGTTTCTGAGTGTGTGTATATGTGTGTGTGACACGGTCTGTGTTTCTGAGTGTGTGTATATGTGTGTGTGACACGGTCTGTGTTTCTGAGTGTGTGTATACGTGTGTGTGTGACACTGTCTGTGTTTCAGAGTGTGTGTATACGTGTGTGTGTGATACTATCTGTGTTTCTGAGTGTATGTATATGTGTGTGTGTGACACTGTGTGAGTGTTTCTGAGTGTGTGTATACGTGTGTGTGTGTGACACTGTGTGAGTGTTTCTGAGTGTGTTTATGTGTGTGTGTGACACTGTGTGAGTGTTTCTGAGTGTGTGTATACATGTGTGTGTGACACTGTCTATGTTTCTGAGTGTGTGTATACGTGTTTGTGTGATACTATCTGTGTTTCTGAGTGTATGTATGTGTGTGTGTGACACTGTGTGCGTGTTTCTGAGTGTGTGTATACGTGTGTGTGTGTGACACTGCGTGAGTGTTTCTGAGCGTGTGTATGTGTGTGTGTGTGTGACACTGTGTGAGTGTTTCTGAGTATGTGTATACGTGTGTGTGTGTGACACTGTGTGACTGTTTCTGAGTGTGTGTATGTATGTGTGGGTGTGTGTGACACTGTGTGAGTGTTTCTGAGTGTGTGTATACGTGTGTGTGTGTGACACTGTGTGAGTGTTTCTGAGTGTGTGTATATATGTGTGTGTGTGACACTGTGAGTGTTTCTGAGTGTGTGTATACGTGTGTGTGTGAATGACACTGTGTGAGTGTTTCTGAGTGTGTGTATATGTGTGTGTGTGTGACACTGTGCGAGTGTTTCTGAGTGTCTGTATACATGTGTGTGTGTGAAACTGTGTGAGTGTTTCACAGTGTGCGCTTACATGTGTGTGAGTGACACTGTGTGAGTGTTTCTGAGTGTGTGTATACATGTGTGTGTGTGTGACACTGTCTGTGTTTCTGAGTGTGTGTATATGTGTGTGTGACACGGTCTGTGTATCTGAGTGTGTGTATACGTGTGTGTGTGACACTGTCTGTGTTTCAGAGTGTGTGTATACGTGTGTGTGTGATACTATCTGTGTTTCTGAGTGTATGTATATGTGTGTGTGTGACACGTTGTGAGTGTTTCTGAGTGTGTGTATACGTGTGTGTGTGTGACACTGTGTGAATGTTTCTGAGCGTGTGTATATATGTGTGTGTGTGACACTGTGAGTGTTTCTGAGTGTGTGTAGATGTGTGTGTGTGTATGACACCGTGTGAGTGTTTCTGAGTGTGTGTATACGTGTGTGTGTGTGTGACACTGTGCGAGTGTTTCTGAGTGTCTGTATACATGTGTGTGTGAAACTGTGTGAGTGTTTCACAGTGTGCGCTTACATGTGTGTGAGTGACACTGTGTGAGTGTTCCTGAGTGTGTGTATACATGTGTGTGTGTGTGACACTGTCTGTGTTTCTGAGTGTGTGTATACGTGTGTGCGTGATACTATCTGTGTTTCTGAGTGTATGTATATGTGTGTGAGTGACACGGTCTGTGTTTCTGAGTGTGTGTATACGTGTGTGTGTGATACTATCTGTGTTTCTGAGTGCATGTATATGTGTGTGTGTGACACGTTGTGAGTGTTTCTGAGTGTGTGTATACGTGTGTGTGTGTGACTCTGTGTGAGTGTTTCTGAGTGTGTGTATGTGTGTGTGTGACACTGTGTGAGTGTTTCTGAGTTTGTGTATACATGTGTGTGTGACACTGTCTATGTTTCTGAGTGTGTGTATACGTGTGTGTGTGATACTATCTGTGTTTCTGAGTGTATGTAAATGTGTGTGTGTGACACTGTGTGCGTGTTTCTGAGTGTGTGTATACGTGTGTGTGTGTGACACTGCGTGAGTGTTTCTGAGTGTGTGTATGTGTGTGTGAGTGTGACACTGTGTGAGTGTTTCTGAGTATGTGTTTACGTGTGTGTGTGTTTCACACTGTGTGAGAGTTTCTGAGCGTGTGTATATATGTGTGTGTGTGACACTGTGAGTGTTTCTGAGTGTGTGTATATGTGTGTGTGTGTATGACACTGTGTGAGTGTTTCTTAGTGTGTGTATACGTGTGTGTGTGTGACACTGTGCGAGTGTTTCTGAGTGTCTGTATACATGTGTGTGTGTGAAACTGTGTGAGTGTTTCACAGTGTGCGCTTACATGTGTGTGAGTGACACTGTGTGAGTGTTTCTGAGTGTGTGTATACATGTGTGTGTGTGTGTGACACTGTCTGTGTTTCTGAGTGTGTGTATATGTGTGTGTGACACGGTCTGTGTTTCTGAGTGTGTGTATACGTGTGTGTGTGACACTGTCTGTGTTTCTGAGTGTGTGTATACGTGTGTGTGTGATACTATCTGTGTTTCTGAGTGTATGTATATGTGTGTGTGTGACACTGTGTGAGTGTTTCTGAGTGTGTGTATACGTGTGTGTGTGTGACACTGTGTGAGTGTTTCTGAGTGTGTGTATGTGTGTGTGTGACACTGTGTGAGTGTTTCTGAGTGTGTGTATACATGTGTGTGTGACACTGTCTATGTTTCTGAGTGTGTGTATACGTGTTTGTGTGATACTATCTGTGTTTCTGAGTGTATGTATGTGTGTGTGTGACACTGTGTGCGTGTTTCTGAGTGTGTGTATACGTGTGTGTGTGTGACACTGCGTGAGTGTTTCTGAGTGTGTGTATGTGTGTGTGTGTGTGACTCTGTGTGAGTGTTTCTGAGTATGTGTATACGTGTGTGTGTGTGACACTGTGTGACTGTTTCTGAGTGTGTGTATGTATGTGTGGGTGTGTGTGACACTGTGTGAGTGTTTCTGAGTGTGTGTATACGTGTGTGTGTGTGACACTGTGTGAGTGTTTCTGAGTGTGTGTATATATGTGTGTGTGTGACACTGTGAGTGTTTCTGAGTGTGTGTATACGTGTGTGTGTGTATGACAATGTGTGAGTGTTTCTGAGTGTATGTATACGTGTGTGTGTGTGACACTGTGCGAGTGTTTCTGAGTGTCTGTATACATGTGTGTGTGTGAAACTGTGTGAGTGTTTCACAGTGTGCGCTTACATGTGTGTGAGTGACACTGTGTGAGTGTTTCTGAGTGTGTGTATACATGTGTGTGTGTGTGACACTGTGAGTGTTTCTGAGTGTGTGTATATGTGTGTGTGTGTATGACACTGTGTGAGTGTTTCTGAGTGTGTGTATACGTGTGTGTGTGACACTGTCTGTGTTTCTGAGTGTGTGTATACGTGGGTGTGTGATACTATCTGTGTTTCTGAGTGTATGTATATGTGTGTGTGTGACACGTTGTGAGTGTTTCTGAGTGTGTGTATACGTGTGTGTGTGTGACACTGTGTGAGTGTTTCTGAGCGTGTGTATATATGTGTGTGTGTGACACTGTGAGTGTTTCTGAGTGTGTGTAGATGTGTGTGTGTGTATGACACCGTGTGAGTGTTTCTGAGTGTGTGTATACGTGTGTGTGTGTGTGTGACACTGTGCGAGTGTTTCTGAGTGTCTGTATACATGTGTGTGTGAAACTGTGTGAGTGTTTCACAGTGTGCGCTTACATGTGTGTGTGTGACACTGTGTGAGTGTTCCTGAGTGTGTGTATACATGTGTGTGTGTGTGACACTGTCTGTGTTTCTGAGTGTGTGTATACGTGTGTGTGTGATACTATCTGTGTTTCTGAGTGTATGTATATGTGTGTGTGTGACACGGTCTGTGTTTCTGAGTGTGTGTACACGTGTGTGTGTGATACTATCTGTGTTTCTGAGTGCATGTATATGTGTGTGTGTGACACGTTGTGAGTGTTTCTGAGTGTGTGTATACGTGTGTGTGTGTGACTCTGTGTGAGTGTTTCTGAGTGTGTGTATGTGTGTGTGTGACACTGTGTGAGTGTTTCTGAGTGTGTGTATACATGTGTGTGTGACACTGTCTATGTTTCTGAGTGTGTGTATACGTGTGTGTGTGATACTATCTGTGTTTCTGAGTGTATGTAAATGTGTGTGTGTGACACTGTGTGCGTGTTTCTGAGTGTGTGTATACGTGTGTGTGTGTGACACTGTGTGAGTGTTTCTGAGTGTGTGTATGTGTGTGTGAGTGTGACACTGTGTGAGTGTTTCTGAGTATGTGTTTACGTGTGTGTGTGTGACACTGTGTGAGATTTTCTGAGCGTGTGTATATATGTGTGTGTGTGACACTGTGAGTGTTTCTGAGTGTGTGTATATGTGTGTGTGTGTATGACACTGTGTGAGTGTTTCTGAGTGTGTGTATACGTGTGTGTGTGTGACACTGTGCGAGTGTTTCTGAGTGTCTGTATACATGTGTGTGTGTGAAACTGTGTGAGTGTTTCACAGTGTGCGCTTACATGTGTGTGAGTGACACTGTGTGAGTGTTTCTGAGTGTGTGTATACATGTGTGTGTGTGTGTGACACTGTCTGTGTTTCTGAGTGTGTGTATATGTGTGTGTGACACGGTCTGTGTTTCTGAGTGTGTGTATACGTGTGTGTGTGACACTGTCTGTGTTTCTGAGTGTGTGTATACATGTGTGTGTGATACTATCTGTGTTTCTGAGTGTATGTATATGTGTGTGTGTGACACTGTGTGAGTGTTTCTGAGTGTGTGTATACGTGTGTGTGTGTGACACTGTGTGAGTGTTTCTGAGTGTGTGTATACATGTGTGTGTGACACTGTCTATGTTTCTGAGTGTGTGTATACGTGTTTGTGTGATACTATCTGTGTTTCTGAGTGTATGTATGTGTTTGTGTGACACTGTGTGCGTGTTTCTGAGTGTGTGTATACGTGTGTGTGTGTGACACTGCGTGAGTGTTTCTGAGTGTGTGTATGTGTGTGTGTGTGTGACTCTGTGTGAGTGTTTCTGAGTATGTGTATACGTGTGTGTGTGTGACACTGTGTGACTGTTTCTGAGTGTGTGTATGTATGTGTGGGTGTGTGTGACACTGTGTGAGTGTTTCTGAGTGTGTGTATACGTGTGTGTGTGTGACACTGTGTGAGTGTTTCTGAGTGTGTGTATATATGTGTGTTTGTGACACTGTGAGTGTTTCTGAGTGTGTGTATACGTGTGTGTGTGTATGACAATGTGTGAGTGTTTCTGAGTGTATGTATACGTGTGTGTGTGTGACACTGTGCGAGTGTTTCTGAGTGTCTGTATACATGTGTGTGTGTGAAACTGTGTGAGTGTTTCACAGTGTGCCCTTACATGTGTGTGAGTGACACTGTGTGAGTGTTTCTGAGTGTGTGTATACATGTGTGTGTGTGTGACACTGTCTGTGTTTCTGAGTGTGTGTATATGTGTGTGTGACACGGTCTGTGTTTCTGAGTGTGTGTATACGTGTGTGTGTGACACTGTCTGTGTTTCTGAGTGTGTGTATACGTGTGTGTGTGATACTATCTGTGTTTCTGAGTGTATGTATATGTGTGTTTGTGACACGTTGTGTGTGTTTCTGAGTGTGTGTATACGTGTGTGTGTGTGACACTGTGTGAGACTTTCTGAGCGTGTGTATATATGTGTGTGTGTGACACTGTGAGTGTTTCTGAGTGTGTGTATACGTGTGTGTGTGTATGAAACCGTGTGAGTGTTTCTGCGTGTGTGTATACGTGTGTGTGTGTGACACTGTGCGAGTGTTTCTGAGTGTCTGTATACATGTGTGTGTGAAACTGTGTGAGTGTTTCACAGTGTGCGCTTACATGTGTGTGAGTGACACTGTGTGAGTGTTTCTGAGTGTGTGTATACACGTGTGTGTGTGTGACACTGTCTGTGTTTCTGAGTGTGTGTATACGTGTGTGTGTGATACTATCTGTGTTTCTGAGTGTATGTATATGTGTGTGTGTGACACGGTCTGTGTTTCTGAGTGTGTGTATACGTGTGTGTGTGATACTATCTGTGTTTCTGAGTGTATGTATATGTGTGTGTGTGACACGTTGTGACTGTTTCTGAGTGTGTGTATACGTGTGTGTGTGTGACACTGTGTGAGTGTTTCTGAGTGTGTGTATGTGTGTGTGTGACACTGTGTGAGTGTTTCTGAGTGTGTGTATACATGTGTGTGTGACACTGTCTATGTTTCTGAGTGTGTGTATACGTGTGTGTGATACTATCTGTGTTTCTGAGTGTATGTAAATGTGTGTGTGTGACACTGTGTGCGTGTTTCTGAGTGTGTGTATACGTGTGTGTGTGTGACACTGCGTGAGTGTTTCTGAGTGTGTGTATGTGTGTGTGAGTGTGACACTGTGTGAGTGTTTCTGAGTGTGTGTTTACGTGTGTGTGTGTGACACTGTGTGAGTGTTTCTGAGTGTGTGTATGTGTGTGTGGGTGTGTGTGACACTGTGTGAGTGTTTCTGAGTGTGTGTATACGTGTGTGTGTGTGACACTGTGTGAGTGTTTCTGAGTGTGTGTATATATGTGTGTGTGTGACACTGTGAGTGTTTCTGAGTGTGTGTAGATGTGTGCGTGTGTATGACACTGTGTGAGTGTTTCTGAGTGTGTGTATACGTGTGTGTGTGACACTGTCTGTGTTTCTGAGTGTGTGTATACGTGGGTGTGTGATACTATCTGTGTTTCTGAGTGTATGTATATGTGTGTGTGTGACACGTTGTGAGTGTTTCTGAGTGTGTGTATACGTGTGTGTGTGTGACACTGTGTGAGTGTTTCTGAGCGTGTGTATATATGTGTGTGTGTGACACTGTGAGTGTTTCTGAGTGTGTGTAGATGTGTGTGTGTGTATGACACCGTGTGAGTGTTTCTGAGTGTGTGTATACGTGTGTGTGTGTGTGTGACACTGTGCGAGTGTTTCTGAGTGTCTGTATACATGTGTGTGTGAAACTGTGTGAGTGTTTCACAGTGTGCGCTTACATGTGTGTGAGTGCCACTGTGTGAGTGTTCCTGAGTGTGTGTATACATGTGTGTGTGTGTGACCCTGTCTGTGTTTCTGAGTGTGTGTATACGTGTGTGTGTGATACTATCTGTGTTTCTGAGTGTATGTATATGTGTGTGTGTGACACGGTCTGTGTTTCTGAGTGTGTGTATACGTGTGTGTGTGATACTATCTGTGTTTCTGAGTGCATGTATATGTGTGTGTGTGACACGTTGTGAGTTTTTCTGAGTGTGTGTATACGTGTGTGTGTGTGACTCTGTGTGAGTGTTTCTGAGTGTGTGTATGTGTGTGTGTGACACTGTGTGAGTGTTTCTGAGTGTGTGTATACATGTGTGTGTGACACTGTCTATGTTTCTGAGTGTGTGTATACGTGTGTGTGTGATACTATCTGTGTTTCTGAGTGTATGTAAATGTGTGTGTGTGACACTGTGTGCGTGTTTCTGAGTGTGTGTATACGTGTGTGTGTGTGACACTGCGTGAGTGTTTCTGAGTGTGTGTATGTGTGTGTGAGTGTGACACTGTGTGAGTGTTTCTGAGTATGTGTTTACGTGTGTGTGTGTGACACTGTGTGAGATTTTCTGAGCGTGTGTATATATGTGTGTGTGTGACACTGTGAGTGTTTCTGAGTGTGTGTATATGTGTGTGTGTGTATGACACTGTGTGAGTGTTTCTGAGTGTGTGTATACGTGTGTGTGTGTGACACTGTGCGAGTGTTTCTGAGTGTCTGTATACATGTGTGTGTGTGAAACTGTGTGAGTGTTTCACAGTGTGCGCTTACATGTGTGTGAGTGACACTGTGTGAGTGTTTCTGAGTGTGTGTATACATGTGTGTGTGTGTGTGACACTGTCTGTGTTTCTGAGTGTGTGTATATGTGTGTGTGACACGGTCTGTGTTTCTGAGTGTGTGTATACGTGTGTGTGTGACACTGTCTGTGTTTCTGAGTGTGTGTATACATGTGTGTGTGATACTATCTGTGTTTCTGAGTGTATGTATATGTGTGTGTGTGACACTGTGTGAGTGTTTCTGAGTGTGTGTATACGTGTGTGTGTGTGACACTGTGTGAGTGTTTCTGAGTGTGTGTATGTGTGTGTGTGACACTGTGTGAGTGTTTCTGAGTGTGTGTATACATGTGTGTGTGACACTGTCTATGTTTCTGAGTGTGTGTATACGTGTTTGTGTGATACTATCTGTGTTTCTGAGTGTATGTATGTGTTTGTGTGACACTGTGTGCGTGTTTCTGAGTGTGTGTATACGTGTGTGTGTGTGACACTGCGTGAGTGTTTCTGAGTGTGTGTATGTGTGTGTGTGTGTGACACTGTGTGAGTGTTTCTGAGTATGTGTATACGTGTGTGTGTGTGACACTGTGTGACTGTTTCTGAGTGTGTGTATGTATGTGTGGGTGTGTGTGACACTGTGTGAGTGTTTCTGAGTGTGTGTATACGTGTGTGTGTGTGACACTGTGTGAGTGTTTCTGAGTGTGTGTATATATGTGTGTTTGTGACACTGTGAGTGTTTCTGAGTGTGTGTATACGTGTGTGTGTGTATGACAATGTGTGAGTGTTTCTGAGTGTATGTATACGTGTGTGTGTGTGACACTGTGCGAGTGTTTCTGAGTGTCTGTATACATGTGTGTGTGTGAAACTGTGTGAGTGTTTCACAGTGTGCGCTTACATGTGTGTGAGTGACACTGTGTGAGTGTTTCTGAGTGTGTGTATACATGTGTGTGTGTGTGACACTGTCTGTGTTTCTGAGTGTGTGTATATGTGTGTGTGACACGGTCTGTGTTTCTGAATGTGTGTATACGTGTGTGTGTGACACTGTCTGTGTTTCTGAGTGTGTGTATACGTGTGTGTGTGATACTATCTGTGTTTCTGAGTGTATGTATATGTGTGTGTGTGACACGTTGTGTGTGTTTCTGAGTGTGTGTATACGTGTGTGTGTGTGACACTGTGTGAGACTTTCTGAGCGTGTGTATATATGTGTGTGTGTGACACTGTGAGTGTTTCTGAGTGTGTGTATACGTGTGTATGTGTATGAAACCGTGTGAGTGTTTCTGCGTGTGTGTATACGTGTGTGTGTGTGACACTGTGCGAGTGTTTCTGAGTGTCTGTATACATGTGTGTGTGAAACTGTGTGAGTGTTTCTGAGTGTGTGTATACATGTGTGTGTGACACTGTCTATGTTTCTGAGTGTGTGTATACGTGTGTGTGTGATACTATCTGTGTTTCTGAGTGTATGTAAATGTGTGTGTGTGACACTGTGTGCGTGTTTCTGAGTGTGTGTATACGTGTGTGTGTGTGACACTGCGTGAGTGTTTCTGAGTGTGTGTATGTGTGTGTGAGTGTGACACTGTGTGAGTGTTTCTGAGTATGTGTTTACGTGTGTTTGTGTGACACTGTGTGAGATTTTCTGAGCGTGTGTATATATGTGTGTGTGTGACACTGTGAGTGTTTCTGAGTGTGTGTATATGTGTGTGTGTGTATGACACTGTGTGAGTGTTTCTGAGTGTGTGTATACGTGTGTGTGTGTGACACTGTGCGAGTGTTTCTGAGTGTCTGTATACATGTGTGTGTGTGAAACTGTGTGAGTGTTTCACAGTGTGCGCTTACATGTGTGTGAGTGACACTGTGTGAGTGTTTCTGAGTGTGTGTATACATGTGTGTGTGTGTGTGACACTGTCTGTGTTTCTGAGTGTGTGTATATGTGTGTGTGACACGGTCTGTGTTTCTGAGTGTGTGTATACGTGTGTGTGTGACACTGTCTGTGTTTCTGAGTGTGTGTATACATGTGTGTGTGATACTATCTGTGTTTCTGAGTGTATGTATATGTGTGTGTGTGACACTGTGTGAGTGTTTCTGAGTGTGTGTATACGTGTGTGTGTGTGACACTGTGTGAGTGTTTCTGAGTGTGTGTATGTGTGTGTGTGACACTGTGTGAGTGTTTCTGAGTGTGTGTATACATGTGTGTGTGACACTGTCTATGTTTCTGAGTGTGTGTATACGTGTTTGTGTGATACTATCTGTGTTTCTGAGTGTATGTATGTGTTTGTGTGACACTGTGTGCGTGTTTCTGAGTGTGTGTATACGTGTGTGTGTGTGACACTGCGTGAGTGTTTCTGAGTGTGTGTATGTGTGTGTGTGTGTGACTCTGTGTGAGTGTTTCTGAGTATGTGTATACGTGTGTGTGTGTGACACTGTGTGACTGTTTCTGAGTGTGTGTATGTATGTGTGGGTGTGTGTGACACTGTGTGAGTGTTTCTGAGTGTGTGTATACGTGTGTGTGTGTGACACTGTGTGAGTGTTTCTGAGTGTGTGTATATATGTGTGTTTGTGACACTGTGAGTGTTTCTGAGTGTGTGTATACGTGTGTGTGTGTATGACAATGTGTGAGTGTTTCTGAGTGTATGTATACGTGTGTGTGTGTGACACTGTGCGAGTGTTTCTGAGTGTCTGTATACATGTGTGTGTGTGAAACTGTGTGAGTGTTTCACAGTGTGCGCTTACATGTGTGTGAGTGACACTGTGTGAGTGTTTCTGAGTGTGTGTATACATGTGTGTGTGTGTGACACTGTCTGTGTTTCTGAGTGTGTGTATATGTGTGTGTGACACGGTCTGTGTTTCTGAGTGTGTGTATACGTGTGTGTGTGACACTGTCTGTGTTTCTGAGTGTGTGTATACGTGTGTGTGTGATACTATCTGTGTTTCTGAGTGTATGTATATGTGTGTGTGTGACACGTTGTGTGTGTTTCTGAGTGTGTGTATACGTGTGTGTGTGTGACACTGTGTGAGACTTTCTGAGCGTGTGTATATATGTGTGTGTGTGACACTGTGAGTGTTTCTGAGTGTGTGTATACGTGTGTGTGTGTATGAAACCGTGTGAGTGTTTCTGCGTGTGTGTATACGTGTGTGTGTGTGACACTGTGCGAGTGTTTCTGAGTGTCTGTATACATGTGTGTGTGAAACTGTGTGAGTGTTTCACAGTGTGCGCTTACATGTGTGTGAGTGACACTGTGTGAGTGTTTCTGAGTGTGTGTATACACGTGTGTGTGTGTGACACTGTCTGTGTTTCTGAGTGTGTGTATACGTGTGTGTGTGATACTATCTGTGTTTCTGAGTGTATGTATATGTGTGTGTGTGACACGGTCTGTGTTTCTGAGTGTGTGTATACGTGTGTGTGTGATACTATCTGTGTTTCTGAGTGTATGTATATGTGTGTGTGTGACACGTTGTGACTGTTTCTGAGTGTGTGTATACGTGTGTGTGTGTGACACTGTGTGAGTGTTTCTGAGTGTGTGTATGTGTGTGTGTGACACTGTGTGAGTGTTTCTGAGTGTGTGTATACATGTGTGTGTGACACTGTCTATGTTTCTGAGTGTGTGTATACGTGTGTGTGATACTATCTGTGTTTCTGAGTGTATGTAAATGTGTGTGTGTGACACTGTGTGCGTGTTTCTGAGTGTGTGTATACGTGTGTGTGTGTGACACTGCGTGAGTGTTTCTGAGTGTGTGTATGTGTGTGTGAGTGTGACACTGTGTGAGTGTTTCTGAGTGTGTGTTTACGTGTGTGTGTGTGACACTGTGTGAGTGTTTCTGAGTGTGTGTATGTGTGTGTGGGTGTGTGTGACACTGTGTGAGTGTTTCTGAGTGTGTGTATACGTGTGTGTGTGTGACACTGTGTGAGTGTTTCTGAGTGTGTGTATATATGTGTGTGTGTGACACTGTGAGTGTTTCTGAGTGTGTGTAGATGTGTGCGTGTGTATGACACTGTGTGAGTGTTTCTGAGTGTGTGTATACGTGTGTGTGTGTGACACTGTGCGAGTGTTTCTGAGTGTCTGTATACATGTGTGTGTGTGACACTGTGTGAGTGTTTCACAGTGTGCGCTTACATGTGTGTGAGCGACATTGTGTGATTGTTTCTGAGTGTGTGTATACATGTGTGTGTGTGAAACTGTCTGTGTTTCTGAGTGTGTGTATATGTGTGTGTGTGACACGGTCTGTGTTTCTGAATGTGTGTATATGTGTGTGTGTGACACTGTCTGTGTTTCTGAGTGTGTGTATACGTGCGTGTGTGATAATATCTGTGTTTATGAGTGTATGTATATGTGTGTTTGTGACACGGTGTGAGTGTTTCTGAGTGTGTGTATAAGTGTGTGTGTGTGACACTGCGTGAGTGTTTCTGAGTGTGTGTATGTGTGTGTGTGTGACACTGTGTGAGTGTTTCTGAGTGTGTGTATATGTGTGTGTGTGTGTGAGTCACTGTATGAGTGTTTCTGAGTGTGTGTGTGTGTGTGACACTGTGTGAGTGTTTCTGAGTGTGTGTATATATGTGTGTGTGTGACACTGTGTGAGTGTTTCTGAGAGTGTGTATACGTGTGTGTGTGTGTGACACTGTGTGAGTGTTTCTGAGTGTGTGTATACGTGTGTCTGTGTGACACTGTGTGAGTGTTTCTGAGTGTGTGTATATATGTGTGTGTGTGTGTGTGACACTGTGTGAGTGTTTCTGATTGTCTGTATATATGTGTTTGTGTGACACTGTCTGTGTTTCTGAGTGTGTGTATATATGTGTGTGTGTGACACTGTCTGTGTTTCTGAGTGTGCGTATATATGTGTGTGTGTGTGTGACACTGTGTGAGTGTTTCTGAGTGTCTGTATATATGTGCGTGTGTGACACTGTCTGTGTTTCTGAGTGTGTGTATATATATGTGTGTGTGTGACACTATCTGTGTTTCTGAGTGTGTGTATATATGTGTGTGTGTGACACTGTGTGAGTGTTTGTGAATGTGTGTATACATGTGTTTGTGACACTGTCTGTGTTTCTGAGTGTGTGTATACGTGTGTGTGTGACACTGTCTGTGTTTCTGAGTGTGTGTATACGTGTGTGTGACACGGTTTGTTTTTCTGAGAGTGTGTATACGTGTGTGTGTGTGTGACACTGTGTGAGTGTTTCTGAGTGTGTGTATACGTGTGTGTGTGCGACACTGTGTGAGTCTTTCTGAGTGTGTGTATATATGTGTGTGTGTGTGTGTGACACTGTGTGAGTGTTTCTGATTGTCTGTATATATGTGTTTGTGTGACACTGTCTGTGTTTCTGAGTGTGTGTATATGTGTGTGTGTGACACTGTCTATGTTTCTGAGTGTGTGTATATGTGTGTGTGTGACACTGTCTGTGTTTCTGAGTGTGTGTATACATGTGTGTGTGACACTGTCTATGTTTCTGAGTGTGTGTATACGTGTGTGTGTGATACTATCTGTGTTTCTGAGTGTATGTATATGTGTGTGTGTGACACTGTGTGAGTGTTTCTGAGTGTGTTTATGTGTGTGTGTGTGTGACACTGGGTGAGTGTTTATGAGTGTGTGTATACGTGTGTGTGTGTGACACTGTGTGAGTTTTTCTGAGTGTGTGTATGTGTGTGTGGGTGTGTGTGACACTGTGTGAGTGTTTCTGAGTGTGTGTATACGTGTGTGTGTGTGACACTGTGTGAGTGTTTCTGAGTGTGTGTATATATGTGTGTGTGTGTGTGTGACACTGTGTGAGTGTTTCTGATTGTCTGTATATATGTGTTTGTGTGACACTGTCTGTGTTTCTGAGTGTGTGTATATATGTGTGTGTGTGACACTGTCTGTGTTTCTGAGTGTGTGTATATATGTGTGTGTGTGTGACACTGTGTGAGTGTTTCTGAGTGTCTGTATACATGTGTGTGTGTGACACTGTGTGTGTTTCTGAGTGTGTGTATATATGTGTGTGTGTGACACTGTCTGTGTTTCTGAGTGTGTGTATATATATGTGTGTGTGTGACACTGTGTGAGTGTTTCTGAGTGTGTGTATACATGTGTGTGTGTGACACTGTGTGAGTGTTTCACAGAGTGCGCTTACATGTGTGTGAGTGACACTGTGTGAGTGTTTCTGAGTGTGTGTATATGTGTGTGTGTGACACTGTCTATGTTTCTGAGTGTGTGTATATGTGTGTGTGTGACACTGTCTATGTTTCTGAGTGTGTGTATATGTGTGTGTGTGACACTGTCTGTGTTTCTGAGTGTGTGTATACATGTGTGTGTGACACTGTCTATCTTTCTGAGTGTGTGTATACGTGTGTGTGTGATACTATCTGTGTTTCTGAGTGTATGTATATGTGTGTGTGTGACACTGTGTGAGTGTTTCTGAGTGTGTTTATGTGTATGTGTGTGTGACACTGTGTGAGTGTTTATGAGTGTGTGTATACGTGTGTGTGTGTGACACTGTGTGAGTGTTTCTGAGTGTGTGTATGTGTGTGTGGGTGTGTGTGACACTGTGTGAGTGTTTCTGAGTGTGTGTATACGTGTGTGTGTGTGACACTGTGTGAGTGATTCTGAGCGTGTGTATATATGTGTGTGTGTGACACTGTGAGTGTTTCTGAGTGTGTGTATACGTGTGTGTGTGTATGACACTGTGTGAGTGTTTCTGAGTGTGTGTATACGTGTGTGTGTGTGACACTGTGCGAGTGTTTCTGAGTGTCTGTATACATGTGTGTGCGTGAAACTGTGTGAGTGATTCACAGTGTGCGTTTACATGTGTGTGAGTGACACTGTGTGAGTGTTTCTGAGTGTGTGTATACATGTGTGTGTGTGTGTGACACTGTCTGTGTTTCTGAGTGTGTGTATATGTGTGTGTGACACGGTCTGTGTTTCTGAGTGTGTGTATATGTGTGTGTGACACGGTCTGTGTTTCTGAGTGTGTGTATACGTGTGTGTGTGACACTGTCTGTGTTTCAGAGTGTGTGTATACGTGTGTGTGTGATACTATCTGTGTTTCTGAGTGTATGTATATGTGTGTGTGTGACACTGTGTGAGTGTTTCTGAGTGTGTGTATACATGTGTGTGTGTGTGTGACACTGTCTGTGTTTCTGAGTGTGTGTATATGTGTGTGTGACACGGTCTGTGTTTCTGAGTGTGTGTATATGTGTGTGTGACACGGTCTGTGTTTCTGAGTGTGTGTATATGTGTGTGTGACACGGTCTGTGTTTCTGAGTGTGTGTATACGTGTGTGTGTGTGACACTGTGTGAGTGTTTCTGAGTGTGTGTATGTGTGTGTGTGACACTGTGTGAGTGTTTCTGAGTGTGTGTATACATGTGTGTGTGACACTGTCTATGTTTCTGAGTGTGTG